>NC_044979.1:106836698-107508198 GCF_008728515.1 Papio anubis
GCAAAAGCCCAGCTCAATCACTTGAGCAACAGTCAAGCTCCTGCTCATTTCACATCCATGCACATCTCACTGGCCCAAGCAAGTTAACTTGGCCAAGACAAAGGTCAAAGGGTGGAGGAAATATACTTCACCCATCATGAGGTCATGGCAAGCATGTGGAAGTATTCTACTACCATGAAGCAGTGAAGAACTGTGACCAGCCATTCAATCTATCACATTGGGGTGAGAGAAGAGGAAGACAGAAACTGAGGCAATGATGAAAACATAAAGGACCATGTGGTGATTGTACTGACTTTGGCCACTAATCAGTTTCACAAAGAGGGACTAGCCCATAAATTTCTAAGTAGAAACTTACTAGACTGCCAGCTCTACGACAGCAGGAACCATCCTGTCTTGCTCACATCTGTATTCCCAGTGTCTACCACAAACACTGTGTTGTAGACACAAATAAATATCTGTTGAAAGAATGAATAGCGTTTGAAGAGTAAGTTGGATAGTGACCCCATTAACCAAGATGTGGAATGCTGATGTGGCTGTGCTGTATGTATGATGGTGGTGAGACAGCAACTTTGAGTACCTTCTAGATCCCAGGCATGGTGCTAGATACTCAGAATAGAGAAAGAGCAAGACTCTGCTCTTAGGAAGCCTGACAGACAACTGCAGTTCACTGAGATGAGTTCTAGGGTATGGGTATTCCTAGGGACACAGCAAGAGGGACATCTCAGGGGCATCTGAGTGAGTTGTTGCCAAAAGTGATAGCTGCAGGCTTGAGCACTTACCTAAGGAAGACAGTGGTCTGACTGATATCTGAGCTGATTACCTGCCTAAATGACTTCCTCCTACACAGTTGGCCTGAGCATCCATTATTTTTAACTTTACCAGAATAGGAAGAAAACACATAGAAATCAGAAAATAAAGGGAAGAAGGAGGCGGGGAGAAGAAGAAATTCGGTTTGGAATTATCATCTCTCAAATTCAAGTTTTAACGTAAATTTTTCTCCCTGTGATGACTGCCAAAAAGGCGCTGGAATGCTGGGAGTGGTAGCTCACACCTTTAATCCCAGGTATTCGGGAGGCTGGGGTTGAAGGATTGTGTGAGGTGAGGAGTTTGAGATGAGCATGGGCAACATAATGAGACAACGTCTCAAAAACAAGAAAGAAAGAAGGAAGGGAAGGGAAGGGTAGGGAAGGGTAGGGAAAGAAGGGGAGGGGAGGGAACCACTGCCAAATGTAGACTTACTTTGATACCCTCTTCTGGCCTCTCAACCTCTGTCCTTACTTCGGCCTTGTTTGACTCAATGATTTGGCTCTATGATTGGTGACAGAGCAGGAGGGTCAGTGTGTGGGTTGAACAAGGCAGATCAGTGTTTAGCTCCTACTTCGAAAAATGAAGGCAGATAATCTTGACCCATAAGTCACTGTTGCTCAGATAAAAGAGCACAATTCTGAAAAATTTGCACAGAATATAAGCAATGTAAATTAGAGGCTGAATAGGCATATGAAGTTGAATATGCATGTTTAATGATTTAGTCATTAAATATATATTTTAACTACCAAGCACCTAGATCTGGTATTCTGCAGAAAACATTCGGAAATCTCACTTAGGATCTCCTAACTTTTTCTAGCTCTTGTTTTGGAGTCTTTGCAAATAGCTTCCAATCCCACTCTCTCATTCCGACTGCTTGGTTTATCTTGTCTAGGGCCCCTTGTTGCCCTCAATCCTTCATTAATCACAACATCTGGTACCCTCAGTTGGCAACAGGGGGGCACCTATATGACAGCACCTACGTGCTCTTCTGTTCTGCCTTAGGAGACTCATCTCTTTTTAGAAATGTGCTCTCAACCTCCCATGTAACATCACTTACGTTGCAATTATGAGATAAATATTTTCTTTTAAATCAATGAGGACCTGTATTTCATGAGCGATTCCCACCTAATGGTACCCTTCTTAGCTATCCAACTCTGCTTCCTATCTGCCCTTTAATTTAAAATGCCTAAATCTCATCATACCTTACTTAAAATGTAGGTAATTTCCTTTTAATTGGACATATACTAATAAAATGGTTTCTGTGCCATTATCAAACCTTTCATATAAGCCACAATGGAATGTGGAATTCAGGTCATAGAAACCAGTTAACAACTCCTACACAGCTCCAATGTATATTAATAAAAAGGAAAGAAGTTTCAGAAGTCACTGAACAGAGTTATAGAAAGCAGTTAACTTAAAGTCATCATTATTCTCATGCTCAGGGATGGTCAGAAATTGAACCAAGGAACTGATATATCTCACTACTGTCCAGCAGAAGAACCAATCAATTATTTTCTCCTCCTAATTGGCAAATCTCAAGTTAGCACATGCAAAGAAAGATACACTGGCTCTAGAAAGACTTCAGAAATGTAAAGCACTTTATGCAAAATCTTGAACACAAAGGAACACCCACGAAGTATATTTACTACTGTCAGGCTTATTCAAACTGTGAGATTTACTCTTGGTCAAAACCATTTTTATAAATGCTCCTGTTATAGAAAATGTCCAGAAAGCAAAACATATTAAAAATGTCTTCAGCTAAAGACAGCAGTCAACCTTTATTTAAGCAGGTTTTAAACAGTTTAACCATTTTTATGAAAATTACATGGGCTGGGGGCATTGGCTCATGCCTGTAATCCCAGCACCTTGGGAGGCTGGGGCGGCAGATCGAGATCAGGACCAGACAATTATCTTCGACGTCAGGTCACCGTCTCGAAACTAAGGCTCGGTGATCGAGGTAAAGAGTTATGGTAAACAAGACAAAAAAAAATGGCTCGGCTTTTTTTTTGCGCAAGAACATGCAGGCGAACTTTTAGAAGCGAAACGCGGCAGAGCAGGCAGGCGGCGAACGCGGGCATTGCCGAACGCGACGCAGGCGGGCGCGGCAGGCGGCAGGCGGGCGACGCGGGCGGCGTGCGCCGCCTTACCCGCCGCCGCGCCTGCCGCTGCCGCCACCGCCGCCGAAATCAGGATCGAGGATCAATCTCGGATCAGGTCAATCGTTTCAGACCAGATCAAGGGGAGTAGGGTTGGAGATGCAGGGTACAATGCAACCCAGGACCAGTCCACAGTGGATCTCCTACTGAGGGTCTTCTCTATGTTCTTCATAAAAGCTGCCATGGACCCCATGCAGCTAAGACCACCACGGCAGCACACTTGGAAGTTAAGTCACTACTGGCTGGGCACGGTGGCTCACGCCTGTAATCCCAGCACTTCAGGAGGCCAAGGCAGGCGAATCACCTGAGGTCAGGAGTTCAAGACCAGCCTGGCCAACACTGTGAAACCCCATCTGTACTAAAATTGCAAAAATTAACCAGGTCTCATGGCAGGAGCCTGAAATCTCAGCTACTCGGGAGGCTGAGGCAGGACAATCACTTGAATTCGGGATGCAGAGGATGCAGTGAGCCGAGATTGTGCCATGGCACTCCAGCCTGGGTGACAAGAGCAAGACTCTGTCTCCAAAAAAAACAAAAACAAAAAAAGAGTCACTACTAAGTTAATCACTAAACTTGAGGGAGCAGTTTGTCCACCTTTCCTGAAGATGTTTGCTGTCAGTGTTGCCATGAGCATCCTTTTCCTTTTCAGATGCATTTGGAATCCCGTGTCACCCGGTCTTCTCCAAGCTCTCCATTACTGTGGACTGGTGTTGGCTCCAGGCCACTGCTGAGCCTGCCAGTTTATCTGCTTGATGCCATCAGGGTGCAGGCCATCCTAGCTGTGGGTAATTTCCTATTCCCATCTCACACATGAGGAATCTGAAGCCAACAGAACCGAGTCCCTTGCACAAGGTTACCCAGCTGGAAGGGAGGCCCTTGGCATTTTTATGTACTGTCCCCAGTCCCCTCCTTCACCTGCAGTATATTTGTTTGTGGGTGGGCTGGGGAGGAGTGACCACAGTGGTCAAAATCCCCTCTATGGACAAACTAAAGTTCAACGCACCCCCATACAGAGGTATAAAACAATCTGCATTTATGGATATTTGAACAAACTATCTGGGGAAATCAAGGCAGCTCAATTACACTGCACGACCAAGTGCAAATTACTGCCACTTTAGGTTTTGCCTGTTGAGATTAGCACCTCCTATTTGTATAGGGCAATTTGCAAAGCAAACCTAATGATAGCTTAATCCCCAGTGACTCTGGGAAGTATTATTTATTACTACTGCCACTACCAGTTTACAGGTGAGAAGGGATTTGGTGGTTAAAGGACAAGATCAAGGTCACACTGCTGGTGAGGGGCCAGCTGGGACTGCCACCAGATCCTCCAGCTAATTCAGCCTCGGTTCTTGCCTTTGCACCATGCATTCTTGATGAGGGTGTGGGGACATCATCCTTAGGGAGGGCACAAAAATGGTTCTTGGAGGAGTAAATCTTACTCTTTTTACATAAAAGGCACAGTTATACATACATACACAAAGAGATATACAATATATCTGTAATTACAATTTTGGGGGAGGGTGATTGGGGAAAAATACCTATAAAAACTCTCTAGTGGGGTGATAATGCAAAAGAGAATGAGAAATATTGCTCTATACCACAGTGCTTCCCTGACTTGGCCAGAGTCATATTACCTGTCATTAATCTGTATCTGTTTATGTATGACAATGGGGTCTATCTGAACATACACTTACTGAAAAACATAAGTTACCAAAGTCACTTTCCCAGTCTTTCTGCTGTCTCTGGATAGTATAATTGACACTGATGAGGACTGGAGAGGACATATCTTGATTGCTGTCCAACAGAAAGTGACAAACTCCATGGAAATAGGTAACACTATCTTACGCGAATAGCTTAAAAGCAGACACACAAATGAAACTCTTTGCTACCTATCCAACAGGGAATGTCAAAGAAATAATAATTAAATCTATTCATAGAATGCATTTGCTTCTAGAGGAGGTTCCACTGCCTGTGTGGCAAGCCTAAGACCTTTGTGAAACATCAGAAGCCTTTTGAAAAAAAATGCTTGTTAATGGCCTAGACAGTTGAAAAATGGAAAACCTCATTGTACGACATTAGGGCTCTTTAAGACTTCTCCTCTACTCAAATATTCATGTTTCAATTAAAACATACACCTACTTTATTAGCCACATCAGGCCCAGTTCAGATCAATAACAGCAGCACTAGATGGAATCCTAATGAAGATAAACAACGCTGAGTCCTCCCAGCTTCCCCTGGGCATGGATGCACAAAGCTTCCTTTCACAGCTTGCTCCAAGATATTTTACAGTCACCTGCCTCATGCAAATGAGGAGACTCATGTTTATTCATGATGAGAGTTACAGACCACCTTTCATTCCCTAGGCCAGCTCAGCTAACCAACAGAGCGCCGTCTGCACCACTATGAAGTTGAACTGTCCTAGTAAGGGGACTCCTGAATATATAATTGTCCCCTGAAAAGCAGGCACAGAAAGTCAGTAAGCTGCAAACAGTTTGAGAAGCAAACACATTTCCCTTTTTTATTCATGTGTTAGCTGCCTTTAAGGTTTTAAACACAATCCCTTTTCTATCCCATACTATAATCCACTAGATGTGACTAGCTGGTGGTTATTTCCTATGAATAATCTTCATAGGGGATTTCTCAGGATGTTTCCTTCTGTCCTGCTCTCCCATTCTTCCTAATTGAGATTTTCTCCCATTGACTCAGATGAAGCTCACAGCCTGGCCAGGGGCAGCTGCAGCTTTGTTTAATGGGCCTGGGTTCTCCCTATGCACAGTCTCTGCTATTTTAAGGGGTGGTTTTTCATCTGCAAGTCTGAGATTCTAAGCTCTATTGTGTGCGCTTAGTTTATTATGCTGCTGGATAAAGTTTCAAAATAGTGCTTTTTACTCTAGAGTGACTTCATTTTTCAAATGAGTTTCTTCCATTTTGGTAATCTGAAAGTGTGGCACAATCGTCTGATCTTGGCTTATAATGTCAATTTTGATAGCATCTAAAGTAACACCAATGCTAGGAACAAATATTTTGATGGTTTCTAAAAGGGTTCAATCATCAGCAAAGAGATCTGGGCAACTAGTAATTGTTGGGGAAGACTTAATTCTCATCAGCCATTAAATATGTGAAAATCATGCGACCTTCTGATTTTTACACTGCTACCATGTGTTTCACAAGGAAACTAAGGTACCTAATAAAGTTGTCTGGAGGAAGACACTTCCAAAATCCATGAAAATTTCAGCTTAAAGCCTACTTTTGTCAGTTACATGGGTTATTAATTCAGTTCAGAATTTAGTGTGAAATTCATAGCTTCACTTTTTTTTTTAACATAGCCAAAAAATGTCTGTTTGTGAAAAGGGCAATTTACTCATTTTTTCATAGAAAGGCTTTACCTTTTTCAGTACACTCCACAACTACATATGCCATTTTTATTTCCTCGAGGCTTTTTTTTTTTTTTTTTTTCTGACAGAGTCTCTCTCTGTCACCCAGGCTGGAGTACAGTGGCACGATCTTGGCTCACTGCAACCTCAAAGCATTTTTACACTAATTACTTCAATTTATTATCACCCCACCAAAAGAGAGGGTGATAGATCCTTTTAAAAACTATTATTATTTTTAGATTATCAGACAGAGCTCTGGAATAGCAGACTTAGGATGAAAATCTGGGTCACACAGGTCAACAAGCATCCTACTCCATCAATGCACGAAATTTACAGTAGCTTGTGATAAGTGTCACATATGTCAATGATGGGGGGTCTATTAACATAAATCACCTTTAATGGTCAAATCTACCTTAATGAAAATACTCATTCATAGCTTTCCCCCTCCGATGATTTAATTAATCTGTGGTGCGGTTGGCCAGTGGGATAACAGGGTTTTCAAAAGCCCCCAGGTGATTCTAACGTACAGTTAATGGTGAGAAACAGTGCTACACACAGACATATATTTTAAAGCGTACACTCTCATTAGATTTTTTTTTTTTTTTTTTTTTTTTTACAGTGGAGTAGTTAGCCACACATGCTTTAAATGAGATTCCCATACCTAAAATATCCAAGTTACTTGTGTCCCCTTTCTTACCCCGTTCAAAAATGAGGATTTCAATGAAATGATTATGGGGCTACTTGTGTGCTGAGGTATCCAGCTGCAGTTTAGCTCTTCTCTAATGCCCATAAAAATGAATAATGCATGCTCTAAAATATTGGTAATAAAAGACAAAAACATAGAACACAAACTCAATGGCCTGAATCAATGGATTATTCTGCAGAGTGCTATATTGAGAAACTGAAAGAAAGTACTTTTCAAAGCATAAATATTTTAATCACTCTCCAATTCTACTTCTCTTATATAAATAAAAAACATTCCATCTGCTGCTTCCCAAGCCCGGAAGAGCAGACGACAGCTGCTTTTCCAAACACCCTCTTCCAGCAGTGGCATTAACTACCAAGCACTCGATATCTATAAACTGGTGTCCCAAGCAAGGCGGGCTGCAGCAGCTATTCCTGCCTCTGATAGAATCCAGTGTAGTTTGTTGGGCAAATCAAAATTTTAAATTGAGGGGCACTGCTTCTCCAGTGAGGAGCTAAAGAAGGCAGATAGCTAAGCCCTGCTCACAGAGCCCTGGGTCCCAGGGTTGACAAATAAATCCACCTTCCATGCTCTGTTTACAGTGGCAAGAGCCTGAGATGGTGTCCAAGAAAGTTGAAAAGAAATTATGTTTCATGTTGGGCTTTTAAAAGCTATTTCTGAATTTGAATGTGGACAGTCAGGGAATAAGAAAAAAAACATTAAATCTACCAGTAATTCACAACCCACATTTGTTCCTAAATTCAATCTCCTCTGCTACCAAGTTAATAACAAGAAGAAAAGTGAACTGATTTAACTTTCAGCTCTTCTCTCTTCTCCAATTTATTATCAAGTAAAGCAAAACAGTGGCTGATAGATGGGCAGCAGGAAAAAATCAGAAAGGCAGTCTTCAAAATGAACTAGAGGCTGTCACACAGGGGCTTCCTTTTTAAAAAGGCTAGTGGAGGCAGAACAGGGCCATAAAAGAAAAGGGATATAATTATATCTGTATCTGAGTTGCCACTAGCAGAACTCTGTGACAGGTATTATGTCTACCAGCAAAAAGAAAAACAAACGAAAGGCTCGTCTGTCCATGTTTCATTAATTTAAACCGATCTACACATCTAAAAATCGAATATAGCTGCAAATCAAATACACACTGGAGTAGGCAGAATAACAGCTTCCCATTGGTGCCTGTGTTCCGATCCTCAGAACCTGCAAATACGTTACCTTCTGCAGCACAGGGGATTGGGGCTGCAGATAGAATTAAGGTTATTATCAGCCAACTTTAAGATGCGAAGATGATGCCGGATTATCCAGGTCAACCAATGTAATCACAAGGTCCTTAAAGGTTTGCAAGACCAAGGCAGAAGAGGGATCAGGGTGATGGGATGGCATGTGAGAAGGACTCAAGCTGTCCTTGCTGGCTTTGAAGATGGACAACAAGGACATAAGCCAAGGAATGCAGGTAACCACCAGAAAGTGAAAAAAGCAAGGAAACAAATTTTCTCCTAGAGCCTCTGGAAAGAAACAGCTCTGCTGCTGCCTTGATTTTAGCCCAGTGAAATCCATTGTTGACTTCTGAACTATGAACTGCAAGATAAATTTGCATTGTCTAAGCTACTAAATTTGTGGTAATTTGTTATATCAGCAACAGAAAAGTGATATACACATGATAAAAATGTAAATACCTGATATATTTTTCTGGTTACTTAAGTAAGGCATGCACAGTACTGAGAAAAAGGAAAAAAAAAAAAAAAAGCAAACACAACAAAAGTATTTAATGTAGCAAATTAAAATTCCTTGTCCTTCCCATCCCTGATTTTCCTCTGATATCTGCTCTTGCCTGATGGCTATCTGGATGTGAGGCAGGACCCTCTGGCTCTCAGGCCTGGAGCTGTTTGTCCTCAGCCATAAACTGTCATCCCTACTTGGCAGTAGAGGTGTGACCCCCCAGCATTAATCTATGATCTGTAAACAACACAAAAAGATGGCATTAGAGCTACAGTAAGAAACTGCACCCAAAACCTGGCTCTTAGGTCTTACTGAAGAGATTTCACAGCTATATAGGCTAATTATGATAAAAGTTTCAGAGTGACACTCTGGGGGATTTGCTGTCTCCTGCCAGGGCCCTGAACAGGTAGGATGTCTGCCACCAATCTGACCACATGGCCAGAAGCCACAGGGACCCTAGAGCTATGGTCACCTCCCTCTACCAGCTGTGCCCACCTCCTCCAGCCTGGGGCCTCTGGCTTCCTTTGCTAACAAGGAACTCTTGGTGCTTCATGTTACAAACTGTAACTTCTATAGGATTTAAGTGTCTGAATGCTCATCCCCAGAGTCAGTCCTCTGCAGAACTTTCATAATATTTCCTACACAGCTTATCTGTGCCTAGATCAACACCAATAATATCTGAAACATTATTATTTGCAGATATTATTCTGCAAAAATGCAGAATCTATAATTCAGGAGAAGCAGGATAAATGAGATCTCTCAGAAAGCAGACATCTGATGCCCAAATCCGTAACAGCTGGTGAGGTCTCCTTCTCCTGGAGGAACAGGTGTCCCCAGCTCGCAAAGCTGAGGACTGGATGGCTTTCACACAGCAGCACATGAAAGAGCTAAAATGATCCAGGGCAAAGTGGCCTTAGTCCCTTAGCCAGTTTCAAAGACTACTGATTTAACTCTCTTTTTTTGGTTTGATTGAACAAACGCCTCCCTGCTCCCCTTTCCCTCTTTCCCAGGGATGATTTGCACCTGAATTGCAAAGTCTCTCATAATCAAGTGAAGTACACTTAGGAGGCCGCAGTTATAATCATAAGGAAATTAATGGGCTTCTTTTCTCCACTTTCCTTCTTGAAACGTGCCTGTC
Source organism: Papio anubis (assembly GCF_008728515.1). NCBI lineage: Eukaryota > Metazoa > Chordata > Mammalia > Primates > Cercopithecidae > Papio > Papio anubis. The sequence continues at coordinate 106,846,590 of NC_044979.1, forward strand.
TTCCGGCATAGCTGCTCAGACACACAACGGCTCTGGATTGCAGTTTCTAGACCAATGCTCTCCACAGAAGGGCATTACTGGGGTCTATTTCAATGAATTCAATCGATGACCAAGATGCAAGGGACAGATCGCTGGGATGACAGAGATGATATGGCAGGGAGAACACTGTGCTGAGGAAGAAAGTCAGATTAGGACCTGCCTGAAGCTTGGGGTCCTTTTCCTGATTTTCTTTCTTTTCAATTGGTGTTGGTTCAAGATGCCACAAACCAGAAATATAGTGGGAAACAAGGATGAGATGTATATCCAGGGAGAAGGTGACAGGGAAGCAATAACCAACAAGTATATTAAGTGCAGGTGAAATTCAGATATCACGTTATGCAACAAGCACATGCCCATGAAAGCCCCACAGTATGACTGAGGCCTAGACCCTTCGACTCTTAGTCACAGCCCTTAGTGCTGGCTGAGTGGGCATGGGTGACAAACCTGACCACATTCAGAGCCATCTATAGCAGCAAATTAAAAGTACTAAAGGCTGCAATATGCCATTAGTTATTATTGCTAATCAGGCCTTTATCTAAGGACAAAGATTTTGCTTCTGTATGAAAGCATGGATACTGCTTCTGCTCTCTTTAAGTTGGCCAATGCCCTTCCCTCTGCTCGTTATTCACACACAAATGGAAATGTGAAAGTCACACTCTAGTGAGACGTTATGATATAGAAAACCAAAGGACATCTCAGTTCAAAGGATCAAATGCTTACTGTAAACCAAGAAATGTTGCATATAACCTTAATGACTCAGTTCTTTTAAAGAGACCTTTCATTTTAATAAAAATTCTTTTGACACAGCACGGGGCAGATGATCACAACACATCCATAATCCACAAAGAAACCACTGGACTAGGTGGAGCAGTCTTTCTGATCTCATTTGCTGTGTACCAGTCTCCTAGACAGGTGGAGGGAGGGCCCCTTCCCCGGCAGATCTTGCAACATTGACAAGGCATCCCAAACTAATGCTCTGAAAGGAAACGTTCTCCTTGATAATGTATCTCAAGAACAACTCTCTGCTAGTGGCTACGACTTAGACAAAAGGAACAAAGCTGCTCCAAGCTTACCCCCAGAGGGAGGAGGTCATCCCCAGCACACAGATTCATGTCTACACAGGGATGTTTGTCTTTCTCCACTCTTGAAGCAACTGTCATTGCAATCTTCCTCATTTCCCCACCCTGCCAAATGCCTTCTGCACATAGACAAGGGACCATGCAGCAGGCCCCTTTGGCGTCACGGGAATCCCCTGCCTCTACCCGAGATCCACATTACCTTGTTGAAGTCTTCAGAAGTTGCCCTCATTTCCTTCCATGTCTTGTTCAGGAGCTGGATACAGATGCAGAAAAACTCCTCAAAGGATCTGTCGTGGGTGAAGAACATCGGGTGGAAGTCGTTGCAGGTCTCACTAGCTGGAGGAAACATGGAAAATAAGGGAAGAAGTTTTAGAACAGCGAAACGCGAGGACATAACCACAGGTAGGTGCCCCAAAGGGAGACAAGCGGAGGTATCTTCGGTTCAGGCAATAATGGTGAAAAAGCATTTCTGAAAAAGCAACCAAAGGATGGTCCCCATACAACTTGGAAGCTTAAGGTCAGATAGCCAGACCTAGCCTTAGAGACATATTTTGACTGACAACAGTCAGTCCCTAACCCATGCCAGGACATGACCCCCTTGGCTTTGCTCCAAAACTGCTGTGTTGATTATGAGCCCTATATCTGCCTTCTTGACCTTATACAGATTATTCAAACTGCCCTCTCAGGCACAGCTCCTCCATCACCCTCAATTTCCTCTTTCTTATCATAATAACTGGCAGAAGATGGGTTTTCCTGAATACACGATTAATTGCAACTTTGAAAATAGCATCCATGTTTATTTCTCCAGGGGGCTCTTTTCTCTCTTATGGCAGTAAGCAGGGGACATTTGAGATCATTAAACATCTGATGCCATTAACCATTTGTTTTACATTTTCAGGCACAGATGGCTGGAGGTCAAAGCAACCCGAATGGCTTTGAAGGTGGCAACTGGTCCAGTCCTGGGCAAAATCGTAAAGTCAGCCAAAATTGCCTTTAAGCCCCCACTGGAGAGCTTCCTTGGGTCAGACCTAGTGCTCTGAACACTGAACTTTAGGTCTGGTCCCTACTCTCCTCCTCCTCCTCAGACCAGCACCCCAGCCCCTCCCATCATCCCATCAGTCAAGCTTACATTTTTATAGCCCTTCTGTACATTACACCTCATTTGATCTTTACAGTTCTTCTTACCACTCATGTCTTATGGATGAGGATACTGTGGAGCCCATGGAATTAGGGTTTGTGACCCCCAAAACCAATACCCGAAGGTTTTTAAAAAATAAATATATATGCTGTTACATACAGTGAAAGTCTTTCTATTTTATTTGGAATCTTTTGTTTTTTTAATTTTACTTTAAGTTCTGGAATACAAGTACAGAACGTGCAGGTTTGTTACACAGGTATACATGTAACATGGTGGTTTGCGTGAGGACTGGATGACTTTCAGGCTTTCACACAGCAGCGCATCAACCCATCATGTAAGTTTTAAGCCCTGCATGCACTATTTGTCCTAATGCTCTCTCTCCCTTAGCCCCCCAACCCCCAACTAGCCCCGGTGTGTGTTGTTCCCCTCCCTGTGTCCATGTGTTCTCATTGTTTAACTCTGACTTATGAGTGAGAACATAAGGTGTTTCATTTGCTGTTGGAATATCTTCTAAGGTCAATTCATCCTCAAGGCTCAGAATGGTAGGGTTTCAGGCCCTGGAAGTCCAGGACAGGATGGAGGGAGGGGTGGGAGCAGACTTACAGCAGAGACCTTCTGTTCTCGGGGAGAGCCCTGGTGCCTGCCATGTAGATGAGCAGTGGATCTGCTTAGAATCCTACAGAGCAGGCCCCCAGTGAACAAACCCTGATCAAGCCTCATGGACACACACTCAAGGCTACCCAGCCACCAAGCTATTACACACCAACCTCTTCTCTCTTCAACCTTCATGAACACAGTGAATTTCAGACTTCTCAACAGTTTAAAACAACAGCAAAATGGTGTATATTTGCACAGCTCACCACTTCTAAAGGGCACAACCTGATTTGAAGACATGGTAATGCTGTTTTCTTCCGAATAAAGTAATGGCATGGACCAGGAGCAATACACAGCTCTGCAGGAAGAGTCCAGGGGTCGGGGGACAGAAGATTTGGGTTCAAGAGCAGCCCAGGCCAATCAGGAGCAAGTCACTTCACCTTTCTAAGCCTCAATTTTCTTAATTAAAAAATGGAGGGCTGGGCACAGTGGCTCACACCTGTAATCCCAGCACTTTGGGAGGCCTGGGGGGTGGATTATCTGAGGTCAGGAGTTTGAGAGACCAGCGTGGCCAACATGCTGAAATCCTGTCTCTACTAAAAATACAAAAATTAGCCGGGCATGGTGGCATGCGCCTGTAGTCCCATCTACTCTGGAGGCTGAGACAGGAGAATCACTTGAATCCAGGAGCTGAAGGTTGCAGTGAACCGAGATCACACCACTGCATTCCAGCCTGGGTGGCAAATGCGAAACTCCACCTCAAAAAAAAAAAAAAAAAAAAAAAGAGGAAATGAAATCGCCTCTGCCTTCTCCCTAGGCTTCAAAGCAGATCAAATAAGCCAACTGAGGGGAGAGTGCTTTGGACAGGATAAAAGTTAACACCGATATGGAGGGAAGTGATGGTGATGACAATAAATATTGCACCTGCCTACTGTTTCCAGGAACGTGAGTTTTTCTGTGATTTTTTTCCCCACTAATTCCTAGTCCAACCTGTTCACATTTCAGCAGTTAGAAGCAAGAACATATAAGTCATCCCACCCCAGCCTGAGTCTAGCAGAGAGATGGCAAATGTGAAGTTCTGACCTGCGACACAAAGCTATTTAAGAAACTCAGAAGATCAACACTGGCAGCCTGTGCAGTTTGCTGCCCTGGGCAATGAGCGGTCGGTCTCACTTTCATAAGCACCAAAGCTAATGAAATTTACAAATCTTCAGCTGTACCTTAAAACACTGTTGCCATCTAAGAACTTGTTATTAATCCATATTATCACAGTATCATTTTTGGATCTAGTGTGATTATATGTGTACTTTATGCCCTAGTAAAAGTTTTTATGTGATGAGTGGAACTGAGATAGCCAGACAAAACTGAGACTTGCAAGCCCTGCTCTTGCTTGGGTAAAGAGGGAGGGAAGTGACATCATTAGTAATTAACCAATTTGTTGGGTACATATGACATGCCAACGGTTCTACAAGCACTATTCTTGCAACAACCCTCGAAGGTAGGTCTTATGGACATCCTCATTTTATATATGAGAAAGGTAAAACTTGGATAAATAACACCTTCCATCATGAGCTTTTTTTAGTCGGCCCCAAATGAGCATCTGAAACCCACAGTCAGCTGCTCCAGCAGCAGACTTCCTACCTTAGTTGACATCAAGAGCTCACTGCATTTCTTTGTGGTTGCTGCTTTGAAAATTAATTCCTCCACCCACTCTCTTAGGTCTCCCGTACTCCTCCTTCAACATAAACCCAGATCATGACCTGCAGTCCAATGTGGATCACAGCAAGTACGTAGCCAGCACCTGCTGACTGAGAACACTCGGCCATGAGATAGCAGTACCAAGACCAGCAGCCACGCACCGGGCACTGGATGACGGACTTCATAGTCACTTATTATGTCAGGCACAAAAGGAAGATATTACTAACTTCCTTTTAAGATTATAAATAGGAGATTTAGAAAGGCTTGGAGACTTGTCCAAGGTCACATAGTTTGCAAGCAGTGGTGCTAGGATTCAAGGTCGAGTTGGCTCCAAAGCCCATCATTGTTCTGCTTCACTCGCTTTCCTCATTCTGTTTCTCAATTAACCCTGCCTCCAATGCACTTCCGCCAACACAAATCTGAAACAAGTTTTTCTATCCACAGAAAATATTTATGAAGTAAAATCTTACAAGAGGCGCAGCTTCATCTATGAATGCTTATGTATATTTACTGTGTGAGATTCCTCTGCTTTCCTCCTACTACTCGTGGCTTCCGTGGAGTTAGGTTGGAATCACCAGGGTTCCGCTCCCCTTCTGGACCTTACTCCTCCTTTCCTGGGTCTGGGCAAAGCTGCACTCTCGACAACTGTGTTGAGCAGCCAAGAAATCGTCTACCTGGTTCCTAGCTTCTGCTGAACCAACCCTTTTCTCTTCCTCAAGGTATTTTATCTTTCTCAGCTTCCGTAACATATCAAAGTTTCCTCAGGTACTCAGTCACTGGGGAAAGGTCACACTGGATGAATGCATTTGATTTATTTCAAGAAACTCACAAGTTGGGTTTCATGTTAATAGAACCTGAGTTTTGTTCATGACAACAATGTGCCCAGCTAAAAGAGTACAATTTGCAGCCTCCCTTGTGATTAAGAGTCATCATATGACCCAATCCCAAATAACAGGTAAGTGAAAACTGTTGGGCACAGTTCCCAGGAAAGACCTTTAAAAGGGGAAAGACTTGGTTGACTTGTGGCCTTTTGTCTCTGCCTCCCCACTTCAACTTCTTCATGTCTGGAACACATGAGTGATGACTGGAGCTCCTGCAGCCATTTTGTCAGCATAAAAATGAGGGCTATACCCTAGACAGTCGGCAGGAGCTCCTGATGACACTGTGGAATCACCACAGCAAACTGGAATTGGAATTCTTTTGTACATAATTCTTTGTACACAATTTGTTGGTATGTAATTTGTTTAAGCCATGTGAAATTACTAGGATTAAAAAAAAAAAAAGCAAGCAAGTACATTGACAATAGCATAAGAAAACATGTGCTCAAGATCACTGGAGGTCAGAGAAAACACAGGAATGAGGAGGCAGGATACTACAGCGGTGAGAGCGAGACAAACTTGCATTCAAATAATTAAATGTGATGCCCCCTAGTGTGCCATAAAACCTTAGACAAATAAATGCTCTCTGAACCTGTTTCCTCATCTGTGAAATATATAACCACAGAAAGTTTGTAAGCACCAAGTTAGATTACGTACATAAAGTGTGCAGTAAAGTGCCTAGCACATGGCATAGGATTAGTAAACGGTGGCTATTAGTTACTATTTTTTTTCCCTCCCCCCTCCCCATGATAGGCCCTGGTGTGTGATGTTCCCCTTCCCGAGTCCAAGTGATCTCATTGTTCAGTTCCCACCTATGAGTGAGAACATGCGGTGTTTGGTTTTCTGTTCTTGTGATAGTTTGCTAAGAATGATGGTTTCCAGCGCATCCATGTCCCTACAAAGGACACAAACTCACCCTTTTTTATGGCTGCATAGTATTCCATGGTGTATATGTGCCACATTTTCTTAATCCAGTCTGTCAATGATGGACATTTGGGTTGATTCCAAGTCTTTACTATTGTGAATAGTGCCACAATAAACATACGTGTGCATGTGTCTTTATAGCAGCATGATTTATAATCCTTTGGGTATATACCCAGTAATGGGATGGCTGGGTCATATGGTACATCTAGTTCTAGATCCTTGAGGAATCGCCATACTGTTTTCCATAATGGTTGAACTAGTTTACAATCCCACCAACAGTGTAAAAGTGTTCTATTTTTTTTTTTTTTTTTTTTTGAGACAGACTTTTGCTCCTGTTGCCCAGGCTGGAGTGCAATGGTATGATCTCAGCTCACTGCGACCTCTGCCTCCCAGGTTCAAGCGATTATCCTGCCTCAGCCTCCCGAGTAGCTGGGATTACAGGCGTGTCCCACCACACCTGGCTAATTTTGTATTTTTAGTAGAGATGGGGTTTCTCCACATTGGTCAGGTGGGTCTTGAACTCCTGACCTCAGGTGATCTGCCCGCCTTGGCCTCCCAAAGTGCTGGGATTACAGGCGTGAACCACTGTGCCTGGCCTAGTTACTATTTTTAATCAAGCACCTGGCATAGGTTTAGTAAATGGTGGTTATTAGTTACTACTTTTGTTTTCTTTTTGAGATGAAGTCTTGCTCTGTCGCCCAGGCTGGGGTGCAAAGGTGCAATCGTGGCTTACTGCAACCTCTTCCTCCAGGGTTCAAGTGATTCTCCTGTCTCCTCCCGAATAGCTGGGACTATGGGTGCAGGACCCCATGCCCGGCTAATTTTTGTGTTTTTAGTAGAGACAGGGTGTCGCTGTGTTGGCCAGGCTGGTCTCAAACTCCTGACCTCAGGTGATCTGCCTGCCTTGACCTTGCAAAGTGCTGAGATTACAGGCATGAGCCACCATGCACAGCTAGTTACTATTTTTAATCAAGTACATGGCATAGGCTTAGTAAATCATGGCTATTAGTTACTATTTTTAATCATCATCCCCAGCACATTATATAGCTTCTTTTTTTTTTTTTTTTTTTTTTTTTTTTTTTTTGAGACGGAGTCTCGCTCTGTCGCCCAGGCTGGAGTGCAGTGGCCGGATCTCAGCTCACTGCAAGCTCCGCCTCCCCGGGTTCACGCCATTCTCCTGCCTCAGCCTCCCGAGTAGCTAGGACTACAGGCCCCCGCCACCTCGCCTGGCTAGTTTTTTGTATTTTTTAGTAGAGACAGGGTTTCACCGGGTTAGCCAGGATGGTCTCGATCTCCTGACCTCGTGATCCACCCGTCTCGGCCTCCCAAAGTGCTGGGATTACAGGCTTGAGCCACTGTGCCCGGCCTATAGCTTCTTAAAGACTCCAACAATTCTAGGAGATGAGGAAGGAAAGAGGAATCTGGTGAACGGCCTTTAGGGTCCCGTAGGTAAGGGCGGGTAGAGTCAACCAATCATTCTTGATGATTATGTCAAAAACCTACTGAAGTATTCAGACTCCAAAGCTGAAATTTCACATGAAGAGGTAACTATGTGCAGGGTAATCTTTTAAGGACTTTTCCTGTCTGAACTCTCTGAATGTGTAATAATGACAAAGGTACTATTATTATCATCCCTGTTTCACAGATGAGAAAACTGAGAAGCTGTGAAGATGAGTAACTAGCAACGACAGTGCCAGAAATCAAATCCAGCATTCTATCTCCAGCACTGCTGTTTCTGACCTCCACATGAAGGGGATGGCCTGCCATCATTCTAAGATTCTTGAAGACTCCTCCTTTGCAGGGAGATACAGGCAAACAACAAAGTAAGAACAACTTGGTTCTTGACTGGTAACAAAAGAAACAGTGATGTTTGTGTATGCGGATACAAACTTCATCAGTTCGCTGTGAAGATCAAACGGGAACAGTGACTAAGACAGCAAGCTCAGTGCAAGTGTGGGCCAACGGGGTGGCCATGTTCACCATTTATCAAGTGGAGCCTCTCCCAGGCTACACATTTATACACGTGAGCTTGTCACCTTGCAGAGACAGCCTAAGTCTAAGAATGGAGTTCTTAGGTTTAAATAAACAAATAAAAACAGGAAGGGTGAGGTTTATTATTGTTTTTAAAGGAAAACAACATTTACTGTGAAAAAAAATTAGCTGACAACATTTTATAAATGAAATTTAGAGAGACACTTTCAATGAGACAAAAATAGTAAGACGTTTAAAAACGAAATTGTTTTAATGACACTATTTTTAACACAATGAGATTTTACTTTATTTAAAAAATCCAACACAATGGTTTTTTAAGTCTGGAATATTAAGATATTTTCAGGACTGAGGGTACAACAGATTCTATTTGCTGATATCTCATTCACTTATAAGCAAGCCAGCTTTGAAAGCAGCTATAACCTGAACATATATGTTTTTAAAAATAAAAATAAGAATGCTGTACACTTATGTACCACTTTGCCTGTCAAAGTAGATGTATTCCTATTTTGCACTGGGTAATGTGTGGTGAGGCAGGTACTGTCACTGGCTCTCAGAGAACAAGGATTACTGCAGTGTAGCAAACAAGCAATGAAAAATGAGTGTAGGGAATGGTTCTAGAGCTGACCATACCCTTGCAAAGGTCACTGCAGCTCCCTGGGCTCCAGATTTCTTACCTGTAAATGAGTTGGGCTAATTGATTTGTAAGGCTCTTGCCAAGTCCAAAATTACAGCAGTCTCCATACACATATACACCAGATAATGTATCTTCAACTCCCCAAAGTCCATCCAAAATTATAGAATATAGAGAGTCTGCCTGCACTGAACTTTAGTTCCTAAACTACTATTTCCTTTATTGACAGGACGACTACACATTTAATTTAGAGTGTAAAGACATTAGAGTGGTATTTGATAGGTTTAGCAAATGTTTGATGAGCAAGGATATATTCTTTCTTTCATAAGAAAATTGTCAATTGTTTTTACACTTTCTCAACTTGTTAATCGTACCTAATGCAGACCATTTCATAAGGAAATTACTTGACTAATGATAGAATGACAAGATCACAGGAAAATGCATACCATTTTTGCTCTCACAGAAATTTTCTAAAGACAAATACACATTTTCAGATGCTGAAAAGCTCTGTTTATCCTTTCTATGACCTTGGTGATGCTAAGAGAGACTCTGAACCCATTCACAAATAACAGAGATTTGGGAAGCACTGGGCAAGTATGAATATTTTTTACCATGACTTCATGAGCTATTGCAACAGACTTTGGAAATGGTGCACTTTGAAAAAGACACACGCACTGGTCTAACACAATGGACATTTTGTTGTAAAATTATGAATTACAGGAAAAAGGGAATACATCATACACACACAAAGGCATTTAACATAGAAAAACTGCTAGAGCAGTCATTAAAATCTGCCTGGTGATCCACAGCACAGAAACTTACAGTAGAACTATTTGTGGTTCTATGGTCAGTCTGGATAATATATTTATGAATTCTCTGATGCAGATGTATATTTATACCTTTGTATAAAAATAATCTTACCCTACTTAGAAAACTTTGAGTTTTCTATTTTTAAACCTGGTATTCCTTAACGGTTTGATTTTGGAAGGTGGTACTGCGTGGGGAGATGCTAAAAGTTCAGAACCTTTTGTAGGTGGGAGAGGTGAAAAGAGGAGAGTGGGGTCAAGAACTTGAAGTTCCTTCACTGCCTATGAGTTCAGCCTAGATAGAAGCTACCACCCCTGCTATTTCAGGACAGGGGATCAGAGGCTTTAAACTTTCACAGCTCTTCTCAGCTCCTGAAGTCTGGTTTAATAGAACTCTGGATAGTCTTTTGTATCCTCAGTCATCCTAAAAATAGTATAAAATTTATACTAAAAAATAGTATGAAATTTATCCAATGCTTCATTGTTCACCTTCCCTTGGGCCTTTTTTTGAGGACATGGAGAGAGGAAAAAAAAATACCGACTAGTGTTAAGGCTGAAAATCAGACTCATAGCACCAAAAGACAGCCAATTCAGCAAAAGTAATCAGAGGCCACATCCCAGGCACACGGTGTGTGTTAATAAAAGAGCAAAGTTTCTGCAGCCAGGTTGGCCTGCATGCAAATGTTGGCGTCACTACTTAATAGCAATGTGACCTTGATCACCTTAAAATTCCTCCATGCCTCTATATCCCCATTAAAAAAAAAAAAAAACAATGGCATCTATCTTATCAGGTTGCTGTTAAGATTAAATGTAGAGTGATTCATATATTAACTGAGATAATCAGCACTCGATACATGTCAATTGTTAGTAGTTTTAATAACAAAGTAACTACTATCGTACCTAGCTAAAATGCCAAATTTGGAAAACTTTTGGGACCAAATATAAAGATTTGTAAAATGACAGCAATGAAGACAGTGTGATATTGGTGTATGGATGGAAAAACAACAATGGGACAGAATAGGGAGTCCAGAGATCCATATATACAGTTACTGGATTTATGACAGAAATGACACTGCAGTGGAAAGGAATTTCAATTTGTTGAACTGGGCCAGTTGTATATGCATCTGGAAGAAATGAATTATGACTCCCTATCTGCAAAGATCAATTCTGCATGAATTATAGATCTCAATGTGAAAGGAAAAACAATAAAGTTGTTTTCATATAAGATAGGAATATATTCATGATTTTAAAGTGGGCAAAAGTTTCTTAAACAAAACAGAAATATCATTAATCATAAGAAAACAGTTTGATTCTATTATATTAAACTCAAAAACTTGTCAAAATATACAATAAAAATGGCAAATTTAGAATACAGAAAAAACTTCAACATTATCTAATAAAGAACTGGTATCTATGACACATAACCACTTCTATAAGCTGTAAGTCCCTAAGAAAAAGACAGACAACCCAGTAGAAGAATGGGCAAAATGTAAATAGGCACTTCACAAAATAGGATGTCTATGTGGCCAACGAACACATGAAAAGGGGCTAAGCTTTTTAAGTCACAGAAAAAAATATGTAGCTTTAAACAACAATGAGCTACTTTCATATGTCCACCATAAGGGCTAAAATAAAAGATGGAAAACAGTAAGTGTTGATAAGAATGTGGAACAAATGGAATCCACTGTTGATGGGAGTGTAAAATTGTTCAACCACTTTGTAAAACAGTTTAGCAGTATTTACTAAAGCTAAAATATTCTTACTTTATAATACAGCAAGTCTAGCCAAAGATATAAACCCGACAGAAATGCATACATATGCATTCCAAGAGAAATGTATATGAATGTTCACAGCGGCACTATTTGTTAGAGCCAAAAACTTGAAACAATCTAAATGTCCATCCAGCAGATTGGATAAATAAATTATGATTTATTCATACAGCAGCGTACTTACTACAAAGAAATTATTTTTAAAAATGCTACACACAATATGAATGTATTCAAATAACTTTCACAATAACATGAACGAACTGAAACAAACATAATGTGGAGCAAGAAGAGCCCCACACTAAAGAGACCATAGGATATGATCCTATTTATTTCAAGGTCAAAACAGGCGAAATTCATTGATGATAATGGAAACAGGGTATTGTTCTTTCGGAAGGGAGAAAAAACTGAGACTGAGAGGATGGCCCAAGAGGGCCTCCGAGGGTTGTTTAATACCTTTTCTTAATCTAGATAGTAGTTACATGGGCAGTTGGTGGTTTGAAAATTCATTGAGCTGTGTGTGCTCTTTGGATTTGAACACCTCTATGTAAGTTACACTTTTTATGAAAAGTTAACTTAAAAAGGTGGAATATGAGCTCTCTAGGAGCAGATATCCTGTCTATCCAGCAGACAGGATAAAACTGTAACATTTCATACATACGACCTCAGTGGGCTTCTCAGAATGAGTGTTGTGTATATCCTGCCCATCACCTCTAGAAATAGGGATTGACATTTTATGTAACTAGGTTTACTGGCTGGGTAAAAAAGTACGTAACTGGTTTATGCCGGCATCCTGGACCAATCACCTAACTGCTATCAGCTTCGGAAGTTGGGCAGGGGGTACCTCTCCATACCTGGACTTTAGTTTAATTTCATCTGTTGGATGGTTAAATGAGTATATGCATGCATTTTCTTGTTTTGGAGATGGAGCCTTGCTCTGACACCCAGGCTGGAGTGTAGTGGCACTATCAGGCTCACTGCAACCTCCGCATCCTGGGTTCAAGTGCATGCCACCAAGCCTGGCTAATTTTTTTTTTTTTTTTTTTTAATAGAGACAGGGTTTCACCATGTTGGCCAGGCTGGTCTTGAACTCCTGACCTCGAGTGATCTGCCTGCCTCAGCCTCTCAAAGTTCTGGGATTACAGGCACGAGTCACTGGCCTGTGCATGCATTTTCTTTCGTGAATGGGGATCCCAGTCTTACTGAAGGGTACTGCAGATGTTGATGCAAAAACTATAATAAACTTGACTAGTTGTGTATGAACTGTAAAGAAGTGTTGCAGGGTTCTTTCAAATCATCTCCCTCTCTTTTTCCTTCCCTCCCTTCCTTCATCCATTTATGGGTGCTTCCTTTCTCCCTCCCTCCCTCCTTTTCCCTTCCTTCTGTCCATTAATTCATGTGCACATTAGTCCATCAGTCGGTCCATCCATCCATCTAACTAGCAAGGTGGTTACAAGCATGGCCCTGGAGCCAGTCTGTCTGAGTTTGGATCCTGGCTCTGCCACTTATTATCTGTGTGACCTTGAGCTCATGAGCAAGGAGAGATGGGTAAAAGCCAAGGCTGAAGAAACCAGTAGACATCGGTTCGCACAACGCTTTGTAGACCGCATTAGGGAGGTGAACTTATTCCACCTGCAATGGGAAGTGACTAACGGGGTTTAAACAGGAGTGTGAAAAAGTGACAACTTTCCACCTCTTTTTTTTACTCTTATTTTGGTCTCTGTTTAATGAAATTAAAATTCAGGTGATTTGAGGATTCTTGTTATTATGGAATCCAGTGAACTGATATTTCAGCATATTAAGGATGAGTGATGAACCAGGTAAATACCTTAGCACAAAGTGGTTAGGAGTGTCATTCTGGAGGCAGGACTGCAGCTAGAATTCTCCCTCTGCCACTTAACTGTGTGATCCCAACCAAGTCTGTTCATGTCCCTCAGCCTCTTTTACTATGATGAGAATAACAAAAACTCGTATCTTGTAGAACTGACTGAAGATATAGTAGAAAGATTCCCATAAAATGCTTAGTCCAGCACCTGACATTTGGTAAGCACTTCATAAATATTAGTCATAAAATGTTATGCAGAATAAAAATATGATTTTTTTTTTCAAAAAAGTCCTTGCTTTAAGGTTTAACTTGTGGTGAAATCTTATTTACTTAGCTTCGCGTTAGAAAGGTACCCTAATCTCCTAGAAAGTTATAGAGCAGCATTCCCAAGGTCATCTTCTGAGATGTTGAACTGAAAGGCGAAATATGCAGAAATTCCGGCAAATTAAGATTTCTGGTAAGTGCATACCAAGTAGCCCTTGGGAATTTGCTTATAATTGAAAAATGGTCTTGCTGATAGGCTCTGTGTTTGCTCTTTTCCTTTGTCCTCCAGTTGAAAACAATCAAGACGTGCACAGAAACAAAACCTGGATCATTTACCCTTCATCTGTTGGCAAAATAATCATTTCTGGAGCTGCTTTTAGGTCTAAGAAATGTTCTTTCTTGGCCCAAAGAGAAAAAAATAACAGTAAAAAACAACGAAAAACATTTTTGGAGAGGAGTATCAAGTTTGTGGTGTGAATTAGCAATACAAAACTGAGTATGAAACACACTTATCTTGCTAAATACATTTTACTTACCTTCTGAGAGTGGTGTTGATGGAGCATAGGGAGATGTGGGTAACTCTATGCATCAATCTGACTGGGCCAAAGAGTGCCTAGATTAAACATTATTTCTGAGTGTGTTTGTGAGGGTATTTCCAGTAGAGATTAACATCTGAATAAGTGGACTCAATGAAGTAGATAGCTCTCCCCAAGGTGGGTGGGTAACACCCAATCCCTTGAGAGTCTGAATAGAACAAAAAGGTGGAGGAAAGAGGAACTTAGCCCTTTTTCTTGCCTCTCTGCTTGAGCTGGGACATCTCATCTCATTTTCCCCTGTCTGTGGACTGGGAGTTACATGATCAGTTCCCCTGGTTCTCAAGCCGTTGGACTTGGACTGAATTACACCACCAGCTCTTCTGGGTCTGCAGCTTTCAGATGGCAGATTGTAGGACTTCTCAGCCTCCATAATTACATGAGATTATTCCTCATAATAAATCTCATATATATACACTTACATACATATATAATATATATATTCTATATATACATGAGATTTATAAGGAATTCTCTCTTTTGCTGTCTCTCCAAATATACATATATTATATATATATATATAAAATATGAGCTATCTATTTTTTCTATTGGTTCTGTTTCTCTGGAGAACCCTAATACAAGAAGGGAGAGCAGAAGATGAAGAGGAAAATTCTAGTTGTGTGGTAAACAGTTCAAGGCAAGGCAAAGGAAAATATATTCAAGTGATTTCTGCATACTCTTGTTAAAACTTTATGAGGAAAATTATTCAGAGAAGTGGCACATTAAGAGACTGTCATACGGCAAATTTACTGTGGATATAAGTAATTGCCTGTCCAACCATGTGAGATGGGCACCTGAGGATTATGTTGGGATACAGGCAGATTAATGAGCAGTTGGGATGTCCCTCACTGAAGACCCATTAAGAACTGTGTCTGTCTTGCAGAGCCATGGTGTGACTTTAGATTACACCTTAACCTGGGGCTCAGAGCATTAGCCAGGTCTAAGGAGCTGGCAAATGGGCTAAAAGTAAGAAATTCTGTATTAGATAAATGTGAATTTAAGGATAAATGCCAAGGATTGCTCATTGCACAGGTTCTTTCTTGTCTTTGGTGCTCAGTAACTGACTCCCCTTCAAAAGTCATTACATTGTAGTGATCACCTGTAGTGTTAGGGAAAAAATGCAAATGCTTTAGCAAGGCATTCAACACTCATCTAAAGTTGAGCCAACTCCACTACTTCTTGCTTTTCTCTGATCTATGAATGCACCCTAAATTCAACCATAATTTGTACCTCTGTGTCAAACAAACCACCCCGATTGCATTTCCACATGCTTAGCTCGTGGTTTTCCCTCTATTTGGAGCCCACTGAGTCAACCTCCAAAGCCCAGACCTCTGCTTATGGTACTTCACTTCTAAAGCTCTGTTCCACTTCTTGATGCTTCCATAGGTCTTTCGTTTCCTCCTTCCATTTGGATTCCCACTCCTGATTAGAAGCCTAGGGAAAGTGGGGAGGCTGACTTCATCATGTCTGCACCCTTCATGGCTCTCACATGGTCAGCCTTCCAGAAACACGTGACTGTACTCCCTTCCTTGGTTTCCTGCCTCCTCATGCCTCCAGCTACATGCTTTTCTTCTACGTGGCTTTCATTATGTTCCACTTCATGCACAGATCGTGGAGTATCCCCTAACATACATCACAGCCCTCCTGCAGTGGGGCCAGCACAGACACACAGTGCTCTGGAAGGCTCCCCACAAGCTTTACCCAGTGCCTTAAAATAGTCCATCCTTCAAAATGACCCATTCTTCCTCCCTCTCTCCTCCAACTTTCTGAAACTGAGTGTAGATGTTCTCTTAAAAGAGAACAATGAATAACATCACAAAGAAGCAAACTCATTGCACAAATTCAGCAGAAAACAAAAGCAAATCTGATTATGTTTTTAAAATACAGAGACATAGCCCTCCTCTGTACAATTGCCAACACGTAGTCCCCAGAAAGGGGATTCTCTTTACCATGCACCACCTGCCCCATTTACAGGAACCTACTTTGAGCAGGAGTACTGGGCTTAGTGCTCATCTCAGCCTCTGTCAGGATGAACATATCGCCTCAAGGACGGCATAACATTGTCAACTATGTATTAATCCTGGACAAAGGCATTAAGGGAGATGCAGGGGATATTAAGGGAATGATCCATTGACAATCATGCTTTGGTCAATGTGAGATTTGAAAGGAGAGAGACGCATACTAGTAAACAAAAATAGAGTTAAATCTTTTAATATTTTTGCCTATATACTGTTTGGTTCAGTGTCTTAAACAAGTGAGTGTGGCAAGGACCATAGCTCTTTGCTCCCCAAACTCGTGTGGGAAAGGTCATGAGTGGAACACAGAGAGGCGCTCTTAGCACATGAACGCAACCCCAGACCCCAAGAAGCATATCCTCAAGCACTGTGGTAACTATTTAGGAAAAGGTCAAGTTTCACACAGCCACTTAACTGAGATTTACAAAAAAGGGAATGCTAAAGGATAAAGCATTAAATATCAAACCAGTAACGGCTGGCTGGAAAACTTGAAAAGGACATAATCTGAATAACATGACACTTGGGGGATCTGCTTCAGCAAATTAGGAGAGCCGCCTAGAAAGGTGAGTTGTTTATCTTAGAATATTGCAATGACCATACACCGGGAACTGTTTTTTTGTTTTGTTTTGTTTTTTGTTTTAAACAAGTATTTTCTCATTTAATCTTCATAACAATATCACAAAGTTAGTGCAGCTATTATCATCCCCATTGTACAGATGAGAAAACAGAGGCAGAGGAGTGAAGGAGCTTGCCCAGACTCACAGAACTAACAAGAGGGAGAGCCAGGGTTTAACAACGGTTTTAGTACAGAATTCCTGGTACTTTGCTGCTCATTGGAGAAGAATTTCCTTTCATGGAAAAGCAGAAAGTTAATACTTTCTAGAAAGCTTACTTGCCGTGATTTTCAAAAACAGTTGATTCCACTTCTTTTTTTCTCTGATCTTCCATTTTTATGGAGACTTGATCTTGTCAACTATCTAATTTTTGGACATGCAATCCTTACAGTTGATAAAACAGCACAGAATTTTCCAATTTATCCATGGCAAACGTGTATTCCCACAGAAATGTTATTGTTTTAATATTACTGGGAGGAAAAGTAGACAATTCACAGACTTTTCATTTCAAGGACTACTTATTTGTTTATTGGTTTTATAAATCTTGCTCTTTTAAAAAAAATTCTTTTTTTGAGAGAAAGTCTCGTGGTCTTGCTAGGATGGAGAGCAGTGGCATGATCACAGCTCACTGCATCCTTGAACTCCTGGGCTCAAGCGACACTCCCGCTTCAGCCTCCCAAGTACCTAGGACTGTCAGCATGTGCCACTACACCTAGCCAGTTCTTTACTTTTTGTAGAGAAAAAGTCTTGCTGTGTTGCCCAGGCTGTAAATTCTGATTTCAGTACACAAGATACCAAATGCATCTCCTTTAATACAAGGCTAATATCCTGAAAGATTAAGACATTCAAGCTAATCAGACCAATTTATTTCTTGCCATGCATTTATATAGTGCTTAATGTATAACAGCCACTGTTCTCAGTATTTTACAATTATCAAGTTATTTAGTTCTCCTATGACCCCCTATAAGACAGGTTTGGGTCTTATTTCCATTTCATAGGTGAGAAAAATGAGGCACAGAGAGTCTAAGTGACTTGCCCAAGTCACACAGCCAGAGAGAGGCAGAGCCAGATGTACGTGCAGGAGGCAAGCGGCTTTCACGGGTTGTGATCCTAACCAGATCTGTGTATAACCAGTGCACTCAGAGGTCTCCTTGGCCCAGAAGCTAAATAAATACATAATTGCTGCCATTATGCAGTAGGAGACGTGAATTTGCCCACAGTTCACATAAAAAGACCACAGGCCTCTTTGATCCTGACTGATCACATACATATCAAAGATTACCCCAGGTGTCTCAGATTTTAGAATCTCTCATCAGTAAGTAGCCAAATTATATCAGTTTGATTCATTACAAACAATTCCATGCACACTGATTTCTTTAAAAAAAAAAAAAAAAAGAAAACAACCACAAAGATTACATAAGCTGGATTTCTTTATTTCACAGAAAGCGCCTCAAAACCAAACCAAAACAACCAAACACAACAGATGTTAGTGTTTTGGTGGTATTTTGGGAAATAAGTTTGAGTATAACACAGCATACTCACTAGGGTGTGCTCTCAGAATGTACTGCACTGTCTTGAATGTACAGACATCCTGGAAGGGAATCTGGTTTTGCAGTTAATAAAAATTATTTGCACCATAAAAACGCCCTAATAAAATTAGGTTTAAACTCTTGTTATTGGTATAAGGAGTCTACTTTTTCATTCTCCACATCATTGTAAGCTAATTGGTATTCCTATGAATAAAACATTATTTTTTTATTCCTGGGCCACTGGGATGGAGGCACGTATAGATTCTGCCTTAGAAATCTGTGTTTGTGAAGAATTAGAGTCTTAAATTAATGGGAGAAGATCTTTTTTAAAACCTTAGTTTCCTCCTAAGTTGTTTGTAATACTGGATGTCTGCTACTTTTTTTCTTCAATCTTACTAACTTATAATGATAATCAACCCCTGAAGGTTCTATAAGATCCCTGCAAGTCTTTTCAGGTGGCTGTAATCCAATCACAGACATTGCCTCCAGGAGAATTTGCCCTAAACCAAATTCAGTGAGGGCTACTTTCCTCTCCAATTTCTTGGCCGCCATCTTTCTCTCTCTTCTTTTTAAAAATCTTCACTAAGTAGAGACCATTTTAGATAAGAACACAACTTAATGAAAACCTAAGGATGAGACTAAACATAAGATGCTTTTAAAGGAAGAAAAATACTGATGAAATTGTTCAGAACTTCCTCCTATGTGAAATAAGAGTTGATACTCTCAGGCGTTTTTGTTCCCATTCCTTGCAGATATTTTATTTTATTTCTTAGTCATTCAATTTTGTTACTAATATTTGAAACTGGTTTTTTCTCTCCCTTGACAAATGCATTCTGAAACTTACATTTTATAAACACCTGCCAATTCTCTAAAACCAGAGAGCATTTTTACTATTCTATTCTCCAACACATAGAAGTGACCCAGGACATCTTATACGGTTAATACAATGTACAATAAGATACCCAATATGACAACATGGTTCTTAGTAAGAAAGACATCTATCGAGTATGTGTATATATTCACGCAGGTTCTTTATGAATGGCTTCAAAATTATTTGATAGTCATTAGGACCTCACAGGGGAAAAAAGCATCAGCTCACTAATACTGGAGAAGAGATATTTAGATAATTGTTCTTCTTCTGAATCTCATTGCTCTTTCTTGTCTCCTTCACAGATTCGTTTTTTGTTTTTGTTTGTTTTCCTTACGCCCAAAGTTCGTTTCTCACCATTCTTTTCTTCTCACTCTTCACTCTTGCCGAAGGAGGACTAAGCTGGTCCTGAAGCTTCTACGTTCATAGATGCCAAATCTCTACTTTGAACCAAGATAGCTTCCCGAGCTCCAGACAACTCCTTAATGGATACGCCCATCTTAGCCGTCTCTTAGCCACCTCAAAGTCAAAATTAACAAAACGTTAACTCCTAATCTTTATGGCTTATCCAAACTTACTAGGTTCTCCATCTCAGCTATTTCCACTCAGTTGGCCAGGGTAGCCTTGACTCCTCTCTCAATCATCATCTCACAAATATATTACATTTACTCCTTTCCTTTCCCATTGCCACTGACCTTGGTTCAGGTGCTCATCACTGCTCTTCTGGATTAAGACAAAAGGCTACAATGGTCTCCCAGCCTCGGGACAGAACCATTTCCCTCACTGTCTTCCATGAGGAGCTCGTGAAAACCTAACTTCAGCCACGTTTATAGCCTCTGCTTAAAATCCTTCAGATAAAGTAATGCCTCTTCACAACTGACTCGCCCTGAATGAGATGGTTTCTGGGACAGCTTGAAAAAATGTTTCCAGAATGCATTTGCCAGGAGAAAAGAAGAAAACAACTGCAAAATTTTGAGAAAATAAGAGAATAACCAAAAACATAAAATAAACTGTTTGGAAGACTTCTAGATTTAATACATGCTTTTCCCTCTGCCTTAATCACCCTTCCTCATCTCAGTCCACTCCTCAGTGGTAACTCCTGCAGGTCTTTCAGAATCCAGAGCAGTTGTTCCCACTTCCGAGGGATCCTTTTACGCCCATTCTCTATAGGTTGAACCTTCTAAGTGTCTCCATCTCACCCTCTGCCAATTTTCCAATGCTCCGTTTGCTTTTATGTCTCCCTGTGGAAATTCGAAGACTGTTGAGGCTTAGGAGTATGCCTTCTCTCTCTTTATATATTCAGTACTAAGGGCCTCAAAAAATGTTTGTGGAATGCATGCTTACACGCGAAGTAGGCCTTATCCAATGCAGCCAAGTTCTTGAAGTCACAACACTCAAAAACTCTTCTTCTCCTCACATTTGAAATATTGCACTGAAATATTATATTCTTGATAGTGACTGTTAATCATTAAACATCCTTCCCCACTGGCAAAACAAAACATGACCACAGGAGAAGGCTCCGTGGAGACCATGCCCACACATTTCAGTGCCTGGGCTAAAATAAGCATGTAAGTGTGTAGGACTAATCATCATATTGCACCAGGAAGCGCGCCCTTCCAGATTTAAAAATATACTTGTTTGTCTTGATTCAGGCTGCTCCTCATTCCAGGCCTGTGTGAGTCATTGGAGAAACATCCTATTAGAGTGCACCCCTACTGATTGGCTTCCTTTGTATGTTCACGGTGACTCAGAAGAGATGACTCACAGTTCACGCTTATGACAAAAAGAACTTGCTCTCTCTTCCTTTTCATTACCCATGTTTTGCAGGCTTTATTGGCACCTTTGAAAAACATCTAAGGGAGCAAGGGAAAGGAAAACACAGGGGGCAGCCTGAGTATTGGCATTACTTATTTTTAACAAGCAACCCTACTTAAAGCACCTTTTATCAGAGCAGCACAGATATACTTCAGAGGCCTAATACATCCAATGCTCACATTATTCCTGGAAGGTCAGTAACTGGATGCTGTTGCTCCACCCTGTCAGTTGATGGGAAGGAGCGATGCTCGAAGGACATAAAGATACTTCACAATGTCCCTCTGCAGGGGTGGCACCCAACACTGGGCTCTCAGAGCTGCTGCTGATAAAATGGCTGGTTAGATCATGCTGTCTTGGTTATAATACCCAAAGCCTTGGCCAAGGAGAGAGAGATTCTCCAAAATAATCAGTGGTCAAGCAGTGAGCGTGAAGCAAAGTGAGAGGACAATCCAACCATGACAATCTTCTGGTTGCCTCAAGACGCTCATGACCTCCCACTGGAAGAAACTGTTGGGATCTGTGCCAGTCACAAAGAACAGAGGTTAGTTCCTTTCACTCTACTTCAGAAAACATTTCTGAGTGCTTATCCACAGAGATGGATCAGGCATAGACTCTGACCAGGAGAGCAACAAGAAAAAGTGTGGTGAGTTATACACCACAAAATAAGGACGGGTCAAGTGTCTACAGAGTCCAGGGGAAGAGTTGGCTTTATTTTTTAGAGAAACTGGCATTTGAATTGCACCTAAGGATGGGTGGAATCTAAATCATACTTCTACACTTCATCTTAGCCAAAACGCCAAGAAGCGATAAAATCATATTTCTGAATGTGTTTTTCTTTCAGAATAATTTACTAGTCAGGCTCATTTCAAATTCCATTTACATTCAGACTCTACATTCCATAATCGCTGTCTCCTGGAAGCCATTGAAATGCATGCATATACGTCTGCCTGCAAAGGAGACACTTCTGTGTGCAGTTCTGTCAGGGGTGGGTTTATGGTGCCCAAATGAACGGAGCAGGAGCAGCGCAGACGGGCTAAGTCCAAATTGCTCCCCCTTCCAGGGGATCCTTGTGCAGTGAGCTCTGCCTCTGCTTTAATAAAAGCAGATAAAAATACTTGCCACCTACTTACCTCCAAGGCACACTGCAAGGCTGGATCGTGTTCACAGCAGTGTGAATTTTTCAGGAGATAAGTGCTCTATGAAAACAAAGCTTTATTATCATAAATGTTGAGAGAAAATGAAGCAAAACCAATGTCTAGGCCATGTGTTTAGTGTAAAAAAACAAAAAACAAAAAACAAAACAGAACAAAAACCAAACAGACACCAGATTATAACGTTCCAGCAAGCTGGCATTCCAATGTCAAGGCCTGAATGTCCCTTCCCAGGGAGTAGGGCTACAAGGGTCCCGGTACACTGAATATCTGATGAAATGAGGCAAATGCAATATTTTGATGACAGATGTTTCTGATAAGAATACAGAATTTGGAAAAGAAATTGCAAGGCAAATCTGTCCCATGATGTGAGATGAGGGACATGAATACTAGAGACCAAGATCATCAGAACTGATCCCTAAAGAACTGTGAAGAGGACATGTAGAGGACACTAAGAGAAAGACTATTCATTGCCCAAGGCAGAAAGGAGTGGGTGGTTTAGAATCTTCAGGGGTGCGGAATAAAGACAGCAGAAGATAAAGGGAAGACGTGAACAGTTAGCTAGTAACTCTCTGAATTAGGTTTAAGATAAGAGAGACAGTGCTGTGCAAAAAAAAATAGAGCATTAGAGGACTTAAATTATATTCCCATGTACAAATTAGATATACGTTTAGGAGATGAATTATTTCTAATTCCTCACAACCTCACACAGTTGAGAGATCAGAGGGAAAAAACACGTAATATAACATGAGTTAAATTGTGCCCTCCCACCCCCAAATTCCTATGTTGAAGTCCTAACCCCAGTAAGAATGCGACTATATTTGGAGAAACTGTCTCTAAAGAGTGAAGCGGAAATGACAACAGGGTGGGCTCTAATCCAATTGGACTGGTGCCCTTATAAGAGGAGGATATTAGGATACAGACATGAACAGAGGGAGGCCCATTTGAAGACACATGATAATATGGTCATCTACAAGCCAAGGAGACAGGCCCCAGGAAGAAACCAACACCTTGATCTCAGACTTCTGGCCTCCATAATCATGATTTTTTTAAAAGTTATGTTGTTTAAACCATTCAGTCTGTGGTACAGTTGACCTTTGAACAACACGGAGGTTAGGGGAACCAACCCTTTGTATAGTCAAAAATCTATGTGTAACTTTTGACTCCCCCAAAACTTTACTAATATCCCACTGTTGGCTAGATGCCTATCAGATAGCAAAAACAGTTGATTAATACACATTTTACATGTTATATGTATTATATATTGTATTCTCACAATAAAGTCAGTCAGATAAAAGCCTCACTGGTCCTTATGACCCCCTGATCTAGAAGCTGAATTAGGGATGTTGTTTGGGGGCAAGTAGACCATTTCAGTTTCTTTGATTTTGAACTTACGGGGTTCTGGGTGACAGGGGCATTGTCCAATATGGAAAGCACTTTAAAAAGCAGTCCCTTACTGGCAAGGTACTTCCTGACTTCAGGGACAAATATCCATGGAACCAATCCAGAAAAAGGGTTCTTTTTGTCCAGAGCTCCTTCTTGTACAACCAGAAGACTGGAAGCTGGTGTTTATCTCCTTCCTTCAGGGTTGGAAGTGAGCAGCTTTATAGATAAAGGCAGCCCTGATCATAAACCCAACTGCATTTGTCCAGAACCAGTAGAGTTAACCTAGTCCTTGCAGCCTTAAATCCTGGTGCTTGCTTCTCTTCCTTACCAATAAATGTCCTTGGTGGCATTTTCCATTTCCCCAAGATAGGGCACTTTCATCTTCATTAAAAATCTGTTCAGGCAGATATCCTTTCCCCTTAATGATTTTCTTAAAAATCATTTGCTTGGAACTCATCTGCTTCCACTTGTTGATAGAAGCTATTTCTCCTATTAGCTAGACACTTTTAAAGATAAACTTCTTTCTAAAATTATCAAACCATCCTTTGCTGGCATTAAATTCTCCAGCTTTTGATCTTTCATCTTCCTTTTGCTTGCAGATGAAAGTGTTCTTGCTATTTCCTCACATGGTAGAAAGAGAGAGATGGCAAGCTCCCTGATGTCTCTTCTGAAAAGGGCACTAATCCCATTATGAGGGCCTCACCCTTGTGAACTCATCTAAACCTAATTTCCTCGTAATGGCCCCATCTCCAAATACCTTCACATTGGTAGTTAGAACTTCAACATATACATTTGGAGGGAGGACACACTTAAGTCAGTAGCACTTGGGACCTCTGAGATTGAGGCTTTTTCTTAAAAGAATTAGAAAAAGTTTTATCAAGTTTAGAAAATGAGTCACTGCTGCATTTTTTAAAAAAATGATTTAGTTTGCAAGGACAACCACATGGGTGCAAACAGGCTCACAAAATGAATGGCCCTCTATATTACATACTTATCAATGGGCAGAATGTACAGATTATGACATGCCATGGTTTGAGGTCAACTGGTTTTGTTTGTTTCAAAATGCTGACATTCCTTCCATAATAATAGGAGCTGCTTTGACTCCTAGAAGCCTCCTGGTCACTGACTGTAGGCCATGGGGAGGGGGAGATACAAGGGCAGGTTCTTTTGTAGTAGGCTCCTGCTGGTGGGCAGGGCACATAGCAAACTGTGTCCTTGTTTCTTTCCCCACAAAACTGGAGAACAGATCTATCATTCCAGTTTGTCTTAATACTGACTCAACAATGAGGGGAACTGAAATGCTGACAGGGCAGTTTGGACTTTTCACAGTTACACCATCAGAAGGAAGCACTGTATGAGCACAAAAACCCATCAACATTGTCCTTATGGAAACAGGGAAGCAGAAGCTGTTGCAGTCTGCACCGTCTCCTTACGGGAAAATTTTCCTTTTTAGTCTGAGGCTAGTTGACTCTATTTCAGCCTGTGTCTAATTCCTCTTCCTATCAACAATCAATACTTACAATTCACACGGTTTATTTAGATAAAGTAAAATTGTTGGTTTTATTTATTTGTTGACATGAATTAATCTCTCTCTACATGAGCAACATCATGTTGATTGAAGATAAATTATAGGTGCTGATCCAGAATAATTAAAAAGTGCAAAAGACGTAAACTTCTCACATTTTACTCAGATTTTTAAAATGTTATCACAGAAAGTTCCGCTGGACAGTATTGTAATGTAATATTACATTATATTACAGTATATTACAATGTTGTTCAGTAGGCTTTCCTGTGATAATGTAAATGTTTATGTTTGTGTATGTGTATGTGTGTGTGTGTGCATGTGTGTGTACTGAGCACTTGAAATGGGGCTAGTGTGACTAAGGAATTAAATTGAATTTTAAAATTTTACTTATTTCTACTTGATTCAAATTTAAATAGCTACCTGTGGCTAGTGGCTAATATACTGGACAGTAGTTTTAGAGAGACAGATGTTCAACTTAGACACCTACCACCAGACAAAAACCATCCCCAAAGCACAAAACTAAATAAAGCCAAACAAATAGTTTGGGATCATTTTCCTTATTACCCCCAGGGGTAATGGTTACATGGTGACTTTGTTAAGGACAAAAGTAGCTGTGATACTGTACAAACACTTCTTGCAAAACAGGTCTTCCAATGCAAGACCAACAGAATTGAACTCCCATGTAAAGGACTTAGCATCATTATGACAAAAACATTAACTGATACAGGAACAGCAAAAACGTAAACATAATAGCACCCAGCTGCTATCAGCATGTGCGTGATGTGACACGCAGAAATCTGTGGATGCCAAATCCCCATTCCTCCCCAGCATACGGCTTTGTTTATAGTGGAACAAAAACAGCTAGTCACAAACCTAAAGTAGTGTATGTTTCACACACAATGTTACTGCCTGTTAGTGTATTTCTCCATCGGTGAAGGAGGAACAGGGCATTATGTAGCTGCCTCATCAGCTATATCCTGGTGGGTATAAGCAGCAGATGTGCCTCCCTTATTCTTGTATCATTAGTGGTCTAGCATTCTAAAAGTTATATGGGGCTGGGCGTGGTGGCTCACCCCTGTAATCCCAGCACTTTGGGAGGCCGAGGTGGGCAGATCACCTGAGGTCAGGAGTTTAGACCAGGCTATCCAACATGGCAAAACCCCATCCCTACTAAAAATACAAAAAAAATTAGCTGGGCATGGTGGCACATTCCTGTAACTCCAGTTACTCAGGAGGCAGAGGCAGAAGGATCGCTTGAACCCAGGAGGCAGAGGTTGCGGTGAGCCAAGATCATGCTGCTCCACTCCAGCCTGGGCAACAGAGACTCCGTCTCAAAAAAATATAATAAAAAAATAAAATAAATAAAAGCTATGTGGGAGTAGGACGTTGAGATCAGAGAAAAGAGGGGCATATGTGATAGGTAATGTCAACACTTGGTACAGGAAAGGAAAGAGGGAAAAACGACTCTCAGGTTACACTGTTGCACTGACCTTGGCTGTCCCTACAATGTCCTTAGGGGAAAAGCCTTATTCATCATGGACAGACTAAAGGACTCTGAAATATACAAGGTCTATTTCAAACGGGAAGGTCTTGGCCCACCTTGCTGATCTACTGTGGCCTGAGTTGGGATTGCAGCAGTGGTCTGTATGTGCCAAAGGAAAGATACACGTTTATCAGGCATGAGTGTTTTTGTATTTTTTTTCACTAGTCCAACATCTCCCAGAAATTCTCAGCCACAGTGAGGAAGTGGGGAGCAAGGAAGCGGGGAAACACTGTTTGAAAAGTATCACCAGAGACAAAAAGGATGAGTTTATCACATACGTGTAAAATAAATGCATAAATTTAAATTGAAGTCACAGCCCCTGAAATACTGGCAGAAGAAAGGAGAATGAAGACAAGAGGATCAAGCTGTGCTCAGTGGTGACCTTGCCAACAAGAACACATGAGTTAACGTGGCAGAAAAGCAACCCCCCAAGGAACACCGGCTGTGAGCCCTGCAATGGCACCGTTTCTCGTTCACTGAGTTGCACCAAAGCGGACACAGGTTTTCTTTATTTTATTTTATTTTCTATGTTGATGAAACACTTGTCGCTAATTATATTTGCAAAAGTAAAGAGATTCATCACTTACGTTTCACAATATCTGTAATTGTTTTAGTGTATTCTTGACAGGCCTATTTTGTTCAAGAGAGTTACAAGGTCGGGCATGGTGGCTCACACCTGTAATCCTAGCACTTTGGGAGGCTGAGGCAGGTGAATCGCTTGAGCTCAAGAATTTGAGACCAGCCTGGGCACATGGAGAAACCCCATTTCTACAAAAAAATACAAACACCATCCCACCACTGCACTCCATCCAGCCTTGGCTGTTCGAGTGAGATGCTGTCTTAAGAAAAAAAAAAAGAGAGAGAGAGAGAAAGAGTGTTACATATGCACTGGGAATTTGAGCTTCATATTTTTACATTTCGCTGTAAAGGAATATTTAGAGCCATGCTTTAAAACCCAGTTCATATGGGGCACAATGTAGTAATGAATTAAATATTTCCATACTAACCCTATTGCTGCTGGTAGGCACTGATTTCTCTTAGTTGAATTCTGATTTCTTCCTTCCCTGTGCTAATCGGCAGGAGCCCATTAGCCCAAAGCAGAGCTGCTCAACTGCCCTGTGAGTGATGTCACAGTTACAGCTGAATGTCTTTGGGCCTGGTCAACTGGAATTCCAGGTAGGGACTGGGAATATATGTATGCAAAAGATGCAGGCTGTATCAGAAGACAGTAGAGATGTGTCACTAGTGACCAGACGTTGACTTCCAAAATCTGAGACATCCTCAACATCCTGAGAACATCTTTCTTTATGTTCTAATGCCCATGAGTCTTATTTCCAACTGTAAAGCCTTTGCACTGGCTGTTCCTTTGGCCTGGAATATTCATTAAACTCCTCATGGCTGCTTTCTTCATAACATTCAAGTCTCAGCTTAAATGTAACCTTTTCAGAGAAGCTCTCCTGGGCCACTCAATCTAAAGTAGCCCCCACACTCTAGAGTATCACTTGGATTCAGTTCTGTGCATCACATTTTCTGATACATATTTTCTTCTTTGCATATGGGTGTATTTGTTCCTTGCCTATCTCCATGCACTTGAAGCAAGCCCCATTTGAGCTGTATATGTAGTTCATTATCGTGTCCACATTGCTGGGAACAGTGTCAGTCACCTAAAAATGGCTGCATACATATCTGATGCCCTCACAGTGCTCACTGTGGCAGGTTCAGGAGGCCTGCTCTCCCCAGACAATGCCAGGAGCCTCCTCTCACTCCAGTCCCTTCTCCCTTCCAATTACCACTAAACAAAGAAACAACAGCAAGAGTGGGCAACAGAACTGCCTTCTCTCAGCTAAAATCCGTAAGAAAGCCTAAGTCAAAGATCATCTGATGGATGATCCTGTACTGTGTTAACTGAGCCCAGCAGTTCTCATCCCTGTGCCCCAAGCATCTTATTAAAGGCTGCCAGGCAGCTGTATTCAGTTGCATATTAAAATCACCTGCATTTAAGAATTAGTGGTGCCCCAGAAAGCAGAGGAGTGGCTGCCAGGGCCAGGCGTTGGGGGAAAGGATGACAAAGTGGGCACACAGGAGGTTTTGGAGTGATGCAAATGTTCAGATCTTGACTGTGGAGTTGGCCATATGACTGGATGCCTGTGCTCATGTCAAAACACAGAGAACTGTACTCAAAAGGGGAAATTCTACTATGTGTAAATTGTATCTCAATAAGCTTCATTACAATGATATACTAATGTCTGGGCCTACCCCAGATGAATTAAATCAGAAAATCAGAGTGTGAGCCATAACATGAACATTATCTGAAAGGTCCCTGGTGAATCTAATGTGCAGGCAGAATGGAGACCAACGAGAGTTTGGCCTTGTGGCAGCAGGACAGTCACACAGAGCAGGGAGCCCAGCACACAAGGAACTGGGTCCAAAGGCCGGCTTTGCTGCCTGCTTTAGATCAAGAACTCAGGGATTCTTTGCTGCCTGCTTTAGATGAAGAACTCTGGGGTCCTCAGGTTCATGAGCCGAGTTCCCCTCTCTCTTTATAATGGTGATGCCATCTCCATTCCCCAAGACTTGAAATAATGAAGTAGTCTTTTTTTATACACGTCAGACACTCTCAACGAGAAGAGTGAAGCATGAGATGTTTATTTATAAGGGAAAAGCTCTACATCCCACTCATTTTAAAAAACAATTACAATGAACAGGTTTGTTTTTATTTTTGTACAAAACAAAATAGACCAAAAAGGCTATGCTCAGGCCAGGTGTGAAAATGCTCAATGAGGCATGAATTGACAACTCTGTCCCAACCAGAGGGTGAGAGGGTCCTTACTAGTCAGCGGGCACAACGATTGTAATGGCCACTCCTTTCTTTCAGATCACCTGGAAGACTCACAGCAGCCAACCTACATGAAAGTCATCTGTAAACCGTATCCCATTAAAATAGTGTGACTGCACACTTCCTGCACTAAGCACTTCACATGTGTTATATACGAATCCTCACAACATTCTAGGTCTGCACTATTATCGCCTTCAGTTAAAAATGAGGCAGTCGTGGCTTTCCCACCATCTCCACATTACCAAATCTGGGGTGCCTGATAAATCACCATCTCACTCACCCATCACGGTGTCTGAGGTGGTGATCACCCCTCCCCATGTAGACGGCACTCTCTCTCAGCTCTCCCTATGATGGGTGCCTGATTCACTGTTTCCCCCTCCTGTTCTTAATGTCCAAACCTGGAGCTCAGTCTGCCGGTCTTTGCTCCAACACCTGTTCTCACTCTCTGGGTGATGAACTCTTACCCAGTCTCCTGGCTCCTCCCTCTTTCTGCAGCGAGATGCGTGGTTCCAACTATCTGCATTCCCATGTCTCACAGACATCTCAAATGTAACATCCAAGCCCAGGTGTTTGTTTTGCTTCCATCCTCAAGTCCTCCCCTTCCCTAGTCTTCCCTTCTTTAATAAAGTATGAATTAGAGAAGTAATGTTAGCAGCCATGTGCTGTCATCTGCTGTGGCTGCTGTGGGCTATTTTTTTTTTTTTTTTTAATTTCCACGCTAGGTTTTGCCCATGTTTTGTTTAAAGTGGCTATACAGCTAAGCTCCGGGATGGAGGTAATATTACTAGGCTGGTATGAAGCTATGAATGCTTTACTAGCATGGTCAATAGAGACTCTTAGAAAGAGTAACTAGTTTTATACACAGATACACACTACCAGTAAATTCTGAATCCAGACCACCTGGAGTAGCAATCAATGACTAAATGCAATGTGATATTGCGGGTGGAATCCTGGAATACGAAAAGGACATTAGATAAAAACTAAGAATATCTGAATAATGTATGGACTTTAGCGACCATTACTATTACTAATGGTAATAAATATGATACACCGCTGTAAGATGTTAGTAACAGGAGAAATGGTGCAGGGGACATACGAACTCAGTGTGCTCTCTTTGTGTTTTTCTTGAACTGGACTAAAAAACAAACTTTCACTAAAAATCTTTTAGTGGTATAAGAATCTGAGGACTTGCATTATCTGCTTGCTGCCTGGAACTTACATGGCACGTTATTATCATTTTAAAAAACTTCTCTTTTTCTCCCAAATCACAATAGTTCAAAAACTTTCTAAAAATGCCTTTTTTCCTTTGCTCACTTCTTTTACTCAGCAGCAACTTCTCTTTCCTCTTTTCTCTACTAAATTTTAGTAGAGAGGAAGTAAAAATACCACTTATTTGAACTTGGGAGGAAGAAGAGGTTTTTTTAAAAAAATATGTATTTATGCAGTGCCACATTCCACAAAGGAATTAAGAGAAAAGGAAAATAGTTAAATACATCTTCCTTTTCCTAGATTCCCTAAAATAGTCTAGGATTATGAAACAGTCTATATTTCTATGATGGAAAGTATCTTTCATGCAATACTTCAGCGTTAACAAAGCATTTCCCCACAGCTTACCACACATATCTAGATAACAACCACTGTGAGGTTTAGAATCAACCCTATCTCATAGGCTCTGAGAGGCGAAGGATAGACTTCCTAGGTACGCAGAGCTGTCTGCTTCCTGCAAATCCCGTGACCACTCCTCTACCCAGCTGGTCCTGGAGCCCACGCTGTCTCATGGGAGGCAGGCTTGAATGGATTAAGCCCACAGAAACAACTTGCCAAAATCTAAATCAATCCTAAGTTTATAATCACCATGTCCACCTTTACCTACACACAATCTTCCTGCTTCCTGAATATAAATAAGCCAAGAAAGAGTCAGTTGATCTTTCACTGTTGCCTATAACAAATATTTTTCTTGACTCCTTTTAAAATTATATAGAATATGTATAACTATCCAGTAATTATTATATACCATTTCAATAGACTAACTCAGGGTCGGCCTCTGAAAGAGAGAAACTGCTTTTCTACATGTATAAGCAAGTCAGAACATCTCAGATGACACTGCCAGAAACATCAAGTATCACTTTTCTCATAAGGAATCCCAAGATATTAGTCCTCAGTAATGAGCAAAAAAGCCCAGGCCTCTGCCCAGTGGCCTTCGTGTAAAAGAACAGTGTGGAACTGACCCACGTGGGGCTACTTTTCAGGCTTTGAGTTGGCCAAAGAAAGGACCCTAGTATGATTTCTTTCTTTAGACCAGCAGCTTACATTTTATATGTTGATATTTTACAATCATTAGTGAATCAAACAGGGGAATGAGAATGATGAAAACAAAACAAAACAAAACAAAAAGAAATCAAAGTATGAGACAAATCAAAGAATGAAGCAAATGTCTGCTGTTAACCTTAATTCTCTGAAACTCATGGAGGGATCAAGGGGAAGGCCACAATGTCTATCTTGCATCAGATTTTCTTAGGTCAAGAAGGTGCATCTTTGAAAGATCAAGGGAGTTTCTGGAGCAAAATAACAGCTAACACAAATTCACCTTCTGATTTTTTTTTTAAGGGAACCTGGGAATGCTAAGTGATTTCAGTACAAAGAACAAAGGAGTTTTCAAATCCTTTTCAAGCTTGTGGAAGGCACTGGGAGACACTGGAACAACTCACTATGTGCTTGCTAATGAAATAGAAATTTTCCTTCTATGTTTACAAGCCAGATTCACCAATAAGAAAATTATGATTTAGGATCATAATTTTCCAAATATTATACTTTTTAGAAAGATGTCATAGTTGGTCTTAGGTAGTCACTGTTGTTGCTTATTTAACTTACAAAGGAGAAAGAGAAAGAGCTGAACCAAAATGAATGTGTAGAGGCACAGAGCTATCTATGGCTGGTTTACCTTTCTGTCCCCACCCTATAGCGCTTTGTCCGTAATACATGTTTGTTGAATACAAATGACCTGGCATTTCATTGTATAGGCCAATTTAACGAATAGCTTGTTAAATCAGAAATAGTTCATTAATCGGTGTTCCTTCCTGTCTCAGCCTTTCCTTCTCTCTCTATAGCTGGTGTTTGCTTTAAAACACCTAAGCAAGACAGTTGGGCTGACCACAAAAGTGGGTTCAGGTTCAAAACTGGACAGACATGACACCCTGGCCCCAGTTAAGGCTGGGATCTTACAAGCACATGAGATATGTAAGGGTGGACTAATGACGCTACTCCGGTGTCACCTGCTCCCCATAGAATCAATACATTAACATTCCAGATCTTTCTGAATCAGGAAATTCTGGCTGCAACACAGTTACCACCTCTTTTCCTGACTGGATTGTTGGGCTTATTCTAGTTAAATATCATAAAGCGTAACCATGGCTTGTCACTACAAATGTGTCTGAATTGTGGCTAAACAGGCTGTATATGTATTGGAAAGGCTTTTCTCTAAATAAAGTATATAATTTTTAGTACATAAATGAAGTTATCTTTTTGTCAGCAAGAGATATTTGTGCATTCAGTTGGGCCTATCAGATAAGTATCTCCAGGAAAGAATTCATACAGTACAGACTAGTTTTCTCTTTCCCAATCTTCCTAGTAAAAAAAATTGTGATAGTTATTTTTGAATAAAGGTATTTTAAAATTTAAAAAACCCTGCTTTCTTTGATTAGAATATGTCAGTACCTTAAATATTTACAATCATGGTTTATCTGAAAAATCATTCCACTCTTATCATAAATCATTGGTTTGCCTTGTAGAACTAAATCTTCACATCTTGAAATTTATAACAAAACAGTATTGATTTAGGGCTAGGGTTTCTCAACATCAGTACTATTAGTGTCTGGGGCTGGTTAATTCTTTGTTGAGAGGGAGGCTGTCCTGTGCATTGAAGGGTATTTAGCAGCATCCCTGGCCTCTCCCCACTGAATGCCAGTAGCACCCCCAAAGTTGTGACAACCAAAAATGTCTCCAGACACTGCCAAATGGGCCCTGGGGCACAAAACCAACACTCACTGAGAGTCACTAATTTACACACTAAAATCTAGCATAAAAATCTATTTTATCAATTACATACTTATAAAATAAATTTCCTTAAATTATAAAAAATAAAGCAACCAGTTGCATTATAGAACTGATTCCAATTCTTTCATAAGACAGCAAATGAAAGAAGATTCCTGTGCATTTGCATAATCATTATGACTATTCTGTGACTTGAAATGCCGAACAAGACTCTGACTCCTTGGTACTAGAGAATGGAAGCCTCTGTTTTGAGATCTGTTCCCCATCCAGCCCACAGGCAACTCTAAAGCGAAAACATGGATGAGAAATTCATCGTTTATTTTATTCACGGCAAATAAACCAAACAAGTAAACAATGTATATTTGAGCGTTCTCATGGAAAGACTTAGCCTGAACACTTATTTAAACACGTTTCATGAGACAATCGTCAGAGTGATTCCTTTAACATTTTCAAGATGTTTTCCTATGTATTACCTCAGCTCAAAATCACATAGCCAATGTCCTTTGAAAGACTTAAAAACAGGGCCTAGGTACCTGCAGTAACCTGTTTGGATAGTTAAAGTTCAGTTGACTCAGAATATCCTGTATTTGCTGAAAGGGCTTGAATTACATTTCTTGATATGGGCAGCTTTTTATCTCTTTCACAGACATGAAAACGGAATGGAAATGGCTATTCCCAATGAGTTTAGGGGAAGTGACGTGGTGAGGGAGACCCACTGGGAAAGCAAGCCCTTGCTTTCTTTTCGATTCATAATTTGGTAGAATTTGTAATTATTTAATTTCTTTTTAAGTTGTTTTTTCTGTCTTCCCACTGGAATGGGAAGACCGTGTTTTAAGAGAGACCACCCTGTTACGTTTGTCTTGTTAACGGATAAACATTAAGCGCGTAATGTACCACCTTGGACTCAGGACACAGCTGGCTCTGAGTCGGGTGTGGGGAGAGGGTCACTGCCTGCAGCCTAAGCAGGGACAGTGCCGCTTTGGGACTCCCCAGGCCCTTTCCCCCAAAGGGCCCCCGGTTCAGCTCTTGGACCGGGATTCTTCTCTGACCACATCAGCTCCCAAGGAAAGGCTATTCTGCTGCAGAAAGGATTCTGCTTGGCGACCCTTTGAAACCAATTAAAACTATGTGATGCACCCAGCTCTCTTCTCCTTTCGCATTTCAGCTTTTCCCTTCCAAAGGAAACCATGGGCAAAAATGTGAAAGGTGCAGAGCTGCTCTGCCCCAAATGTGGCTTCTTCTTGGGAGCCTGCTGTATCCGTCTCTCTAGGACAACTAGATAAACCAGAGGCTCAGGTCAGAAGCCTTTTTTGTGTCATATTCGTTCATGGGATTCAAAGAAAGCTGCTCTCTGCAGGCTTTCTTCAGGAGGAGAGGAGTCCGTCACAGATTTCCTATGAAGGTGGAAGACTTCCAGAGGCAAATGATATCCAAGTGTTTGAGAGTTGTAAAACTCATTGCTCTTGTTGCCCAGGCTGGAGTGCAATGGCACGATCTCAGCTCACCACAACCTCCGACTCCCAGGTTCAAGCGATTATTCTGCCTCAACTTTCCGAGTAGCTAGGATTACAGGCATGTGCTATCATGCCTGGCTAATTTTTTTTTTTTTTTGTCTTTTTAGTAGAGACAGGGTTTCTCCTTGTTGGTCAGGCTGGTCTCGAACTCCCGACCTCAGGAGATCTGCCTGCCTCAGCCTCTGAAAGTGCTTGGATTACAGGTGTGAGCCACCGCGCCCAGCCTCTTTTTTTGTTTGTTTTTTGAGAGTCTTGCCCTGTTGCCCAGGTTAGAGTGCAGTGGTGCAATCTTGGCTCACTGCAAACTCTGCCTCCCAGGCTCAAGCAATTCTGGTGCCCCAGCCTCCCAAGTAGCTGAGACAACACGTCACCACACCCAGCTAATTTTTTGTATTTCTAGTAGAGATGGGGTTTTGCCATGTTTTCCAGGCTGCCCTTGAACTCCTGAGCTCAGGTAATCTGCCCACCCTGGCCTCCCAAAGTGTTGGGATTCCTTGGCCTCCCAAAGTGCTGGGATTACAGGCGTGAACCACCATGCCTGGCCCCCAGTTCTATTTCTTAATAGTGCAAATCATAGCCTTGAAAGAAAACCAAGAATTAACTGTTCCTCTGCTATGGTGCACAAGCCTTACAACAACTCTGCAAGGCAATGCACGCAAGTCTGGGGACCTAAAAAACAGCATGGGGACTATTGTCAATAATATTGTACTGTATGCCGGAAATTTGCTAAGAGGGTAGATTTTAGGTGCTCTTAACACACACACACACACACACACGGCAACTATGTGAAATAAGCCAAACTGGCTTGACTGTAGAAATCATTTCCCTATGTATATGTATTTCAAACCATCATGTGGTGCACCTTAAATACATACAATTACAAAAAACAAACAAACAAACAAACAAACAAAAAAACCCTATTTGATAGATGTAGAAGCCAAGTTCAAAGGTTTTTTTTTTTTTTTTTTTTTTTTTATCACAACCTTATCTGCACTTCAGTGAAAGACAGGTCAAACATTTGTTGCTAATATTTAGTCTGCTCCAACCAAGGTTAATGATCATCCAAGGAGACAATTTAACCACAGAAGGTAATACATATGGAAGGCATCATGGTTTACTCTAAGGGTTTCAGGTAGGATGCCCTGCCATAAATGGTGGTATTTCCCATAAAAATTCTTTCTTTGACATGTTCAGCTTCCTTCTTCTTTGGGTAAATGCGTAGTAATTGTTCTGAGCCATTCTGTGAAACAAATGACTGGATATTGTTTTCTTTCAGAATCGATATAAGTAGCATCAAAACTTTGGAAAGAACTGCAGTGCTAAAAGAAATGAGAAGTGATAAAAACTGAACTGTGTCTACTTGGCCTCTTATGCATGCTGAGTGAGATATGATAATAAGAGCTGTGCAAATGTACACTGGGTCACTTTAGCTCTGAAGAATATTTTACTCAGGAAATAAAGGTTTTAAACTATTCAATAAATGGGCTGCTTCTTTAGTGACTCTTTCTAATTTGGATAATTTTTGGAAGACTAATAAATCTGAACTTGAGTTTGACCAGATGTTAAAAGACTGGCTTAAATTATGAGACAGTATGAATTATTTCACTTTCCAAGTTCTTTCTATGAAATATTAATCACAGAATCTCACTTGCTGAATTCTGAGGATTAAATGTTTCACTTGCTATATTTCCTGAAACCTTGTTTTTATTTACCCTTATACTTAAAGTTTTTTTTTTTCTCATTCTGCAAAATTCACATGAACCTTGGAACGCATTTACTAACTACATAAATGGGTGTAACACTGTTCTATAAATTACAACTAGTGAGCTACTTTAAATGAATCCTTTCTTCAAGGAATTTTGCCATTAAAATCTGGCTATATAATTTATGAACCTTAAATGGTTTGTCTTCTGTGCAAGTTTTTATAAAAACTAACTGTCATTAAACAGCAGAGCTTCTCAGACCTTTCATTCCCTTATGATCCATGTTTTTCTTTTCCTTTAGCATCTCTTTTTCTTCCTTTTAATTCTGAGATCTCCAAGATCCTTTCACTTCGCTCAATCCCAGTTGCCTGGGTTCTTGGGGAGCAAGGCTCACACCAGTGAATTTCTGTCTGTTGAGACCCCACAGAAGAGCAGAAGCACCTTTCCCTGCTAGCCCAGCAGTGTTCTCCTCTCATCAGGAGAATATGACTGCCTACTCTAGACAGGCCAAGTTCATCCAATCTCTGCTTTTGTTGTCAAGTTATTCCATCAAAGTAGTTCTTCCTGTTGTCATTTGGTAACATTTACTCAAAGCTATTTCATTTCATGCAAAGTCATGTTAGTTTAAAGAACTGCTATCTCCAGTCATCAAGAACAGTGCTTTGTATGTATGAGAGAAATAAAAAACATAAAAAATTCCAACTTTTATATCTATTCTATGAGAGCTCTCATTGAACCCTTAAGGCCCTGTTTTTCAGGCTGCAACCTACCATATCCAATATTTGCCTTCATATCTAAGTCTACTAAGATTCAATGAATCTATACCATGGCATGACTCTGGAAGTTACAGAAGATGCAATTGTTTAATAAGTCTATATAGATCTATGAATGTGATGTTTCACCTGCTACACAGTTCCTTATCCAAATCTCAAACCTCTTGCATAACTCGTCTTTCTTGAGAGAGAGGTCGGTGAATGAGGAATCAAAGTAGTCACAGTACCAGTTGGATTTAGCAAAGGCAGCAGAATTATCAGATCAACAGGCAAGAGGTGCAACCTGAATTGCTGCAGGGTAGGGATAAGGTTAGGAACAACCTTAGCCTGGGAGGAAGCCTGAAGGCCCAGCCTCAGTTCAGCACCAAGGAGAGCACCAAATCCCCAGGTCCTGTTTGTCTGAGGCTCCCTAATGATGCAATCTGTCTCTTCCATAAAGAAAGCCTGATAGCAGCGTCTGTGATTTACAGAATGTTGAGCAGATGTCCTGGGGTTGGGTGGGTGTCAGGCAGAAAGAATCTAGTTCTCTGATTTTATATCCTTGAAAGTACTTTTGTCAGAATATTCCTCTAAGAATCTGCATTCATTTCCAGACATGGACAAAACACATTTAAAAAAGTCTTTCTTTAGGTTATTTATTTTGTGAGAAGTTAGTACATATGCACATGGCCAAAAAATCAAAAGACAAAAAGGAAACTCTAACTTCAATCATAGCAACGCCCATGAAAGATTGCCATGTAATTTTGGTTACACCAAGAGAAGTGCCCCACAACTTTGCAGAACATTTTCATTTTGTTAAAACACAAGCACACACACACACACACCACCACCACCACCACCACCACCAACAACAACAACAAAAGACTACTGTCTGGTTTCCTAACAGTTCCAAACATTGCTCCTGATTTATCTTCTAGAGTTATATGCAGTAAGTCAAATATCTTTTCACTCGATGATTATTGAAATACTTGAAGAGAGTTCACGTGTTTCCTCTTAAACTTCCCTACTCAAGGCTAATCATACCCCATTTCATCGACTGTTGCTTCCAGACATCATTACCTTCTTCTGGATGTGCTCTTGTGCCACAGAATGATTCCTAATATTCCCGGTATGATCTGAGGCAAGCATATTTATCACAGGACTATTAACTCCTTCCTTGGATCTGGAAACTATATTTTTGTGAGTATAGCTGGATACCGCACTGGTTTTACTTAGCAGTCATTTAATAGCTTAGATTGACAGGGTTGTCAACAAAAATGCTCAAGTCCTTTCACCTTGGGTTATTGATCAAAGTCTCTTCAGTTCTACATGTATGCAATGTGCAACTGATTCTTTAAGTATAGAATTATATCAAGTTAAACAAATCCTGATATTTGTCCCATGGTTTCAGTCTACTAGAACATTAAAAAATCTTTAATTATGAAATAAGTACTCCTCTTGGCTTGGGGTATCCTGAAAAGTCTGATAGTATAATTTGCATTCCTTTATTCAGATTATGGATTCAAATCTTCAAAAAATACACAGCTAAGGATAGACTCATGCTCCCTCCACGGAAATGATTCTCAGATACCTATAAACATGTCCTTAAGCTAAAACCTAGATACTATATTTAGGATACCTGTGTAATTTAATATTTATAACATAAAAAGTTATTTCTGATAGAAATTAAATTTAGTAAACCTAAAATGGCTCCAAGTATTTGTTACTTTCTCTTTTAATCATCAAAACCTAGTCTTTTCCAAAATCCATTAAAAAATGTCAGTGGCAATAGTTTCAGAATCTACTTTTAAAGACTGCGATGATGAGATTCACTCTCAGCCCCAGTGGCCTACCAGGAAGATGAGAAGATGCGTAAGACATGGCCTGTATTTTCAAAGATCTTGGAAGAATGGGAAATTGGTTATGAGCATAAGAATGGCACTGCAAGAAGAAGGTGATATATGCTATCATAAAGAAGTACACAAAGTTTCAAGGGGCCATTTTGCTTTGGGGTTAGTAATAACAGGTGAAATGTACTAATGTTTTATTAAATATTTTAAGGAAGTCTTGAGAAAAATGTGAAGTTTTTCAGCATTTTGTATAATCACAATGCAAGGTAAATTTAAGAACTTGTGTTCATTCATACTACACTCAATGTATATGAGAGATCTAATTCATGTAGTATTTTAGAGAATCTTTGGGTTTCAAAGTTGGCAGACATTTTATCCAACCCCTTGTAGATAGCATGCATGCCTACAGTAATTCAGAGGATGGCACTACTATGTAGCAATCTCCAGTTTCTGGCACCTCTCCCAACTTCATTGAAAACCTGCTACAAAAATTTCATTTTCCATTGGCTGTAAATGTGAAACAGACAAGCTTCTTTGATTCAAACATCTTTCCAACCATTCATGCACATATTAGCATATGTATTGCATTTCTTGTCCTAGCAGGAATGCTACTGCTCAAAAACAACAGCACTGAGCATATTCCATCACCCAGGGAACAGATTTCTAAGAAGCTTATCATTTAGCTTTCCCACTACATCCACATTTCCCTGTCAGCCATGTCAAAAAGCAGTTGTGACTTGTCCTGCAACATAAACACTGGACATTAAAATGAATGTGTGCACATGGCTTCTGTGACCAGTGGATGCAGATACAGAAATAACAAGAAACAAAGAGCTGAGACATTTATAGTAAAGATACTGTCCAAACTAGAAGCAGCAGAATATACTGTGAAGAACATAGGCTTTAAAGATTTGGGTGAATGTTATCTCTACAACTTAGGAGTCCTGTGTATTTGGGCAGGCTGATTTCCCTTTGTGAACCTCAATTTCTTCATCTTTTGGCAAATGAGACTATAGCAGGAGACAAACAAAGACTCCTGGGTCCATAATTAAGCAAACTTCAGACTTTCAAGTATGTGTGTAAATCTAGAATCAAAGTTGTAGTAGTCAAGATACCTAACCCCTTCCACACTCAACTGCCCAAATATCCTCCCAAGAACCAACGAAATGTGGTCACTTTTTGCAGGACCTGCCCCAATCAGCTTGTGAGTCAATGTTCAAGAGGATGTTAGCTCTAGCCTCCTGTGGGCGGAAATTTCTCATTGGTTTTGCCTCCCTGAATTCTGAGGGTAAAGACCTTCTAGGCAACACATGCTCACCACATCTGTGTTAAGTCTTGGGTCCTGCAGTACCCACAACTGGACCACTGCATCCAGTTGAGTGGTACCAATTCTAGGGGGCACCATCATCCTCACTGTCCATGTCAGCCATGCACCCTGGAGTTGCGCCATCCAGGTACAGTGGGCAGTCACAATCTTTCTAAGGGAGATGTCCTACCTGTAGTCTCGGCTGAAAGGGCAGCCCTAAATTTTCATGTTTTACTCCATATAATTCATTAAGATTCAACTTAACCTTAATTAGGAACCAATTAATCACAAATCATTCAGAAACATTTGATGCTTTAGGAAGAACAAAAGAAATGTAAAGGCAGAATCCTACCCAGAAAGAATTTACAATTTACAATGGTCTGGCTTTCCTCAATAATATTTCAGGAAGATTTCAGTTCTAGTAAAATTTGTTGAGTCGTTCTCACACTTTGGGGGAAAGGCGATTTATAAACACAAGCTATTTTATTGAGTATAGATCCCTAGCCAGTTCTTTACAAGGTCGTGTACCCAAGAGCGAAGAAATGCAGTGATTAAAAAGCAACAACAGTTGCAGTTTCTTTTAGGTGACTTTCTTGACAGGGGCACCAGGCAGGGTCAGCTTTTCACATGTCAGTTCACAATGAGATAAATAATTCTTGGAGCACCGTCCTTTAGAATTCCTACTGCAACCTCCTGGCTCAGACCAAGCAGAGCTCCTAGGAACAAGCTTAAACCAGATCATGCTCCATTAGAATGCAGTGTCAGTGACTGTCAGAAAACTGGACAGGATATCCCTACCACAAACTGAGTTTATTTCGTCCATCAATTTTTGAAGAGGAAAAGGATGACATGGAAAATTAAAGAAGCATACTCTTCTCTGGTTCTTTCCAAGCAAACAGATTTGACTTGAAAAGCAGGTTGAAAGGCACCAAGGGCAGGGTCCCTTTGAACACCAAGAGGAAAGGTGCCCTGGCACCAACAGATGGCAACGTCTATCATCCAAACAGCCTATTTCATCCTTGTGTGAGTGTGCATGTGATGGTGGAGAGGGCAGGAGGAGAAATACAATGATATACTCAGGGCAAGAACAGTGGAGTCCAGTGGGGGACTTGGGAGTCAGAGTCCTGAGTTCTGGCTCTTATTTGGTCCCCTTTTAGCTGGGGCATCTGGTGCCAGTTACTGCACCTCTGAATAGGTTCTCTCATCTGTCACATGGAAATGAAGACAGTATCTTTTTCATAGGATGGCTTCAGTATTAAATAATTACTGTAAAAAGTCTTATAAGAAATGTCCTACACATAAGTACTCAAAAATATATGTATTATATTTTTATTAGGTTAGGTATAATATAGAAAAGATGAGGAAAAGGGTGCTTAACTCATTGTTAAATAAATGAAAACAAACATATAACCAGACAGACGTAAATTCTAATCATTTTGTGGGAAATTATATTACCAATGGCAGGTTTTACCTTATTTTTTCCTTTAATACATTTGGGCTGAACTTTACACCCTGACTCTGATATAACATGCTAAAATCAATGATATCGTGGTATACAGTTGTCATGTGTTTTGAAAAAAAAATTAAGAACCATTTAGGAGTATGTCTAACTTTATAGGATTAAGGAGAATCAAGTATTAGAAGGCTGACCCCCTTAGCGATCTCCAGAAGGCACAGCCTGCCCTTTGTGGGGTACATGTGTCCTGCCACCTGTTGCTCTAGGTAGAAAATGGGAAAATGATTTCGAAGTGACATCAAGTTTTCCTTAAGCTATCAGGTTCTCATGAAATAATCTACACAATAGCTTCTTTCATGAGCTTTGTTCTTTACAAGGCCTTCATTACTCCTTCATTCAGATGTCCCCAAGATACAGAAGCTTTATCCAACTCAGGAACACCACCTTAGCCCAACAAATTCAGAGCATCATTGGTAGAGGAGAAACTAGTCTGTCCTTTTCAACGCAGATGTGTGCATGTGCACACATACACACACAAGCACATGCCCACCATGAATTGACCTTTGGGTTGATTAGTGAGAACACTTCTCTTCACATTTCCAAGCTTCCTCTAAAAATTGAGTTTAGAGGGGAGTGAGTACTGGCAGTTCAGTTAGTTAATGATCTCTACTTTCAGACCAGAAAACATTTTCTGTTATATTTGTGCATTGCCATAATATTACCAACTTCCTATTGTGTCAACTAACACCATTTGAAAATTCTTATACCATTACTACCATTTAATAAAGAGCAAGGGGTTATCAACCCTAAAGAAGATGGCAGGACCTGGTTACAGAAAAAGGTTATTTCTTCAGTGGCACAAAGAAAAGACAAAGGGCAACTCTACACAGGCACACACGTGTGTTCACAGAGGTAAGTGCATGCATGTACACTCACACACAGTGTACATTATATGACTGGCTACTGAACAGTGAAAACTCCACTCCAGGCTAGCAAGGTCTTCAGTCGAGAGCTCCTTGGACTCTATCAATGCTAAGGTCCCTTCTCCTTCTCACTGTTTTTGATTCTGTGGGCTGGTTTCATACAAATGTTAAGTCATCTTCTCTAGGATGTTTCACTCAGGTCACAGCAACAGAGGTGCACAATTTAAAAAATCCCACTCTCGTAGGAGAGGTTTTTTAGCTAGCTTATATTTTCATTGTAAATTTTAAAATTCACTTAAAAAACCTAAAAGGCAAGGGGTCATGCACCAACCTCTCTCCTGCTCTCAAGGGCACACCTACCCTGTCCCTTCACTTCCTGCTGCACTGGGGTGGGGGACACGCTAACCAGAAGTGGACAGAGAAGAGAGTGAGGAAAAGAAGGGAATCTGTCCAGACTTTCATCAGACTGACTGGAGGTATTGGTGCGAAATGATTTTGTGTCTGCATGAGAGTAAATGCATACCTTCTGAAGGTTCCATCAGGGCTCCATTCCTTCTGTGAGAGTGGGATGTGACCTTTCCTCCAGAGAATCTCAATGCAGGAAGCCCTGGGGATACCCCAGGACCAGGGAAGCCTAGAAGACACTTCTAGGAAACCAACTGTCCCTGATTCTACATGGGCCATATCCTCATCTGAGAGTACTTGGTTAAAGGATTCCTCAAAGATTGTGAAATGTTTCAAAAATCTACAGTTAGCAGTCTGATTTCATCCATACCCCAAACAGGATTTCTCAGAGATTTCTGGAACCCATCATGGGTTTCTTCCTTTCATAGGGACACCCAAGAAATGATCAAGGGGGATGTTGGGGAAGGGTGCATACCCATTAGGCACAA
The DNA here is from genome assembly GCF_008728515.1 of Papio anubis. NCBI lineage: Eukaryota > Metazoa > Chordata > Mammalia > Primates > Cercopithecidae > Papio > Papio anubis. Next base: position 106,890,546 of record NC_044979.1, read on the forward strand.
TATCGCCATACATGAGGCATCCCATTGGCTCACAATGTCCCACTAGGGCCACCTGAGGCAAGGAAAGGTCTCCCTGTGGTTAGAGTCTCAGATGAGAGTTTCATGCTGGAATATTTTCCAGTGCTCAGTGAACTACCCTGAGATGGTTCTTTTATATTCACTCTGATATATTCCCCATATTGGTGAATATTTTAAATAAACCCAGGGGAGCCAATTCTGATCCACCAGGGAAAACATCACTCCAGCGAGGGCTTTTACAGACAGCTGCTCTGTGGAACAGGGTTCCAGCAAGTCACAACCCTTTGCAGTGCTTGTCAAAAATGGAAGATTAAAATTATTTCAAGGCAGGAATGCAAGTTTAGGGCCAATGTATCAGCTTTTTATGGGAACATCATAAAAATCAGATAACTTATCCTTGCTGAAAACTAATATTATGTGCGTCAATCTTCTAGTATAGTGTAGTAGAAACTATTTTATGGACTATTGTTATATTTTTCCTCTTTCATTGTGTGACAGAAGCCATTTCTGTGTTTCACTGCTTTTCAGTATGAACTGCCATCAATAATATCTCACAGAGCCAAAAATGATTCACTATTATGTTAATCATTTGAAATTATTTTTAGCTGGGAAGGAGATTCAGACTTTAATGGCCACTTAAGGAAACGTGGCTTTGAAGTCATGTGCAGGAGGCCCCAGACAGCACAGCTGAATTCTAGGGAGGTTTCTTTTTTCTTTATTATTGTCTTCCTCTCTCAAATGTTCCCACCAGAGACCTCATGGCACCAGAACAATAACGGTAACAATGCCTTTCATTTTCTCATTAGATCCCAATGGCTCCAAATTACCACTCAGAGCTGGAAATGCGAAAAGGGAAAGGAATGATAAATAAATGACTTGCCCAAGGGCAGGCACAGAACTACACATGGGCCACCTGTTGGCATTTAGTTCTGACAATATCACTTTTAGAGGTTTCTGTGATACCACCACAGGAAGAGGATGGAAACAAGATACCTGGCAAGGAAATACATGGATTGAGCACCTACTATGGATTAGGCCCTTTGTTAGGGACTTTCATATCTGTGATCACACTGACCTTCATAACAGTCCCATGAGGTAAGAATTATTACCCATGCTTTCATAAAGAGAACTTAAGTAACTCGTCAGGTGTCACAGAACCAGCAAGAGGCAAAGTGAAAGTTTAATCATGTAATTCCAGCGTTGGCACTGAGAAAGTGAAAAATTGTCTTTTAATGAGGCATAGTTCTTTTTGGTTGGAAATGGGTGTACGGAATTTTAAACAATTGGCCGAACATATACACTCATGGAATACTACACAGTCATATAAAAGAATGAAATCATGTCCTTTGCAGCAACATGGATGCAGCTGGAGGCCAGTATTGTCAGTGAATTAACCCAGGAACAGAAAACTAAATACTGCATGTTCTCACTTATAAGTGGGAGCTAAACACTGAATACACAAGGACACAAAGAGGTGAATAACAGATGCTACTAGGACGGAAGAGAGGGTGGCAAGGGTTGAAATCTAACTGTCGGGTACTATGTCCACTACCTGGGTGACACTGGTACACCAAGTCCCAGTGAAATGCTATTTACCCATGTAACAAATCTGCACATATACCCTCTGAACCTAAAAGTCAAAAAATAAATAAAATAAAAAACAACAAAAAACCCAAGTGACGAAAACATAAAAATTTTAGTCAATAATTCCTTTGAGTTTTACTGCCCATGAAATATTAGATCTTTGGCTTTTTAAAAGTTTGATTTACACTATAAACTAAGTAAATTAATTAATATGTCAAAAATTTGGGGTAATGTCCCAAGACACCTGATTCTGGCCCAATTTGGTGATGGGCTAGAGAGGAGGGAGGCACAGAGGGAAGAGAGGAGGACAGAGACACAGAAGGTTTCTGTCCACAGAGGCTCCCAGACTAAGATTCTGATTTCCAAGTACACATCTGAATGACTATTTCTGTCAATGACTACTCTCAATTTGCCAAATTTGGTTATCATTTATATTTTGCTTTTGCAAAGATGATACCTGTCACAACCTTAGGTTTACTTTGGCATAAACTATTTTACCTTCATTTGTCACTGACAGAACAGAGTGCTCAGAGAACCAGAAACAGATTAATGGGGATGGGGGGGGGTCATTTTACATGGAATTATAGCCGAATAGAATAGGTAGTTTTCTTTCACTTTGAAGGTACAAGGGATTTGAAAGGCACAGACCTACTGTATAAAACCAAAGGTTTCTACACAGAGGTAGCCTTCCTTCAAAGCACTGAATACAGCCACAAAGTAGAGGTCTCCTTAATGCAAAAAGACATGTTCTAGAGAGAAGCTTTATTGAAACAAAGAATACAGCAGGCCTAACGAATAGCGGAACAAAGTGACTGGGGTTGCCCAGAATTCAATCTCATGGTGGTAGCACTTATTGACCCAACCTCTTTCCTTCCTCACTCCCACCTGTCCTTTTTTCCTTCCACAGTGCTTTTGTGGCCACCATATACAAACCAGACATTGAGGTGGACTAGTGGAGAAGAGTGATAAATCAGCCAGTGGTCTTCAAGAAGGGGACACGTAAGCAGCCGTTAAAAGAATCAAGTCATTAGCAATGGGGTACCTTAAGGAGACTGTGCTGTCTGCTGCCTTTTATAATGAGCATGGATTATTTAGAAACAAAAAAAGAACAATAAGCAAATTATATTAAATACACTGAATGGCATCAGTACTCATGGGATTTTCTCTATGACTCAGACATTAAGATTAATCGCCAACCTAAAAGGTTTCCACATTTTAACATTTTTCATTCAGGATTTTATCCTTTTCATTCCTAATATTCTGTGGCCCCAAATGTGCTTCATCTAACAAAAATGGAGGGTCACACTGAAAGGCAACTCGTGACTTTGGACAGAATTAAACCCTGGCCGGGTTATATTTCATTCTATGAGAAGTGTTCAGCATTCAACCTGCAGCATCCTAGTTGACACAGCAGCATCCTGTAATTACCCCTAACGGCCATTTGATTTGATAATATATTCACCACCATGTATAATTTACATAATGTTTTACAATTATCCATTAATATGCAAATGTTAGGCTAAAGATTATGTGGCCTGGAAATGCAATGCAAGTATTTCTCTGACAATCACGCTCTGTGTGTATATAGATACCTAACCTGATAGGCCCTTCAATGTTAGTGAAGGAATGACTCATGGTGATTAAGAAGAAATGAGAATGAGACCAGCATTCTACATTTGCAATTCGCTTACCAAAGTACATAAAGCCATGTTAAGTTCAATAAACACTATGAGGATGAACATTTTTCTCTCTAAATTTCTTACATGGATCTCTGGGATGTCAGAAAGCCTGTCAAAACCAGCACCAAAGGTGGGAAGTAGTTCAGACACGAGCATCCTTTAGACATGTAACTACCATGAAAATAACTCGCCAAGTGTATATTAAGACACATTAATCAGATAAACTGGGCTGTGAAATTAAATCCTCTTTCTCCTTTCCCCAACAATAATCCATCTACAAAGGGAAAAGGAAATGAAAGTGGGGAAAGGGATAAATACTTATGTCACTTGAGCATCACTGTTGATGTGTTAAACGTACAAAAGCCAGGAAATTCAGTTACCGTTCCCATAGCAACTGCAGCTTGCCTCCTGGACCTGGTAAATTAAGTTATGAAAATTAATCCCACTTAGAACATGAGGAAACACTGCCCCTAAGCAAGGGAAACCACAGTTAGGTCGAACTTTGTACTAACTGAGTAACAAGCTCTCCTCAAGATGAGGTCCGGAGGAAAAGACATTTGCGTGAGCAGCTCACTGCAGGCTGCTCTTCAGGAAAAGAGGGATTTCCTTCAACTGGTATGACCTGACCAGCTGACAGCCCAGTGAGTGGGAGCCTAGACATTCCAGAGGCATCAGAGAGAGAATAACAGACACAGCTTCCCCACACATGGAGGCCCAGGATGTGAATTTATTTAATCCTCCCGGTAAGAAAAGAAGCCACCATACACATGGTGTACCTTACTACTACTTGTAAATGCCAGTTCTCTTATGATTCAATGAAAGACCAACAGAGAACAGGGGACTGAAATCTGAAACTGAAGTGAAAGGTAAAGCTTCAAGTCTTATGTGATTGTCATTCAAATGGTGCTTACACCTGGACCAACTCTGATTGTGTTACCTGAGGAGGGCTGTAGGTTGTATTTTAAATAAATAAGCAGCTTTTGGTGACTAGCTAAATTCTGGTGAAAATTCACCCAATTAAGATTTCTTTACTATGCTGGTACTTATTTTCAGGTTCAGTAAGGAAACTAAATATTCAAAATAAAAACGAACAAAAGGTCCTACAGTCAGTACTAAACAAAGTTTAAAAAATTGTAAACAGGCATACACTTTCCTTCCCTAATGAATACAACAAATTAGTTTTGGAACTAAACTGCAAACATTCTCTATAGTATCAGCAATAGACACAGAAGTCAAATGGCATATTATTTAATAGTAAGTGTTTTCAAGCCATCATCACAGTCTTTCTCTTCATCACAGCTTCTACCATCATCCCGGGCTGCTTTTAAATCCACTTGTACGACCCTTGGCCTCATCTCCAATGACCCTTCCTCCGATTCACCTCCGCTATCTCCCTCTGCAGTCACCCTTGAGCTGAGAGTATTGAGAAAACGCATAATCACCAGAATCAGCACATTCCAACACTCAAGTTTTTGAAGACAGCCTCCTCTCCTACCTCCTGAAGTAGTAAATACACTGCTGTAGTTCTTCAACCTAGTCAAAACTGCAAGTTCAACCAGCCCCTCCTGCCACCACAACCTCTTTCTCCCATGCAGATTCCATGGCCCATTATTATAATCATGCTGTTTCTACCAAATTCCCTAAATTCCTAAATTCTTTCATCCTTGGATCTTCTGCCGCATCCACTTGTCATAGTCCTAACCATAGAGGAGCCCCATGGGCTTCTTCCTCTGGGCCTACGTGGAGCAGCGGAAGTGTCTGCAAGAACACAGTCCCACCAGACGGCCTCACTGCAGTCAGGATCTGAACCATCAGCTGGGCCCTTGACACTGCCTGGGCATTTTCTCATGTTCCTCTAGTCGGCCTGCTCTCACATGTTCCACAGCATCATTTCGTACATTTTCTACTATCTTTAAACCTTGCTCACTGACTGCCCTCACGCTAGGAGGGTGATGTTGCATCCTTCATAGAGAAAATGAAACAACTGGTGGGGAGCTCATGTCCCAGGGAGCTCCTGCCCTGGGATCTGCATATCCTCTGCGATGCAGTAGAAACTGCAGGGGACTATGTATGAGGGCTGGAGCATCAGATCATCAGGTTCCAATCCTGGCTACATGGTTTGACAGTCAGTGGGCCTTGGGCTAACTACTACACCCCTCTGTGCCTTGGATTCCTCATCTACGAAGACACAAGGATGCTACCTGCCTCAGTGGTGTAGCTGTTACAGGAAGTAATATAGGCAAAGCCTGCAGAACAGTGTTTGGCACACAATACGCACTCAGAAATGTTTGTCTTGATAATTATCACTGTTATTATGAATCTTGGCTCTCTCCTCTCTCATCCTTCTTACTTTCCCTCCTATTAAAATCCTTCCTGCTTTTAAAAGCCAATCTCCCCATAAGTACTCAGATGCTATCTCCTTCCCCATCTGCAGAGACTAGGCTCCAGCAGTGTCTCCTCTCTCTTCTGCATGTCTCTCCTACAGTGGATTCCATCTATCTGTATTCAGATATGCTCAGCAGTATGCGGTACCTGTTTAACAGCTAGCTTTTGGTGGGGATGGTGGGGTCTTAGTTGTGTTTGCCAGTTTCTGTGGTGTAAATATTCCCACCATAGCCGAATCTAAGCTGCCCACTGTTTAACGACTGGCTACCAAATTTGCTGAAAATAATTGGCTCTAGTCCATCGGTGATATATGTTGGAGTGTCTTTCATCTTTAAACAAACTCCCAAACACCACCATGAACAAAAACAAAACGAAAACCCAGCCAGGATTCTAACACACACCTCTACCTCCCACCCCAAACAGCTTTTGTCCTATCTCTTCATTACCCTTCATGGCTACCTTTTTTTTCCCCCTGAGGTGGGGTCTTTCTATGTTGCCCAGGCTGGTCTTGAACTGGGCTCAAGGGATCCTCCCACATCAGCCTGCTAAATAGCTGGGATTATAGGCATGCACCCACCTGTGGCTACTATCTTGAAAAGAGGTGTCTCCATCACCCCAGGCCTGACATCCATCTATTTCCATCCCTCCATGAGAACTATGCTAGCTAAGGACTCCAATGTCCTCCAGGAAAGAATTCAGCCCTCTTCTAACTTGACTCTTCGCAGCATTCACTGATGCCTCCGTGTCTTCTGGTTCTGCCCTTCCCCCTCAAGTCACTCCTTCATGTGGTCATCCTCCTCTTCCTCTAGGAGCCCTTAAACAAACGTCTTCCATAGGTTTGCATGCTGGACCTCTGTTCTTCCCACTCCAAATTCTCTTGAGACAATCTTAACTCATCTCATAACTTTACCACCAACACACATGGAAAAAAGTGCCAATTTATTTTCTCTGCATAGGTTTTCTTTTTGGGTTCTCTGTCTGAACGTATCTATTTTGAAAATGAAAACACTCGTGCTAGCAGACTGGAGGAACAAAACCACCATAGAGACACTGCCTGCCTTAACAACATTCAGGCAATCTGGGAAAAAGAAACAATCTGAAAAGTTGTATCTGTGACTCACTGATATGGTTGGGCTGTGTCCCCAACCCAAATCTCACTCTGAACTGTAATAATCCCCACATGTCAAGGGCAGGGCCAGGTGGAGATAGCTGAATCATGGGGCAGCTTCCCTCACACTGTTCTCATGGTGGTGAATAAGTCTCACAATATCTGATGGTTTTATAAATGGGAGTTCCCCTGCACAAGCTCTCTTGCCTGCTGCCATGAAAGACGTGACTCTGTTCCTCATTCACCTTCAGCCATGATTGTGAGGCCTCCCCAGTCACGTGGAACTGTGAGTCAATTAAACCTCTTTCCTTTATAAATTACCCACTCTCGGGTATGTCTTTATTAGCAGCATGAGAACAGACTAATACACTTGCCAGCCAGGTGGTAAGTCACAACCACGTGAGGAAGAGGCAGAATCAAAACTGTAGGGCACTGAGTGTGGCATGTCCATTAATGCAAGCACTTATGCCTGGTTGTATAGCCTTAATTCTCTGAATCTAGTATTTAGTCATTTGAGGGCAATGGCAAGAATGAGGCAAAACTGAATCTTCCTCAGCATGAAGTGGTTCTCCAAGCACAGATGCAGGCCCCTTCCTGGCTGTGGCCACTGGGTTGTCCCTTGGTACCCAGTACCCAGGCCTTCTGGGATCATTCTCCAAAGAAGGCACTGTGGCTACAGGCCAGTAGGCCTCTGTGCCTCAAAGAGCCCCAAAGAGTTCTAGTGTTCTATACCACTGTAGGATGACAGTGGTATTAATATATAGTTTCAAATAGTTGGAAGGAGGATATCGAATGTTCCCAATACAAAGAAATGATAAATGACTGCGATGATGGATATGCTAATTATCCTGATTTGACTACTATACCTAGTATATATCAAAACATCACTGTGTTCCCCATGAATATGTACAATTATTATTTGCCAATTAAAAAATAAAATAAAAGAGCTATTGATACAGAGAACATTGAACTCAAGTGCTCACATCAGTTTTAGGGTAAAGCAAAATTAATTTTAAAAATCCAGAAACTGAGGGCACTATGTTTTGATCTGCTCTGATACTTGGAAATCCACTTGCATTACCCAGCTAAGAAAAACTAGTGGGTCACGATAACCTACAAGAAGATTTTTGACTGATTAGACAGTGATACCCATCAAAAGGACTTAGGAGTAAATTATCTGGGCAACTTCTGGGGCAGGAAATATTTTTTTCCACACTGAATTTATGAGACAAACTTTGTCAGAATTTAAAGAAGATCTCATAAAACTCAGGATCCATGTATTCTCCAGAAACTCATCCATTCATTTTTAGGTAAAGGTCTTAAATTTATAGATGCCACTGATTACTGAGGGTGGCAGGCAACCCAAGCATTCATCTACAGACGTGATGCTTTGAGAGTAAACATTCTGATCACATGGTGCTATGGCACCATCTCAACTGAAAAGAAAAGTGAGAAATCAACATGAAAAAAGTATCCAGTCCGCACATACCTGCTGAGAATCTCACTACTTTTCAGGTCTGTTGGTCAGCAGGGTACAGCAATGAACAAAATATCTAAACATATGTGCAACAAAGAGTGACAGAAATGCAAAGTATTTTCTTCCTATACTTCATATTCTAATTATTGTATTATGTACAAATATTTATTTTCTTCCCATACTTCCTTTTCTAATGATTCTATTAAGTTATCTGCTTCATCATCAGGAAAAGAAGCGGAGCTTTGTTTAAGGAAAAGATGTCGAGAGAGATAATTTCAGAAATGGCTTCAGATGTTTAAAACATTACAACAACTTTGTTTCTAAGTTATCTCTATTAACTTTAGAACTACAAAATTAACAAACTAGAAATAGAAATTGTTTGTCTGGAACAGCTTGAAACTCATAATTTTTTTTCTGAAAAGACAGAATTTTTCTGTTATTAGCACCATAAAGGTTAAAAAAAAAGCTTCTTGGAAATCTCAGAAAGATGAGTTGAAATATAAACTCTAGGCAGGCTATTCTCACTCATAAATAAAACAGTTCGAACTCTGCTTGGGGTTATGAGAATCCAAAATTCAGTATTACGGAGGTGCTCAGAATATTTGCATTTGAACATTACAGACCAAATACTGGGCTAAGAGAATGAAGAAGACCAACAGGTAATAGCAGGCACAGATGGCCTGGGCACAGGTCTACTGCTCTCCAGTGGAACTGACTGTGGGTCACCTGCTCCACTTTGACACATGGGAAATTTCATATGCCTCATCCCTTTCCCAGGCAGGCCCTAAATGAAAGCTGTGGTGACACAAGATGGGTTGTGCAGTAAAGCAGTTCCCAGCTGTCTGGGCGAAACTCTATCCCAGTCTCCCTATCTCAGGAAAGTACAGTATGTTAGCAAGTGAGAGTGACGTTAAAGAGACATTCTTGAACTTACTCTAGGAAATCACCTGTAACCTTTGGCACTTTACCTATTCTTAGTAATAGAATATTTGTGACCACTAAGATGTGATAGTGTTACAGTTGAGAGTGGCCAATGTATATGACACTTATTGTCAACATTAATTCCAGGACATACTCCCATCTCTTCTTATTGCAGTTGCTAGTATACCTGTGAGGCCTACTCTGTTAAGGCAGATGACTTTTAGCATATGCCTCAGTAAAACACAAATAAGAAAATCAATTTCATAAAAGAACAAAACATTTAAGATACAGGTAGCTCAGAAATTAACATGCAATGTCTCAGACTTAAATAACTGAGAGAGTAGAGAGAACTATGATTGGTTCATTACCCGATATAATGATATAATGAAACTAAGGAGTGTTCACGCTGGTTTACAAAAGGGGAGATAGTGGTGCTCACTAAAGCACAGATAGCTTGAGGGATTCCTACAGAAATCCCCTTTAGGAGGTCTGGGCCCCACAAACAAACATTACATAGTAATGAGCCCGACTCCTAGGTCATGAGATGCTCCCCCAAATTATTGAAGGCTATAAATCTTAAATATAAAGGTCGCTAATACAAACTAATTACAAAATAGCAGTTTGAATTTAAGTAACAATTCTACAAGTCAAATATAAAAGTGTTAATGACCTCATTTTGAAATGATTGGTCACATGTCTCCAAAGCCTCATCTCTCCATGTAAGAGTCAGGGTTCTATCCTGACAGTAGGACACTCCTTCATTCCTCTAAGATTGCAGCTGCTGCTCTCTGGGAGCCCGTCAGTGGTGGGAACAGCTCCACTTCCATTCTAAATCACTAAGAGCTGCAATAAACGGTTACCATTTACTCCCAGGGTTGGCCAGTAAGCCCCTCCCCACTTCCCCAGTAAGTCTAACTAGAGACATTAAAAAAATGTGCTTTATCTACACCTTGCCAGTCTGGTCCTAAGACCTCTCTAAATAGATCTAAGCGATCTATTTAGAAGGAAAAGAATCTGTTTCTTGATGAAAACCACTCAAATTAGTAAATTAATTCTTGGTCTGATAAAGTCAAAACAAATTCCACTCCATCACTTCCCAACCCCTTCATCTATGAGGCAGGGGAAAAAATCTAGAACCAGAGTTACTAAAAGCAGAAAAGTTCTAGCAGCTGCAAACATGAAAATTAAGAAATTCCCTAGAAGAGAAATTCTCAAATTGTGCCTCACTGTAGCAAAGGAAAGTGAATGACTAATAGGTGCTAAAATTTCTAAAGTCTCACATCTCATAACATGCCCCAAATTTATAATTTATTTCATAACAAGCACTTTTAGCTCAATCTTTGGAAGAAACGTTTCAAATGGAACTGATCTCCGATTTTATCCTAAAAGTTAATGAGAAAATGGGTCTCAGAATTAGTAATCAACTTTGCTAAAATGTTCCTACTGACTTAAAAATTAAGAATTGGAAGAATTTTATAACTAAAATATTGTTATGTTCTATTTTGATCCATCTTACCAGCATAAGTTGAAATTTTTCTTATGTGAAGTTACTCCAATTTCACCCTTTTTAACTTTGAGAACATGAGTTAATTTGTGTGCTCTCTCTGCATATTTTTATCTAAATCCTAGATTTGCTTGAAAATGTGAATTTTATCAGTTGTCAGAGGCAACTCAACATAGGAGGGTGACAGGGGGAGAAAATAAAATTATATTCAAATGAAACTTAAGCTGGCTCCCATCTGGCTAAAACTTTAAGGCTTCAAATAAATGCAATTTTCTTTTCTTCACCTCATCCAATCAGACATAGAAAATATTCCTCTGGGGGTAAGGAGATAGCAATCCAAGAAGGCAAAAGAGGAAAAACTGCCACTGCATCCTCTTACAACCTCATCACCCTACGTTCCTGGCACCATTGGATGGCAGAGAAGCCCATGCTGCTTAAGTCTCTTCATTTTGTGGCTCTTCGCAAGCCTTCCACATCTTGGGGAGTGTGATTAAACAGACGTGAAGAGGATATGAGAATACATATGAGAGGCTGGGAAAAATTCATATGAAAATGCAATCCTCTTGTATTCTTTATTTCCTTTTCATCTATAGTAGAGGGCTAAGACCATAAAAAGTACTTCTTTATCAATTTAGTTCACTAAAAATATCGTACCCTTTCTTGATTTCCATTGGAATTTGTGAACCGAGTGTGTGTGTGTTATACTTAGAACACATATTTAAGTATCAGCCTGGGATAATAGCTGTAAATTGGAAACGATGATCAGAAAATACACGGGTTTCCAGCCTCCTGTTCTCATCTGTGGTCCCGCGTGTTCTTGAGCAAGGCTTTCTTGTTTGGTCTGGCCATCCCTGGCTTCTAGTGAAACATGGCGTGATGGATTTCAGAATGATGGGTACCAGCTTTACTCTGTTGTCAGGGAGAGGTCCTGGCTCACCCTTTGGAACTAACCACAACTGGATTAATAAACGAGGGTAATCCCGTTAAGGGGAGCATCTGTGATGTATTTTCTCTTCTGGGACATTCCTTTATACACAATTCACAAAGGGGAGGCATACTCTCATCGAGGAATCAGTGCATCATCCTAACAGTTAACTCAATGAGATTAGTGGAGATTTCTGTCAATGAGCCTAGATTTACTTTCACCACATTCCCCCACCGATTATCCTCCACCAACTGAGAACTACTAGTCAAAGAGGCAAAACTCATTGTCCAGAGAAAACTTTTAGGAGAACTGAAAATAGCCTGTATCCTGATTTTGATGGTGGTTACATGACTGTGTACATTTACCAAAACTAAAGAACTGTACATCAAAAAAGGGGTAAATTTTACTGTATAAATTATCCCTCAATAACTCTGACTTAAAAGGAGAACAAAGAAAACTGAATCTCACCTGGCATTAAACCAGTATGTAATAGCCTGAATGACTCAAAAACCATATATTGAGTGGAAGAAGAGAGACACAAAAAGCCACATATTGTTGGATTCCATTTACATGAATAGTAGGTAGAAAAGAAAGAAAATCAATTATTCATCCCTTCCACCTCCACCCCTACACATACAAACCTCATACTCTTCACCATGCCCACAATCTTAGGGGAAAAATAATTGTATTTTTCCCAAAACTGGCCTCATGCTCTCAAAAAGAAACTAGCAAGAGATTTCATAACTGTGTTTCAGAGTCTTGAGTGGGACTATTGTTCAAGAAGAGAATCAATTTTGGATGTTTTGATTCAAATCTCCTAAGGAGAATTCAACTCCAGAGAGAGCTCAGTGGTGGTGCACATGCAGTCTCTCTACCTTCCCCGCTCCTCATATTTAATTAAGCTAAAAGATTTCAGTACATTCAACAAGTAAGGAAGACAATACAATTTAATAACACCTTCCTGTATTTGGTGTAACTTGAAAAAAACAAAACTCATGCTACCATATTTTCTCAACTAACATTAGCTAAAAAGATCATCCCCCAGTATCTTGCTAGAAGATGAAAATAAGAAAAATTCCCTGCAGGCAAAACTAACTTTGTTAATGCCCCCATTTCAAACATAATCTTAGATCAGACATTACTCTGGAATATTATCCAGCTTTTAAATACACACACACACACACACACACACGCACACACACACACAACATATATAATATTAGTATACTCAAAAAGGTTCAGGAGAGCCCTTAAGCTGGGAGCTGAGGCTCAAGAGTAAACAAGTTCTTCTTGAGAATGAGGAGGAGCATTCTTTCTTTTAAAAAGTATTAACTCAAAAAGAATCTAAAACTTAACAAAAATTAGACACTAACCCAAGTATTCTATAGGCTTTTGGCAATTCAAAAACCAGAGTGTTAAAGTGCATGACGCACCAAAAAAGGGTCTCCTCTGAAAATAGGGCTTGGGCCCTGATATGGTTTGGGTGTATTCCCACCAACATCTCATTTTGGATTTGTAACCCCCACAATTCCCACATGTCGTGGGAGGAGCCTGGTGGGAAGCAATTGAATCATGGGGGTGCATCTTTCCTGTTCTGTTCTCATTATAGTAAATAAGTCTCATGAGATCTGGTTTTAAAAATGGGAGTTCCCTGCACAAGCTCTCTTTGCCTGCTGCCATCCACGTACGATGTGACTGCCACGTGGAACTGTAAGTTCATTAAACCTCTTTCTTTTGTAAATTGCCCAGTCTCCGGGATGTCTTTATCAGCAGAGTGAAAACACACTAACACAGGCCCCTCAATACTTAACTTCTTATGAACTCGGAATGCAAATCAATATAGCACCTCTATTTTAATATTTTTAAAGCAATAAACTACATAAGTAAAACCACCACTCCATACGCATCCCAAACGAGGAATCGTCTATTCCACCTATTACTTTAAGAGTCAACCTTCATAGTTCCTTTGTTAATAATATGTGTCACCATTAACAAGGAGGAGCCTGCAGTGAGGGGGTGCCACTGGTTTATCTTCTTCATAAAACATAAGGCGGGTACCACTCACATACAATTACAACAGAATCAACCATTTCGACACACAAAATATACATGGACAATGCATATGTCAAAAAATGTTTAACCTTTCTCATAAAACAGCTAAGAATAAGACAATATCCTGAACTCTCAAGGTGACAAAGAGGTTTCTTGGTTTTGTTTTATTGTTGCTATTCTTTTTATCATACCCCTGGCTAAGGGGCCAGAAACATCAAAGGAAATTTTTCAGAGGGCAGTTTAGCAATATCTTTCTACTAACCACACATGCCCACTGACTAGCAATTTCACTTCTAGGAATTTGTTCTAAGGAAAGGATTAAAAATGAATCCTTTGGATTAATTCTGGTATTAGCCAGAGGTGTTTTTTACAGTAAAAATTTGGAAACAACCTAAATATATAGAAATAGACATCTTTTGTACATAATTTATGATATATATATACACACACAATGGGATGCTATCTAGTCACTAAACAATATGCCCTTGAAAGATATTTTAAGATATGGAGAAAAGTTATTGATGATCATTTTGAGGGAAGGAAAAAAGAAACCAGGATTCTGAACTTCAGAGGCAGTATGACCCCATATTTCTTATATATACATGTATATGCAAACATATGTATTTATGCAGATAAGGTGAGGATACAAATATAGATACAGTAGAGGCTAAAAGGGAACACATCACTATGCCTATGCTGTTATCTCAGGGTGGCAGAATAGTAAGGGGCTTTAATTTTCTCCTTTAAATATCATTCCCATTTTCTAAGACTTCTACATTTTCAACAGTAGACAAGCATCTGGTTTTTATTGTTGTTTGTGAGTGGTGAGTGCATGTGTGTGCTTGTTTTTTTTTTTTTTTCCTTAGAGACAGGGTCTTGATGTGTCACCCAGACTAGAGTATGGTGGCACTGTATCCTTCACGAACATACCATAGTTCACTGTGACCCTTGAACTCCTGGGTCTGTGCTAGGACTACAGGCACATATCAGCATGTCCAGGTAATTTTATTTTAATTTTTGTAGAGACAGGGTTTTGCTGTGTTGCCCAGACTTGTCTTCTGTCCTCAAGAGATCCTCCTGCTTTGGCCTCCCAAAGTATTGATATTACAGGAAAGAGCCACTCTGCACCTAATGTATTGATTTTATAATATTAAAATATATTTCTATATATCTTATACAGTGCAGATTTTGTGTGATTATTTTAGGAGTAGGGAAATGGCAGAAAAAAATTCAAGAACAATTATGTGACTGTTTTAAAAAATGAAAATACTGATCCTCTCAAAAGTTACAATACAGTATAATTAAATATACAGTATAAATATATAGTATGCAAATATACATAATTATATAAATATATTTATATGTATAATTATATAAATATATTTATATATCAATATACCATATATTTATGCATATTTATACATAAATACACTTATTCATATACTTTCATATGTTTTATATATGCATAAATTCATATATAGGGTATAAATATATAGCATAATTTAAATATAATAGAAAATATTTGGAAATAAAATCTATGCTATGTCACTTGTCTAAACAGTGGTAGAAATCAAAGGATTACTGTGGGTAAAACAGTTTTATTAATATTCTGTTTTGTTTCTATAGAACTACTCTTTGCTCAGTAGCTTAAAATGATGTTAGAATACAAACAAATAAGAAATAATTCACGATTCACTTTTCACTTATCTTCACCAGATCAATAAACTCCCAGTGCCTGGAATGAGATCTCAGACATAGCTGACATACAGTAAGTATTTGCCTAATAACTCTGTGGCCTGGGTTCTCGGGAGGGTGAGGGGATGAAGACAAGAATCCTGTTGTCTTTGCTGTCCTATCTGGGCACCATGCTTGCAACACGGTAGGTGTCCCATAGAAGTGCACTGAATTATACTTAGCCTGGATCCAGGGCCCCCAGAGTGTTGTGTGGTGGTGGCAATAACCCGGCTGTGAATGTGGGGTTAATATTAGACCAGAAGCAGCTAGGCAGAGAACATACCAAGGAGGAGTCAGAAGTGAGGTGGTTTAGCTTGTTTAGGGAGTTGCAAATGGGCAAAATGCAAGCTGATTTTGGTCATGAGTTTAGTTTTCTTTTGAGTTGCATTAGAAAGTTAGGGCAAAAAAGCAGGCAGAAGCCAGATTACAGAGACTTTCAAGGCCCAAAGCAGTAAGGGTTTTTCCATAGACCTTGGCTTGAATGGGAATACATGACTATTCAATCATTTTCTTCTTATTTGGGACCCTGAAATTGCTTTCTCATGCCACACTTATTCCCATTCCCTGGATTATGTGTGAGGATGTCCAGGAGCTATGAAAGGTGTATAACATTTAGCCAGCCATTTCTGCCGGGTTTTAGATACAGGGCTTTTACATAGATAGTAGTTGATGGTTTTCATTTGGAAATATTTTAAATGGAATATTATCTTTCCAATAAAACACTGGCAATACACTGAGACAAGTGAGAAACACAGAAGCTGTTTTAAGGCCTAACTCCAGGAGGATAAGACCAAGGTTCTATTTGGCAGCTAAAAGGATGGACACTGTCCTTTTTTTTAAAAGATATGTCTTGTGGCTTCTTCTTATGTGCATGTAGGAAATGTCACACATTCTTACTTTCTAATCTATCAAGAAGCCCTTCTAAGAGGAGGAGAAGCCTAGGGCTATGGGGACATCACAAAGAGCCAGAAGGGGCACCAACAGAAAGGCTGTGGGCAGGAATAGGATGGCGACAGATGACGATCAGCCTTCCTTGCATCACCGCGTGCCAGGCAACTCGTCCCTTAAGATAAACCCTGACAGAAAATAATGAATTTGAATAAAAAAGTGTAATGTACACATTAATGTGAAAACAGACAATGCCCTATTGAGTAAGTAATTTCAAGGTGAACTGCCTTATAATGGGGCAGGGGTGAGGAGAACTTTTTAAACTATTTCAGCTGTGACCTACAGTATGAAACACATTTTGTACTGCATCCCGGTACACAGGCAGACGAATGTAAAACTGATTTAACGAAACACTTCCCTTTGCTACTTGTGAAGCACTCTAAAAATTATTTTGCTCCATTTTGAAACCACTATCCGAAATTCAGTAAAGTGATTTCGTTACCCCGGATGAGTCACTATTTGCAATTACTTCAAGAGAGTAATCCATTTGACTGCCTCCTTCCAGTTATTTTTTTTCCTATTTCTTGAGATAAAAAGCCTCCACAACCACATCTCATGAACTACTCAAAGCTAGAAATCAAAGGACTCAAGGTCATGACTAAAGAGAAATAGTCAAAAATGAAAGAAATTATGTTATCATCTTAAGCATAAATACAGACAACCACGTGGCATGGGATCCGATGAAATAAGAATAAAGGTTCAGGAAACGGTCTCTTCTGCCCATCTCACCAGCCACGATGACCAGTGTTTTAAGAGAAAAACAACACAGTCAACAGACAGAAGGTTAGATTGATCTTGTTTGGCTGTTTAAATTTGTTTCCTTACCACCTGAGAACCCAAACCTCTAGCCAGCCAAAATAGTTCAGTAAGTGTTATTGGCTATGATTTTAACTTCTCCTCAAGGCTAGGAGCAGCAAAGAAACTGGGGCTCCATCCCACATAAAGAGAACAAAGATCTTGAGTTCCATTGGTGAGAATCTAGTAGCAGCAGGACCCATCTGCTGGTTTCTCACCTCCTTCCCACTGCCTGCCAGTGATGGTATCATCCTCAGGGTACACCATCCCCCACCACAGACAGCCCCGAGAGGGCAAACTCCTGGCCTGCCAGGTTCCCAATGCTGCCTTCATTGGGATGATGGTGACAGGCAATATCTGCTGAGCACAGGCTGTGTGTCTGGCACTGTGGCTAAGACCCTTCCCATTGTCTTCTACCATCCCATGTGACTGCCTGTGCTGACTGGGAGGTTTTACGGATTACTTACTGCCCCAATTGTGCCCCCAGAAACAAAGAATTTAACTTTCTAACAAAACAGTCTTCTGTTCAGTTCAGCATGGTAGCCACTAGCTGCCCCACTCCAAACCGTGCAGCCTCTCCAAGCTTTACATACATGTTGGATTAAAGGACAATCTTATACTAGAATTGGGATGGAACTGATACTAATTATGGGGCAGATGGAGCTGGAGGGAGAAAAGCTGCAAATAAATATATGAAAATATGCAATTCAATACAGTGTGAGATGTGCCTCAACAGGGGGAAGGGCAGGATCAAGCCCAGATCTCAGGGAGCTGTGACCTCAGGGAGAGGGGCTGAGAAGTGGGTCTGAATTGCACAAGCACAGGGATGGAAAGGACATTCTGGAATGAGGACCCAGTGTGGGCCATGCCCCAAGGTGAAGAGAAGGCACATCACACTGAGATTTCTGTGGCATGGAGGTGTTGCAAAGAAGTCTGGGCTTCAGCCTAAGAGGAATCGTGGTCCAATGAGGGGTTTTAGACAGGTCTGACAATGCTGTAGGAAAAAACACACAGTTGCCGGATGAAGCAGGGGTGGACTAGAGGAGGCAAGGATGCAGGTCATACAATGGTGATCCGAATTAGAGTGATAAGAGTGCATATGCAGAAAAATCAGGAGATTTAAGAAATATGGGTACTGAATTAACAGGATGTGGCCACTGGCTGGCTGCGGATGTGAGGCAGTGACTGAAGATGGAAGCAAGTTTCAGGCGCCAACAAGGGGGTGAATGGTAACCCAGGGGTCAGGAGGAGCCACAGGTGGAGAGAGGAGCTAGTGCATTTTCACTTTTTCTTGATTGTTGGAGCCAGGCCTTCCAGTCTAGCCCACTGTTAGGGAGAAATGAGCCGGAGCATACGAGCAAAGGGGAATGTACCTCCTGCCTTCATGAGTAGAGGGAAAGAAACCTACCTAGGAAGCATGAATATTTATACATTTAGTTTTATATTTTCCTCTTTTATTTTTTATAAGTAATGTCTATTCATTATCAAAAATATAAAAAGTACAGAGAAACAGAATCAGGACTGACCTAGTCAGGAGGCCTGGCAGGCACAGTGCTGCAGGCCCGCGATGCTTTCAGACGCCCCTGAAAATATTTTAATTTCATTTAAATCAGAAAGAAAACATAAATAGAATAATAATGAATCCAGCCAGGATTATATCCATCTTTATAATAATGCAGTCATAAAATGTAAGTTTTAATATTGTTTTATGAAGGAAGGGACCCATAAAGGCAAAAGTACCTAGGGCACACGAAAGTAATAATATGGCTATAGTGGAGATGAAGAAAGAGCATCCATAAATCCCTATCGATATATCTCTACCTATAAATCTCTATCATAAATATGCATAAATCTACCACGCCTAATCCAAAAGTCTCTATCGTGTCTATATCTATTACCATCTATCTTAATATCTTCCTATATATGGATCACCTCAAATCCCACCATCTCAGTTAGGTTTCTTCCTCCACCCCCAATTTTTTAATTAGTTCAAAAACTGCCTTTTATCTGCATCTACATGACTGCTCAGTGAAGTGCAAATGCTTCAGCTTTTCTAGGGGTTAATTTGGTAAATAAATAAAAACCTTTAGTATTTCAGACCATTTGACACAGAACTTCTTCCAAGAATTAATTTACAGGAAATAATCACATGGAATTACAAGGATGTTCATCACACTGCTATTTCTCATGAAAAAGAGAAATGTCCTTAAATATCCTGCAATAAGAGTCTAGTCAAATTAATTACAGTAGATACAATGAAACACTAAGCAGACATTAAATAATGATACAATTACATTTTTGTTATAGTGGATAGTTACAATATATTAAATAATAGAATATTAAAAAAATACATACTCTAATCCTGTTTTAATGCCCCAAAATGTGGAAAGGTATATATGAATCCCTCTTGATGGCGGGATAATATATAATTATTGGTTCTGCTTCTCTGCATGTTTAAATTTTTTAGCATTGAGCACATATTACCTGTGAATTTAAAAATACTAAAAGTATGCACTAATTCAGAATCTGTTGGTAGGCACTTGGCTAAGGAAATTATTAAGATGTGTGTAAAGACAGAGATACAGGTCTCCTTCTTCATCAAATTTTCCCTCTCTACCAAATCTTCCCCAGGAGCATATAAACATGCTGTTATTCCCCCGCCAATAAAGAAATCTCACTTGACTATAACTTCCCTTCCAGCTTCCACCTTATTTTCTGTATCACTGTGAAGCAAAGGCCCTTTAAATGGTCATCTATATCAGCACCTGTCAAACTATCTGCAGTGAAAACCAGTTTGTTTTCAATTTCTAACTTGTTGTTTAGAAACAGACACTCTTGAAAAAAAGTATAATGAAATTTAATCACCAGAAAAATGATCATGGGCTTCATTGAAGGCTATGGTGATGTCAAACTGTGTAAAAGTTTCTAAAAGCCTCCTCTTCACTGTCTCCTCACAGCCATCATCGGCCCACACGGAGCAGCATGCATTTCTACTAACTGTCCCATTGCCTCTGCCCCTACTTGCTCTTAACTCATCTAGTTGGGCTCTCTCCTCCCCCGCTCCAATGAAATCACTCTTGTTCAGGCCACCCTGACCTCCACCTCACTAAAATCAATGGTCAGTTATCAGTCCTCATTTAACCCCACCACCTGCAGCATATGACACTGCAATCTCTCCTTCACCTTAAATTGAACTTTCTCTTGAGTTTCTTCCTATGCCCCTGGAGCCCCACACTCAATTCCTTCCCCAGCCTCCTCTTCTCCCCAGCCTCTAAATCTTTGGGTGCTCTAGGGATCAATTCTAGGGCATCTTTGATGCTTTCATTCAGTCTCATAGCTTTAACTATTATCTATATACTGGCGATGCCCAAAGTTAAATCTCCAATTCAAAACCATCCCCTAAACTCCAGACACATATATCCAACTTTGAAATCAGCATCTCCAATTAGATGTCTAAACAACATCTCAAAACTAACACAAATAAAACAGAACCCCTAATCTTCTATGCCCCTCCATCAATTTCAGTGATGACTCCCTGCTTCTAGTCATCCATCCTTCACTCCTCTTATTCCCCAATCCACATCCAGTCATCCAGGAAACTCCTGTTGGCTCTACCTTTAACATAAATCCTGAATCCAAACTTTTTACAGTACTGCCACTGCTAACACTCTGGTTCAGGACACCATCATCTCTCAACTTGCTTATTGTAGTGGGGTGTATTAATTTGACCTCCCACAGTCTAATCTCTAGATGAGCCACACAGTTCTTTGAAATTATAAATCACATAATGTTACATGTATGCTCAATCTGCCCAGTGGCTTCTCTTTCTATGTAGAGTAAAAGCCAAATTGGTTACAAGGGCCTACAGGTGCCTGAAGAATCTCTCACCCACTATCCCTTTTTTTGTTTTGTTTTGTTTTTTGAGACAGAGTCTCGCTGTGTCACCCAGGCTGGAGTGCAGGGGCGTGATCTCGGCTCACTGCAATCTCTGCCTCCCGAGTTCAAGCAATTCTCCTGTCTCCGTGTCCCACGTAGCTGGGACTACAGGCGCCTGCCACCACGACTGGCTAAATTTTTTTTGTATTTTTAGTAGAGATGGAGTTTCACTATATTGGCCAGGCTGGTCTTGAACTCCAGATCTCATGATCCACCTGCCTCAGCCTCTCAAAGTGCTGGAGTTGCAGGTGTGAGCCACTGTGCCTGGCCACCCACTACCCCACTCTTACACTATCTTCCCCTGGTTCTCTCTGCTTCAGCCCCACTGGCCTCTGTGTTCTTACTTTCTCATGGCGAACACTCATGCCTCAGGGTCTTCATATTGGCTGTTCCCTCTTTCTGGAAAACTCTTGTCCAGATACCATCTTGGCCCACTTCCTCACTTCATTCATAATTTTGATCAATGTCACCTTCTCAGTGAGGCAATCTCATGAGTCCTCCCTTTTCCGCTCGATTTTTCTCCATTGTATTTTTTACCATATGACATACTTCTTTATCTGTTTATTATCTTTCTCCAACTAAAATATATTCTCTTTAAGGGAATGCATAGTAGTCAGATTATTTCACTGCTATAGCCCCAGTGCTAACATGTTAGGTGTATTTACTGAGCAAATGTTCATCCCAGTGCTCTTTATAAGAATAAAAATTTGCAAACAATGTAAATACCTGTCAATAGGAAACATACTTACATAAAATGAAATACTATTTATATCCATATCCACAAAATAACCCTATCTATAAAATTGAATACTATGCAATTATTAAAAGTTTGAATGAACTACAAATGAACATATTTTCTGAAAGGAAAGATGTCTCTAATACATTAAGTGAAAAGAGTCAGGATATAAACTAATATGCATATTAGTCCATTTTTACAGTAAAATCACATAGGAGAATTTCGTATAGTATATGTGATATGGTTTGACTGCATCCCCACACAAATCTCATATAGAATTTTAGCTTCCATAATTCCCATGTGTTGTGGGAGGGACCCAGTGGGAGATAACTGAATCATGGGAGTGATTTCCCCCATACTGTTCTCATGGTAGGAATAAGTCTCATGAGATAAACCCCTTTCACTTGGCTCTCATTCCCTCTTTGCCTGCTGCCATGTAAGACACGCCTTTTGCCTTCTGCCATGATTGTGAGGTCTCCCCAGACATGCGGAACTGTGAGTCCATTAAACCTCTTTTTCTTTAAAAATTACCCAGTCTCAGGTATGTCTTTATCAGCAGCGTGAAAATGGACTAATACAATATGCATTAAGGCAAACTCTTGATCTAAAACCAAAAAAAAAAAAAAAAATGATGAAAACAATGAACCCTGCGAGACCTTACATTTGAGGTTTCTTCTGATGATGGCAATGACACAGAAAAGCAGCAGGATGAGTTCTCACCCAGGCAAGTCCATGGGAAAATAAGTTAGTGCATTTTTGTAGGATTCTTAGGGACTCTGGCAAAAAGCAATTTCTCAAACAATTAAATTGCCAATAAAAGACAAAGAAACATGAGAGCTATGCTTCTTGGGGATAGGTATGACTTGCAGAAATGTTAATAGCATTTGCATTTAGGTTCATTTGTTCCTCCAAGTGTCAGGTTTATTTAAACACTGCTGTTTCCATGTAAAGATGGGCCAGGCACCTGCCACAGCCCCCAAAAGCTGCACTGGCATTATAGAGTGGCCACCAAACCTAGCCCAGAGGATGCTTACGTGGGAAAATAGAGGGGGAGAAATCAGTTGGGCAGAAAATAATGAAAACAGAGGGATTTTTTTTTTTTTTTTTTACCACTTCCTATATCTGTTCTGGCAAAATTAATGTTTAATTCCTCTAAAAAGATTCTGATGGTTGATATTTCGAAGTAGAAAAACATGCAGAATGAGAAAGGCATATTTCACAGCCAGGCACAGTGGTTCACATCTGTAATCCCAGCACTTTGGGAGGTCGAAGCAGTGGGCTTGCTTGAGTCCAGGAGTTCGAGACCAGCCTGGGTAACACGGTGAAACCCTGCCTCTACCAAAAAAAAAATACAAAAATTAGCTGGGTGTGGTGGCATGTGTCTGTGGTTCCAGCTACTTGGGAAGCTGAGATGGGAAGATCACTTGAACCTGGGAAGCAGAGGTTGCAGTGAGCTGTGACTGCGTTACTGCACTCCAGCCTGGGTGACCCTGTCTCAAACAAACAAACAAACAAACAAATGGAAAAGCCCGTTTTGCTTAAATGTCTGTCCAAAAGCTGAGAGTCATCACACCTGCAGGGGAGAGGTAAATCCTTTGGTCCATGCTTTGAGGTTGCCTATTCCCCAGGAGCCCTTTATAACAAGGCCTGTGGGCATTTCCATAATTCTCTTGTACAGAATGGAATAGCCAATACATGTCACTCAAGAACAGGTGACAACAAAGTTCAAGTAAAACTAATGTGGTGGTTACAGTCAGCATATTGGTTACATAACAAGGAGTACCACAGTAGCTTTTGAGTTGGTGGCCACCTGGACAATCCCAGCACTTCCCCGCCTAGCAACATGAGGGCCATACAGGAGATGCTTGTCTAGAGCTGCTTGGTAGTGGAGCCAGAACTAGAATCCAGGTCTTCTAATGCTTAATCTCTCTTAGGCACTGTGACCGGCTCTTGCCACCCCACGGTAATATCCACTTAGCCATGATCTGAATTCCCAGGAAAGGATAAGTCCAAAGTTGGGAGGGGGCAGTCGGGCTGCCTAGGAATCAACTGCAGAGTCTATTAAGCTTGCTGATTTCTGGATTCCCCTGCAGGAATTTGCACTTCACAGAAGCTCCCCGAAGTGAATCTGATACACAGCCAAGTTCAGGAATCACCGGACTAAGTTATACAAGACAGAAGAGCAAAGACACCAGCAGATTTCCATGTAAAAAAATGCAAGTCATTCTCCTTACTCACGCTATAAAAAAAAAAAAAAAAAATGGAAATATGCAATTATAAAGCTCAAAATAGCTTCTTCAGGGAAAAAAAAACTGTGATTCACACTTCTAAAGATGCTCAGGCCACAGCTGCAATCTGTTCTTGTGGCCAAAACCCTTGGGAAGCAAAATTAAGGGAAGCCACACTGGGCTTGTTTGCTGGGATCTAGAACTGTGTCCTGCTCCCTGCAGACAGGTCAGAAAGGCCTCTCTGGGAGGAAGAGAGCGAGCTCACTCCAGAGAAGACAGGCAGCCAAAAGACCTGCCAGCTGGAGCTGCCCCTGATAATCTGGCTTCTGACAGCCACCATCCGAGAGGACCTGGCTCCCATCAAGTCCTGGTGGATAGGTGCACCTGCTGAGGAGGAGGCAGCTCTGCAGAAGTGCTGTTTACTGGCCTCTCGGAGTCCTTGCTGGAGTCCTGCCTAGAACAGAGATTGAACTCTGTGCTGGTTAAAGTCGAACTCATTTCCCATAGAGCGGGAGTGGGTAGAAAAAAAGCAGCAAGCTGAGAGCTGTCTGGAGGCAGTTGGGGATATAATAAATTAGGAAGTCACACAGCTGTGTGTTCTGAAACACAAGATTGAAAATAGATCATTTTTTCTCCTCTTGGGGGAACATACTGTAGTGTTGATATTTTCTAATTCAAATTTGGACTCAGTGGGCCTTCTCAACCAAATTACCCTGTGGAGGAGGGGGAGGGAGAGGAATGAAGAGAAGCCCTTTAGTATAACTCACTCTCACTTATTTTAGAAGAAAACAAGAATGTTGTTTGAGAGGTTTCAGGGTAAAATGCAAAGTTTATTAAAAATTTAGCAATGTCTGCAGAATATTTTTGGAACTGACCCTGAAGCAAATAGAAAGCTACTCTATTCATGCAACAAACACTTATTAAATGCAGACGACATGTAAAACACTGGGCTAGAATTTAAGATGGAAGATGAATTCACTATGAGTCTAGTCCTCAAAGGGCTTACAGTCTGTAAGGAAGACACAGTATTTACAAAAAAAGTCAAAGCAGTGGGTGATAGTATTGCACCATAGTTAAGGGCAAACAGCACAGGAGAATCTCACAATAATTCACTCCATCTAAGGGGTGAGACGCTGAGGGGGTTAACAGAGGTAACATGTGCTTATTATTGACTCTGGGAATCCTCTGTTACATAGAAAGTGTCCAATAAAAGGCAGTGGTCACCCTCTTTTTTAAAAAGCAAATGTTTTCTCTGTTTTTGAGATGGACTCTCACTCTGTTGCCCCGGCTGGGGTGCAGTGGCACGATGTTGACTCACTCCAACCTCTGCCTCACAAGTTCAGGCGATTCTCCAGCCTCAGCCTCCCAAGTAGTTGGGGTTACAAGCTCCCAAAAGCATACCTGGTTAATTTTTGTATTTTAGTAGAGACGGGGGTTTCAGTATGTTGGCCAGGCTGGTTTCAAACTCCTGACCTCATGTGATCTGCCCGCCTCAGCCTCCCAAAGTGGTTGGATTACAGGCGCGAGCCATTGTGCCCAGCCAAAATCAGCAAGTGGTTTTTGATTGAAGTTCAAGTGCCCAAGGTTGGGAGACCTGATTAGCACTGACCTTCTAATCTACTCCAACCACCAGGTAAATCTTTACAACCAAAGGCCCCAGGTGAAGGATGAGAAATAAAAGCATTCTAGAACTTTCTGTCCTCAGCTGCTCCCCTAACCACTGCAGACTCCCTGAGGGAAAAACTGACACTGTGGGAAGCCACAGTGTCTGCGAAAAGTGTGTTAAAGACTTTAGCTCTGGGTATGCTTCTGTTTTTTTTTTTTTTTTTTTTTTCCTCCATTTGTTTGTTTCACTCATGTATATTTTGGTTTTGAAAACTTTACAGTTAGCATTTCGTTACCTTTTCAGTGCAGTTTGACATCCTGATTTCTGTGGTTTTACTTTCTTTTAGTGATGTTAGTTTATTTTACTATCTATTAGAAACTTCTAGCATTCTGCTTATACTTTCCCTCCAATTTCATGCTGCCATCCATACTAATATTCTACTTTTACAACTTATGAGGACTTTGGAGGGTATAAATGCTGATGACAGTGATTACTACTCTGGAAAAAAACATAACTCATGGGTCCAAGCTTGAAATTTAGAAGAGATTGGCATCTCTGGAACCAGGGAAAGATGGTTTTTGCACTTTACACCTTTGGAATGAGACTAGTTACTGTGATACTCATTTTACTGATGAGACTTGATGGTGTCATCCTGCAAACTGCCTCCGTCATTGATTGGAATCCTGTTACACTTGTGATTTTGTTTTATGATGTTTCTCCTGCTATAAGATGCTTGCATCCTGAATTTAAACTTCCTCATGTATATAAGCACTGGCATTTTAGGAAAACGACATCTACCAGCATTGGAAAAGACTAGAAGGGAAGGTGGACGTAAGTTTCATTCAAGAAAGGTCCCTGACAGCAACACCGTTGATCTGCTTTGGGGAGAACTCGGCAGCAGTGAGTCTCTCTCAGATCTCTAAGGGCAAGCAGAGGTGCTCAGCCAGACTCCGGACACCACTTCCAGATGGAGCCTCACTCTGTGGCAGCGGAGTCCCTTCCTCCTCCACAGCCTTCCCGGGCAAGCCTCCTGCCAGGCAGGGCTCCAGCACCTTTTGCTCTTTCAGAGACAAGAGGCTGGAGTTAGAACTGATTTAAAATAGTTCTATTTTGAAATTTTCTTCAGGTTATATTTTTTAAAACAAATTTTTTTTTTTTGGCTAAAAGAAACATTTTTGTAACAATTCATGACGAGAGGGAGAGAGAAAGAGGATGAATGATAAAACGTATGTGGCAAAATGTTAACATAACCATAGATGAACCTGGGTGAAAAAAGAATGAGTTATTTGGGCCAGGTGCAGTGGCTCATGCCTGTAATCCCAGCACTTTGGGAAGCTGAGGCAGGCGGCTCACTTGAGGTCAGGAGTTTGAGACTAGCCTCACCAGCATGGCGAAAACCCATCTCTACCAAAATCTCAAAAATTAGCCCAGTGTGGTGGTGCATTCCTGTAATCCCAGGTACTCGGGAGGCTGAGGCAAGAGAATCACGAACTCAGGAGGAGGCAGTGAGCCAAGATCACACCACTGCACTCCAGCCTCAACAGAGAGGAGACCCTGCCCCAACAAAAAGGAATTTTGAACTTCTTCTTGCTTAAAATATATTTTTATTTACATTATTTTTCATTAAGCATTCTTTATCAATTTCCCTACCACTCTCAAGTATCCCAGATTCTTTCACCTATTCTAGAGTCATTCTTAGTTTCACCCTAATTCCCAGTGGTACTGTAGAATGCGATATGAGCCTGTCCACTAATGTAGAGGAACTTGCATCTTTTTCACATTGTTTTCTTACCAGGAAGAAAACATTTTGCTTCTCTATTTATTTGAAATGTCTATTGTATATTTTGGTAAAGTCTTATATAGTTTTCTTCACCTAAGTTTCTAAGATGTTTTCCATTGGGATTATTCCAGAGTAGTTTACATTTTCATTGCTACTGTTAAATAATCTTTTTTTTTTCCATTTTGTAATTAATTATTGCTGACATATGGAACATCTACTAAGTTTTGTTTATTCACTATCTAGCTAAACCACATTAGCTTATCCTTTGCTTCTTCAGGGATAGAAAATCTTACTACCTATAGTTTAAAATATTTGTTTCTATCAATGAACTCTACCTCTAATGTGTTTGTAAGTTTTCCAGATCAAGGAGAAATAGTAATGGTGAATAATATGAGCATCATATAGCATCCCAGTTTAGTCTCAGTTTTTTATGGGAAAGCTGTTTTGGTATCTTCATTTTAAGAATGATGCTAGCTTGTCACTTTCTGGCAGATTTTTCTTTAACGATAAGAATGTGTCCTAGTCCATCATCTTTAACGAATGTATTAAATATTATGAAATACTATTTTAACATTATTGGGTTTAAACTGAAATTAGCATCTGGGTTTTCACATTGAGCTTATTCATGTGATATGGAGCACTGACCTGTTTCATATTTTCAAGCTCCTCTTGCTTCCCTGAGACAAATGAATATTTGAGCCAAATTCAGTGTCCACTGCCAGCAAATGCAAAGGCTTTTGTAACACGTACTTTGCTAACATTCATCATCCATTTTTCCATTTTACTTTTTATTTGCCCTGGTTTTTACCACGTATCATTATTTTTTATTATCTTCAAGGTTTCCTATAAACCGCCCCAATTTTTAGGGGAAGTGAGGCCAGGAATGAAAGAAAAAGAAAAGAGTATGTATTAATAAACAGTAGAAAGCATAACAAAGAGACACAGATAAAGTGCTACAGGAGTTCTGAGGATGCTGTAATGCCCTCCCACAGTGAGGGTGAGGTGAGGAATCAGAATGGTCACCCAAACCTGACACTTGAGATGAACCAGAAGTGTTTCTATAAGGCGTAAGAAGACAATGGGAGCCTGTGCCTTTCAACAGATCTGCATCTCTCATTACCAGCTTGGGCAAATCTACCAAGCTCACCTCTTAGGCATGACCTCTAAGAGACAACAGGAATGGATGCTGACTGGGGCCAGCTATGTATCTTTTCAGAAATAATGTAAAAGGAGGAGCCTTAAAAGCCTATGATAGCCGTACGCAGTGGCTCAAGCCTGTAATCCCAGTGCATTCTGGGAGGCCGACGGGCAGATCACGAACAGGAGATCGAGACCATTCTGGCTAACACGGTGAAACCCCGCTCAATAAAATACAAATTAGTCAAGGAGGTGGTACCAGTCCCAGCTACCAGGAGGCTGAGGCAGGAGACCATGAACCCGGGAGGCGGCTTGCAGTGAGCTGAGATCCGCCACTGCACTCCAGCCTGGGCACAGAGCCAGACTCCACCTCAAAAAAAGCCTAGGATAAATATTGTTTTCATCCATTTATAATTGAGATGTGCTTGGTATAGTCTCCTTTTAAACTGCCAAGTTTAGTTGCTCTCTGCAACCATTTCCTACGGGGATGAACATTTTACTGCAATTTCAAAAGTATCTTCAAGTACTGCCTTCTGAAACAAAAACAAAGCACCACAGAATTTCAGATCATGCACAGAAACAGTTGGCTTTGCTGCAAGATGCATCTTGGTATCTCTAAGCTTGTGCATATTCAAGATAATTTATTTCTTCCACAAATAGGGCATTTTGCAGTTAACAAAGCACTGTAATTTACATTGCCTCACCTGATTCTCAGAAGAGAATGATGACGATGACTGATGATGATGACAATGATGATTGATGATGATTGATGACGATGATATCCCCAAGTTACAGATGGGGATACTAAGGGGCAAGATGAAGATTAACCATCATGGTAAAAGCCCTCATATCAACTATCCCTATCACAAGGGTTTCTGATTCTGAATGCAACAATCTAATATGAGGTTCTCCTGCCTTCGAGAATGCTATTATAAATCCCACTATTAGTTTTATAATTATTTAAAACAATCACCTTCAAATGACTTTTATGCTCTCTCCTATGATTATTTTAATTTGGACCAAAAGTATCTGCAACTTCCTAACGTCACAGTTAGGCTTTAGAACAATTGTTTTGTTTTACTTTCAACTTAAGGTTGAAATAGAATATAACAGTACAATGTGAAAATTCAGGGCAGAATCAAGATCTGAGAGCATTCCACTTTGCATAGAGCAAGAGTACAAGCTTGTATTTGGAAGAAAAAAAAAGGTCCTTAACAGATTTAATTGTTAAAAGCTAATTTTCTTGAGTTTTCTTTAGCTAGAATGTTTTGCCCAAGAATGAAAGTGATGGATGGTACTTCTCAAGGTACGAAAACACCAATGTCCCAGAGTCAAGTGTCTATTCTAATTGCTGCTGCACTCCAAACAGTCCTTCAGGTTGCTCATCTGTGTTATTTTTACTTGCTAAAGCAGAGGTGTCTGGGTGATGAATTATACAAGGTGCTCTGCTCGGCACCACTGGTGTGTTATAATAAATATTGCCATGGAAAGACAAAGTAAGGAAATGGTGAATGTTTTCATAGTGTGTGATGTAGGTTTCTTTGTTTTGTTTTGTTTCTTTTTTTAAAAAAAAAACAAAACAGAGAAGTAGTTATTAAATTGTAATCTAATTATAAATGGTCAAACAGGTGAATTTGGCAAAACTGTTTCAAGGCTTCAATCACAAATGTATGTCCATTCTGCCCTTCAAAATACATCTGAGAATAGCTCCTACACAAAAGTGTAACTGAGGAAGTGGAAATACCCATTTGCTAAAACGACAGTAATGTAGTGGAGCCCTAGCATCTTAGTGATGAAAGAAGAAAGGCATTATAATCAAACCTCAATTTCCATTTTTCTGCAACCTCTGATACTGCTACATTACAAAAGACACTAGTGCATTTCCCCAGTTCTCAGTAAAGACAAAATGACAGAGGGCTATAATCTGGCTTCAATTTGTTATAGTTTTCTGCACCAGTAAGGACACTGCAGAAAAGACTGTAAAGAGACAGAACTAAGGGTTTCAGGTAATTATTTCTCCCATCTTAACAGAACTCCAGTTTTCTTTAGATATCTAACATCCTGTGGTCACATAACATTCTCAGGAGAAGTATCTTATACTAATGGGTAATGGGTAATGACTAATCCAACCTCTGGACAGTCTCATTCCCTGTCCATGGCTGGGCGAGGCACAGTCAGAGGCCACAGTGTCAGCCAAGAAAATATGAGAGAAAGTGTGCTGAAAGTCTTTCAAAAACACTTCTACACACCTAGAAGAGATCCACCGGAAGAGATGGCCTCTTGTTCCTCTGAATATGTGAAGGTAGCCATCATCTTGCTACCAGACACAGAAGAGAAAGATGAAAATAACTTGGGTCCCTAATGACATCGCCAAACAGGTATGCTAACCAGCTCTAGGATCTATACAACTCTGGACTTATGCAATACATGTTCCTAGCAGGACATTTTGAGTTAGGATTTCTACTATTTGTAGCTGAAATTGTCCTAACTGCTGCATTATTAGACCAGGGCTGGGGTGAGCCTGTACACCATCACAAGTTATGTCACACCCAGAAAATATAATCTAATTCTAGTGTGTTATGTCCATAACTGGGACATTTCTTTTCATTATTAAAATCCTTCTATTGGTTTCCACTACCTGTAAGGTAAAGTCAAAACTCTCTGCATGGCAAATAACTTGTGATCTGACAGCTGCTTCTTCTGCTAGCACCTCTGCCCTTTGCTTCCTCCCTCAAACCCTCTGCATTAACTACACAGAACTAGAATTCCTCGAAGCTCCAGATCTTCTAGCTCACCAATTCTCGCTACCTGGAATTTTCAACAGCCGCCTCCCACCATCCACACAGTCATGCCTGCCTGATACCTCTTTGTCTTTGTTAACCCCACACGCTGGTATCGCTTCTTCTCTATCACATCTTCCAAGACTCTCCTTTCCACAGCCCTACCCAGTTCTTCACAAACCGAAGGAACCAAATATTGCCTCCCAGAGACATGAACGTGACTCAAATGTAATGTTACAAATGGAAAAATGTTTTATAATCATTTATTTATGTAAAGGACCCCCCAGTTAGCGTGAGCTGCCTGAGGATGGAGAATGGGTTCTAAATCCATGTCCGCAGTGAACCTGATCCTGACTCATAGAGGAACCCTAGTTATTAAGTAAATAAATGAATGAGTGAGGAAAATAAAATATCTTAGCTCTATCTGACATCAGAATATAATTGGGTAAGGTTCTACCTATTCAAAAGAGAATAACTGGCCCATTTGTACCAGAAATCAAGTATTCCAGCCACTCATCAACAATTTATTCATTTATTTATATTTTTACTTTTTTGAGGCAGAGTTTCATTCTTTTTACGCAGGCTGGAGTAAAATGGGGCAATCTCGGCTCACTGCACCCTCCGCCTCCCGGGTTCCAATGATCCTCCTGCCTCAGCTTCCTGAGCAGCTGGGAATACAGGCATGTGCCACCATGCCTGGCTAATTTTGTATTTTTAGTAGAGACAGGGTTTCACCTTGTTGGCCAGGCTGGTCTTGAACTCCTGACCTCAGGTGATCCACCCACCCCAGCCTCTGAAAGTGCTGGGATTACAGGCGCGAGCCACCATGCCCAACCAAGAATTATTTCTTTCAGGACAAGTGCTTTAATAACAACAACAAAAAATAGCTACCATTTCTTTTTCCACAGCTAGAAGCTGGGCATCTTCTTAATGACTTCACATTGATAATAAACACATGTGTATTTATCTGTGCCGTGCCTCCTGTCTTCTGTAAGGGCACCACTCCCTGCCCCCTCCACTCTCACTGACCCTGCACACACAAATATACCTCTTCTTTTGAAGACTTGCTCCTTTCTTGAAATAATCTGTTTTCATGCTGCTGCTAAAGACATACCCAAGACTAGGTAATTTATAAAGAAAAAGAGGTTTAATGGACTCACAATGCCCCGTGGCTGGGGAGGCATCACAATCATGGTGGAAGGCAAAAGTCAAGTCTTACATGGCAGCAGGCAAGAGAGAATGAGAATGGAGCAAAAGGGGTTTCCCCTTATAAAACCATCAGATCTCATGAGACTTATTCACTACCATGAGAACAGTACAGGGGAAACCATCCCTATGATTCAATTATCTCCCACTGGGTCCCTCCATAACATGTGGGAATTACGGGAGCTGCAATTCAAGATGAGATTTGGGTGGGGACACAGCCAAACCATATCATCTCGCAATCTTCAATCCTGTTCTTCTGACTGGGGCTGCCAATTATCCAAGCCAGGCTATGGGGATATGTGACCACGTCCAGGTCCCTAAGTATTCTTCTTTGTAATTTCTGAAATTGAAACTAAGAGAAAATATGTCTTGCTCACAAAAGAGCCTCATGAAAAAAGCAGGTTAAAAAGAAAAATTTAACCAATATATAGAAGATAAAGAAACAAGGGACACTGTTCCAGGCCCTAGATCCAGCTGTTGCTTATGCCAGAGCACCCTCCTCGCCTCACCGAACTTTCAGTTTGCTCTCTTCTTCTTTTTTTTTTTTTTTTTTTTGGAGATGGAGTCCCACTCTGTCACCCAGGCTGGAGTGTGGTGGCGCAATCTCAGCTCACTGCAAGCTCCGCCTCCCGGGTTCACGCCATTCTCCTGCCTCAGCCTCCCAAGTAGCTGGGACTACAGTCACTCGCCACCACCCCTGGCTAATTTTGTATTTTTAGTAGAGACGGGTTTCACCATGTTAGCCAGGATGGTCTCGATCTCCTGACCTCATGATCCGCCCACCTCGGCCTCCCAAAGTGCTGGGATTACAGGTGTGAGCCACCACATCCGGCCCCAAAATTACCCATCTTCTAACTAGGACAACATCCATTATCTCATTTAAGGCTCCAACCAACTGTGCACAGCATGTACTATCTTTATCTCATAAATAAGGAACCAGAGGCTCAGAACAGAGAAGAAACATGCCCTAGGCATAAAGCCAGTGACCAAGATGGGTCATTCAGATGCCCAAAGGCAATCACTCTACTTTCTTGCCTCTTTCTACACTGTCTCTCTCTCTCTCTCTTTTTTTTTTTTTGGCTTCCTAAATTCCAGTTTGAGCTCAGTAAACTCAGACATTATGCAAGTAAGTAGGTCTTCCCTTCACTAATAAACATAGATGCCATTGCTCTTGATTAACTCCTGAGAGTGTTACAGACTTCAACTGAATAACCTTGACGAAGTGCTCTGAGAATGTAAATAGACATTATTTTGGACCATGCTATTAGAGGTAACATTTGCTTCTTGCAATGTCAATAATTAGGAAGCAGGAAATAGTGCTTTTTTTTTTTTTAAAGCAACCTTAGAAAATGGTACATAAATATTTGGTATTAGTAATTAATTGAACATTAATATGTTTGCTTTAGACACCAAAATATAATTGTTATTTCAGAAGTGGGTTTCCTCAAGAGACCAAAAATTAAAATCAAAAGAGAAACCCTTTCTAGAAAATTGGATCTTTCTACTTTTGTAAACATCCTTTCTCTCCACCAGTTAGAGTTTTAATTGAGTATTTCTGTGGTCTTAGCACTTCTTTATAGAACAAAAGTGACCATAGTCTTCGAGATTAATTATTAACACAAACCTGAGAAGTGCTCAGAACCATGAACTTAGGAATGGAGAAAAACAGACATATATAAGCCAAGTGAAGATAGATTTGTGTGTAAATCTAATTTTCCTCAGAAGCAAAATAGGCATTTCTTTCAACATAAGGGTGTATTCAGATTAGCTCTGCATATTAGTAACTTATTTAATATGGCAATGGGCAAAAAGCAATCAATTAAAAAGCAATTTTGCTCTTACCACAGGGTGTTTTATCATTTGATGTCTAGCATTCAATCAGAATGTAACATTCTTTTAATATTTTATGAGCAGAAAACAACTCATTTTGGCATGTAGGCTTCAGAAACATGAGTGTTTTTTGTAAGCCTTGACAAATTTCCAGAATGGGCTTTGCAGATGATGGCAAGCAACAAGTCAAACTAAAAACTTAAACTTACAACTATTACAACATTGGGGAAATTATGCTTCAGGACAGATGATGGGCATGTGTTAAAAAACATAATGACAAAACTCATAGGAAAAAATATCAGTCCCAGCTCATTCTCCCACTTTCTGAAGTGTGTAGGAAGTTTTCTGAACTCCCTCAGGGACAAGGACCACATCTGGTTCCTTTGTACCTGCAGTGTCCCTCATAGTCTGTGGCATGTTTTAAGTACTGGATAGATTTCATTGAACAAATTAATAAATGTGTTTGTAATCTTAGGTGAAGAGAGACTGCTTTGACAATGCCAGGCCTCAGGTGTCCAAGCCCAGTCTTGATGCAGAAACCAGGCCTGAGTGAGTCGTGGCAGAATGTCGGGAGTCTTCTCTCCACCAGAAGGTGGGAGATGGAACAGTCTTCAGTGCACTTCCAGGGACCCGCGAGGTGTTTGCCTTCCACTTCCAGGGACCCGCGAGGTGTTTGCCTTCATCTCCACTCTGTTATTTCAGCCCACAGAGTTCTGTCCTGATTCCTGGATTGACCACCAGATACTCAAAAGGCCAGGGTGCCACTCTGCACCTGCCAGAGGTCAAGCCCTATCCCCTATTCTGTCCCCACCCCATCCCCAAGTACAAAATGAACACTCACCTGAGGAGGACTACCTGCCCAGACTCTTGCCAGCTGAGGTCCCCTCTGCCCACTGGATGGGGACCCAGTGACCCAGAGGCCAGCCCACGTCAGGGTCATGTTTACCCTGCCTGCACCTGCTCTGGAATTCAGCCATCTCTTCCAAGCTATTTCCCCCAGGCTGAATACAAGCTGTTCCCAAAGAGCTTCTCTCACTGAGATCACTGCAATTTCAGCCAGAAAATGAACACAACTACTCAAATCGTCACCCCAAATACTACCAATCCATTTCTAGACATTCTGCTCTGGAGAGAACCTGGAGGTGTAGGAGCACAGTGCGGTTTCTGAGTAATTCACTCAGGGACACAAGGCCCTAAAGTAGCAGAGTTGAACTCAGTTCCCCTCTATTACCAGCAGTCTCCACCTCCTACACCAGATCACTCTTCTTTGTTTACTTTTAGCAGGACAGACATATGTCCCTTGGGCAAAGGAGAAGAGCAGATAGCTGGGCATGGCACGTCATAGAACATGAGTGAAGGCACATAGACAGTGTGCCTTCTGCTGCCATCAAGATGAGCATAAACAGCTAAAGGGTGTCATCAGAAAGGAGGAGACAACGAAGGGCAGTGCAGAGCAGTACCTTGGACACAGAAATACCCATCTGGTAGAACACCACTACTCACTCCAGTTCCTGAAAATTAACTAGATGGTCCAGACATGCTTTCCAGCCAGCAGCCTTCACCAATTTCTCCCATGAAATTGAGATAAACATGAAACAGTCACAGTTATCAGATGGAGAAATTCAGCAGTATTTGTTTGATTTAGGACTTACATCCTTAAGCTGAGTAAACAGTAAGTGATACTGCAGACTGAAATCTCAGCGAGTTAAGTATAATTAGGGAGAAGGATAACTCAAGTCAAGGATCCACGTAAACAGAAATGTTCACATTGGGTGAGCTATAAACCAGAGTAGATGAATGCAGAGATCTCTCAGGTTACATTGCTACTGTTCCAATGCAAAAATGCTCATGTTCCATGTCAACATCGGCTGCTTCCTCCCATGAGCCCTCACTGGAAGATGATAAAGGTTCCCACTTGGCCAAGCAGGCTCAATTTCTTAGTATTTTTCCTTACTAAGTATTAAATTTTCTAGTTTATTTCAGCAGCACTTGTAGTCAGTTCTACACTGTAAATAAAACATAACTCTTTGTCCAATGTAATCATCGGATTCCTCCCATTAATCATTTCAGGCCATTATTTTAAGCTCTCAAGCAAGCAACTGAATATTTATATTTTCACAGTAATACCAAACACCCCAACATTTTTCTGTTGTAAACAGTCTTTTCTGGTGCTCATGTGATTAAGCCTGTAAGGAAAGATTTATATGTGTGTTGGCTTCTAAATGTTGGATGGAATGGAAGTAAACCACTTTAAGAAGACTCAATGTCAACAATGATAACGAGGACAGGTTAAATCATATCCACCGTCATAGGTTAAAGCCAAATTATGCCAATGAATGAAAGGCAAGAAAATTCTCATCCTTTCTTTTTCTGTATGTACTCTCATAAATTTTGTGATATAAGAAAAAGAGCAATAAAAATATTGCTGACCACATTTTTCATTTTCAGCTACCTATTTTCTTTAATAATTTCTTCTTTCTTAGAGAAAGTATTCCAAACAACAGAAACACTGGGAGCAAGAGAATTTCATTAAGGTATTCAATTTTTCTTTATAGAGAAAAATTGCTTTGAAAGAAAGAAAAGGATCTACTGGTAGGTTATAAACTGGAATTTTAAAAAAGAAATCCATAGTTTTTTTTTTTTCCTCAACAGAAGCAAGCCTGTTTTAATATGTACTCATTTACATGATATTTGAAACTCAGCCACAATATCTGTAAATTTCTCCATTCCCATAGGTTTTAATCACATTTACTTCCAGAGCAGACATGCAAAAGTATGTATTGTAAACCTGAGCCAAATAATAATCAACCTATGCACAGTGATGACCATAAGAAGCTGTCGGCGTCTTGGGATTTCTTCATACAGGTAGGGGCACAACCCTGGAAGCTGGGACTCTGCCAGGCTTCACACCCATGTGGGAAATAAGTATACTTACGCAACTCGCCCACTTTCAAGATCTCACACAGCATCTTGGTCAGCTCTATACTACTGCGGCCAAAGGGACATTCATGCTTATCTTCTCGGCTACTGTTCTCAAGCACAATCTGTAATGGGAAAGGGAACAGATTAGAAAGGCAATTCAATTGCAGAAAACATTAAGAATATCAACTTCATTCCAATAGGTGAATACACAGATCCACTTCAGATCCCCAAATGAAGACTCCCGGGGCCAGGACAAAATAGTACTCCAAGTATATAGGACCTAAAAGTCTCATTTTCCCCCACTAAATCTTTGACAACCCTCTTCAACCCTGTAAGAGGATATTTTGCTTGTTGGTTCCCCAATTACACAGAGGAGCCTGTGGAGAGCATTTTGGAATAGTACAATAAAGACTTTTTTATTTCAGTGACCAAACAACTCTCTCGTCCTCCCATTTCTATCCTCTTTTCTTGGGAATAGTAACTCCTTCTGTGACTTCAATCTCAAACCTCAATAGGGTATTTTCCAAGGAAGTCCATATTCTTACAAGCTCTTCACCCTCTGGCATCAGTTGAATAAATCATGCCTGGAAAATGTGACATGATGGACCAATCAGAGTCCTTTCCTGAGACTTCATACTAAGAAAAACTGGGGCTGGGTATGGTGATTCATGCCTGTAATCCCAGCCCTGTGGGAGGCCGAGGCGGGTGGATCATTGGAGGTCAGGAGTTGGAGACGAGCCTGACCAACATGGCGAAACTCTGTCTCTACTAAAAATAACAAAAGCATCTGGGTGTGGTAGCAGGTGCCTTTAATCACAGGTAGAGGGCAGGCTGAGGCAGGAGAATCACCTGAACCCAGGAAGTGGAGGTTGCAGTGAGCCAAGGTAGTGCCACTGCACTCCAGCCTGAATGACGGAGCGAGACTCCACCTCAAAACAAAAAACAACAACAACAACAACAACAAAAGAAGCGAAGGGAAGAAGGGAAGAAAAAAAGGAAGAAAGGAAGAAAAAGAAAGAAAGAAAGAAAAGAAAGAAAGAAAAGAAAGGAAGGAAGGAAGGAAAGAAAGAAAAGATAAGAAAAGATAAGATAAGAAAAGAAAAGAAAAGAAAAGAAAAGAAAAGAAAAGAAAAGAAAAGAAAAGAAAAGAAAACTGGCTCAACTATGCTGACGGTGCCCCTGGGGTGTGGACTTAGGAGTTTAGGAGTTACCCGGATGTTGGCCCTTAGAAAAAAAGGAAAATAAAACTAAAATGCAAGGTAAAACAGAGAGGAGAGGCAGCGAGAGACCTAGAAGTGTTTAAGACTGGTTCCACCTGTTCCTACTGGTCCCCTGTTCCTATAGCACAGCTACTTCCCTGTCTTTCACCTTTGGTTGCTCAATCCCTCCTCTGAAAATCCTTTTGTCCATCTAATAAATTATCCTCTTTTCTTAAGCTAATTTGAGATGTTCCTATCACTGTCAACTAAGGAAATTACTCTACACATAGATGGAACAAAAGCAAAACAAAATAACAAAACTCTCAAGTTATAAAACGTTATCCATGTCTAAAGCTGCCTCTCCAAAACTCATCCCCAGTAAGAGTTTTCTGGGACTTCCTTAATAGCTACAGAACTTTGAATGACTATCTCTCAGTAGCATCTACAATGCTGCTGTGCAGTGACTCATTCTGTCACCTCCACAGACTATGAACTCTTCAGTGGCAGGGACAGGTGTTTTATTCATGTAGTCAACAGTATTAATTGAGCACCTATTATTTACCAGGAAGATGGCTGAGCTCCATAAAATAGACAAGGGCCTGACCTCATTGAGCATTCATTCTAATTGAAGGACACAAAAACAAAAGACGTAGTTACACAGTTTATCGCAAGTGCTATGAAAATAAAATAATAACTTGTTGAGTGACAGAGAGTAACAGGGAATACTTGGGGAGGGGAGTTTAGATAACCAGGTGATCAAGGAAGGTTCTCGGACTATTGAGAATCAAGCAATGAGAAAGATCTTGCTATGTCAAGGTATATGAGAAGGAACATTCCAGATAGACATGAAGGTCAGAGCCCATTGAGGTGAGTTTGGCAGTGGGCTGGCCTCCCCAAAACATATGCACTCAGTCTGCCCAAGCACAGAGAATTTCACTTCACTCAGCCTGAATCACCCTTTTCCTTTTCAGGGAACCCATTCTGGAAAGCAGGAGGGGAGAACAACTAAGTTCCATTAATCAGTGAATTTTATTTCCCTTCTAAATGTTTTCTGAGACAGCCAGATTAGAGAGCTAATCTGAAGCTCCTGATGATGGGAGAAATGAACTGAAAAAAAGAAACAGAGCCAGAAGACAGTACATAAAGAAAAGACAGAAGACAGGTAGTTTTCATCGGCTCCCAGAGAGCACATTCCCTTGTATTTCACATTAACATTCTATTAACATTTCATGAGCACATTAATATTTAATGAGGCTGTGATCTGCATACACTGTAGGTAGAATTACTGCAGCCAATAAATGCTTGGGAAACATTTCCAAGGCACAGTTTATTACCAGACGCTAAATTAAGTAGTAATTTAAGTAATCAATATGTAAATCAGCTTGGAGAAGCCCTGCTCTTTATTTTTTAATGCACCATCCATCTTATCACATTTACCCACGTATAGAAAAATAAACCTGCCACCTTCTTGACTGATTTCTGTTGTCAAGGCAGACACAAATACTTAAAGCTATGTGTGTAACTCTTGAGATCAACTTTCTTACAAAAATACTGTAAAAAAGATTGTAATTATGAATGCTACTAGTTAGACACTACTATAGTGAGAGATAATTCTTAAGCTGGACAATGGCTTTTATTTAACACATTGATACATCTACATTCAATTTCGACATTCTGATATTAACCATGTCCATCAGAGACATTTTGAAAAGCTCCATTTGGAAATATCAAAGCTTATTTTTCATCTTTATTTTCCCCCTTACTCTTCAGTTTTAAGAGCAAATATGCTAGAACAGAAATCACAGTGAAGTACTAAGAGCTGCTATTACCACTCATCACACACCAAAATAAGTTCTTTCTGCATGTTTTATTAAAAAAAGCTGGATATCTGTGCAATATGAAGTTATGTTTTATAAAATGCTTCATAGTTTACAAAGTATGTTTATATATTCTCTATCAATTGACTTCCAACAAGTACATCCATTGATAAGGTAGGTATTATCAGTCTCTTAAGAATGCTGAAACAAAAGGTAGAGGTGACTTTTTAACCCTGGAGTCCTTTTTTTTTTCTTTTGAAGATGTAGTGTCACTCTTGATGCCCAGGCTGGAGTGCACAATCTTGGCTCACTGCCACCTCCGTCCCCCCCACTCCCCCTCCCAGTTTCAAGCGATTCTCCTGCCTCAGCCTCCCAAGTAGCTGGAATTACAGGCGTCTGCCATCACGCCCAATTAATTTCTGTATTTTTAGTAGAGACAGGGTTTCACCATGTTGGCCGTGCTGGTCTCGAACTCCAGACCTCAGGTGATCCACCCTCTTTGGCCTCCCGAAGCGCTGGGATTACAGGCATGAGCCACTGTGCCCAGCCTAGGAGTTCAATTTTTAAGGTTTCCAATGACCAAATCTCTTCCTGTCTCCTTATAGTTTACAAATTGGCTTCACATATATACCAAGAAACTCAGTAGATTTCATGTCTAAAGAGGCTAAGGGGAATTTGATTAATTTTTTCTATCTACTTGAAGTGGTCTATAAAGCCCTGCTCCTTCTAGACAAAGCTATAAGGTTCTGTGTCATCTCATTTATCCCCTGAAGATGACAATTCCTCATGGTGAGTGACCAAAGCTGCTGCAGTGTCCCCACAGACTTTATTTCCATAAATTCCAGGCTTTCCTCTGAATGCTCTGTGTTTCTTGGCACTCTTCTCCAATTGTGTAGATCAGGAACCTCTTTGGCTTGGGCATGACCATGAAGTGTTGAGTCCAAGGCCAGCCTCACCCAAGTATGAATCCCTTCTCTGGCTCTCTTGCCCTCCTTGCCTCAGCATACATGGCTGATTGATATTCACCTGCTCGTCTCTGACACAATCTCTCTTCCACTTTCTAATGAAGTTCTCTCTTTTTGAATTGGGAGAGCCCAATTCATTCTGTGTCTCCTGCAGCCAGCCCTGGAGGGCTTGAGGGCTTCTTTCACACCCTGTCACCTGTGGAGGCTTCTCTTCCACTGTGAACCTTTTCCATGTCACTTTGATGCTAACTTAGGGTCAGGTGAGGCACAGTGGCCTCCCCATAGGCCACACCAAGGACAGTGTGTGTGAGGTGGTACTGTCTGCAAAGACAGGGGACACAAAGCAGCTATGAGAAGCACCGCTAATGTAGAGACCTTGGACAAAGGTGCCGCCAACTAGGATGAACTTGCACGAGGCGCTGCATCTCTTTGTGAGATACGAAGACCTTATATAAAACCCACTTCATGGGACTGTTGTGCTATCAAGTCACGCAACAAATGCAAAGTCCCTAAAACTGCCTTCAGAGAGTTCGTGTTTTTATCTCTTTATTGCGCTCCCTCTTCCTGTTTCTGCATGGCCCATGGCCAACATTTCACGCAACACTTTTACCAGCAGCTAAACCAAAATCATGACTGCAGTGAGACTGGCTCTCTGATGACAGGCTTCTAGGGACTCATGAAAGTAAGCCAGAGGCCTTCTGGTTGTTTTAGCATGAGAGGCAGAGAGAGAGATAAAAGTAGGTCCTCACCTGCTTACAAGAAGAATGCAAGATAAAAAGTCCCATGTGCTGGTGTTTAGGCAGGGCTCTCCCACAGGAATGCGGGGTAATAGTGTGAAGAATGAACAAGGACCCCACAG
Source organism: Papio anubis (assembly GCF_008728515.1). Taxonomy (NCBI): domain Eukaryota; kingdom Metazoa; phylum Chordata; class Mammalia; order Primates; family Cercopithecidae; genus Papio; species Papio anubis. The sequence continues at coordinate 106,932,677 of NC_044979.1, forward strand.
AACCAGTCAATGCATGACATGGTGTTTCTGGCAATAAAGTCTTCAAACTAAACTGTTCCAGCCACCATAGGGCAATTGTCCTGAGAATCCTTGTCAATGTCACAAATCAGTTTCCTGACCCACTGCAGATCTTCTCCTATGCTAAATCAACAAATAAATAAGAAGCCTTATCAGTATCAATGAGATCTCCCCACACTCCAACACAGGGTCAGTGTCCCCTTAGGAATAGTATCAGGCAACTCCCCAGAATAAAGTGTTAGTCCTTAGATCATATCCCAAGACACAGATCTATTCCAGGGTCAAAGAGTAAGCCCAGTTTTGATTCCTCTTACGGAGACTTGGGCGCCACAGGGGAGTCACTTCTCCTACATTCTCCCTTGGTTCTAATGCTAATGATGATTGGTGCCAAGAAAACTGAAGACCAGCAAGAGAAAGAACCCTGAGTTGCCTCAAGGGGGCCGCACAAGAGGTTACTTGTGATCATGAATTTCAATCAAGTCCAGAGAATTAAACAAACATGTCCAAGCTCCAATAGGATGGTTTTAAACGAGCAGAGAAAGAACACTAAAATTATAGAAAGTGTGCCAAGCAGACAAACAAAATGGAACAGAGCAGAACCACAGGCTGCTAGTTCACCAGATCTGCCTAGAAAGGTAGTGAGGCGTGGAAGTAAATAAACCCAAAAGAAAAAAGGCTTTAGGGATGCTGTCAAGATGGCAGCAAAAGGCAACAAACAGCTAACAGCTAACATTTATAGAAAGCATTTCTCTCCCAGGCCTTCTTCGAAGGGCTTTGTACAGATTGTCTCATTCCACACACATGTACCAGCACATGACAAAATACTAAGCCATCTCACTTTACAGATGAGGAAACAGAGACAAAGAGATGTGTCATTGGTCCAAGGTCACACAGCACAGAAATAAACAGACCCAGCATGGAAGCTTAGGTGGCCTAACCCCAAAGCATATATTCTTGGTTACCAATTCCTATTGAATACAGAAAGGGTGAAATATTACAGTAATAAAGCTTTGAGCAGGAAAGACCTTCACATAGTCACAAAGGCGTGATCAGCACTGTGGCTCTGGACAGAAGCAAACTTCCTGGATCTGTTTCTAACAGACAAAATCAACTTCTTGGTGACTTTGTACATATCCCTTAACCTCAGTTTTCTCCATAAAAATGAGGGCAGGAATACATATCCATAAAGAGTTGTAAAGATTAAATGGGAAAACAAAATGGAAATAAAGGTTTCCTTAGTGCCTGAAACACCTTGAACACTTGATGGAGACAACTGATACTACTATCATGATAATAATTACATAAGCTCTTGTTCCAAGGTATTACTCTTTGCATTTCTGAAATATTCATATAGCTCTTGGGAAAAGCTGTCGAAAAAAACACAACAGAAAATAAAACATGGTTGCTGTAGCCGTTATTAATCTTGATTTTTGTGATAAAGTAAGGACTTGGGTGAAATAAATAATATTTCTTTCTTAGATGGGTTTCCTCAAGTTCTTTTAGCATCTCTTTAGAAAAGTGTGTCTTTAATGTGTGTCAGAATCACCTGGAGAATTTATTGAACGCAGGCTGCTGGGAGGCTCCCCTAGGGTTTGATTGAGAAGGTCTGAGGTGGAACCCACAAAAATAAGTAAGTCAGTAAACCAAGTCCTAAAGTTTTCTGAGACAATGAGGGGACTGAGGGAGAGAGAGTTAGAAAAGGATTTAAGAGAATATTTAAAAGTTATTTTCAGCAGCATGCTCTTAACTAAAAACTCCATCCCCTAACCTTCCCTGAGCCTTAATTGGTCATCTAGAGAGAGGCAGCCATCCATGGTTTGTCCAGGCTGCGGAGGCCTCAGGCCTTAGGACAGGGCCAGTGCTGCCAGGCAGCTGAGACGGGCTTTCAGAAGATTGGAAATGACCAAGTTAAGAATGTGAGTATAACTGACCACCAGGGAAAAGGACAAAAAACTTAAAGCGATATTTCTAAGAGCCAAATAACAATGCATCCCAGGGAAAGGAGAAAAAGAATGTATTAATATAATGGGTCAGACTGTTAAAAAAAAAAAAAAGAAAAGAAAAAAGAAAGACACACAGGGAATCAAGATAAATAATAATCTGGACAAATGAGAGGAATGGTATAAAACCCAGCTAATGAGGTGAAATGCTTCCAGAATAAAATTAGGCAATTGCACATACAGAGGCATAATAAAGGCCATAAATATAAAATGGCAAGGAATTGACTGGGTAATGGTATAGTAATTAAAGCCTGGAGGTTCATAATAGACCTCAAATTGAACATTAATCAACCAAAAAAGAAATGCTCCCTGTACAACAAAAGCAGGATGTGTGAAACACACAGAGCAATCACAGCCACGTTTTGCTGAAAGGTCCTCCCTTTGAGCATCACATTGGGTAGCACAAAGAGGCCAAAGGATTAAATAATAGCAGAATGACTTGTGTTTGTGCCTGCACAACATTACTGAGGGAAGCCGAGCTCTGTTGACTATTCAAAGGCCAGGAGGTATCAGGGGCAATCCTCCAGCTGACTCCCCCACCAAAGAAGCTAGGCTAAGAAGATCTCCCCTTTTATGCCAGTACATGTGTTCCTGGGCCCAAGGATGGGTACAGGTGTAGTGGGCACCTGTAGGCTTCACTCCAGGTTTATTTAAAGCAATAGTTCTCTAACTTGAACTTCTATTAGAATCCTCTAAAAGTTTATTAAAATGCAGATTGCTGGATTTCACCATCCAGAATTTTGATCAGACATTCTGGGGTATACTCACGAATCTGCCTTTCTAACAAGTTCCCAAGTAACACAGATCTGCTATTTTGGGACCACACTGTGGGAACCACTGACTTAAAGGTCTGTCACATCTACACTCCCAATTTCCATCATTAGCAAACCTTTTGTTTTTAAAGACATGTAAAGCAATGAAAGTAGAAAAAGAAATAAATCTGATTGGTTCTGGTTTGTTTTGTTTTTCCTGTGACTAATAAAAAAGTCATTAATAAGAATCAAAATCCATAGAGAGAGAAGGCAGAATGGTGGTTGCCAGGGGCTGAGAAGTGAGAATGGGGAGCCACTGCTTAGCAGGTATGGGGTTGATTTTTGGGATGACGATGATGTCTTTGGATCTACACAGAGGTAGTGATTGCACAACACTGTGAATGTATTAAATGCCATTGAATAGCTTACTTTAAAATGGTTAATGTTATGGCATATGCATTTCATCTCAATTAACAAAAAAGAGTTAATATATATTAGATGATTACCATGTGCAAACTCTCAAGTGTTTAGCTCATTTGGTCCTCACAAGACATTGATCTGGGATGATGATGTTGTCTTTGGATCTACACATAGGTAGTGATTGCACAACACTGTGAATGTACTAAATGCCACTGAATAATTTACTTTAAAATGGTTAATTTTACGGCATGAGCATTTTATCTCAATTTACAAAAAAGAGTTAAGACATATTAGATGATTACCATGTGCAAACTCTCAAGTGTTTAGCTCATTTGGTCCTCACAAGCCATTGAAGCGGGACTACATTTTAGAGCTTAAGTAAGTTGCATGCTGTTTAGGAGGAACACTGCTATGGTTTGAATGATGGTGCCCCTTCCAAAGTTCATGTTGAAAATCCCCAGTGCAACAGTAATAAGGGTGTGGCCTTTGGGAGGTGATTAAGTCATGAGGGCTTCTCTCTCATGACTGGGATAACAACCCTTATAAAAGGGCTTGTGATTGAAAGGAGGCTCTCACTTGCCCTCTCTCCCTTCTACCATGAAAGGACATCATGCTCCTCTCCTCCAGAGGATGTGGCACCAAGGCACCATCTTGGAAGTACAGAGCACAGCCCTTACCAGACACCAAGCCTGCTGATCCCTTAATCTTGAACTTCCCAGTCCCCAGACCCATAAGAAATAAATTTCTATTGTTTATAACTTACCCAGTCTATGGTATTTTGTTATAACAGCAAAAACAGACTAAGACACTATAGGTGTTGGCTCAGAAATGGCCCAGGACAACAGTCCTACAGGACATCCAAGGACAGGACATTGGGTGTGCCCTGTAATACAGAGGGGAGTAAAGTGTGGCATTCGTACAAAGTCCTGTGGTATCCTTGAGGTAGAACTCCTCTACTGCATACTCTTTAATGCAAACCACACACACTTCACTGTAATTTTTTTTAAAGTTCACATTTTAAATTATTTTGCAGACATATACAATCCCAGTACTTCTCAAACTTTAAAGTACTCACAGATCACCTGGAGATCTTGTTAAAATGTGGATTCTGATTCAGGAGGTGTGGGTTGGGACCTGAGGTCCCACATTTCTAAGCTCCCAGATGATGCTGATGTTGCAAGTTCAAAGTCCATAATTTGAAAATCAAGGCACTGCTTCCCCAAACTACCAGCTCAATTCTAGCCCTAGTCTTTCCCAACATCCTTACAATGTATTACCCTTTGACCAATTCCTTCATTCCATGAATATTTTTAAGCATTGATTATTGCTGAGCAACTTGCTAGATACTAAAAATACATGTATGAACAAAAGTCCATTTTGAGGGTCTTGCAATCTACTTGGAAGATACAAGGACATGGGATTGGTAGGATGAGCCAACTTTCACTTCCTTTTATGTGCCTCTATATTGTTTGCATTTTTCACAAAGAACTATCACGTTGTGCAGTGAAGGTGCATATGAGATGCAATGGGCAGACAGGGGGCTTCATGGAGAGGGTGAGCCTTGAGTTCAACCTTGAAGAAGAAACTGATGTCAAACTCTCTCCTAAGGCATCTTTTTAACATTCCACACCAGAAGTGAGCTGTGGAATGCAAGAAAGACTAATTACAACGGGAAAATGGATGCTGAATAAAGGCAGAGAAGCCCCTACGCATCTTGGGCAGTATGAGCAATAAATCAAGATCACAGGGCAGAGTTTTGACTCTCTCAACATTACATTACTGAATACAAATGCCTCGCATCTCCTTCACCGGAGTGCAAAGATACCAAGATGTTTGGCTTTTGTCTGTCAGTCACTGGTGGATGAAAAATTAAGCCTGACATTTCTCAACCCTGACTTCTTACTGAGAAATTGTCACCACTGTCTGAACAATTACTGCTGTCTTAAAGCACAGTTACCCTCCACATATATTGTCTGAAACATATTTGAATATAATTCACTTTACAAAACAAACACATTCCAGGAAAGCTAGTGGTAAAATGAATTTCTCTAAGTCAGCTCCCACCTCACTTTCTCACTTAGTACATTGATTTAGAAATTCACTCTGGTTTGGGAGAACAGACTTGAGAAGATGGAAAGGTGAGGAGAAAGAACTATTTCTTATTATCCTCTTCTGGACAAATAATAAATTGGCCATTTCGGGAACATATTATCAAACAGAAAATGTTAATTTTCTGATTATGCACATGACAAGTTAGCTACAATGAAAAAAATTATTGACTGAAATCTAATTAAGAAATTGGGCCATAAGTTGTTTTACTTGAGGTTAAAAAAGCATGTGAAAAGGAAATCTTTTCTTCCTATTACATCTAGCTTTTTAAATGGAGTTCATCTCATTACATCTCATTCTGTGTATGAATCATAAATATTGCCTATTCCTGCTAGAGGAAGATCTCCCTCTGGTACAGCTCTCCTACCACGCTAGGCCAAGACGCGGCTCCCTCCTAGGGAAACTACCTCCCCGACACCCCTCCCTGACACTGCCCCTCCCACACCTGTCTCAATTTTCCCTCTCCTTCAGACCCAATCCAGATGTCACTTTCTCCATAAAACCTTAGGCAATAAAACCTTATGTACAGTTTTCCTAAACAAGCCTTTGAAGTGTGGACTTTGTCCCAGGGAGATTTGCTCCTGAGTTTTTCATTCACATAGCCACATCGTCGCTGCGGGCACACCAGGCACATGCTTCACTGCAGAGAGTTTCCAAGTGAGTTTTCTCCCGAGTAAGATAACCTTTTATCTGTATCTTTCTTACAATAATTCCCATTTTATGCCCCCAAATTATGGTAAAGTGTAGGTGTCTTACCTTCCCCGACAGAGTCAACCCCTTGAGGTTGGGAACCACTTCCTCATTTGTGAATCTCTGACATTGCAGTAGAGTTGCACATACAGTAGGTGCTCAGTAATGAAGCAGTTACTCAACAAGTGCATGGACAGTACGAGACACGACTCTGCCCTCTGGTGAGGCTGGCAGTGCCCACAGAGGGTTCAGTCAGCTTCTCCATCCCTTACATGAATACCAACTTGCCTGGCTTTAGCATGAGTGATTCCATAACTTATTACATCTATATGTTCAAATGCATCTTAAGTGAGTCATCCCTGTCCTCCATATTCCCAATCAGAAGCAAGGGCTTACATGACGTACTGAGAACCTCTAACTTTCCTCTTCATCAGGAGGAGGCTCAGAACCCAGAGGCTACTCAGCAGTCAGGGCACGTATTCCCACAGAGAATCCAAGCTGGGGAGAAAACTCACTTGGAGACTCTCTGCATTGAAGCATGTGCCTGGTGTGCCCCCAGGGATGATGTGGTCATGTGGATAAAAAACTCAGAAGCAAATCTCCCTGGGCCAAAGCCCACACTTCAAAGGCTTGTTTAGGAAAACCGTACACTCAACCTTCTTTGTGTATTGTGAAAATAAACATTTACAGAACATTGGAATGTGTGAAAAATGTCCTTAGTTGTGTGTTTATGGAAAACACTTGGCAAGTATTTGCTATAAATGCTTCCTGTAAATGTTGTGAGTGAGAACCAGCAGGAAAACGTATGAGATGAGAGGGAGCCAACTCCCACAGCAAAAGAATGTCCCCTTCCCTTCCACACACCCCACGCACTGCCTCCACTCTGCACCCTCCACCCCACCCCCACACAAACGAGGCCCCAGGGATCTGGGAATGTGAGGGTGGGGGACAGAGAAGGGGCAATCTGCGAAGGGGCCTCGAGGCTCGGCATTCCATGTTGGAGTCCAGAAAAGGAAACTGACTCGTGTTTCCTAGGTGATGATGCCCCCTAATAGGATTTCCTTCCCCTTCATGCATATTGGTTAACAGTTCTGATTCCAAGTCCCTCGTTCCAGCTGGAAACATGGCCTCAACACCCACCTGGTCTTCCCCACACCTGAAGACTAGTTTGCCTCTCAGTTAACTCTTGGACGCTTTCAGGTGAAAAGTAAAAAGTGGAAAGCAAGAGACTCAAATATATTTCTTTAGAACAAGATGCATGGGACATTTCTCTTAATTCCTCAACAATGGGCAAAGACCTCTGATGATATGAACTGAGAAGGGAAGACAGTGTTGCAGGCCACAGCAGTGAACACCTGTGGTTTTGCCAGGAAGCAACCTTGACCGCCTCCAGATTGCCCTCTGGGATGAACCAGGTCCTCCCCTGCCACATGAGGTATGTAGTGGGTACTGCAGAGAGATTGGCTGCTCCTGGTTCCCAAGCAGCCTCCGTGATAAACAGTCTCATTAGTGAAATATCAGGGAGATCAATTATCTCGCAGATGTTACACACCAAAAGGCTACTTTTTTTCATTTCAGAATTCTTTCCTTTTTTAAGAAATAAAAGGACACAAATCCAATGTGCTTAAGCCTGCCAAGGCGAAGAGGCCCAGCTGCCTGGCTGTATTTATATCTGCACAGGTGCCCAGGGGAACTCCAGCCTCACTCTCAGCCTCGTCTCCAGGTCCCCTACCTCTGCCCAGAGGTCCTCACGTCTGCACCTGACTGGAGCTAATGACAAACATCCTTACACAGCAACTTTTATGTTGATTTGCAAAATGATTTAAGTACATTTCTAAAAACAAACATTAAGTCAAAAGGTCTCAGCATTTTTGCCACTTAAAGTGTACCTATGTAACAAACCTGCATGTTCTACACATGTATCCCAGAACTTAAAGTATAATTTAAAAAAATACATATATATAAGTATTGATAAACCATAATCTAAAAATGATGTCATTTCATACTTCCCAAAGCAATGGAGGAGTTCCCTTTAAAATCATTTCACCGGCTCATCTAGACTTACCATGGGAAAGAAAAATCCATAGTCTCCTCTGATGGAAGAAGAAAGGGGCTATGAGGTCCCAGACTCTCCCAATCAGCCCCATGCTGTGGCTCTCCCCAACTATGGACCAGCACAGCCACTCCTTAATCATGAAAGAACCCAGGATTTCCTCTCCTCCAAGCAGCTGCACCCTTGCATGGCTGGGTATGTATGGTGGTAAGCGTAGGGGATTTTTTGGTAAGCTCTTTGGGGAAGAATTCCTACATCAAATATATATTTATGAATTCAGAGAATTAAGAAAATTCTGAATTGAGAAAAGACTGTCAGTTACTTCATTCTCCTACTCCCTTTGCCACCACATTCCACCAGCATCAGCTGCCCCAGGACCATGTAGGCCTCTCTCTTCCTGTCCAGATCCTCTTTTGTTTGTCCTTCAGCCATTCTGACAGTAGGTTCCTTGGGGCTTTTGGTCCAGCTCTGTGTTCTCTGCAGGCTCCTGCCCTAAGAGTCAGTAAGAGAGTGTTTCTCACCTCAGGCCATGACTTGGTACTATGGACTGGACATATGACTCACCCATTGAAAAGATCAAGACATATAAGTTAACCTCACCCATTCCACAGTCCCTCATATTGCTAAGAAGAGCAAATGGGATAATGCCTGAGAAGGCAAAAGCACCATCAACATCCAGCGGCTGGTGCCAGAGCAGGCAAACCAACTGCTGCATCACTTTCAAAAGGCTTGCAGGCCATAGACTGCTGGGAGCTTGAAATCAGCCACAGCAGGAGTATTGATACCACAGAAACCAGCAAATGCTGCAAAAATACTAATCAGATTTTTTTTTTTTTAAGAAAAACTTATGTATTAGCATACTACCAAATCCAATGTAAAGTATTAAAAAGTCACCACCAGAGCTGTCTGGGTCCAAAGGCCCCATTCGCAATTTACTATCTATTGTAACAATGGGCAAGTTACTTCACCTCTCTGAGCCTCAGTGTTCTCATCTGCAAAATGCGCACAATGATAGTGAGAATTCAATAAGGTAATGCATATAAAATGTTCATAACCATAGCTGGAAACATTCATTACTCAATATAGTTTAGCTTTCTTTTTGTTCCTACCATATGCAGAGTAGAGCCCTAAGCTGCCAAGCTATCAGCAGAACTGACCCTTCTGTTGAAAACTAAATGTTGGTCTTCTTAGTCATTTGCTTATAGAGAACTCATGTCTGCTCATGTAACATATGCACATCTTCATGGCTTTCATAACTGAAACTTGTTGTAAGGCTTTATCCTATGTAGCTCAAACTGCCCAATTTGATGGTTCCACCAGGTCATGGAAAAAGAGATTCCTTCCAAGTTATGCTTCAGTTTTGATCTTCTGACACATATCACCTAAGGCCATAAAGGACTTCAGAGGGGGTAAAAAGAGGAACACAACCCTGTTCAGAGGTTCAACACATCCTATCTTTCATCATTCATTTAATTTAGATGGTCCGGTGACAGAAAGGAAGGACATAGGGCAAAAAGAGATGGTTCCTGCTCAAAAATTTCATGTTTGAGAGAGATAATAATCAAATAATAAAACATATGATTATATAATTCCAAACTAAGGGCTATAAAGGGAGTAACATGGAAACAAAACTAATGAAAGAGGAGCCTGAAGGGTAAGGTCCTGCAGGATTAATCTGGGGATAAGTGGGCAAGAGGGGAAGGCATGGAGGAAGCAGGAGCTGAGTCAGCAGAAAAAGCATGTGCAAGGGCCCTGTGGCATAGGAGCATCACCAGTCAAGTACTGAAAGATTGGCTAGGGTGACCTTCCTGATCTTGGCAAATGCAAGTTTGTACACAGGTGTGAATGACATTAACCAGGGTCTTAGATTCAAAAAGTCTCCAGATATCAGGACCAGTGTTACAGAGCAGCATTTGATAAACCAACCAAAGAGAAGTTAGTTGTTAGGGTTGTTATATGCGTTGTTAAAATTGTTTCAGTTGCTTTATAAAACAGAAGAAAAATATTGTCTATTATTTATGATGTATGCCAAATTCTGGAACCTTGGGTTTTACCAGTGCAGGCAAAAAGTTGATAAAATTAAGGTCAATGTAAAAATAAAATTACCCGACAATGTCAACCACTACTGGGTGCACCAGGTGTATGGCACAGTTCCTAAGGGGGAAGCTATTTTTAACTAATACAAAGGGACATTTGGGAACATTACCACCTAAATTTTATTATACCAGTCCAAACTGCCCTTCTGATTTGGTAGGCAGGTTGCTAATACTGGCTGGGCTCTGGTCACATGAATCCTGTTCAAAAAGGGAAGTCAGCAGTGACTCACCCAAGCCCAAGCATCAGCATATCTGGGGCAAGGCCATTTTGGGGCATACCGATATAGTTTCTAATTTGGTTTTCATTCCAGGACGGACAAAGGCCAGAAGGGCAGCTGCATCCAGAGAGGTTAGAGCGTGTTCCAGATGGAGATCTACTTCTGTGGTTTCCATCCACGGGGTGAATCCGGCCAAAAGGTGGAACACCAGAACTCTCTGGGCGGAGTCCTGCCACTCACTCGATCCAGGCACTCATTTAACAAATGTGTGCTGAGTGTCTTCTGTGTGCCTGGCACTGCCTCGGGCACTGGGGTACCGCAGTAACATCATGGATACTCTGTGCTTTTATGAGGTTTGCTGGCTAGTAAGGGTGAACAGGAAATAAAGAAAACAGTGAATACAGAGCATGTGAGAAATGTTAAATTTTGAGAGAAATAAAGGAGGTAAGGTAGACAGGGAGCAAGAGGAGGAAATCAGTACTTTATATCCGGAGGTGACAGAAAGCTGCTCAGAGACTAAAGGAAGTGAGGCAATGAGCCACGTGGCTACCCAGAAACAGATTCCTAGGAGAGAAAGCAAAAAGTAAAAGGCCCAGAGGCCAGAGGTATCTGGTATGTTCAAGGCCAACAAGGGTGCTATGGATGGAATTGTGCCCTTCCAAAATTCACATGTTGAAGCCCTAACCCCCTGTATAGCATGTGACTATATTTGAAGGTAGGGCCTTTAAAGAGGCAATTAAAATCAAATGAGGCCATCAGGGTAGGGTCAGAATCTGGTATGACTGGTGTTCTTATAAGAAGCAGTGACAACAGGGTGTGAGTGCACAGAAGGATGGCCATGTGTAGAGGTACCAAGAAGGCAGCTGTTTACAAGCCAAGAAGGGAGGCCTCAGAGACACCAACCCTGCCAGCAGCTAGATCTTAGACTTCCAGCCTTCACAGCTGTGAGAAGATAAAGTTCTGTAGTTTAAGCCAACCAGTCTGTGATATTTTGTTATGGCAGCCCTAGCTGACTTATCCAAAGGGGTTCTCTGTGTGTGGAGTTGAAGGAGGTAGGAGTAGGATAGAAGGACATAAGGATGGAGAGCCAGAACACTGCAGAGCCTTGAGAGCTGTAGCAAAGGTGCTGAATGTTTACTCTGAGTTAGATGGGAGTCACTGGAGGTTGTAGGCAGATGAGTGACGTGATCTGACCAATACTGGAAGAAACACTATGGCATCTTAACGTTCTGGCTACTGTGTTGAAGACAGAAAAGATGAGCAAGGGTGGGAGCAGGCAATACCAATCAGAGGTTGTTACACTATTACAGGAGAGAGGTTTGATGTACTGGATTACTGTAATGGTGGTAGAAGTGGGGAAAGGAGGTAGGTTTCTGGAAAGCAGAGTCAATAGGATTTTGAGAGTAGAGTCAATAGGATTGAAAGTAGAGTAAACAGAATTTGCTGGCATTAGTTTGTTGGTAACTGGGTCTTAATGGAAAAAGAGTAACTCACTGAGCCAGAGACTTTAGTCACTGGGTTGGCCTACCAAGGCAACCCATATTCAGTGCCATGAAACATTTAAATAGCAAAGTCCTGAGTAGGTTTAGCTACACTGAACCCCTGTGGAAGGCAGAGCCATTGCTAGAAGGATATTTGTAGCAAAATATCAATTGAATGGGGAATTCAAGCAACGGAGAAAAACATACAAAATCAAGCATCTAAGCTTCCATTTTAGAAAGCTAGAAAAAAAAGAACAAATTAAAAATCAAAGTAAGACGAAGAAAAGTTAAAAAAAAAATAATGGAGTGGAAATCAGTGAAATTGAAAACTGGAAAGCAATATAGAAAAATCAATAAAATCAAAAGCTAGTTTTTTGAAAAGATCAATAAAAACAACAAATCTCTAGCCAGGCTCAACAAGACGAAAAGAAAAATGACAAATTATTAGCATCAAAACTGAAAGAAGAGTCAACTTTATGGATCCCATGGATATAATAAAGGAATATTATGAACAACTCTATGCTCAAAAGTCTGATAACGTAGATGAAATGGACCAATTCCTTGAAAGGCACAATCTACAAGAACCCATACAAGAAGAAATAGACAATCTGAATAGACCTATATCTATTAAAGGAATTGAATAAATAATTAATGACCTTCCAAAATGGAAAGTATCAGGCCTGGAAGGTTTCATTGGTGAATTCTATAAAATATTTAAACAAGAAAATGATACCAATTCTCTACAATCTGTTCCAGAAGGTAGAAGCAGAAGGAGTAGTTCTTAACTAATTCTATAAAACCAGTATCACCCTAATACCAAAACCAAAGGCATAAGGAAAAAAAATACAGACCTATATAGCTCTCATTAACATAAATGCAAATATGCTTCACAAAATTATCAAATAGAATCCAACAATCTATAAATAGAATTATGTACCACAACCAAGTAGGATTTGTTCCAGGTATGTAAGCCTCATTCAAGATTCAAAAATCAGTTGATGTAAAGCATTGTATCAACAGGCTAAAGAAGAAAAGTTGTATAATGGTATCAATAGACACAGAAAAAGCATTTGACAAAATCTAACATTCATTCATGATAAAAACTCTCAGCAAACTAAGAACAGAGCAGTTCCTCAGCTACATAAAGAACATCCACATAAAACTTACGGCTGACATCATACTTAATGGTGAGAAACTTGACTCTGCCCTAGGATCAGGATCAAGGCTAAGATGGTCACTCCTATCACCCCTATGTAACATCTTACTGTCAGTCGCAGCTAGTGCAATAAGACAAGAAAAAAATAAAAGGGTATACAGATTGGTAAGGAGGAAACAAAACTGTCTTTGTTCACAGGGGACATGACTGTCTATGTAGAAAATTCCAAAGAATTAATACATAAAATCTTGGAACTAATAAACAATTATAGCAAGACTGCAAGATACTGGCTTATCAATTGTAACAAATGAGCCATTTTAATGCAAGATGTTAGTAACAGAGAAAGCTTACCTTTGCTCAACTTTTCTATAAACCTAAAACTGTTCTAAAACACAATGTCTATTAATTAAAAAATTAAAAAGGCAGAGAGGTCTGCATTCTCTTAACTTGAGAAAAACAGAAGAGAGAGGATTCCCAGAAACCTTTCCCCTTCAAAGAAATAAGAAGTGAGCTGCAGTTCTTTGAACTCTTGCATTACAACAATTAAAGCAGAAAAGGGAGAAGAAATAGCAAACCCCCAGCAGAGCAGCTGCTGAGGTTCGCACAGTTAAGGTAGAAAATGCACATTTAAAGGTGGAAGCTTGGTCAATTACAGCAGAAGGAAAGAGGGCTTGTCACAGAGCAGGTATTGTACTCAATAATATTTAACTAGCTAAACAAAACATAAAAATGGACAATGTGGGCTGAATTTGGAGAACTGGGTTGGAGAAATAATGGAAAGATACTAACTGGATCTAAGATAGAGAAACCACAATAGTTACTGTGAGCTAAGTCTTGGCTGGTACCTCAGTGAGGGAGTCAGGCACATGTGAGCCTTCTGAAGTTTTTAACCTTTCAATTCACACTGGACTTGGGTTTACAGTATGTCAACTGCATACAGTTCACTATGTAACTTAGTTTCATTTTTTTCTCAACAAATCCATCACTGTTTTAAAGTCCCACTGTGTTTTAAAATTTTCTGAGAGAAAAACCAACACAACAATAACAGCAAAAACCCTTTGGAGAAAGCTAAGCAAAAAAGTCTGAAACCTCTTTCACTAAGGACTCTCCAAGATGGGTCGCTTTTGCATCAGAAACCATGAAAAGGCAGCCTGGGTCATCCTAGAAAAGTACTACACGTGCCTGGGCAATGACTTCCACAGGAACAAGTGTGTGGGCAAGGAAATCACCATTATCTCCGAAAAGAAGCTCCGCAACAAGAGGGCAGGCTGCATCCTGCATCTGATGGAGCAGATTTGGAGGGGCCCAGTGAGAGGCATCTCCATCAAGTTGCAGGAGGAAGAGAGAGAAAAAAGGAGAGATAATGATGTTCCTGAGGTCTCAGCCCTGGACCTGGAGTTCACTAAAGTAGGTCCTGACACTAAGGAAACGCTGAGACTTTGGGGCTTTCACAGACTGTCCAACGTGTGGGTCTCTCGGCCTACAGTTGGGATAAATTTCAAAACACCACGTGGAGCTGTTTGGATCTTTCTGCAATGCTGTAGCATTTTCAATTAACCTGGAACAGCAGCAAACAAACAAGCAAGCATTCTGAACTTAATGCTCAGCTTGGTACCAAGAGAGACAAGGAGGTAACAACCACCTTTCAGCTCTGCTTCAGATTTCAGACACCTCATCCAGCACCCCAAGAACACAGGGGAGCACCCCAGGTGGTGTGAGCACACCACATAGGCACTGCTACAGTCAGCTAACAGAGGTTTGTGGACATTGCCCTCCCTCCCTGGGACAAGGGATCTTCTGAGATAAAACCAAGCCCACATTTAACAACGATCTCATCCTCATGCTTGAAGTATTCCATTCAAATCACTGGCTTTGGAAGTCAGAAATTCTTCCTTCCAGCTCAATTAGTAAATCTAATCACATATTCACACTCTCAAGGGGTCCCGATTGTTTGGCAGTAACAGCTTGGTTATTCACAATCAACGAAATTAATGCCACTATTTTTAAAACATTTAAAAATCCTGTATATACAAACAAGCCTCCAAGGTGTGGACCTTGACAAACAAGCCTCCAAGCTGTGGACCTTGGTCAAAGAAAGAACAAAAATTAAAGGCAGGAAGAAAGTACTTAAATGAATTATGAGACAAAGAATCATTTCAAACATCCCAGCAAGGCTGTGCCTTTGGGGTCCTTGTTATTCTAAACTGAATCCTTTCTCCACATCACCTAGAAGAAAAATGTCACTCAAATGAAAAATGTTCCTTTACATGGGATTGTGTGTTTAATTGGCAACATATAATTTTATTAAAAAAAAAAAATGAAGAGCAATTGCTGTTGAAGCCATTTCGGGGATGAGAGAAGGGGAGGCTCTGTCAGCACAATGGGAACAAAAAAATGATGTGCACTAAGCGTTATTCCAATCATTTGCTTCATAGTTAAGTTTAATTACACATTACACACTGCCCTGTAATTATGTCGCTTGGGGAACTGCCAATTTACCCCTTGAAATGTTAAAAGTCCCTCAGTTTATTTTATAAGTCTGGGCATCGCCTCCACTAGCACCCTGCCTTAATGCACAGGGACTACTTGGTTCCTGTTCCCTTCAATGCAGACTGGTGTGTCCTGCGAGGGATCCACTCTGTGGTCTGACTCCTGGTACAGAGGGCTGATGACGCGCAGAGCTCCCAGAGCACTGGTCCAATGCAGTCTGTTTGTAATATAATCTTATGACTTTTTTTCTTTAGAATTCACAACGGGAGAAACTGGGAAACATGCCTCTTCCTCTTCTTCAGTCTCAGGAGGTTGGGATTAAAGTACTTTATTCTCAGCCAGGGAATAAACGCCCAACCAAAGATGAAATGTCTGCTTTCTGGGAGTTTACAAGGATGAAAAGATAAATACCGAGCAAATACATATGAAACTCCCAGAAGACTGTACATCAGTCAAGTACTACTTTAAGGAGTAGGAATGGGAACAATCAACTCAAATGGTTGAAGCACCTTCTATGTGCTGGCGGTGTGCTCAGAACTTCACAAATGTCATTTACAGACTATCAGCATCAACGGGCACTAACTCGAGTGCCTTCAAGTACCAGGCAGATAACTAGAAAGCAAGAAGCAGTCAGCCATAATACAAGAAGGTGTCTGGGGCTCTCAGTTAATTGGGGAGGGAGTGTAAGCCCTGACAAAAGGCAATCAAATTCTCTTCTGTTTTAAAAACACTGGGTCAGTGAAGCAAAACACATCCGTAGGACTCATTTGAACTGTGGCTACCACCTCCATATGAATCTATAAGCCTCTCAAAAGCAGACGGTATGGACAATGGACATATATTATCTGGATTTAAAATTCAGCTCTGGTACTACCTTAGCTGTGTGACTTTGGGCAAGCCACTTAACCTCTCTGTGTGTCAGTTTCCTCATCTGTAAAATGGAAACAGTAACAGTGGCAACCTCAGAGGGGTGCTGCAAGAAATAAATGAAAATGCTCAGCTTAGTTGTTCTAGTGAGCTCCAAACATGTGATTGCTGTTATCACTGATGTTTATGCTTCCTGACCGGAAAAGCTGAAAAGAGATTCCCCAAAACGACTCTGAACTTGAGGTGGGCCTTGAAGAGAAGAACAGAGAGATCTATAGACTGGAAGGAAAGGGCACAAGGTTTCGTTATCTTCCCACGTCTGGGAACACTGAAGGGAAATTTCAAATAATGTATGTGAAGTATTCAGAACATAGTAAAGGCTCAAAAGATAGTAGCTTTTCTCATGCTAGGTAATTTCAGAGCATTTTCTTGAGGTTTCTGCCTCAAAAAATCCAGGCCTCCCTGTGTCAACCATTAGTTAGGATCTAAATCATTACTTCTCCCAACTATTTTTTATAAGTATGATTTACTATGTACTCATCATGAGGAGGAAAAACCCACTTAAAGGTTTTAAAATAGTGTAAACTAAACATACTTTAAATTCTTCATCTGTTTAAAAAAGTGGCTATAATGAAACAATCTTGAGAAAACAATTCCTCAGTAGAAACAGCCATCTTTACTCACAGTCTTTCTTACTTGATACATTATAAATATTTCTCTTCTGATTTGGTATAATATTAGAAACATATATATGCTCTCACAATTGCATGAAACCATTGTGATTAATCTTATTTTTAAAGGCATTTCTATTTTCCCCCCTCTCAAGAAATTCATCATCTTCTATAACAGTCAGCCAGTATGCAAAGATTTTCCAACTAGATGAAATGTTAATCATAAATTATGAGGGATGCTGAAGCAAGAACTGTAAGGTACTGTCACCGGATTGTATATATTAATAATGTGATTTTTTTTTTTGGTATAGCAATTATATCTCGATAAAACTAGAAAAGAAAAAAGAATTGTGGATATGTAAGGAACACACAGTTTCCAGGATTTACTTTTAAATTTGTTCCTGGAAACCTCAAGATTATACAAATTCAGTTGGGTAACAGCTTTGTTGGGTAGGATTTTATCAACTGGTTGGGTATCAGTTTAATTAAGAAAATATTTTATTTATGACATAGCACCATGCCCAATCAAACAGAGAAAAGGGGTCAGGCTTGTTCTATTCCACACTGACTGCCCACCAGAATACTTCTCTAAGAAGCAGTGCCATTGTTTAAAATTAGGTCGCTGGGAAAGCGGGCAAGCCCTAAGTGATTCTGACATAAGCAGTGTAATAACTTACAAAAGAATGAAATATTTACCCCCTCAATACATTGTGAAAAACTGCAAAGAAGTATCTAGCAATGTTTTTATAATTTGAGAGTTGTGCCCAGTATAAGTCACATCTAAAAATCCCAAAGGAAACAAGGAATCTCTCAAGTAAAAAAAAACAAATAAACAACTACTCCCTTCACTTGCTTGCTTTTCTATTTCAGGTATTTCACAATCAGATCCTGCCTTTCTTCACCACCACAGCTACTGCGCATGGCTCCATGCAGGTGTATGGTGGATGTTTGGTAATATTTCATGAAAAAGTCAATGAATGAATGAATGAATGAATGAATGAATGAATGAATGAAAATGAATGTTAAAAGGATTTTTCTTCTTTTAGTTGGATACTTTTAGCATCTAAGAAGATGGACTGTTTGTTTTCTATGTATATTTTTTCCTCTGAAAAAGATGTAAGCAATAATAGAAACATCTCATTTGCGGGCACTTGGATTTTATTGTTGCACGTTAAATGTTTATCTAACTTTTTTAGAGCCTGGGATTAATGCGCAGTTTGCTTCTGTCTGACTGTGATGCCAAGAGGGTTCAGATGACTGACAATAGTTTCTGAACATCCGAATACTTCTGCATGTTACTTCTCCTATCATCACTCTGAAACTAAAGACTATCTCTGAAACGTGAAAAGCTTTGCAATGACACCTTCCCTGGGCTCACTTATTCCTTAAAATAGCAACTTTTGGGTGTCAATCAAATATCTTTAGAAATGGCTTCCTGACCATGCTAGATTTCAGAAGATCTTTAACTGAATATGATGACTTGTTTGATAGTCCTGTGGACCTTCTACATTTTCTAATCATTCTCTCTTTGAATCTGTCCCCTTTCCCTCCATTCCAAGGATAACACTATTGCCCTCATCATACTCCAAGCCCAGAGACAGAAGGCTACACAACTGGAAGGAGCCTGAGATTTGCAGTCTGCATATGTAAGTTCAAATTCCACTTGTCGACTGGCTATTTGACAGACCAGAACTCTGCACCTCTTTAAGTCCCAGCTCCTGAATTTATAAAATGGTGATAACAATGCTTGTTCCTAGGGATTACTTGAAGACTGAGCTCATCTCTGCAGCCTGTCTTGCATGTTACCAAAACCACACTAGGTATTCATTTGCTCTGGCCAAATGGGAAGGTGAATATTACCATGCAGAATTACGTCATCCTGAAACCACCCCATCTGCTAGTCATAGCCTTTTTCTTAAGTTTTTCTTATTATTCCAGTTCCACCTTTGAGAGAGCCCTAGGTTTCCTTGCCATTGCTTCCTGCTTTGTGGTTGAATCTTGGCTCCCACATTGGCCAGCATAGGTCTTCAGTCAAACTAAAACCAGGTAATCTGGGTTTCTCAGTAGTTCCCAGTGAATAATTAAATGCATCAAGAACATGGGCTGGGCTCGGTGACTCACACTTGTAATCCCAACAACTTGGGAGGCCAAGGTGGGCAGATCACCTGAGGTCAGGAGTTCAAGGCCTGGCCAACATGACGAAACCCCATCTCTACTAAAACTACAAAAATTAGCTGGGCGTGATGGTGCATGCCTGCAGCCCCAGCTACTTGGGAGGCTGAAGCATGAGAATCACTTGAACCCAGGACATAGAGACTGTGGTGAGCTGAAAATGCACCACTGCACTACAGCCTGGGCAAAAGAGTAAGACTGTGTCTTTAAAACAAACAAACAAACAAACAAACAAACAGAAAACCCATAAATTCTAAGTCTAAAGATTTTGTTTCCAGGGGAGTCACTAAGCTTCCTTCTTCCAAAACACTGAGAATTGTCATTCCAGGGAGTAAGAAAAAAGCAAAACAAAACATCTACAACACACTCAACTCTGTACCATTATCTTGTCTCTGAAAATAATGACAGCAGGATCATAGGCATGAGCCAAGAACCCCCCCTCCACTTGTCTCCTTACTGAGATAGCCTCGTACCATTCCCTTGGTGGGGAGAGCTGGGGAGTGAAGCATTTCTAGAAAAAGTAAAAGCAATTATACCCAGAGTAAATAAGACTTGGGAGTCTGAAATCATGCTATGCCCCAGATTTTACTCAGTGCACAGTAAGATACTCAGATTTGCAATTCCTCCTCATGTTCTGAGCCTGTCCAAGTGTGGGGTAATTCAGTTACATCCACTGCTATTGTCAGTACACAGTTACAAAACTTTATTCGAATACAACATGAGAAACCGGGCTGCCCATCACAAAATTCACAGAGCAAAAATATACGTTTATTACTGTTAGGAGGAACAAAGGCCATGATTCTCCAATGGTAAAAAAGAATTTATCATGGTCAAGAGACCATTTAAACCAGAACTAAAGAAACTCTTTACTCATGTGAATTATAAGAAATGATTAAAAGCCACTGTGTGCTAGGCTCTGTCAGGGACTAGAATATAAATGAACCTTGGTGCCTGCTCACAAGACGTTTACAATCAATTAGGGAAACCGAAAGTAAATACATTTAAGATTGTACAATGTTCTAGGATTTAAATTGTGTGTCCACGGTGCAAAGAGAGTGGATGGAGTCATCTGGGTAGAGGGTCAGGAAGCCTTCTTCAGACAGAAGATGGCCTTTGCCATGAGGACTGTCCAACAGACACATGGTGTGGGACAGGCACTCAGGCAGAAGCAAGAATGGGAGCAAAGACACAGTGGTAGAGATTTGCCTGGCTAGTTAGGCCTACCATCATTTATATAGGCAAAGGCTACTATGGCGGGGGGATGGGGGATGGAAAGAGGGAAAGGAGAGTCGGTAGCAAGAGATAAAGTCACGGAGATAGGCTGCAGGCCAGGTATGGTCCCTGAAGCACTCAGAACTCTGGTTAGGAAGATCATCCTAGCAACTGGCACAGAATATGGGTTTGAAGGTTCCAGACATTAGCAAGGAAGCCACTAAGATAATATTGTGACAATATAGATGAATGAATTGGAGGGAATAAGAATGCTTAATGAGTTAGAATATAGAGTGTGATGTCTACATGGGTCTGAGCTCAGCCACCCAGATCTCACTGCCTACTGCATATGTCCTCCTAGACAGATGTCCTACATGCGTGTAAGAGTCTGGATGGTCTAGATGCCTGCCCCTGCACAGACTTGCACTATCTATTTCCTTAATGACGCCACTGTCTACTCCCACTCAAGGCAGAAACCTCCCTCTTCCTTGGAGAAGGTCAAGTTGATTTTAGTTCCAAAGTAACTCATTCAAACTGTTCCATTTCATTGCCACTCCCACTCCCCTAGTTCAAGTTATCTCCATTTCTCTTTTATTTTTGCCCACATTTTATTTTTGCCTCTGGTCTTGATTTCTCACATTGGTTTTCTAGTGGGACAGTGATTTGTGTAAACTTCATTCTCATCTTGATTTAAGATACTTCAGAAATTCTTCACTGCCTTTAGGTCCAACAGACCTCTTCGGATGGCTTAAGACATCCCCACTGAACTAGCACATTGGCCTCACAAGCCATGTTCCGTTTGCCAGTCCCAGCCTTGGCCATCCTATACTAGTGTGGCTCCCCAAACAAAGCATGCACCGTTATACCTTTGCTCTCGTGGTTCCCTCCACATGAGGTAGTACTCTCCATCTCTTCCCTTCACCGGGTTAACTAGTACTATTCAACAGCTCTGAGCCTAGATGTCACTTCCTCCAGGAAGCTTTCCTGACCTGACCCCCACATCTGTGTTGGTGACTTTCCTCTGTGTTCCCAGCATACTCAATCAAGACACACGCCAAGTGACTTGGAAACTGCCTGGTATTTGTCTCTTCACCCCACACCCCACCACCACCTCTACTTTTGATCTCTAGACAGTGAACTCCTCAATGTCAGGACCCATGAGCAACTTGTCTTCTTGAGGAATCCCCATCCTTTGGCTCACAGCTGGGTATTTGATGGTTACTCAGGAAATGTGCAGCCTCAGGGACTGAGACAAGCAAAGGTCCAGAGACAGAGTCATGGGGGTCCTGTGCATTTGATGGGCAGGCAGAGAAGAAACCCTCCAGAGAGATTAAGAGCAACTGTCAGCAACAGAGCCAAGACAGATCACTGGCTGCTGGGCAACAGAGGCCTGGTCACTAGAGAGTGTCAGGTGTCAAGGGCAAGGTCAGTGAGACAAAGGAGGAGGAAAGTGCTCTGCATTTGGCAAGACAGCTTCCAGAAAGCAATGGAGAAACGTCTTGGAGCAGGCGGCTGAAAAGTGAGTGGCAGGCAAGATTAACACAGGGCAAAAAACAACTTGGGAACACATGGCTAGAAAGTGGGTGAGGGACCATGATACCTGGGAGTGACAAGGGCAACGAGGGCATATTTGTGCATATATACATGTGTGTTTGTGTGTGTGAGTTACAGTTATTTAAAATCTCAACTATAAAACTGACTGGCAAAGAGAGTGAATAAGTGAGGCAATATTCAGGTACAGAATAAGCATTTATCAAATGAGAGATATAAATAACAAATGAAAAACTGCATTCATAGAGAAGATACACATCCTCAAAACAGATTTTTATCAAAATGTAAACTGAAAAGATTGAGCCCATCTTAATGTTTCAGAAAAGACCACTGAGCTCATAAATCAAAATTTAATTAGCTGTCCAGATCACTATTTCCACTACCTATAGCACTACTGCCATATCATGGAGATATCTATTTTCAAAGTCACCCCAAAATTTCCTTGCAGAGATCTTCAGACTTTATATATGCTCTACTAACCCCATGCATTCACATAAATAGCCTTAGCTTTCTATCTAGTAAATGCCCCAAAGTCAAATGGGACACAGAAAAAAATTAGGGAAAGGACACTTCTGAGAAACCAATAAAGTCATCTGAGATACAGGAAAGTCTAACCAATAAAGAAAAGTGCCTGTGGACCAAAAGCCACACTTTTCTTTACAAATAGGTTTTTTCTTTTAAGTCCTTATCAAATATAAAGTTTTGTCAGGCTGCCATGGTATTCATTTCACTTACAATGTTTAAAGAACACATTGAGGAAAACAGACTTAAAACATTAAATTACTTTTCATGAGACATATGCTTCTTATGCAATTAACAATACATTCAGCATCAATAAGCTCCAATTTTAGAAACACTCATCCATGAACATTAATCAGTTAATGGTAAATTCAATTTCTACTTAGCTTCTACTTTTCACGCTCAACTCTCCAAGGCTATACTACATGGTATCTCAAAAATATTAATTTACTTACTACAAAAGCAGATTACATTCTTAGAAACCATCTGTGCAACAAATATATTTGCATGTAAGTCAAATCAAAGTTTTATGGAAAAACAATTTTCTTATGTGGGACTGTATTTCTGACCAAACACCTGATCCCAAACCTTTCAGAGAAATGACAATAAAATTATCTGTATAATCAGATTGCAAATAATATTTCAGAATAGGTCAAAGTTTCCCAAAATGCATATATATAGAACAACACACAGATTTACAATATATTGCCTACACAGAACTCAGTGATCTGGCATGGCCTTATTCAAGGAGGTCACTGCTGGGTGGTACAGTTTTTCACTGTACAGATGGTCCCAGAGATTACAGATTTTGGCCAGGAGCACACCACTAGGCATGATGACAACCGAAGAAACATGCCCACACATTGCCAAATGCTCTCTAGGGGAATAATTACTGTCCCAACTAAGAACCGTCACGTCTCTCTGGTTTACAGAGGAAACTTGAGCCCAGACCAAAGGAACTGCCCACACTGACATCACTGGATGATGATAGTGCCAGGCCTCCAACCCAGGTCTCCAGGGAACCAGTGCCACAAAGAATCCAACAGAGAATGTGAGATTAATGGACATGCTCTTACTATATTTTAAGTTCAGCCTTACTCTTCCTGCTTTAGGCGACTTGTTCATCAAATACTTTCTAAGCTTACATCTAGTCATCATTTTAACCACTCACCAATTCCCCTGCCCCATTTATTCATATCCTTCCCTGATCTCAATCTTGGATCTACCTCATCTTGACTGAGTCTGGGTTCTTCTCCCTGAGGACAGGGTAGAGGTGTCAGCACAAATCCAGGGCTCCAACCGAGTAGCCCTGAAAGATGAGCATTCTCTGCCACTGTCACCTTAGGCTCCCATTCATTCATACTCAGTTTCTTCCATGCCAGCACTGCCCAGTCGGCAGGTGGCATCTTCCATTTCACAGAGAAAATAGAATCCCCCACTTCCTTCTGCTCCACCCACAAATTAATCTACCTTTTTGACTGAAATTTGACTAGTCTGACGTGAAATGTAAGAAGGCATTTCTCTGCCTTCCCCATCTCTCCTATTTTTCTTTGTTTCTGTTTATCTTATTGTTCCTCCAGCATCAGACTAAACAGCCATTGAATTTGGAGTCATGCAGGTTTTTGGTAGGTAGTTCATTTTTGTTCCTTGTTATTTAAGAGTTTTTGTCATAATTCAATATTGGACTATATGAAATGGTTTTCCAGTATCTAATGTATTTTTTAACGCCATCAAAAGAAAATAATTAAAAGTTAAAATCCCCATTTCAGTCCCGACTGATCTCAATTCTGATTTTTTTTTTTTTTTCGTTTACTAAGAAAGCCAGAAAATATGGGATGACTCATCTAAAGCTAATCCCTCCGTATTTGTGCGTTTGAAACTAACATTGAGTAGGAAACACAATATCTGAAAAGGGCCTTCATACTTACCCGGATGTAGGCATCTTGGTGGTGCTTGGCAAAGTACAGCATGTTGTCCAGAGCCAACATCCCAGGTGGAGTCTGCGTGAAGTCCATGGCAGGGTTGACATGATTCTGTGAGTAAAACAAAATGCATGATAAGGTGAATTCTTCAGCAGATTTCACCAACCACCAGAGATCCAATTTCCCTCCTCGAGAGTGAAGTACTACAAGGCAAGCTACAAATAATCAAACATGATGACATTTTCTATCTCCATGTAAACCTACTGAGGTGGATGCAGCAACTTCTTTCTACTGCTCCTCAGGACAGCAAAACCAGATTTATACCTGGGATTAGGAAACCGAGCTAAAGATTCAAATACAGGATTATTCTTAGACATGTGACATTGTGAGAAAAAGAAAATGATACGAAAATTATTTCTGGTAGCTGCACTAAAATGAAACCAACAGTATTTGGGTAGAAAAAGCTGGGATAAAGCCACACCTCTGGTATTTAATTCGGAAGCTGACTCCAAGGAAACTATGGCCTATTCACACCTTGACTCCAGATCCTTATGTGGGAGGTTAAATGCAGCCGCATGCATTGATGGACTTTGTGAACTGTCCAGGTTTACACAGTCCACAGGCCTCTGAGCACAGACACTGGATAAAGTTCAGATATCCACAGCATCCTCACATCTGTCTGCTCTCAGGAAGTCTGAGAACCTTCCTCTCTGGTCTTTAGGGTCACCACACACAGCACACAGAACCCCAAAGATGAAATAATAGTTGCAGATATGCAGAACTCAAACACCTCAGCAAATGAAAAACAATCCAGTTTAAAAGTGGGCAAAAGACATGATTAGACATTTTTCAAAAGAAGACACACAAAAGGCCAACAAGCATATAATGCTCAACATCAGTAATCATCGGAGAAATGCAAATGAAAACAACGAGATACCATCTCACACCAGTCAGAATGGTTATTAGTAAAAAGACAAAGAATAACAGATGGCAAGAAAAGGGAAAAAAGAAAATGCTTATATACTGTTGATGGGAATGTAAATTAGTGCAACCTCTATGGAAAACACTATGGAGATTTCTCAAGAACTAAAAATAGAACTACCATTCAATCCAGCAATTCCACTACTGGGTATCTACACAAAGGAAAAGAAATCATTGGCTGGGCACAGTGGCTCACTCCTGTAGTCCACTTTGGGAGGCTGAGGCGGGTGGATCATGAGGTCAGGAGTTTGAGACCAGCCTGGCCAACATGGTGAAACCCCTAAAGATACAACAAATTAGGTAGGTGTGGTGGCATGGGCCTGTAATCCCAGCTACTCAAAAGGTAGAGGCAGGAGAACTGCTTGAATCTGGGAGGCGGAGGTTGCAGTGAGTCCAGATTACGCCATTGCACTCCAACCTGGGAAACAGGGCAAGACTCTGTCTCCAAAAAAAAAGAAAGAAAGAAAGAAAGAAATCATTATACCAAAAATCACCTGCACTCTTATGTTTATTGCAGTACTATTCACTATAGCAAAGATAGAGAATGCACCTATGTGTCCACCAATGGATGACTGGATCAAGAAAATGTGGTACATATACATAATGGGATACTATTTAGTCATAAAAAAAGAATGAAATCATATCTTTTGTAGCAACATGAATGGAACTGGAAGCCATTATTTTAAGTGAAATAACTCAGAAACAGAAAGTCAAATGTCACATATTCTCACATAGAAGTGGGAGCTAAATGATGTGCACACGTGGGTATAGGGTGTGGAATGATAGACAACGCAAACTCAGAAGGCTGGGAATTGGTGGGATGACAAGAAATTGCTTACTGAGTACAATGCACTATGTAGGTGATGGGTACACTAAAAGCCCTGACCTCCCCACTATGCAGCATATCTATGTAACAAAAGTACACTTGTACCCCATAAATTTACCCAAATAAAAAATAGTTACAAATATGCCTAAGAGGAGAAGGCCTGGCTGATCTGAATTCTCCATATACTTGAGATCACCCAGCAAAAACACCACAAGACTCTTAGTAAGATTAGCAATTTACTCTTCACCATTAATTACTGAAAACAACGACCAAGAACTATTCTGAAAATGCAGATCTGCCATTTTTTCCAAGAGGGTGGATAGGAGGCAGGATTAGTTGCAGCTTCCACTCGGAAGGATAGAGCAGCATGTGGAGACTTACACCATGAACTTTTCTTCCAAGAACTAACGCAGGAACATATCAGGAAAGCTGAGATAATTCACAGACGCTTTGAAGGAACTGGATCACCACTGCAGGCTCCCTGGGAGGCAACCAGCACACTAAACAAAAACATAACCAAGGACCCACACCACTTCACTCCCCTACTAACTCCACTGAAGCAGGTGCAGTTATCCATGGCTGCAAGACCTGAAGACCAATCATATCACAGGACTCTTTGCAGACACGTGCCAGTACCAGCACGGAGCTGGGTAGCTCTGTTGGGTGGCTAGACCTAGAAGAGCAAACACAATCACTACAGTTTGGCTCTTAGGAAATCACATTCTTAGGAGAAGGGGGAGAACACCACATAAAGGGAGCACTCTGTAAGACAAAAGAATTTGAACAGTAGTCCTTGAGTCCCAGATCTTCCCTGTGACTTAGTCTACCCAAATGAGAGGGAACCAGAAAAACAATTCTGGTAATATGACAAAACAAGCTTCTTTAATACCGCAAAAGATTATACCAGCTCACCGGCAGTGGATCCAAACCAAGACAAAATATCCGAATTGCCAGAGTAAGAATTCAGAAAGTGGATTATTAAGTTACTCAAGGAGGCAGCAGAGAAAGGTGGAGTCCAAGTTAAAGAAATAAAAAACAGGATACAGGATACAGGAAAGAAAAATTCTTCAGTGAAATAGATAGCATAAATAAAAACAATCAGAACTTCTGGGAACCAAGGACACAGTTAGAGAAATGCAAAATTCACTGCAAAGTAACAGCAATAGAATTGAACGAGCAGAATAAAGAACATCAAAGCTCAAAGAGAAGGCTTTCAAATTAACCTAATCCGTCAAAGACAAAGAAAAAATAATTTAAAAAATGAACAAAGCCTCCAAGAAGTATGGGACTATGTTAAACATCCAAACCTAAGAATAATTGGTGTTCCTAAGGAAAAAGAGAAATCTAAAAGTTTGGAAAACATATTTGTGGCAGTAATTGAGGAAAACTTCCCTGGCCTTGCTAGAAATCTAGACATCCAAATACAAGAAGCTCAAAGAACACCTGGGAAACTCATCACAAAAATATTATCACCTAGGCACATAGTTAACAGGTTATCTAAAGTTAAGACAAAAAAAAATCTGAAGAGCTATGAGGCAAAAGCATCAGGTAACCTATAACGGAAAACCTATCAAATTAACAGCAGATTTTTCAGCAGAAAACTTACAAGCTACAAGGGATTGAGGTCCTATTTTCAGCCTCCTTCAACAAAACAATTATCAGCCAAGAATTTTGTGTCCAGTGAAACTAAGCTTCATAAGTGAAGGAAAGATACAGTCTTTTCCAAACAAACAAATGCTGAGAGAATTCGCCACTACCAAATCAGCACTATAAGAACTGCTAAAAGGAGCTCTAAATCTTGAAACAAATCCTTGAAAAAACAAACAAAATAGAACCTCCTTAAAGCATCTATCTCAGAAGACCTTAAAGCATAAATCTCACAATACATATATATTGTGTATATAACAACAACACAATGAAGAAAAACACAAAGTATTCAGGCAACTAATAGCACAATGAATAGAATAGTACCTCACATCTCAATACTAACACTGAATGTAAATGGCCTCAATGCTTCACTGAAAAGATACAGAATGGTAGAAGGGATAAGAATTCACGAACCAAGTTTCTGCTGCTTTAAAGAGACTCACCTAACACATAAGAACTCACATAAATTTAAGTTAAAGGGGTAGAAAAAGATATTCCATGAAAATGGACAATAAAAGCAAGCAGGAGTAGCTATTCTTACATCAGACAAAACAAACTTTAAAGCAACAGCAGTTAAAAAAGACAAAGAAGGATATTATATAATATTAAAAGGACTAGTCCAACAGGGAAATACCACAATACTAAATATATATGCATCTAACACTGGATCTCCCAAATTTATAAAACTATTACTACTAGACCGAAGAAATGATATAGACGGCAACACAATAATAGTGGGGGACTTTAATACTCACTGACAGCACTAGAAAGGTCATCAAGACAGAACATCAACAAAGAAACAATGGACTATACCCTACAACAAATAGACTTAATGGATATTTACAGAACCTTCTGCCCAATAACTGCAGAACACACATTCTATTCATCAGCACATGAACGCTCTCCAAGACAGATCATATGATAGGCCACAAAACAAGTCTCAGTAAATTTTTTTTCTTTTCTTTTTTTTTTTTTTTTTTTTTTTGAGGCAGAGTCTCACTCTGTCACCAGGCTGGAGTGCAGTGGTGCAATCTCACTCACTGCAACCTCCACCTCCCAGGTTCAAGCAATTCTCCTGCCTCAGCCTCCCGAGTAGCTGGGATTACAGTCGCATGCCACCACGCCCGGCTACTTTTTGTATTTTTAGTAGAGACGGGGTTTTGCCATGTTGACCAGGCTGTTTTGAACTTCTGACCTCAGGTGATCCGCCCACCTCGGCCTCCAAAAGTGCTGGGATTACAGGCATAAGCCACTGTGCCCGGCCCAAGTCTCAGTAAATTTAAGAAAACTGAAATTATATCAAGTACTCTCTCAGACCACAGTGGAATAAAATTGGAAATCAACCCCAACAGGAATCCACAAAACCATGCAAACACATGGAAATTAAATAACCTGCTCCTGAATGATCACTGGGTCAACAGGGAAGTCAAGATGGAAATTAAAAAATTATTTGAACTGAATGATAATAGTGACACAACCATCAAAACCTCTGGGATACAGCAATGGTGGTGCTAAGAGGAAAGCTCATAGGATTAAATGCCTACATCAAAAGTCTGAAAGAGCACACACAGACAATCTAAGGTCACACCTCATGGACCTGGAGAAACAAGAACAATCCAAATCCAAACCCAGCAGAAGAAAAGAAATAATGAAGATCAGAGCAGAACTAAATGAAATTGAAACAAACAAACAACAACAACAAAATACAAAACATAACTGAAACAAAATGCTGGTTCTTTGAAAAGATAAAAAAAAAAAAGACTATTAGTGAGAATAACCAAAAAAGAAGAGAGAAGATCCAAATAAGCTAAATTGGAAACAAAACGGGAGATATTACAACTGATTCTAGAGAAATATAAAAGATTATTCAAGGCTTCTATGAATACCTTGATGCATATAAACCAGAAAACCTAGAAGAGATGGATAAATTCCTGGAAATATGCAACTTTTCTAGATTAAACCAGGAAGATATAGAATCTCCAAGCAGACCAATAACAGGCAGTGAGATTGAAATGGTAATAAAGAAAATTTCCAACACAAAAAAGTCCAGGACCAGATGGATTCACAGCTGAATTCTATCAGATTTCAAGTAAGAATTGGTACCAATCTATTGACACTATTCCAACAGATAGAGAAAGAGGGATTCCTCCCTTAATCGTTCTATGAAGCCAGTATCACCGTAATACCAAAAGCCAGGGAAGGACATCATAAAAAAAGAAAACTATAGACCAATATCCCTAATGAACACAGATGAGAAAATCCTCAATAAAATACTAGTGAACCAAATCAAATAGCATATCAAAAAGATAATTCACCATGATCAAGTGGGTTTCATACCAGGGATGCTGGGATGGTTTAACATATGTAAGTCAATAAATGTGACACACCACATAAATAGAATCAAAAACGAAATCATACGATCATCTCAATAGATGCAGAAAAAGCATTTGACAGAATTCAACACCGCTTTATGATTAAAACCCTCAGCAAAATCTGTATAGAAGGGATATACCTTAAGGTAATAAAAGGCATTTATGACAAACTCACAGTGAACATTATACTGAATGGGGAAAAGGTGAAAGCATTCCCCCTGAGAACTAGCACAAGACAACAATGCCCACTTTCACCACTATTCAACATAGTACTGGAAGTCCTAGACAGAGCAGTCAGACAAGAGAAATACATAAAGGGCAGTCAAATTGTCACTTTTTGCTGATAATACAATTGCATACCTAGAAAACCCTAAAGACTCATCCAATAAGCTCCTAGAACTGGCAAATAAATTCAGTAAAGTTTCAGGATACAAAATTAATGTACACAAATCAGTAGCTCTGCTATATACCAACAGCGACCAAGCTGAAAATCAAATCACTCAACCTCTTTCACAATAGCTGCAAAAAATTAAAATACTTAAAAATATACCTAACCAGGGAGGTGAAAGACCTCTACAAGAAAAACTATGAAACACTGCTGAAAGAAATTATAGACAACACTAACAAATGGAAATGCATCCCATGTTCATGGATGGGTAAAATCAACATTGTGAAAATGATCATACTGTCAAAAGCAGTCTACAAATTCAGTGCAATTCCTATCCAAATAGCACCATTGCTCTTCACAGAACTAGAAAAAAGCAATCTTAAAATTCACATGGAACCAAAAAAGAGCCCACATAGCCAATGCAAGACTAAGCAAAAAGAACAAATCTGGAGGTATCACATTACCTGACTTCCACCTATACTATAAGGTGATAGTCACCAAAACAGCATGGAACTGGTATAAAAATAGGCACATAGACCAATGGAACAGAATAGAGAACCCAGAAATAAAGCAAATACTTACAGCCAACTGATCTTTGACAAAGCAAACAAACAAAAAAAAAAGTGGGAAAAGGACACTCTATTCAACAAATGGTGCTGGGATAATTGGCAAGCCACATATAGAAGAATAAAACTGGATCCTCATCTCTCATCTTACACAAAAATCAACTCAAGATGGATCAAATACTTAAATCTAAGACCTGAAACCATAAAGATTATAGAAGATGACACTGGAAAACCCCTCTAGACATTGGCTTAAAGACTTAATGACCAAGAATCCAAAAGCAAATGCCACAAAAACAAAGATAAACAGATGGGACTTAATTAAACTAAAATGCTTCTGCACAGAAAAAGAAATAATCAGCAGAGTTAACAGACAACCCATCAAATGGGAGAAAATCTTCACAATCTATACATCTGACAAAGGACTAACATCCAGAATCTACAAAGAACTCAAACAAATCAGCAAGAAAAGAACAAACAATCCCACCAAAAAGTGGGCTAAGGACATGAATAGACAATTCTCAACAGAAGACATACAAATGGACAGCAAGCATATGGAAAAAATGCTCAACATCACTAATGATCAGGGAAATGCAAATCAAAACCACCATGCAATACGACCTGACTCCTATAAGAATTGCTATAATCAAGAAATCAAAAAATAATAGATGTTGGCATAGATGCAGTGAAAAGGGAACACTCTTACACTGTTGGTGGAAGGTAAACTAGTACAACCACTATAGAAAACAGTGTAGAGGTTCCTCAAAGAACTAAAAGTAGGTCCACTGTTTGATCCAGCAATCCCAATAATAGGTATCTACCCAGAGGAAAGGAAGTCATTATATGAAAATGATACTTGCACACGCATGTATACAGCAGTACAATTTGCAGTTGCAAAAATATGGAACCAGCTCAAATGTCCATCAATCAATGAGTGGATAAAGAAAATGTGGCATATTTATATACACCATGGAATATTACTCAGCCGTAAAATAAAATGAAATAGTGGCATTCACAGCAATCTGGATGGAATTGGAGACTGTTATCTAAGTGAAATAACTCAGGAATGGAAAACCAAACATTGTATGTTCTCACTCATGTGGGAGCTAAGGCATAAGAATGACACACTGGACTTCGGGGACCTGGGGGAAAGAATGGGGGTTGGTGAGAGATAAAAGACTATACATTGGGTACAGTGTACACTGCTTGGGTGACAGGTGTACCAAAATCTCAGAAATCACCACTAAAGAACTTACTCATGTAACCAAACATCACCTGTTCCCCAAAAACTTACTGAAATTTAAAAAAAAAAAAACTGAAAATAAGAAAGTTTAAAAATTCAGATCTAAATGGTAAATAATTTAAGACAAGATTTTTTTTTTCCAGGTTAAACAGATGAAAAAGAAAAGTTAAAGAGGTGTGAAAGAAAACTGCTTTTGCCTCACGATCTAGATAAGTTGTATGAAATGACATACTTTCATTTTGGATAAACAGCATGAATCTCTGTTTTTCCAGGGCAATTTTGGTTAAAGGCAATTTTTTTTCTAACTTTGGTGCTGGAAGGCCTTTCTGTTCACTTGTTCAAGGATCAAACAACCCACACTTTTCTACATTATTCAAGAGTACATCTAAACTATCTTACCCATGCTGATCTGAAATTTTGTTTATAAGCTAATAAGCAATATCCAAAACTATGAGAGAGTAGTGCTGCCTACTGGCCACAGTTCCACAGTTTAAATAGCATTGCTGTCTACAACTACAGGTTGTATAAGTGCAATGATTTGAGTATTTTATTTCAGCATTTTATCCTGATTCATTTATTCCAATGTTGGAAAGTTTTTAAAATATCAGAGAACTGTTACTAATGATAAGAATGATACATCTCAAAATAAGTATGATTGTAACAAAAATAAAAACCATTCTGCATGTCATATACAGTGGGGTCCAGTTTTAATTGGAAATAAATGACGAGAGATTAAGTCTAAAAAGTAACTTACCATTAAAGATTTTGTAATGTTTTTAGTTATTTAGTAAAGAATAGTAAAACTTCCTACCCATTACACACAAATTGATTATTTTGACTCTGATACATCGAATTCTCATGAACACAAGTAGCATTTAAGAAGTTAACATTTGCTAAGTACATTCTGGGTGTTAGCACTATTTTGCACTTTACATGTATTAAATCTCACACCTGGTAGGTGCTATTCTTATCCCAATTCTATTGATGAGGAAACTGCCGCTCAGATGAGTTTGGAAGCTTGCCCCAGACCTCACACCTGGCCGTGGCATCACAGGGAAAGATTTCACTGGACAATATGTCTCAACCATCTTTCGTTCCTACTTTTTTTTTTACCACCAGTTTAGAGATGAATGCATTTATTTTGGTACTGCTAGCATTTAGACTTTACATAGACTGAGAAAAGTGTATTTAAGAAAAATGTAGGCTAATCAATATTAGCCATTGTGCAGCATAGGCCAGCCAACACAGGAGGGGAGCCAAATGTAAAAGAGAAACATGATATTTAGTTCAGACCTATTTCTAGTGTTGCTATATGAGTTTCAAAAATAAATACATAAAAAAGGAAATCTAGTGGAAAAAAATTAGTATCTCTGAATCTAATTCTAACAATTCCCCAAAGCTATGTTAATGAAGCTGATGGAGGAGAAGATCCCATGGCTCAAGAGTTATCAATCTTCTTTGAATTTTGCACCCAATATGCCCTTCAAACCTCCTTTCATCAATCATACCCCTCCGCAGGCTTTCATTTGCTATTTTCAAAAAATTCTTACAGTTAAAAAACAATGTAATTGAGTTTTAGGGTTCCTTTAAAGAACTATATGACTAATTAGCAAATAGTCTCAATAAAAGAATGCCTGCTATGCACCAGGCATGCGCAAAGTGTCTTGCACACGGTGTTCTCAATCCTCACAAAACTCCCACCAGGTAGATACCGTCATTATCCCCCAAAGGAAAACAAAGCACTGACAATTGGGTAGCTTGCCCAAAGTTTCAGAGCCAGTTGTGGCAAAGCCAGACTGTGAACTCAGAGCATGGGCTTTTAACCAGGTTGATCAACAACCTAACATTGCTGGGAATTTCACAAAGATGTCCAATGCAGGTTCTCCTCAATCAACGTTATTCCATCTGGCAGAGTGGGCCTGAGATCCATCTTTTTATTTATTTTTTATTTTTATTTTTTTCGCGACCAAATCTTGCTCTGTCGCCCAAGCTGGAGTGCAGTGGTGGAATCTTGGCTCACTGCAACTTTTGCCTCCCAGGTTCAAGCAATTCTCTTGCCTCAGCCCCCTGAGTAGCTGGGATTACAGGCGCCCGCCAACACACCCAGCTGATTTTTGTATTTTTGGTAGAGACAAGGTTTCACCATGCTGGCCAGGCTGATTTCGAACTCCTGACCTCAAGTGATCTGCCAGTCTTGGCCTCCCAAAGTGCTAGGATTACAGGAGTGAGCCACTGCAGCCGGTCGGTTTTTTTCTGTTTGTTTGTTGTTTTTTTTTTTTTTTTTGAGATGGAGTCTCATTCTATCACCAAGGCTGGAGTGCAATGGCATGATCTTGGCTCACTGCAGCCTCTGCCCCCCGTGTTCTAGCAATTGTCCTGCCTCAGCCTCCCAAGTAGCTGGGATTACAGGCATGCGTCACCATGCCTGGTTAAGTTTTGTATTTTCAGTAGAGACAGGGTTTCCTCATGTTGGCCAGGCTGGTCTCAAACTCCTGACCTCAGGTAATCCACCCGCCTCAGCCTCCCAAAGTGCTGGGATTACAGGCGTGAGCTACCACTACTGGCCTATCTTTTTAATAAAAGTTATAATTCATCCACCCCCTCAGACATTATAACAGACCCATGTCTCTCTCATGTTCAATAAATCACATCCCTAATTGTCTATAGCAAATAGGCTCTTGCGGAGCAAAAGCCAATTAGAAAATTGCCTTTGATTTTCAATGACTTACCCTAAATTATGGAGCATCACTACATTTTAGATAACAATAAAAAATATTTTGGGGTAAAGAGTGAACTATGTTCTCATTCTCTCTCTCTCACTCCAGTTATCATTTTCTCAGCTTTCTTTTTTTTTTTTTTTTTGGTTTCAATAGTCAGTGAAATAATTTTACAACCACAAATTTTAATAACAGGAAAAGGAAAAGAATTTCACGCCAAAACATTTAAAAGCTTTCTGTACTGTGACAAAAATACTCTGAGAGCTCAGCAAGGCCAGCAACTCCCCCACTCCTTTCTTATTTATGAGATGCCCTGGATACAGATTTATTTTCTTTTCTTGTTCCATGTTATTTTTTTCCACCTGTCTTGAAATGGAAGCTGCAGGAGCTTTGATAAACGGCTTGAAATTTTCCCTTGTTTTACTGCAAAGCCTGTGTACCTCTGGTACATTCTTCTGAAATGCCATTTGTTAGTTTCCGTTGAAATGCTGCTCTGTGAATCACAGCAGACAGCTCTCAGTCCCTAGAGAAAAGGGAGATGGCTGCTTCCTTTTCCAAAACACCAGAGTTTTTTACTTTGGGAAAGTAGTACCAACCAGCTGAAGATATTATGAGTTATTTTGTAGTGAGCGCCCAAGGTGCCGTTTGGGTATCGAGTCTGAGT
Organism: Papio anubis; assembly: GCF_008728515.1. Lineage (NCBI taxonomy): Eukaryota > Metazoa > Chordata > Mammalia > Primates > Cercopithecidae > Papio > Papio anubis. The sequence continues at coordinate 106,968,475 of NC_044979.1, forward strand.
ATCTAGTTCCTGGAAATCAGTTTCTTTTCTGTTACCTGCCTGTCAGTTTTTCAGCCGAATGATTTCAATCACACATTCAAGGGAGGGTATAAGCTGTAAGACAGGAAATCTCTAAACCTATTCTGTGCCCACACACCATGGCCACTGGAGAGCTAGAGTAAACCTTAAATATCATCTAGGCTGGTCCTCTTATTTTATAGACAAAAAAACTGAGCCCCTGGTGGAGAGTAGCAGTGCTTAAACTTGAGCAGGCATCCGAATTTCTTGGAGGGCTTTTGAAGCACTGATTGCTGGCCCCACCCCGAGTCTGATCCAGTAGGCCCGGGGTAAGGCCCAAGAATTGTATCTTTAATAAATCGCCAGGTGATACAGCTGTTGCTAGTTGAGGACTCTTTGAGACCCACTGGTAGAGAGGATGGTTCATCTCAAATGACACAGGTAATATCAGGAGATCTAGAATCCAGATCCACCATTCCTCAAATCCCCATGCAGCTTCTATATTATACCATGCTTTAATCCACTGGTTCCCAGGGGCACATGCATTTCAAATATACTTGCTGTTCCTTGTCTCTGTGCTCAGGACTCTCGTCAATAAAACAAACCCCCTTATTCAGAAACAGGAATTATAATTTAGAAGCTTCTCACTCCAATGGCTCAAATTTCTCACTAAAATAATATGTATTAGCACCTCCACAGGGAAGTAGCAAACTGTAATCAGTCAATATTTCTACTCTTGAATACTTCCTGGCTTGGAAAACAGTACTGGTACTAGCCTGAATGATTTTTAAATGATACGTGTTTTTCAATTACCAGTGCCATGCTAGTCCTTTATTAGCGTGGATAATAAAGAGCTGATGATAATAATGCTTGCCAGATGGCATATCATGGGGAAAGCCTTTGAGGATTTAGGAGTTAATATTTGTGTTATATGAGTGCCTACATTTGCTGAACAAATATAGCATTAAAAGCAACCTTTAAAACAAGTCACATTGAGTGAATATTCATTTAATCTATTAAAAGCCCTATTCGAGGCTATTTCTTGAGCTGGTGGTTCAAGGTCACATTCTCTAAGGGGAAGAGAGGTCATCTGGGAACTCTGTCAAATGATACATGCCTCCCTCTCGTCACCTCTTCACCCAGGAGAAATGAGTATGTGGGTGTTTCAATGAGCTCCTGAGAACAGCAGTTCTCTGTCTTAGACACACCTGAAAATCCCCTGGGGAGCTTTAAAAAAAATTCCTGGTGTCCAGGTTCTAGTCCAAATCAGTTCAATGAGAAGCTCTGTGGTTGGGAGCCAGGTGGTTGAATTTTTAAAGCTCCCCAGAACATTGATTCCAGTGTCCTTCCAAGGTTGAGAACCACTTTCCAAATCATTCTCAAGAACATCAGAATCTCCTAGAAGGCCTGTGAAATCCCAGGTTGCTGGGCCTCACCTCCAGAGCTGACTCAGTAGGTCTGGAGTGGAGCCAAGAATTTGCATTCATACAAGTTCCTAGGTGCTGCCGATGGCTTCTGGACCATACCATAAGAACCACTGCTCCAAAGCCACATTAACCAAATGCAAGCGCATGTTAGGGAGCTATTCATAGCAGCCCATGGAGCTGGTGCCCTTGACTCCCCCTGTACCAGGTGTTGGATTGGGCAGTGACTCTTACTGAGATGACTGCTTTAGATGGGACATACATTCTCTGAGTTGACATGGGCCCCACCACTCTCTCTCCTCACCTGGTTCTTACACATTTGTATAATGAGGTTGTTGAAGGCCTCTGACTTTGTAACCCCCAACATGGACCAGTGTCCCAAAGATCCTTGCAAGTAGCCTCTAGGCATCTTCAGATTCTGCTGTTGATCCCTCTCCATATATAATAGGAATCTACTAATAAGAATCAATAGATTGGATGAAAACAGGGAAGACAGTCTATCAAAACTGACCTAAGAGGGAGACACGGTGAATACTCTGAGAGCAGAAAAATAACTGCGACAAGGTGTTGGTACTGATACTGATGGGCTTCACACCCGGCACTCCAAATGCAAAATTCCAATTATCTTCCCGACCACCCATCAAAACAAGTGACGAGGTACCTGTTATGGTTCTCATCCTATGGATGAGGTCAGAACTTGCAACTTGGGAAAGACAATGGCTAATAAGTGGTAGAGTCACCACTTCAATTCTGTAGCTTTTTTCCCCTTTAGGTTCAAAAGATCTTTGGTGACTAGGCATATGGGGTCCATTAGCAAGAAGAAATTTAATCAGAGAAATATAAAGTCCCTTAAAAAGATTTTTAGAAATTCAAGCACATGTGTACAGACTAAAGGGAAATCTGGCTCATGAATAATTCATGCGATCCCAGCTCCTCATCATTTCTTTAAGGTGAGGCACAAAGGTGCCTCCTGAAAGAAACACCCAGGAAGATGCTAGGGATCTAGGCCAATAGATTCTAAGCCCCCTGGATTCCCCAGTGTACCTCCTTCTCTGATGTATATCGTCTTCTCTTTGCCTGACCTCCGTAACACTTCCGCTCATCTCTCTCATTCCATTCACCCACCTGCTACCTCCTGGCCCCAACCTTGGCTCTGTTTCTCTGGGCTGGGCAACTCCACAACTGTACCCCTGGTGTGATACCCCAGGTTCAAAGAAGCTCTAAGACCACCTCCAAGTGTCACTAAGGGAATCTCCTCCCTGAAAATGTTCTGAAACCAAGCAGAGTCCATGACTGTTCAAATTATCAACTAAGAATTGAAGTTGGCAACAGGTCCAAGAGGAGTCAAGTTCATGTGGCAACCAGAAGGCTCTGCCATGTTGGGTTTTATTAATAGGAGCACAACAAGAATAGAAGAGGTTCCACTGGACTGGGCCCTGCCCAGGTCACATCTGGACATGATGCACAATCTGGAGGTCACAATGTAACCCAGTTCCTGACACATAAGAAATTGTGCACACAAGAGTGGCCGGAAAGAAGCAGAAATGTCAGAACAGAGGCATGTCAGAAAAGTTGGAAAAAAAAAAAAAAACTAGTTAGTTAGCCCAGGGAAAATTAGAAAGGTGTGTGAGGTGTGGTGATTAACTGAGATGGAAGTTGTAGGTTGGACTAACACTGTCTTCAGGCATCTGAAAGGGTATTGACAGTATTCTGTGCCACTACAGAAACAGGAATAGCAGAAAAGATTTTGTCCTGAGCAATACTGTGGTCAGGGCGGGATGTACAGCAGGGACACTGTCTAGGGAAGGGAAAGGCAAATAACCACTAGATGGCTTGCAACCCTGAGCTCCTTCTTCTTATCACACAATTTTGGACGTCCACTACTATGCAAGGCACTGTGCAAGACAGAAATTATACATTTCATTGAAAGATGAGTTTAAAACAAAAATAGTACCTGCCTTCGAGGAACTTCTATTTCAGAAGTGAGTTATTAAAAGCCTTAATAATACAGCAAGACACACACACTCATAAATTATGCAGGCACAAACAATGAAAGATCATACACCAAAGATTCTGGATTTAAGGCAAACTTCCCTAGTTAAAAAATAATACTCTTTCACATTTACTCTTAGAAAAGGCCATGTACTGCCAGGTATGTAAATTCATGAAAATCTGAATTGACTCTCACTTCATTATTTTGAAGAAGCAGAACTGAGACTTCCTGAATGAAAGAAAACACTGGAGCATATTTTATTTGGTATGTTGATTCAACAGTCAATACAAAGAATTACCATAAAAACTCAATTAAAAAATGCTTTGGGGATAAATTTCCTTTAAAAATGAAGCTGGTTATGATTTTTTAAAAAGTCTTTATGAATAATGAAATAGTGCTGTCAAGGTTTATAAAGATATCTGCAACTTTTCTACTCAGCTGAGCACATGGGGGATTTGGAACAATCCAGATATCATGGCTCATTCTAGCAGCAGTGCCCTATTCTTTCTTTCCTTACCTCCCAACTCCTCCTTGTATCATTCCTTTTATGAACCCCTTTCTCCCACCTTTTGTCACTTTAAAACAAGGGATAAATACATGTCATGTACAGTGGGCATCTCTGTCTCCCTTTTTCATTCATCCCCAGGGAGAACACAGGCTATTATGTCCAACAAAGAACATAGGACATGTGCAAACAGTACTCCTGGGCCTTGATAATCCGTCATGAAGCCTATTCTCCTTGAGCCCAGCACAGCTCTCCAGGCAGCCTCTGGTGAGGAACCACCATCAGCATGGGAGGGGAAACCTCTCTGCCATGGTGAAGCAAGGAGCTGATGAAGCTGCAGCTGCTACAAATGGACTCCCAGGAAGTCAAAGAGATGCAGAGATTTCTCCAGAGCCTAGCACTGTCTGGCTCTAGCATAGGGCTGCAGCACAGTTAGTAACTGCAAAAGCAGGGGAGGGATAAAAATCTTTCTCCCTGAAGATGTTCTTCAGTGCTTTATTTACAATAGCAGAAGGATGTAGATGGTGACGATGGTGATAACAACAGCTGTAACCGTGGGGGTAGGAGCTAACACATACATAGCAGTCACTAGTGCCAAGTACTGCTCTAAGCCAGGGGTTAGGCCAACTACAGCCCAGGGGCCAAATGGTTTTTGTACAGTTAAGAGTCTAAAATATTTTTTCTTTTATGTTTTTAAATAGCTTTTTTAAATCAAAAGACAAAAAAATCTGTGATATGAAAATGACATGAAATTCTAATTTCAGCGTCCACAACAAAAGTAATATTGGAACTCAGTCATACTTATTGATTTGCATATTGTCTGTGGCTGCTTTCACACCAGGGAGCTGAGACATCCAGAAGCTGTGACAGAGCCTTGCATATGTCTCACAAAACTTAAAATATTTACTACCTGGCCCTTTATAGGAAACATTTGCAGACTCTTGTTCTAAGTGTTTGATCCTCCCAGCGACCCATGAATTAATCAGAAAATCAGTCCTTGTCCAGAGTTAAAAACTCCTTAATCAAAAGTTCAATATCTTAACAAAGAAATGCTAATATTTTGCTCCCTGAACAACACAGTGGCCCCTTTGTAAATGTTTAATGTTTTGCTCCCTGGGATAAATACTGTAATGATTTTATAGACTCCCAAATGTTTCACTCAACAAATTCTCTGTCCTGCAAATGTTATGTTGAAAGGAATGTTTTCAGGAACCTTAGCTCATGGCTAGAAGGTCCCCATTCCCCTGCCAGCTAGTGTCACAGTGACTCAGTGCCCAACCTTTGTGTCTTAGGGCCCCTTCTCCTCTTTTGTTTAAAGACAAACCTCAAATAGGGCCTTTGATATATATTCAGACATAAAAGATGACATCTAATTTTGACACGCTAGGGATCTGGGCCATGGCTGGTAACATAGCTTACCTCCCTTCAATGTACTTCTTATAAATGGCAACGTCTGAAGACTTTTCTTTTCTGCAACAGGTTATGCGTAATTCTTTTTTTTTTTTTCTTTAACAGGCTACATACAACTCTTACACCAATTTTAAAGTTTAACAGACAGAGACAAAGAGAGATTAAGCATCTTGCGCACATTCACACAATCAGTGTGTTGGGATTTGAATCAAACCGTCCAGAGTCCATGTACTTTACTACACTAAAAGGAAAATTTGTTAACTACATGATGGAAAATCGACTTTAGGGAACACTATGGAACATTTATGTGCATAGAGTATTTACTTATGATGAATGAAAAGGGTAGGGATATAAAATGCAGCCAGTTGTATTTTGTATACAATCTCTATAGTAGCATATAGTCCTGGTCAATGTATATTTTATATAGAATATTTTCTATATATTCTTATTATATAAAGTATACATGGATCAGCAGTATCAAGACAAAGACTTAACATAATTACGTATTTTTTGAATGCATTAAAATCTGGAAGGAAATTTGCCAAAGTAGCAGTAATAATGATTTGTAGTGGTGGGAAGATGGGTAATTTTTTTTTTTTTATCTGTCCATATCTTTCTAACTTTTTCTAATAAAGATGTATCGATTTTCACTTATATTAGACTAGGGGTGTGTCCACTCTTCTCTAACAAGGAAATAAACTCATTTTGCAGGAGAACATGAGAAACAGTTTGGCTTCTCATCCTGGACCCTGCTCAAGTACTCACTGAGGCACCTCCCTGCAGGTCAGCATCCAGCTGTGCCAGAGGAACTCACGCTGGGCAGAAAGGCTCATGCCCACCTGCCCAAGTCAGTGCTCTGCAGTCAGGGCAAGTGGCCTGCATTCTGCCCACAGCATTTCAAACAGTGTGGGGAAACTCGGGTGTGGATAGAAGAGGCCAGGAAGAGGATCTGTCTGATTTGAAATCTCAGAGTCAGGGGCAATCTCAGGTCCTGAGGTCTCTCAGGCTTGGGCCTCTCCAGGGTGTTTGCCTAATTTTCCTTTCCTGCCAGGGAATAGCCCTCTGGGCTTTAAAGGATCCCCATCCTTTATTGTGATCCTTGAAGCCTGCACCTCCTGGAGCCTGACCCTTCACACCACACTTCACATTTCATCAGAGGCATTCTATGAGAAGGCTTCAGCACATGTGAATCAATTCATCATCAACTGGGCAATTAGGCTGGCCCCAGGTGGTCCCCTGTAAACCTTGAGAACTGGGTAATAGAATCCCCATGGGGCCTTCTAGCTCCCAAGCCTTCCCACCTGTAAATATTCAGGGTAAATATATTGGGTTGAACCACTGAAGTGACAATATCTGGCCATTTTTGAACTACAAAAATGTAATGTTAATCATATGAGTCAACCTAATAGCTAAACAGACGTAATTGGCCCCGTGATCCTGAAAGTTTCTGAAAGGAGATGCTTTTCTGGAGAACATACTGGAAACAATTCCAGCAGGAATCAACTGGAGCTGAGGATAAAAAGACAAGAGAGATGGAGGTAGTTCTGGTTTAAAAATCAGTGTTGAAATTAAATTTTTAAATTAACTTTTTTCAAATGCATCGTGTGACATCCCACGACAAAGCCAGCAAATACCGAGGAGAAATTTTCCACTCTCTTTCTCTATCAAGGGTCAGGAGCAGCAGATAGACGGTGACTTCTGCTTCAGTTTTGTTTTAGCCCATGGAAATCTGCCCACCTGCCAACACAGCAACTGTGCCTTTCCCAGCCCTGAGAACAAGCTTTTGAGAATGAGGATTTGAGTCCATCGCCAACCAGAGAAGTAATAACCTTGAGGGAGGAGGAGAGTATTGGAAATGTTAAGTAAATAGCATGTGAATGCCGCATTGCCCCTAACCTTAGCAAACAGATTAGATGGAGTCAAAACTACTACGTTAAAAAATAAAAAATAAAGCTTTGGTGTCCTTGTGAACCTCATACAGTCATGGTTCCAGGTACAGACTAATGTGACCTTGGATATCAGAGGAAGCTGTGCCTGAAATCTGGATGGCAGCAGGTGGCCATCCTCCTGCAAACCCGCAGAAGAGGTAGGGAAAGCCTGGCACACGAACGCTGCCCTGAGCTGCCAGGGCTGTGTGGGAGTGGTCTTCATTTGAAGTTGGGTGCAGAGAAAGTGACTTTGTCTGAGAAGACCTGGGTGAGAGGTTTGGATCCCCCAGGTATGTTCTGGCACCTTGAGCAAGGCTCTCTCTTTGTAAAAACATTTTGCTGTTTGGGCCTTTTTTTTTTTTTTTTTTTTTTTTTTTGATGTTTTTCAAATCTCAACAGTAACAGCCACTTAGTACATAGAATGTACCAAGTGTGATCCTGTTTTTGTACAGAAATGACCAAATATACCTATGTGTGCATGTGTGTGGAGGAATGTGTGCGTGCATGTGCACATGTATACACATGATCATAAAAGCATTTAGAAATGGTGGGAAGCATACACTAAGATGGTTAACACACAGTACTGGAAAGAAGGGAGGCTGCAAACAAGACAGGGAGCTTCATTTAGTGAAGTTAAGGAGAAAAGGCTATAGTTCAAAAAAGAAGAAAATGAAAGGAACAGAATTTGTGATACAAACTTCTATGTAAATATATTAGAAAGCACCAGATTGTTCATCTACTTAGATGTGAGCATGTCCATGATGAATTGAGAAATAAAAAAGCAAGTTTTTGTATAATCTGTATAAGCTGGTTGTGTTGGGGCAAAACCCAAACGAATGGTAGTCCTCTGCATATGTCTCCAAGCAGTATCTGCCGGAGTGGACACCTATAAGGGACACATGTGGGGAAGGATCTACCAGGCTCCTCAGAGAAGTAATGAGGGGCAGGAAAAGCTGGAACCAATTTCTGAAAGTCTATTTTTTGATAGTAATTATACTAACCTCAACCTCCTCCAACAAGTGGACACTTCAGGAATTATACTTCACAGAAAAATGACTTTAAGAATAGACGTATGGGTCACTTCCAAGATGGCCAAATAGGAACAGCTCTGGTCTACAGCTCCCAGTGATACTGACGCAGAATACAGGTGATTTCTACATTTCCAACTGAGGTACCTGGTTCATCTCATTGGGACTGATTGGACAGTGGGTGTAACCTATGGAGGGCAAGCCAAAGCAGGGTGGGGCATCACCTCATCCAGGAAGCACAAGGGGTCCAGGGATTTCCCTTTCCTAGCCAAGGGAAGCTGTGAGTGACTCTACCTGGAGGAATGGTACACTCCTGCCAAAATACTGGGCTTTTCCCATGGTCTTCGTAATCGGCAGACCAGGAGATTCCCTCCCGTGCCTGGCTTGGTGGGTCCCATGCCCACAGAGCCTTGGGCTGCTAGCGCAGCAGTCTGAGATCAACCTGGGTTGCTGGAGGTTGGCAGGGGGATGGGCATCTGCCACTGCTGAGGCTTGAGTAGGTGGTTCTATGCTCATAGTGTAAACAAAGCAGCAGGGAAGCTCAAACTGGGCAGAGCCCACCGCAGTTCAGCAAGGCCTACTGCCTCTCTAGATTACACCTCTAGGGGCAGGGTGTATCTGAACAAAAGGCAGCAGACAGCTTCTGCACACTTAAACGTCTCTGCCAGACAGCTCTGAAGAGAGCAGTGGTTCTCCTAGCACAGCATTCAAGATCCAATAACGAACAGACTGCCTCCTCAAGTGGGTCCCTGACCCCCGAGTAGCCTGACTGGGAGACACCTCCCAGTAGGGGCAGACAGACAACTCATACAGGCGGGTGCCCCTCTGGGACTAAGCTTCCAGAGGAAGGATAAGGCAGCAATATTTGCTGTTCTGCAGCCTCCGGGTGTTACCCAGGCAAAGAGGGTACAGAGTGGACCTCCAGCAAACTGCAACAGACCTGCAGCTGAGGGAACCATCTGTTAGAAGGAAAACTAACAAACAGGAACAGCATCAACATCAACAAAAAGGACATCCACACCAAAACCCCATCTGTAGGTCACCAACATCAAAGACCAAAGTTAGATAAAACCAGAAAGATGGGGAGAAACCAGAAGAGAAAGGCTAAAAATTCAAAAACCGGAGCACGTCTTCTCCTCCGAAGGACTGCAGCTCCTCAACAGCAGGGGAACAAAACTAGATGGAGAATGAGTTTCACGAGCTGACAGAAGTAGGCTTCAGAAGGTCGGTAATAACAAAGTTCTCCGAGCTAAAGGAGCATGTTCTAACCCATCACAAGGAAGCCAAAAACCCTGAAAAAAGGTTAGATGAATAGCTAACTAGAACAATCAGTGTAGAGAAGAGCTTACATGACCTAATGGAGCTGAAAACCACAGTACAAGAACTGCATGAAGCATACACAAGCTTCTATAGCTGATTCAATCAAGTGCAAGAAAGGATATCAGTGATTGAAGATTAAATTAATGAAAAAAAGCAAGAAGACAAGATCAGAGAAAAAAGAGTGAAAAGGAACAAAGCCTCCAAGAAATATGGGACTATGTGAAAAGACCACATCTACGTTTGATTGGTGTACCTGAAAGTGATGGGGAGAATGGAAACAAGTTAGAAAACACTCTTCAGGATATTATCCAGGAGGGCTTCCCCAAACTAGCAACGTAGGCCCATATTCAAATTCAGGAAATACAGAGAACACCACAAAGATAGTCCTTGAGAAGAGCAACCCCAAGACACATAATTGTCAGATTTACCAAGGTTGAAATAAAGGAAAAAATGTTAAGGGCAGCCAGAGAGAAAGGTCGGGTTACCCACAAAGGGAAGCCCATCAGACTAACAGTGGATCTTTCTGCAGAAACCTTACAAGCCAGAAGAGAGTAGGGGTCAAAATTCACCATTCTTAAAGAAAAGAATTTTCAACCCGGAATGTCATATCCAGCCAAACTAAGCTTCGTAAGTGAAGGAGAAATAAAATCCTTTATAGACAAGCAAATGCTGAGAGATCGTGTCACCACCAGGCCTGCCTTACAAGAGCTCCTGAAGGAAGCACTAAACATGGATAGGAACAACCGGTATGAGCCACTGCAAAAACATGTCAAATTATAAAGACCATTGATGCTAGGAAGAAACTGCATCAATTAATGGGCGAAATAACCAGCTAGCATCATAATCACAGGATCAAATTCACACATAAAAATATTAACCTTAAATGTAAATGGGCTAAATGCCCCAATTAAAAGACACAGACTGGCAGATTGGATACAAAGTCAAGACCCATTGGTGTGCTGTATTCAGGAGACCCATCTCATGTGCATATAGGCTCAAAATAAAGGGATGGAGGAAGATCTACCAAGCAAATGGAAAGCAAAAAGAAAGCAGGGGTTGCAATCCTTATCTCTGATAAAAACAGACTTTAAACCAAAAAAGATCAAAAGAGACAAAGAAGGCCATTACATAATGGTAAAGGGATCAATTCAACAAGAAGAGCTAACTATCCTAAATATATATGCACCCAATACGGGAGCACCCAGATTCATAAAGCAAGTTCTTAGATACCTACAAAGAGACTTAGACTCCCACAGAATAATAATAGGAGACTTTAACACCCCACTGTCAATAGTAGACAGCTTAATGAGACAGAAAATTAACAAGGATATCCAGGACTTGAACTCAGCTCTGGACCAAGTGAACCTAATAGACATCTACAGAACTCTCTGCCCCAAATTAACAGAATATACATTCTTCTTAGCACCACATCACACTTATTCTAAAATTGACCACATAATTGGAAGTAAAACACTCCTCAGCAAATGTAAAAGAACAGAAATCAAAACAAACTGTCTCTCACACCACAGTGCAATCAAATTAGAACTCAGGATTAAGAAACTCACTCAAAACTGCACAACTATATGGAAACTGAACCTGCTCCTGAATGACTACTAGGTACATAATAAATTGAGGCCGAGCGCAGTGGCTCACGCAAGTAATCCCAGCACTTTGGGAGGCCGAGGCAAGTGGATCACAAGGTCAGGAGATCAAGACCATCCTGGCTAACACAGTGAAACTCCGTCTCTACTATAAAAAGAAATACAAAAAATTAACCGGGCGTGGTGGTGGGCACCTGTAGTCCCAGCTACTTGGGAGGCTGAGGCAGGAGAATGGCATGAACCCAGGAGGAGGAACTTGCAGTGAGCCAAGATCATGCCACTGCACTCCAGCCTGGGTGACAGAGCAAGACTCCGTCTCAAAAATAAATGAATAAATAAAAAATAATGAAATTAAAGTAGAAATAAAGATGTTCTTTGAAACCAATGATAACAAAGACACAATGTACCAGAATCTCTGGGACACATTTAAAGCAGTGTGTAGAGGAAAATGTATAGCACTAAATGTCCACAAGACAAAGCAGGAACGATCTAAAATCAACATCCTAACATCACAATTAAAAGAACTAGAGAAGCAAGAGCAAACAAATTCAAAAGCTAGCAGAAGACAAGAAATAACTAAGATCAGAGCAGAACTGAAGGAGAGACACAAAAATTCCTTCAAAAAATTCAATTAATCCAAGAGCTGGTTTTTTTAAAAGATCAACAAAATAGACCACTAGCAAGAATAATAAAGAAGAAAAGAGAGAAAAATCAAGTGGATGCAATAAAAAATGATAAAGGGGATATCACCACTGATCTCACAGAAATACAAACTACCATCAGAGAATATTATAAAAACCTCTATGCAAATAAACTAGAAAATCTAGAAGAAATGGATAAATTCCTGGACACATACACCCTCCCAAGACTAAATCAGGAAGAAGTTGAATCTCTGAATAGACTAATAACAGGTTCTGAAATTTAGGCAATAACAGCCTACCAACCAAAAAAAGTCCAGGACCAGAAAGATTCACAGCCAAATTCTACCAGAGGTACAAACGGAAGCTGGTACCATTTCTTCTGAAACTATTCCAATCAACAGAAAAAGAGGGAATCCTCCCTAACTCATTTTATGAGGCCAGCATCATCCTGATACCAAAGCCTCACAGAGACACAACAAAAAAAGAGAATTTTAGGCCAATATCCCTAATGAATATCGATGTGAAAATCCTCAATAACATACTGGCAAAACGAATCCAGCAGCACATCAAAAAGCTTATCCACCATGAGCAAGTCTGCTTCATCCCTGGGATGCAAGGCTGGTTCAACATACACAAATCAATAAACACAATCCATCACATAAACAGAACCAACAACAAAAACCACGATTATCTCAATAGATTCAGAAAAGGCCTTTGACAAAATTCAACAGCCTTTCATGCTAAAAACTCTCAATAAACTAGGTATTGACAGAATGTATCTGAAAATAATAACCATTTATGACAAACCCACAGCCAATATCATACTGAATGGGCAAAAATGGGAAGCATTCCCTTTGAAAACCAGCACAAGACAAGGATGCACTCTCTCACCACACCTATTCAACACAGTATTGGAAGTTCTGGCCATGGCAATCAGGCAAGAGAAAGAAAGAAAGTCTATTCAATTAGGAAAAGATGAAGTCAAATTGTCTCTGTTTGCAGATGACATGATTGTGTATTTAGAAAACCCCATCATCTCAGCCCAAAATCTTCTTAAGCTGATGAGCAACTTCAGCAAAGTCTCAGGATACAAAATCAATGTGCAAAAATCACAAGCATTGCTATGTACCAAGGACAGACAGAGAACCAAATCATGAGTGAACTCCCATTCATAATTACTACAAGGAGAATGAAATACCTAGGAATCCAACTTAAAGGGATGTGAAGGACCTCTTCAAGGAGAACTACAAACTACTGCTCAACCAAATAAAAGAGGACACAAACAAATGGAAAAACATTCCATGCTCATGGATAGGAAGAATCAATATTGTGAAAATGGCCATACTGCCCAAAGATTTTTACAGATTCAGTACTATCCCCATCAAGCTACCACTGACTTTCTTCACAGAATTGGAAAAAACTACTTTAAATTTGATACGGAACCAAAAAAGAGCCTGCATAGCCAAGACAATCCTAAGCAACGGAACAAAGCTGGAGGCATCATGCTACCTGATTTCAAACTATACTACAAGGCTACAGTAATCAAAACAGCATGGTACTGTTACCAAAACAGATATACAGACCAATGGAACAGAACAGAGGCCTCAGAAATAACACCACACATCTATAACCATCTGATCTTTGACAGTCCTGAAAAAAACAAGAAATAGGGAAAGGATTCCCTATTTAATAAATGGTGCTGGGAAAACTGACTAGCCATATGTAGAAAGCTGAAACTGGATCCCTTCCTTACATCTTATACAAAAATTAACTCAAGATGGATTAACGACTTAAATGTAAGACATAGCACCATACAAACCCTAGAAGAAAACCTAGGCAATACGATTCAGGACATAGGCATGGGCAAAGACTTCATGACTGAAACACCAAAAGCAATGGCAACAAAAGCCAAAATAGACAAATGGAACCGAATTAAAGTAAAGAGCTTCTGCACAGCAAAAGTAACTATCATCAGAGTGAACAGGCAATCTACAGAATGGGAGAAAAATTTTGCCATCTATCCTTCTGACAAAGGGCTAATATACAGAATCAACAAAGAACTTAAACAAATTTATGAGAAAAAAACAAACCCATCAAAAAGTGGGCAAAGGATATAAACAGACACTTCTCAAAAGAAGCCATTTATACAGCCAACAGACATACGAAAAAATACTCGTCATCACTGGTCATCACAGAAATGCAAATCAAAACCCCAATGAGATGCCATCTCATGCCTGTTAGAATGGCCATCATTAAAAAGTCAGGAAACAACAGATACTGGAGAGGACATGGAGAAATAGGAATGCTTTTACACTGTTGGTGGGAATGTAAATTAGTTCAGCCATTGTGGAAGACAGTGTGGCCATTCCTCAGGGATCCAGAACTAGAAATACCATTTGACCCAGTGATCCCATTCCTGGGTATATACCCAAAGGATTGTAAGTCATGCTACTCTAAAGACACATGCACATATATGTTTACCACAGCACTATTCACAATAGCAAAGACTTGGAACCAACCCAAATGTCCATCAATAATAGACTGGATAAAGAAAATGTGGCACGTATACACCATGGAATACTATGCAGTCATAAAAAAGGATGAGTTCATGTCCTTTGCAGGGACATGGATGAAGCTGGAAACCATCATTCTCAGCAAAATATCATAAGGAGAGAAAACCAAACACCGCATGTTCTCACTCGTAAGTGGGAGTTGAGCAATGAGAACACATGGACACGGGGAGGGGAACATCACACACTGGGGCTGTCAGGGGGTGGGGTGCTGGGGGAGGGATAGCATTAGGAGAAATGCCTAATGTAAATGATGAGTTGATGGGTGCAGCAAACCAACATGGTACATGTATACCTATGTAGCAATCCTGCATGTTGTGCACATGTACCCTACAACTTAAAGTATAATAATAATAAAATAATAGACTTATGGCTCTAAATTGAGAATATTACTTCAAAATACAGCTCTGAAGAAACTTTCACGTAGTATTTTCACAACCATGTTGTCAAAGCATAAAAACGTTCAGGGGGCTGGCACAGTGGCTCACGCCTGTAATCCCAGCACTTTGGGAGCCCGAGGTGGGTGGATCACCTGAGGTCAGGAGTTCAAGACCAGCCTGACCAACATGGCAAAACTCTGTCTCTACTAAAATACAAAAATTAGCCAGGCGTGATGGCATGCACCTATAGTCCCAGCTACTCGGGAGGCTGAGGCAAGAGAATCACTTGAACTGGGAGGCAGAGGTTGCTGTGAGCCAAGATCATGGCACTGCACTCCAGCCAGGGTGACAGAGCGAGACTCTGTCTCGGAAAAAAAAAAGAAAAATTCAAGGGAATAACATACATCAGCCTCATGAAAGGAGAAAGAGGAAGAGAGGATGTGAAGGGGGCTGTACAACAACTATATCTGTAATGTGCCATTTTATTAATAGTCATAACATAAAGTCACGTTTGAAGAAAATACAGCAGAAAGTTAGTATCTGTATAATCTGAGTGGTAGGTACATATATGAATACCATTTAATTCTGTTTTTCCCTTATGGTCAAAATATTTCATAATGAAAATTTTAATTTAGAAAATCTACATTTTATTAATTAAAAGCACAATGAAACTAGTATCTGACTATCACAAACTCAAGTAGGTTTGATAGTTTCAGGACTTTGTGCTTTAAATATTATGGAATAATACAATGTAAAATCAAAAGTGGTTGTTTGCCA
The DNA here is from genome assembly GCF_008728515.1 of Papio anubis. Lineage (NCBI taxonomy): Eukaryota > Metazoa > Chordata > Mammalia > Primates > Cercopithecidae > Papio > Papio anubis. The sequence continues at coordinate 106,984,049 of NC_044979.1, forward strand.
AAAATGCAAATGCGTGCTTGCATTTGATAATACTTTTGCAGTGATTATGCTACCTTCTCCCTCTGCTGTATGCTGGTATGTAAAAGAGAGCTGAAATATATTTTCAACAATGAAGAAGGAAGTAAAATATTAAAGGTGACCCTTGGAGATCAGTTTTCATATTACATTTTGTGAAATTCAGTAGATGCCTCTGCTTCTCTTAGATAAGAAATGTTAATGGAACATTTCAATCCTCCACAAATGAATCTTTCCTGAACAGACCTGGAGCATATATGCACAGTCTTTGTAAAACCATTCTGAACATATTTTTATGAAATCCTCCCCTGTCTACAAAATAGCATGATTTTCCTTCCTATTCCCCCTTTTTCCTCCTATTTCCCCACTGGCACCTGATGCGAAGAAGCTTTTGCTGGCTTCACACACTGTCAGAACAGCAGAGGAGCAGGGCGGTTTAAAGCTGCCATAGGTACTGCTTCTCTCAGTGGCCCCGTATGTTGGAGGTTGGAAGGATTAAGTCAAACGACAGTTCAACGGAATCATGAGTAGCCCCCAAATGTCCCCAGAAGAGCCCACCCTTGAGAGAACAGGTGCCTGGGAATCCTGTGTCCACCAGTCACATGACTTCTGCCTGTCCAGATGTCCCACCCCAAACTGGCTTTCTGCAGGAGCAAAAGAGCCTGGTCCTTCGGGCCTGATGGTCTTCATCAGGTAAGAGGCTGGCTACTTGCAACAGGTGAGAGGAGCAGACATGGGGGCAGCACAACGTCATGATTGGCAGCACAGAGGTGGAGAGAGACCAACCTGGGTTCCAACGCAATCTTCAGTATCAGTTGATACTCTTAGAAAGTTCACCTCTCTAAAGCCACTTCTTCCCCTATAACACTGCAGAGGTACTACTCTCTCACTGGCCTGGTGTGAGGGTTAAACGACATGATGCCCAGAAAATGCTCTGAACAGAACCCAGAACCAGGTGGGCCCTGGCGAGGGCCCTCTTGAAGAAATCCTGGTTCTTACGCCGTGCCTGGTTCCCTTCAAGACATCAACTGACCTTGAGCTCTTACTAGACTTCAGATGTCATTCATGTGAAGTTTGGCTTTCTCACTGGCTCCAGGATTCTGATTCCTGACACCATTCTGAGCCCACACTTATCTTGAATCCCGTAAACATTGTACTAAAGGGGCCTCCTTCCTGAGACTGTTGAACTGTACATATCTCCATCCCCAGGGTTTTATCAACATAATCAGACAACTAATTAAAGAAGCAAAAGTCCCCCAAAATATTGTGGGGATATTCTACCTTCTCTATCTCAGTGAATTAAGGAATGGACATTTTCAGTCTCCTACCCGTATGGTCACTTGTTCTATTTATGAAGATTTCTCTGACAAAGAATTTAATAGCCTTTCTTGTTTTCCACTCATTTATACTTTTGGCAACATCTTACCTGACTTTTGAGTGCTGACTGACTACATAAGAAAATACAGCACTGTACTGTGAGTATTCTGTCAATTCAAAATTCATGACCCTAAACCACTTCAAGTTTGAAACACTTTAATTACTACCTTAAGAAAATGGCTAAGTACACTAGATAAGGTGATCAGTGCAACATTCAAATACACAGGAAATTTCTACTCCCTGATGTCTGTGTGTTTCATTGATTGGTGTTTACCATAAAGGCTTCCACTAAGACATTATAGAAAGCCTTCAGGTAATCAAATAAATACATATCTCAGTTAAGTGTGATGTCATCTTCTACACCATCTCAAGTGAGGGAGGGTTTGTAAATAGATAGGTCAACAGAATAAAAGGGGAGGAGGGAAGGAAAGCAGGGAGAAAAATGGGATTAATGCAAGAGGGAGGGAGGTAAGAGAAAGTGCAGGGTGGGGGTAAACTGGAACCAAGTAAATTTAATGCCTGATACACTCAATTGATTCCGAAGAGATCATTCTGAAGACCCAACCATGCATTTCTGAAGCCTCTGAAAACAGAAGAATCTCCTCAAATCCCCTGAAAGACAAGAATAGTAACTCCAGAAACCACCACACACATTGTTGAGAGCTTAGAAAACCCCACACCAGGTGCTGGAGGAGCAAAGATGAACAGCTGCCTCGTGGGGCACCCCTGCATCCGCAGGCTCTTCTGAAATGTTCTGGCTAGATTCCTTGCACAAGCCCAGCTTCGGCCCCTGAAACTTCCATCCACACAAGGAGAATCATGTGCTAATCACAGGGGAGTCCCTTAATGAAATTTAACTCATGCACAGGTTCAGCAATCTAGCTTTAAACCTCATAAACAGGCATTTTCATCTCTGCAGGTCACTATGAACTACTACCAAGAGCACTTGTCAACCTATAAATACATAACATAATGATGAATAGTAACTATTTCACTTGAGAGGTTTAAATCTCAACAAAATGAATTTTTTTTTAAAGTTTAAAACAGGACTCATAAAAATAGAATAAATATATGTCAAGATTTACTCAACTCAATAATGAAGAAACCATCAAGATAATAAGGCTGATCTAAAGAGGACTGATGGAGAATGTGTTTCTAGCCTTTGAAAATGTTAGTAGAAAATTGCTAGGTTACCTGCAAAGCTGGTTAATGTCCTAAAATGCATAAAACATAGGGTTCTTTCTTTCACTAGACAGCTATTGCCAAAAATCTATACAGTAACACACAACTTCCCAGTGTCTATAGACTCCAATTAAGAGTGAAAAACAAAAGTTAAACATAAGGAAGTTCTCCTGAATAATTAAATAATCCTTGGTCAGGTTTATTTATTTTAAAAATGTTCCAATATGATATTGAAAGGATATGCTCCTCTACTTTTTTGCCTTATTTCCAAGTTTTAAATAGTTTTTCTTAACCCATTGGCTATAATTCTACACATTTCAAAGAAAGGAGAATACAGCTATGATTTGAGCCAGTTTCAGTTACTAATACAGATATCTTTCCATTGCTTTTCCTCTCTTCAATAAGAAGGTCATCCTTAAATCAGATTTCTGAATTTCTCACAGTAAAACAAATATTTGAATTATTAGGGGAAAAAGTTTTTTTAACCTGCCACTTAAATGTTCAAATTGAGTCACTTTAGATGTCTTGAAAAAAAAGGTATTGTTAATATTTGTGAGCATTCTAAGGAAGGGGAGAATCACGCTAAGAAATTAAGACATTTCAAAATCTCAAGTTTTTGCTTTTTTTTTTTTTACTTTTTCACTTTTCTTCCCACGTCAGATGGGTCATGTGATGACATCATCACAAGATTTGAGGGAGGCACATGTCACACATGAATGTGAAAACCCAATCATCACGCTTAGGAACCAACAGGAACAGCTTTTACTTTTGACTTAGCATTTTGGTTTATGAGCTCAGTAAAAGTCCACAATTCTCATCTGAAACATTAAAAATTCTAGAAATTATATTTAATCATTATCTTTCATTAACTCTAAAATGCACATCTTTTTCCTTTTTTTTTTGAGACAGAGTCTCACTCTTGTCGCCCAGGCTGGAGTGCAATGGCACGATCTCGGCTCACTACAACTTCTACCTCCCGGGTTCAAGCAATTCTCCTGCCTCAGCCTCCCGAGTAGCTGGGATTACAAGCGCACGCCATCACGCCCGGCTAATTTTTTTGTATTTTTAGTAAAGACAGGTTTTCACCATGTTGGCCAGGCTGGTCTTGAACTCCTCACGTCAGGTGATCCACTCACCTTGGCCTCCTAAAGTGCTGGGATTACAGGCATGAGCCACCGTGCCTGGCCCAGCCCAGATGCACATTTCTTTTCATCTATTACCAACTCTAAATTTGGATACAATTTCACAATGAATGGCATCTTTCAATTGCAGTCAGATGGACAGCAGTTGCAAAGCAACTTTCATGTGTGAATATTTAAAAATTCAGCATTGAATTGAATTAGCAGAATGGGTCTCAGCAACTGTAATGAAAACCCTGAGATATACCAAAGCAGTTACTAACCCTAGGCACCAAATGGTTGTTGGAAGTGCTGGGATCTGTTCCTTTACATTCCCAGCCCAGCAACAGTCAGAATTGTGTTAACATGACAAAACTGCAGTGGTAAACAGCTTAAGAACTCAGCATCAGTGAACTAACTTACCCTTTCTTCCTTTCTTTTCTTCCTTCCTTCCTTTCTCTTTCTTTTCTTTCTTTCCTGTTTTCTTTCTCTTTCTCCTTCCTTTTTTTTTTTTTTTTTTTGACAGAGTCTCAGTCTGTCACCCAGGCAGGAGTACAGTGGCGCTGTCTCAGCTCACTGCAGTCTGTGCCTCCTGGGTTCAAGTGATTCTTGTGCCTCAGCCTCCCAAGTAGCTGGTATTACAGCCATGTGCCACCTCGCTGGGCTAATTTTTGTATTTTTAGTAGAGATGGGGTTTCACCATGTTGGATAGGCTAGTCTCAAACTCATGGCCTCAAGTGTTCTACCCACCTTGGCTTCCCAAAGTGGTGGGATTACAGGTATGAGCCACCATGCCTGGCTGAACTTTCATTTTAAAAATTTCTTTTTTCCAGAAACTTTGAAGAAAGTGTTAATTCAAAATAAACCAAAATAAAAATTCTTTTAAAACTATTTCACCAATATTCTTTATAGCACAAAGGGCAAATTGTGTAGCAAGTTTAGACACTGAAGAGTTGAGTTGAAAATGATTCAGAAGACTTATATTTTCTTGTGTAGAAGTGTCAGGAGTAAAAATTACCTGATGTATTTTTCTTATATTTTTTATATGTTTATAAGAGTGTTCAATGATAAATACCTATATATCATTAAGTCCAGAGGAGTTCTTTCAATAAATATATTTTTTAAATATATTAGATACACTCAATTCCTTCTTAAAAGATCATTTAAATAATGGGAGGTGCTGGGAAATAGTTTAACTGGCTAGGTTTCTTTTTCTCAGTTGTACATAAACTGTGTATCCACCAATCAGTGGCATCGTGGGCAATAACATATGGACATACAAATATAGATATAGCAGCAATATTTAAATATCTGATTTCTGGGTAAACTTGCCATTAAGTAAAAAAATCCATTAGTTTATTCTTGCAACCAGGCTTTACTTTCTTTTCTAATACATTTTAGACTGATGGGAAGCAATAAAGAATCTAGCTTAGAGAGCTACTTATCCCCCCATCAACTTCTAAACACAATCAGATCCAATCCAAAGACTAAGATCAACAATATTCACCATGTTGGGTCTTTTGTTTTTGAATTTTGTACTATTATCTACTCAATATATAAGTAAAGTTAGTAAAAATATTTTTAAAATAAAAACTTGTCATTTGGAGGAACATAGTTTTGACATTTAGAAGATACAAGCTGGACAATAATAGAAGCTAGGCGTTATTAGAGCCTCCAATGAGTATACTGTAAGAAAATTTTCAAAGACAGAGCTGAGTTTCCATGACTTAGAGTGAGTACACGCTCTAGGGGAAAAGAAAAAGCAATTCCATATGGAGAGTTTTAATTTTAGATGGCTTCTCTTGTCAGCTTCATTTCTGTTCCTCCCCTTCGTTGAAATTCACTGTTGAAATTCTGTAAAGGGTTGAGGGTGGAAAGAGAATTGTCCGTGCTTACATTAAAAAAAAAAAAAAAGTCATCTCAACCTGAAGTCCTCTTCTGAGGCACTTAAGATAGGTTCAAGAAAAGAAATTTACTCTCAGTATCTAGGAAATGTTCTCTCTGTATTTCTCTGAACATAAGAAAGTCTAAGTGAGACATTTCAAGGCATCCCTCATTTCATTTCCTCCCTGCATTCTTACCCAAAAGGCCAAAACACCAAAGCTAGCTTATTATATTATTCCTATTCTTTCACAGACTTCATCAGCTGAATGCAGAAAAGGTAAGATTTGATGTAAATGGAGGAGCTAAGCTGCTATCAGAAAGTACTAATAGCCTTGATTAGGATATTAAGAGTCTATAGCTAGTGGTCAAAAGGCTTGTCCTAGGCAAGTACACTGCCAACAATACCAGAAATAGAACTCAAGACAACTACTCAGTTACCAAGTAGAGCATTTATATGTTGCACTGAGAAGGAAAATTGCCATCTTCGTTACAACACTGAAGCTGAAAAAGAAATTTGTTCCATGTACGCATATAAGTACTGCATGCTTGATACAGCAAACAGAGGTTTCCATTGACTATTTTCATTGAGTCCAAATTTCCCTTCACTAGCAGACAGCTCTTACTCATCTCAGCAAGCTGCTCACAGATTGACTTTCTACTGTGCAAAGAGTAGAAGGCAGCAGGGAACTCGGATGCTGAAACAATGAGAAAATTAAGTTGAGATGGATATGTAAGAACCTTCCGTTAGAGTAAACAACGTTCACAAGACTTGACTTTCCTCTTCAACACAATGTGAAATGGCATTTCCTGTATCTTAATTTAACCTGCCTAATAAAATGTTTATAAAAGGATTACATCATCTGCAACCATACAGAATTTAAGGCAAACTCATTTAACTCTAGAGATGCACTCTTTGTTTTTTTTTTTTTTTTTTTTTTTTTTTTTTTTTTGAGAAGGAGTCTCGCTCTGTCGCCCAGGCTGGAGTGCAGTGGCCGGATCTCAGCTCACTGCAAGCTCTGCCTCCCAGGCTTACGCCATTCTCCTGCCTCAGCCTCCCGAGTAGCTGGGACTACAGGCGCCCGCCACCTCGCCCGGCTAGTTTTTTGTATTTTTTAGTAGAGACGGGGTTTCACCGTGTTAGCCAGGATGGTCTCGATCTCCTGACCTCGTAATCCGCCCGTCTCGGCCTCCCAAAGTGCTGGGATTACAGGCTTGAGCCACCGCGCCCGGCCGAGATGCACTCTTTGAAATTGCATTTAGAGACTATGTGATATCCAGTATTCTCTGTCCTGGCCAGCATGGACCAGCACCTAGGACTGCAGGCCACCTCTTCTTGTTCATGCTACACCATCTTCTGGTCCCAAGTTACCTTGTGAGGTTTCAAGAAAAAGGACCACTGAGGGAGCACAAGCCACGTCACAGAGATCCCCACTGATGGAAGGAAACAACAGTGGATGGCCAAAAACTCTTTGAATGTTATTTCAAATCTGCCTTGGATTATACATTGGACCTATTATAAGGGAATTTATTTCAAATTAAGTAGTGAAGCTACACTGCAAAAGCACAGATAGCTCTTAGTCCACGCTGCTGTTTCTGAGTGAATAATTAAATAAGTGAGCCTGAAGCGGTTTCAGCACAGTCCAAGTTTTCCCTCTCTCTGACCTTCTCCTCCAGCCCTACAGCAGCGTCTTGAGCAGATATAACTCAAAACACAAACCCAACGTGAAATCCTTCTTGATCAAAGCCTGTTAAGCTCAAAACTTATGTAGAGAAGAGAAAAGAAATATTTTATTTTTAAAAGGCCTCTCTTTCCCCTTCAGGCTCCACTGAGAACCACCACCCCAAACCTGAAAGCCCAAAACAGATAGTGCCTGCTCAGTCGGCTTTAGTGAGGTTAGACAAAGATAAACCACATGGTGGTGGCTTCCCCAAGCCTCAGCAATTCCAAGAATTACTAACTGAATCCATGGCCACATCAGTCCATCTTCTGGTGAAGCTAACGTCATCTGGCTTGTGTCCTGAATAATACCTTAGTGATTATCTGAAGATCATTGATACTCAGCCTTGCTCTCTCTTTGTCCTGACTCTGTCCAATTACCTCATCAAATTCCTTAACGTAGTAAATGAAACCATGATTGGGGCGTTTAAATCTTTAGTCTTGTGCCCCTCCCTATTCTACCCAACTTATTTTACACATCTCAAGCAAATGAGAGCATCCATTCTATGCTCAATACCCTCCCCCTTCCTTTTTCCTATAAAGGTGCCCAGCAGTCATCTCACATTTTTGTTAATCACTACACAACACCAAAGCCAAGAAAAGGACTGGATTCACTGCAACTCTCATTCCGGGAGGCAAACCTACTTCACTATGAATCTCTGTTCATTGTGTTTGGGGTTTAGAGAACTCTATTTAGGAGTCTAGTTTAATCACCAAAAATTGAGCCCCCTAAGATTCACCTGATATATTCAAACGTTTTCTGATGATTTCTAAACAGTCGACGCAGGCACTGTGCCTAAAGAGGAAAGGGTCAGTTTGCCCCTGGGCTCCTGGACATGTCAGTGTGAAGCTTCAGAACTCATCAGCCATCTGTATCGAACGGCTATCTGAGGATGCATGTCAGAGCTCTTGTAATACAGCATCCAGCAATTGAGCTTAAATGTCACTCCTGGCTAGATATTCAGGCATGCCCTGTGCCCACTAGGTCCCATGGGTACAACAAACTCCAGGCACCAGTACGTGATGTTATTCATTGAACGGCACTCACTTTATGATCTGTGGCTGGCACACTGTTAATTACACGGCAAGGAGAGGTCAATATCAGGCTAAAATGGAACCCAGCTGTCCCACAACATAATCATGTCCACCTGAGACACTGAGCTATCACCCTTAAATCACTTGTAAGCACTAGCTTCCATAGCCTCTCTTCTATCAATAAGCCACACCACAAATACAGTCCCTGAATCCTGCAGTTTTTTAGCATAAAGCGACATTTTCTTAGCATACTCCAAATTTAAAGCCTATTTTCCCAATAAAAGAGGAAAGGGGTCAAGAATGGTAAAAAATCAAAGGGGAAGTGGAATCTAAGATGAAGTGGAGGGAGCAGAGAGAAAGGTGATATAGAAAAAAGGAGTGGGAGGGAAAAAAGGAAGGTGGGAAAAGTAAAGAGAAACAGCATTTAAAACACTGCTGAGACAAAGATCAGCAGAATAATAAGGAGACAAAGCGAAGGAGTGAAAGAAAAATAGGTTGGGTAGTGGTGAGATGAGCATATCCATAGTGTTTGTTCCTTCCAAATTTTGAATACAGGCTTCAGAGCAAGCTGTTCACTACTATCAACACCTTGTGCAATGCAAATTAGTCACTACCAAATCTCTTTACATTTGTCTGCAAATTTTCAATGTCCAGTTGGAATGGCATGACAATAGTAACGCATCACAGAAGGCACTGTCAGGTCACAGAGTCAGTCCTCCCTTTAGAACAGCTGAAACCAAACAGCAGTTGATACAGGAGGCCCACCATGGGGTTATACCGTGGGTCACCTTCCAACAGGTTTCTTAACCCTCTGGGGACACCTGGCTTTCACTCTTCCCCATGCCCAACACAAAACTCAACAGGCCGGGCACTGTGGCTCACACCTGTAATCCCAGCACTTGGGGAGGCCAAGGCAGGCAGATTGCCTGAGCTCAGGAGTTCAAGACCAGCCTGGGAAACATGGTGAAACCTCGTCTCTACTAAACATACCAAAAATTAGCTGGGTGTGATGGTGCACACCTGTTATCCCAGCTACTCGGGAGGCCGAGGCACCAGAATCACTTGAACCCAGGAGGCAGAGGTTGCAGTGAGCCGAGATTGTACCACTGCACTCCAGCCTGGGCGACAGAGTGAGATTCTCTCTGAAAAAAAAACAAAAACAAAAACAAAAACAAAAAATGACTCATGATCACTTTAGAATGGACAGTGTCTCTGTTCTCAGTGTAGAAGAACATAGTTACTTTTAGTTCCAAGTTGAACTGCAATACTTGAAAATGATTTTCACAGTAGCATAGGATTCAGATTAGATGTAAGAAAGAACTTTCAAGTGATGTTTAGAATGATATACAGGAGATCGTGGCTGGTTCTACAATAGTCTTTGGATATAACTGAGAATATATTGTCATTTACTAGAGATAATTTCAGTAAAGCCTACAATGGGCTAGACAAATTAATTTCAGAATGGCCTTTAACATCCCAACAATTTCCCAAGCTCCCCAAAGACTCATCGACTGTTATACTTTCACTATTCAGTTATTTCCTAGAAGAGCTTCCTCAGAATCCTAACAATACTTTCACAAAAAGGACAGCTTCCTTATTGTCCCCTCCTCCCTATGCATTGACAAAGCACTTTCTTATAAATGACAATGTGCTAAAAATAGTCACAAATAAAACAAAAAAAGGGAACATATAGCCTAACCACTATGAAAGTCTCCAAATACTTTGATCTATTGCAGTGAGATAACTGAAAAAGAAAGAGAAAGCTGTAAGAATAAAAATGCACAATATTCCTTGCAAAAATACTAGAACACTGAATGTCCAGTAATTAAAAATATCAAAATATGTACAATGCATCAACTCAATGGAATGAACAGCCATAAAAGTAATTGTGGTATAACAATATGAAAAAGTGCTTGTGAGATAACGCTTCAAATAAAACATAGAATGCTCTCTTCCCTCCTATTACAATTATTTTACCATTTACAAAATGACCAAAAACTGGAAGGAAACAGAAAACAAAAATAACAGATGCACTGTAATGGAAACATGGAACTGATTTTCTTTTATTTCTGTATTACTTTTATTCTGATATTGGTTGCAGTAAATGAAAGTTAGAAGATCAAGTAAAGAAGGGAAAAGGAAAACACAGTTACAGCTTTTAGAAGACTATACAATCAATGTCACACAATACTGGCATAGACCAATATGGAAGACACAGCTCAATGAGAAAATACGGATATGGTGTAGCCATTAAAAATGCTTAGGAAGGTCTGTAGATGTATCTTCCAGTGGGAAAAGTGACCCATGCAGAAATGGACATTGTATGTTACAAACTAGATAAAAGGTGGGAGGAAGAGTTTCCAGTGGAACTGAAATTAAGAGCTTCAAGGAATTAAAGAAGACCACTTTTCCAAATAGATACTCAGAGTGAGAACGCTAAACACAGTATGTTCTAGCAGAAGATTGTCAAGATAAAGCAAATCTGAGATTTTACTTTCTCTGCCCTATCAAGAAAAGTTTCTGCACATAGTGGCTTATAAAACTCATGATACTGACAGGTGACAAAGTGCTAGCAGCCCTCACTCTCAGCGCCTTCTCAAGCCTCGGGGTCCACTCTGGCCACACTTGAGGAGCCCTTCAGCCTGCCGCTGCACTATAGGAGCCCCTCTCTGGGCTGGCTGAGGCCAGAGTCGGCTGCCTCTGCTTGCAGAGAGGTGTGGAGGGAAAGGCGTGGGGGAGAACTGGGGCTGCTGCACAGTGCTCCAGGGTCAGCGGGAGTTCTCAGTGGGCGCAGCCTCGCTGGGCCTGCACTCCAAGTGGCTGGCCAGCGCCACTGGCCCCAGACCTGAGAGGCTTAGCACCTGGGCCAGCGGCTGTGGAGGGTGCGCCCGGTCCCTCAGCAGTGCTGGCCCGCGGCGCTGTGCTCGAATTCTAGTCGGGCCTCAGCCACCTCCCTGCAGGGCAGGGCTCAGGACCTGCAGCCCCCAATGCCCAAGCCACCCCACCCCCACTCCCCACATGGGCTCCCACATGGCCCAAGCCTCCCAGACAGGCACGCCCCCTGCTCCGTGGTGCCTGGTCCCGTCCACTGCCCAAGGGCTGAGGAGTGCGGCCGCAGGGTACAGGACTGGTGGGCACCTCTGTCTGCGGCCCCAGCGTGTGAGCCACTTGGCAAAGCCAACTGGGCTCCTGAGTCGGGTGGGGACTTGGAGAACTTTTATGTCTAGCTATAGGATTGTAAATGCGCCAGTCAGCACCCTGTCAAAACAAACCAATCAGCTATCTGTAAAATGGACTAATCAGCAGGATGTGGGTGGGGCCAGATTAGGGAATAAAAGCGGACTACCTGAGCCAGTAGCCGCAACCCACTCGGGGTCACTGCTGCTCACTCTTTGGGTCTGTGCCACCTTTATGAGCTGTAACACTGCAGACGTCTGCAGCTTCACTCCTGAAGTCAGCGAGACCACAAACCCACCAGAAGGAAGAAACTCCAGACACACCATCTTTAAGAACTGTAACACTCACCATGAGGGTCTGCGGCTTCATTCTTAAGTCACCGAGACAAAGAACCCACCAATTCCAGACACAATACTCTGTGGCAATGGTTGCCAAACACATTCACACACAAAACAAAAAATGCAATTAAAAACATCATGAGCACAAGAAAGTACAAAGAAGTGGCATGGGAATAGTGCTTCTTTCAATAGTTCTCAAACTTCAGAGCTAATTAAATTTGTTTGTTTTCCCCAATTGGAAGCATAGTAATTAGGGATATTCAAGTTACAGCACAATAATTTAAAATGTATTTTGAGAATTTGAATTAAATCTTAGGAAATAAGCAGAAGTGACCTTCCTTCTAAAGACTGACTTTGTTTTGAAAACTATTTGTATTTGTTTTACTCTGTTATGTGTCACATTTCATTCCTGTCACTCTGTGTTCAAGAGAACACTACTTAAAGATTTCTAATTTAGTGTGTACCTAATGAGAGAAAGCTGGAGAATGATTGCTCCAGCTGCTGGGTGGTCATGGATTGATTAAGGTTTGTGGATTACTCTGGCCCTTCTTTTCCTTGACTTACTGTTTACTATGTGGTATATACTGGGACCTAGAGAGATCATAAGTGAAAGGAAATTGGATAAAATCTGTATCTATATTTTTCTTTGTATTTGAAGGGGAAGCTTACATTATAGATTGAAATCAGCTTTCTAAAATATCCACAGATCCATCAAACCGAATAAATGCCCTTCCCCAAAACTCAAGACAGCCAATGCATGATTCAGGAGGCAGTTAGGCACTGGGAAACTTCCTGTGATGGTTAATTTTACATGTCAGCTTGCCTGGGCCAAGGAACACCCAGATAGCTGGTGAAGCATTATCTCGGTGTGTCTGTGACTGTCTCTGTGAGAGATTAGTAGTATATTAGTCCATTTTCATGCTGCTGATAAAGACATACCCGAGACTGGGTAACTTACAGAGAAAAAGAGGTTTAATGGACTCTCAGTTCCACATGGCTGGGGAGGCCTCACAATCATGGAGGAAGGTGAAAGGCACATCTTACATGGCAATAGGCAAGGAGAGAATGAGAACCAAGCAAAAGGGGAAACATCTTACAAAACCATCAGATCTCGTACGACTTATTCACTATCACGAGAACAGCATGGGGGAAACTGCCCCCATGATTCAATTATCTTTCATTGGGTTGTTCCCATAACACATGGGGATTATGGGAGCTACAATTCGCGAGGAGATTTGGGTGAGGACACAGCCAAACTGTATCAATTAGCATTTGAATTGGTGAACTGAATCATGCAGATGGTTCCCCAGTGTGGAAAGGCACCATCCTGTCCACTGAGGGCTCAAATAAGGTGTAGGAAGATGGAATTCACTCTCTACCTGACTGCCTGAGCTGGAACACCAATCTTCTGCCTTTGGTCCTCCTGGTTCTCAGGCCTTCAGACCAGCCTGGAATCCATACTAGCAGCTCTCTGATCTCCAGCTCTCCACTGGCTTTCCTCTGTGTGTGTGTGTGTCTGTGTGTGTCTCTGGGTGTGTATATATCTTACTGGTTCTGTTTCTCTGAAGAACCTTGACGAATACACTCACTCAATCACTTTTCCTCTTGCATTATTTCTTCCAGTGTATAACATTTTACAAAGTGATACACCCATGCTTTTCAAGTGGAGTTGAAGAAAGTACTTAGAGTAGAGAAAGCAATGTTCTGAGTTGATATTCTTTGATGGGGATATCCCATACTATACAGATAACTTAAGCAGGTTCTAAGGATTTTGCATGAAAAAACAAGTAACCGATCCACATCATTCCACTTTAAAAAGCAGTACAGGCCAGGTGTGGTGCTCACATCTATAATCCCAGCACGTTGGGAGGTAGGATAATTGCTTGAGCCTAGGAGTTCGAGAACAGCCTGGGAAAAACATAGAAAAACCCCCCATCTCTGGCTGGGTGCGGTGGCTCACACCTGTGATCTCAGCACTCTGCGAGGCCGAGGTGGGCGGATCACATGAGGTGAGTTCAAGACCAGCCTGGCTATGGTGAAACCCTGTCTCTACTAAAAATACAAAAAATTAGCCGGGCGTGGTGGTGCACGCCTGTAATCTCAGCTACTCGAGAGGCAGAGGCAGGAGAATCACTTAAACCCAGGAGGCGGAGGTTGCAGTGACCCAAGATCACGCCATTGCACTTCAGCCTGGGCAAGAAGAGTGAAACTCTCTGTCTCAAAACAAAAATGAAAAAACAAACAAAAAATCCAAAACTCCATCTCTTCAAAAAAAGAAAAAATAAAGAAAAAATTAGCCAGGCATGGTGGCACCTGTAGTCCCAGCTGCTCAGGAGGCTGAGGTGGGAGGATCGCTTGAGCCCAGGAGGCAGAGCTTGCAGTGAGCTGAGATCACACCACTGCACTCCAGCCTGGGCAACAGAGCCAGACACTGTCTCAAAAATTTTTTTTTAATTAAAAAAAAAAAAAAACAGTATTAGCACCACAGAAAGATATTTGAAACTACACAATACAAGAGAATAAAAATTGTAAAAGTCAGGAGAGATGTACCTCCTCATACAATGTGGCAAAGGCACTTTGCCTCTGTAAGCTTCTCTCCAAAAACCTATAACCCCATTCTAACCATGAGAAATATCAGACAAACCCAAATTGAAGAATAGTCTATAAAACACATGACCAGACTTCCTAGGAAATATCAAGGCCATTAAAAACAAGGAAAGACTGAGAAGCTGTCGCAGGTTGAACGAAGCTATGACAACTAAATGCTATCTGGGATCTGAGGTAAGAAAAAGGACATCAGGGAAAAACCTGGTGAAATCCTGAAACACTCTGCTGTTTGGTTAACAGGATCATACACTGTTAATATTTGGTTTTGATAAATGTACTTTGTGTAAGACATAATGTGTATGATATTAGCATTGCTGGAAGCTAGGTAAAGGGAACAGGGTAACACTCTGTACTATGGTTCCAATGGTTCAGTCAACCCCAAATTATTTCCAAATAGATAGCTTAAGAAAAAAACGCAATAGATATTTTTTTCGTACAGGGAACAGACTGGCAAGAGGAATTTTGTTCACGTGGCTTAAAAGTAATCCAAATTTCATCTGAATGTTTGCAGACAGCCTTTTTTTTTTTTTTTTCCCCCTGTCTCCCAGGCTGGAGTGCAGTGGCACAATCTTGGCTCACTGCAACCTCCGCCTCAAGGGTTCGAGTGATTCTCCTGCCTCAGCCTCCTGAGTATCTGGGATTATAGGCGTCCACCACCATGACCGGCTAATTTTTTGTATTTTTAGTACAGATGGGGTTTCACTACATTGGCCAGGCTGGTCTCGACCTCCTGACCTTGTGATCCACCTGCTTCGGCCTCCTAAAGTGCTGGAATTACAGACGTGAGCCACCGTGCCCAGCCTTGCATATAGCTCTTTCAACTTTAAAAACAAAAGGCAAAATATTTTAGGAAAAGCTGAATTATCAAATACATGTGAATGGGGAAAGAGGAACAAAGACTTGGGTAAGGCTGGCTACACGGATGAAAGAAAACAGTGGAAAGATAGACAATCACTTCCTTGGATCTACTGCTAAGATTAGCTGTAAATTCGTAATAAGGTACACAAAAGAAATCAGCAACATATCAAAATTGAGATTGTCAATTTATTCTCCAGGTAGCAAGGTGCTTTTGCTTGGCAGAGGAAGTTACACAGCGAGGTAAAGAAAAGGATTCATTCTTCCAGGCAAAGTGTGCAGGAGCCCAGCAGGCGGCCTGGGGAATTTTTCACCATGCCATAGAAGACTGACTTAATCATCTTAAGAATGTACGTTGTAAATTGTCATTTTCTCACTCAGCATCTGACAGTGAATGAACATATAGCAAATTCCATTTGGTCAATGATACGAAAGAATGATTTGAACCCAAACGGCTGCACAATGTGCTTCTGCATCACCATCTTCCAGTCTTGAAGCCATAAACCTCCCATTTGATGATGCCCGAAACTAAAGGAATAGCGTCAGATTTTCCACGGTCTTCAGGAAACTGGCCCTTATATCACTATAGCCCACAGAATTGGGACAGCTTTACAATGTAAGGCTAAAAACTGCCATCTCTGGTTTTTGTAGGGGTAATAGGATAATCAATGTTCCTAAGTTTAGCATGTGGAAATCAGGACCCGTTTTCCCTTAGGAGGGAGATGATATATAAGAACTTGAATCTAATCATGAAAAGCATTAGCCAAATCCAAATTGAGAGAGATGATGCACAAAACCATGGTCTGTACTCTCCCAGAAATGTCAAGGTTAAAGAACACACAGAAAGGCAAAGCAGTATTCCAGATCAAAGGAGAGCACAAAGGAAGACAGCTAAATCCACACAGGACGGAGGACTGCATCCTGGTCTAGGAAAGAAAAAGTGTACAGAAAATTTGATGAATTTTGAGTCATGACTGTGGATTAGATAATAGAACTGTATGAATGTCACATGTTCAGGTTTTTATAATTGCACTATAGGGCCATATTAGGAAATATATACCTACTAAAGTATTTAGTGCTAAAGGGGCACAATGTCTCCATCAGGCTCTAAAGTGTTTTTTTGGGGGAAAATGTATGTATACACAGACACATATGCACACGCACACACACACACATGCGCGCACACACACACACACAGAGAAAGCGAACACCAGGGAGAAAATGAGGCAAAACGTAAACAGTGAATGTATCTGGCTGAAGGTTATGCAGAGTTCCTTGTACCATTCTTGTAATTTTTTTCCTAGTTTAAAATCTCATCGAAATAGAAACTTAAAAAAATAATGATTTTTGGAACTAGAGGGTGATTGTGCAGTATTACGAATGTACTAAATGAACTGTCTACTTGAACATGTTTAATTTTATGTTATGTGAATTTCACCTCAGTATATAAAGATAATAACGAAGAGTCCCAAGAGACTCTCCATAATTCCAGCGGCCACAGTTGCCTGGACTCAAAATGGGGACAAGTGACAGGCATAAAGTGTTAGATGGCAAACCCTCAGCATGCCCAGTGGCCACAAGTCAGCCTCCCTAAAACAGGGGCCAACTTTTTGTCCTGAGAACCGTCTCTGAACCGACTCCAAGCCTCTACTCATCCCAGGTCCAGGCTAAGTCACCGAGAAGGAGGATGCCCGCCTCACCCCTGCAGGGTGGGTGTTCACCACACCTGCCCCTCTGTGGGCTACTTTTCGCATTTTAATTAAATCATCGGGCACTTCCTGAGGCAGCTCTGTCTTGCATTTTCAGACTGGATGGCCTTTGAGTGTCCCTGTATAAGCCAAGACTTTTGACAGAAATGCAATCCTAGTTACAGAAACAAGAGGCCAACTTATATGAAATGGAACTGGGAGATACATATAAAGACCATTATACACAGGACATAATACCACATTCCACAAGCAAAGAAATTCTCAATAAATATTTGTCGAAAAAAGAAAGCAGGAATGTATTGCAGCCCTCACATCACTGATGAGTATGTGATGCTCAGAGAGGTTAAGTATTTTGCCCAGGGTCACGGCTAGTAAGTGCCTAAACTGAGGTTTGATTGAAGGTCAGCAAATTAAAGTCAGTACTTTCAACAGTGACCTCCGATTACTACCATGTTTCTTTGAGAAAATACGGTGTAACTTATGGTTGCAACAGGCACTGCTGAGCACTGCATCCCTAGTAAAGGAAAGAGTTATTTTATCTGCAGAGAAAACACAGAATACACATAAAATATCTGCTTATAAAGTACCAGATATTTCAAATGTGTATGCCAACATATAAGCTGTATTTCTCCTCTCCAATTGCCTCCCTCTCAAGAAAAAAAATTAAAAACACGTTTACATCCGTTTTGCCCAAACTTGGATGATCAGGCTTGGAAGGTAAGAGGGGACCAGCTAAGGGATGGGGTTTGGTGGGAGCTTCCCACGCTCCCAGGCTCCTAAGTCCAAAGGCATGGGAAGGTGCTGCCCCCTGGTGACGACATGAGGTAATCAGCTCAGTACAGTGAGGACTAGCGCTTCACACCCTCTGAGTTTGGTAACATTGGCAGAGTTTCATACACTGGCAGATATGGTAGGGCAGAATCTAAGCAATCACTGTAACAATCACAATCCCACCCCATTCACTTGCACTTAAATGTACTCTTGAGGCAGGGAGAGAAAATGGCAGCAGAACAGCTCTCAGCACATAAAAGGTGGGAAAAGGCTAAAAATGACAACATAGGAAGGTAAATAGATCACGAGTGCTCTTGCTCTCTCTCTCCTTTCTCCCCTCCCTTCTCTCCCTCTCTCTCTCTCTCTCCTTTCTCTCCTCCCTTCTCTCTCTCTCTTCCTCCCCCTCCTCTCTCTCTCTCTCTCTCTCTTTCTTCCTGCCCCTCCCCTCTCTCTCCCTTGACAGGCACTTTTGCATTTGCATTCCTGAGTTCTCTTAACCTTTTACTTAGAGTGGTGCAGTATGGTTTAGAGTAAATAAATTTTAAAAGCCCAGAGGCTTAGGAATGATACAATTATCGCTGAATTTTGGTGTCCCTTCTTACCCTGTGTGAGACTCTGGGCAGGTTACTCAACCTCAGTATAGTATTTTTAGATATAAAACCACTTTCACCAGTTAGCTGTGAGAAGAGTGTGTCAAACACGGTGGAGGGGCCCTCATATGTGGTAAGTATGCAAAAAGTGTTTAGTTCCTCTTTCCCTCTAGGCCGGCACTCCATAAGGACGGCTCATACCTTTGCTATGCTCTTTTTTTTTTTTTTTTTTTCCTGGAGAAACCCTATAAAAATGTCAAAAAGGACTAACACACGGAAAACAGGTTTGAAATGCAGAGACCAACCTGCATGGAGTCGAAGTGATTGGTGTGTTGACACACTATTATGGAATAATTTTAAACAGAAATATAAGTTTAGGAGCAGACATCCTAAAAACTGCCCAGAAGGCCTAATGAAGGAAGGGAAGCTGCTGAAGAGGAGGACGATCTGGCACAGAAGAAGAAGGAGAAGGAGGAAGGAGGAGGAAGAACAGGTTCAACGAGAGTGAGCAACATGTTCATTTTCACAGCAACTAAACACATCAAACAAAAATAAAACCCAGCTATAAATAGTAAACATTCTGCCAGTGTACTGGGTAAATAATATTGTTTCAGTAATTAATGTCATTTTTTATAAACCGCCCCTAAAGCATTTACAATAAGGATGTGACAATGAGGAGGAAGAGGCAGGGGGAGAAGAGGACGGACCCAGGGCCCCAGAGCTTTATTTGTTCATACACTACACATGAATCCAACTTTTATCAGGGAAAGAGATAAGAAAGGCCTAGAAGCTGACCTCCTGTTACTCAGGACCCAGCAAAGGAGCGAAAAGGAGGTAAATTGGAATTTTCTCTATAAAGCAGAACAGCACAGAGGTGCTCACAGCAGGACAGAAGCAGCAGGAAAGAGGGAAGGGTCATAGTCTATGTCCCCCAACTCCCTCAACTTTCTGACTTCACTAAGTACTGCATTCCAGACTTATTTTTTTTTTTTCTCAAGGCCAAAGAGAATAAGGTTTAGAAGATGAAAAGGTAGACAGAATTGTCCTATCTGCTTCTATTTCACTGGTAAAAGTATAATAAAATAAAGGCAAAATACCTTATCTTTACCCTTATATAATAATAGCTAACATTTATAAAAGATCTATTATATATTATTACATACAACTTCAGATATTTTACATTTTGTTTCTAGAATTTCCATTTGGTTGCTTCCTACCATTTCCATTTCTCTACCAACACCTGTTCTCTGCTAAGATTCTCATTCATTGAAAACATGGTTTTTTTTTCTCACTGGGGATAGTTATTACAGTCATTTTAAACCTTTTGTCTGTTAGTTTCAACATCTGGTTCATCTGGGAGCTGGAGCTGATTTTTTTTGTCCTCATTCTCCATGATCTGGGAATTTTTTCTTCTTTTCCAGATATTATAGATGTTAGGTAGTGAAAATTCTGGATTCTGTTTTTTTCCCAATGAGTGTTGCTTCCTTTGTTTCAGCAGATAGTTCTCTTGTCTGTGCACAAACTGCAAACTGTTTCTAGGGCTACAACTCTGGTCGGTCTTAGTGAGATCTTCTGTCCATAGCTAGGGTGCTTTGAGTAGGCTCTATGCATGTGTGGTTCAGAGTCAGAGATGTTGGGAGATATGGTTTAGGGGTACCCTCTCTGGCCACCTTTGTGGTCTGGTTCCAGGCACTAATGCAACAACTGAAGATACTTGTTGATATGGGCTCCTATAATTGCTCTACACAGTCAAGGCCAAAAATGAATATGTTGCCTGGAAAACCATACTTTCCAGAGGACAAAATTATTGCAAGCCAAGGGTTAAAATATCCATTTAAATCAAACTGCTTTGGCTGAAACCTTTTACTATGTTTATGAAGTCCATCACGGCGGCATGGTGGCTCACACCTATAATCCCAGCACTTTGGAAGGCAGAGGTGGGCAGATCGCTTGAGCCTGGGAGTTTGAGATTGGCCTGGGTAATACAGCAAAACCCCATCTCTACCCCCCAAAAAAGACAAAAATTAGCCCTGGTGTGGTGGCATGTTACTCAGGAGGCTGAGTTGGGAGGATCACTCGACCCCAGGAGGGTGAGTTTACAGTAAGCCATGATCATGCCACAGCACGCCAGCCGGGACAAAAAAGTGAGACCCTGTCTCAAAAGAAAAAACATAGTCCATCACAAATTACTTCACTGCTATCCTTTTTTCTCTTGTTCTACATATTTGACTAATCTTCATATCTATTAAATAGGAACTCATAATTTATAACAAGTCTGTCTATTATAACTAGATGGACAAATAGAGTATAGGCTAATGTAAAACATTTTGCATTTCCTCTCCCATCATGTCATTAAAAACTGTCTTAAAGAGCAGAGTTATTGTGAATCAAATATGATAGCCTAAAGGCAAAGAATCTACAGATTATGTTGAATTTGTGGCCAATCTTTATTCTTAGCAGAGCAGCAGCTAGCTAGAGTTTTAAATTAGAAACCACTTCTACGCTGATATTACAATAGAATTTGATACTGAGCCCAGAATATTTAATAGGGAGTTCTAAATAGTATCATTTATAGAGATGAAAGCTTTAATATTAATCATTCTTTCCATTTACTAGTTGTTAAAATAACACTGTACTTCAATTTTCTTAAAGTAAATGAATAGAGCTGAAAAATAATAAATAAGTATTTATGTGATATCTGAGTTCCAAGTAAAGGTTCACTTTCTGGGCAGGGGGTCGTGGTGGGCATGGTAAACCCACTCGTATCACCCTAGATTCAAGCTTTTGTTGGAAAAACAGTACTGTATATATATACATACCATATATATAATGTGGAAGGACCATATAACCCTGGACATGACTGATTGTGCCAAGGTGGTTACGTGGCTCAAGTCAGACAAGATTTTTGATCCAGACAATCTGAAGTATACTTCTTAGGGATCATTTCTATAGGTGTATTGATAATAGCATACAAAAGAATGAAATACAAATAAATTTAGAGTACAAAATTTATACTCTGAAAACTACTACACAACACTGTAGAAAGAAATTAAAGATGACCTGAAAAAATCAATGGGCACCCCATGTTCATGAATTAGAAGGCTTTATATTGTTAAGCTGGGATGGCAATGCTCCTCCCAAATTCATCTACAGATTCAATACAATCCCCATTGTAACTCAGCTGACTTCTGTGTAGAAATTAACAAGACAATCCTAAAATTCATGTGGAAATTCAAGAGACCTTCACTAGCCAAAATAATCTTGAAAAAGAACAAATTTGGAGAATACACACTTTCTGATTTCAAAACTTACTACAAAGTTTCCATAATCAAGACAGCGTGGACTTGACATAAGAATAAACACATAGCAATGGAACAGGATTAAGAATCCAGAAATAAGCCTTCACATTTATAGTTAATTGATTTTTGACAAGGGTGCCAAGAAAATTCAATGAAGAGAGAACAGTTTTCAGCAAATGATGCTAGTAAAACTAGATATCCACATGCAAAAATGAAGTTAGACCCCTTCCTTACACTATACACAATTAACTCAAAATGGATCAAAGAACTAAATATAAGGGTGAAAATTATAAAACTATTAGAAGAAAATGTAGGTATACATCTTCATGGCCTTGAATGGAACAATGATTTCTTAGTTATGACACTGAAGGCATAAGCAATAAAAATAAAAAACAAACTAGGTATGTATCAAAATAAAAATCAAATTTAAAAACTTTTATGCTTCAAAAGATACTCTCAAGAAAGTGACAAGGCAATCCACAGAATGTGAGAAAGTTTTTGCAAGTCATACCTGATAAAGGACTTGTATCTAGAACACATAAAACTATTACAACTCAGTGATTAAAAGATAAACAGCCCAATTAACAAACAAGCAAAGGATTTGAACAGATATTTCCCCAAAGAAGTTATAAAAATGACCAATAAGCACAAGAAAAGATGCTCAAATATTATTAGCCATCTGGTAAATGCAAATCAAAATCACAATGAGATACCACTTCCCTCTCATTAGGATGGCTATCAGCAAAAAGTCAGATAATAACAAGAGTTGATGAGGACCTGAAAAAATGGAAATCTTCATAAGCTACTGGTGAGCCTACACATTGGTGCAAGCACTTTGGAAAAGTCTGGCATTTCCTCAATGCCAGGTTAAATATAGAGTCAGTATGTGATACAATCATTGTGCTTTTAAGTACAGAACAAAGAGAAATCCAAACATACACCTACACAAAAACTTGTACACAAGTGTTCATAGCAGCTTTAGACATCATAACTAAAACTAGAAACAACCCAAATGCTTATCAACTGATAAACAGATAAATAAAATGTGGGATGTGTGTGTATGAGAGAATAAAATCAGACAATAAAAAGAAACAAACAACGGATACATGAGACAACATAGATGAACCTTGAAAACATCATGCTAAGTGAAAGAAGCCAGTAACAAAAGACTACGTGTTGTATTATTTCATTTATATGAAGCATCCAGAATAGACAAATCTATAGAGAGCGTAGACTAATGGTTGCCTGGGGCTGGGGAGGATGAGCAGATTGGGGTGACAGCTAATGGGTCTTGTTGGGATAATGAAAATGCTCTAAAATGGACTTTGGTGATGGCTGTACAACCCTGTAAATATACTAAAAGCACTGAACTGTACATTTTAAATGAGTGAATCACATGGTCTATAAATTATACATCAATAAAACTGTTAAAATGAGTTATGTTCTCAGTTTTACAAGTTCTATAAAAGTGTTTAAATAAAACTTTGCAATTCACCCCATTCTTCTAATAACATATTATGCTTTTAGTGTACTGCATTTAATAACTTTGTTTACTATAGATATTATTATAACCAGCTTTTTATTATCAGTCATTTACTCCAAATGAATTCTGATAGTGAAGAAAAAGGACTGTGCAGGTAGACTGTAGTAAACTGTATTACTGTAAATATGGGGCCACAGGTGCACTGAAATGTGATAATTTGACTATTTCAATTAAACAATGCCTTAGCTAATTTTTGTGTAGACTAAAAACTTAAACACTTGAATTCACAGTGACTGACACAGCACAGCGAAAAGAAAATAACAACACAAGGTCATTCTTCAAGGGAACTCCCTGAATATTCCATTTCTAGAAGTTCCTATCCCAGCCCAAACTGGGGAATCTGAAGGACTCCAATTAGTCAATGCCAGTAGGTCTTCTTTGTCTAATCATTTCTATTACCTTGTGACAAGAATCTCCATTCACAGAGTTTAAAAAAAAGGCAGGGGGGCATCAAAATCTTGTCTTCAATGGCAATGATAATCACTTACCGTGGTTCAGAAATCACAGACTTCACACACCAGGTCTTCTTGATCTCTAATAACTTTTTAAAGAGAGGTGTTTAAAAGCACCATCACGACTTTGCAAATCAATTAGCTGAGGTTAAAAAAATAATGATTTGCCCAAAACTAATCAGGAAGAGCTGCAGAAAACAGAGCCCCAATCCTTAGGTTCCAAATGACACTTACTGATGAGACGTTTTTGTAGAACTGGATTACTCCATTATCCTTGGTTAAATGAAGTTGAACCTTACATTCATTTATTCAAAGGCGGGGGCTAGTGCTTAACATACAGACTGTGCTTCATGTTAAAACCCACACACACACACACACACAGGCCACTGGAGGAAGGTTGAAAGAATAATAATAATAATAATAACAACAATAAGTAAGAGCAAGAGAAGACTATAATAGGGAGATAGGAAATGTGGCTGTAGGGATTTAGAGAAAAGGCATCTTAAGAGTTTTTTTTTTTTGAAACTGTAAAATTGGTAAAGATAAAAGAAAATCTTCAGAGTTATGAAACAGCCTAGGAAGGCTTAGAAACAGCCACTTTCTAAGACTAATGGTAAGGGTATAAATTGTCACTAGTTCTGGAATATTTTGTAATATGCATGGAAATCTTCAAAAACACAACCCAAGGACCACTAAATCTTGCTGGGGATTAGGGTATGAAATGCTTGGATGTGTCCCCCACAGTCAACCCCATGACTGAGCCTTCCATGAGAAGCTTCTATGAGAATATGCAGAAGAGACAAGTTTCATCACCAATGCAGCTTTAGCTCATGTGTTTCTGAGATTGTCATTGAACTTTCTGACAATAACTATTTTAGTCCTTTTCCTGCTGAATTATATTTACGTTATAAAATATGCCCAATCCTTAACCAAGGACCTGCACTACTAGAGATTAAGTTGTAGGTCTATTTGCTGTGGCACTGTTTAAACTTGTAACAACATATACATTCAAAATTAAGAAATTATTTAAAAGAATTTGGTAATTGTATATGGAACACCATACTTTTAATCATGATGTTTGAATGTTTATGTACATGAAAGAGATTCAAACTGCACTGCCATGGTACAAAAGGAATTAAAAAACTATGTATGATGGACACACAGTGCAGGCATAACATACATCCTTAGAAGCATCAGACTTTCAGCCTCCATCAACAGATGCAGATTCTAATGTGACCATGAGCAGGGAAGAAAAGAATCCTTTTGAGAAACACCGGTTTCTGCAAGGCATTCCAAAGGAGATTCAAGTGACTTATGCAAAGATGACATTTGCTTGAACTCTGAAGCTAATGAAAAATGAGTGTATATAACATATGCTATGTAACTGAAGAAAGACACAGGGGAGTTCATGGGTACCCAAGGAAAGAGACAATGAGCACTGAGACCTCTGGGAAGGAGAGAAAGCCACTCTCTTGGGGTCACATGGGAATGTAACTGTGATTATTCAAAGACATAAGCTCTAACTCTCTCCGTGAAATCCAATTGTTACCTAGCTTAAGCAATGATCTCCCAAAAGAATGAGAGACACGTTTCCAGGGAAGAATTCAGGGAATCTTGCATAATAAACTGTTGTTAAAACTTGAAAAACAAAAAAAAGTAAAATAAATGGCAGCAGATTTTTGTGGAACAAATGAAGTACATATTCACCACATCATTCAATAATTTATAAAGCCTATGTCAGTCCCAAGTCACAACACTGAATAAAATATTATCATCCTACATTTTTATCTTAAAAATGACATTATCAGTTGGTTTTTATGGATGCACCAGAATGTAAACCTCTAGAAAACCCTGAAGAATCTGTGGCTAAACAATCCTGGACTACAAATCTCTCTACAAACCATGCCAAATCATCAGATTTCTAGAGACACTTTATTGTTCTATCCCTAGCAAAAGAAAAAAAAAAGAAGAAGAAATGGTATTTAGCAGAAATTCTTATACTGAATGAAAGAGCAGCAGCAAAGGCTCTTTATCAAAAGGTCAATATTTATAAGCCACAATGCAAGTGATAAAAAGTTTAGGAAGACATAAAATGAACATTATGCTGATAGACTACTAATTACTAAAAATTGCTTTACTTTAGGGCAACAAGTTTCACTTGTTCTGAAGGTTGCATGTATATTAATCTCCATGGATATTAATCATAATAATTATCATTCAATAATCCCAGACTAACATGGAGAGAAGTCTCAACATGCTTTCTACAGGGATATGTTTTTTAATCAAAGTTTTGTACCTAAAACATGAAGAAAATCTTTCATTACGGTCTATCAGATGAAGCTAAGCATATACTAAGATGGCATCATAAACTATCCTATTCTAGGTTTTCACATACAAATGTTATTTTATTTATTCATTTATTTATTTAGAGACAGAGTCTCACTCTGTCGCCCACGCTGGAGTGCAGTAGCACGATTTTGGCTCACTGCAACCTCCTTCCCTCCAGGGTTCAAGTGATTCTCCTGCCTTAGCTTCTCGAGTAGCTGCGATTACAGGTGCCCCGCCAATCATGCCCATCTAACTTTTGTATTTTTAATAGAGATGAGGTTTCACCATGTTGGCCAGGCTGGTCTCAAACTCCTGACCTCAGGTGATCTGCCCACGTTGGCCTCCCAAAGTGCTGGGATTACAAGCATGAGCCACCGCACCCAGCCAGAAATTTTATTTTAAAAATTCATTTTGAAAATATATTTCAAAAACCTGTATGATCATATTTTCATGAAACCATACTTTCTTATACAAGCATAGAAAATATCTGGAAAGATAAATATCAAAACTATAACAATGTTTCATTTACATATGTAGAAATACGACTGATTTTTATCTAAATGATTTTGATTACCTACATTTCTGAATTTCTGTGGTAAGCCCATCCTGCTTTCAGAATTAGAATAGTTTTTTAAAAACCAACTAAATCAAAGTAGTTAAAAAACATATAAACAAAAATCCACCTCATGGAAAGAAGAAGTACTTAAAGATAGAAGGTACAAATAAATATCAAAAATAATTGTGCCAAAAATGTTCTTACATTTTGACCCAAGAATCTAACAATCCATTCTAAGGAAATAATCCTCAATGCGGAAGAACAGTTATTCGCATATGTTCATGGAATCCCTTTTTGTAACGTAAAAAAAAATCGTACATATATAGGAGAATGTTTAGATAAATTTTGGTTCAACCACTTAATAAAATGTCATCTGGTCTTGGCTGGGCACGGTGGCTCACACCTGTAATCCCAGCATTTTGAGAGGCCAGGGCAGGTGGATCACAAGGTCAGGAGATCAAGACCATACCGGCCAACATGGTGACATCCCATCTCTACTAAAAATACAAAAATTAGCTGGGTATGGTAGCGCGAGCCTGTAATCCCAGCTACTTGAGAGGCTGAGGCAGGAGAATCGCTTGAACCAGGGAGTTGGAGGTTGCAGTGAGCCAAGATCACACCAGTGCACTACAGCCTGGGTGAAAGAGGGAGACTCCATCTCAAAAAAAAAAAAGAAAGAAAAAAAAACTTACCTGGCCTCTGCACGTGATGTTTATCAAGGTATACTGAGGACACATGGAAATGTTAGGAAATCAAACATAGAGGTCAGTGTCCACTGTGTAAAGGACAGAGTTCACAGAAGAAGAAGAAAGGTGCTAACAGTAGCAGTGTTTGCCTGTGGAAGGTGAGACTATGAGTGTTTTCTTGTGTGTGTTTTTCACAATGTCCTCTCCCAAGTTTTCCCCATAGGGATGTCGCTCATGGATTAGCAGAAAGAAATACTGGTAAAAAGTGGGCCCGGGCCAGGTGCAGCGGCTCATGCCTGTAATCCCAGTACTTTGGGAGGCCGATGCAGGTGGATTACGAAGTCAAGAGATTGAGACCACCCTCGCCAACGTGGTGAAATCCCATCTCTACTAAAAATACAAAAATTAGCTGGATGTGGTGGCGGGCACCTGTAGTCCCAGCTACTCGGGAGACTGAGGCAGGAGAATCGCTTGAATCCAGGAGGAGGAGGTTGAATCCAGGAGGAGATCGTGCCACTGAACCCAGCCTGGCGACAGAGCAAGACTCCATCTAAAAAAAAAAACTGGGCCGGGTGCGGTGGTTCACACCCATAATCCAGCAATCTGGGAAGCCAAGGAGGGCAGCTCACTTAAGGTCAGGAGTTCGAGACCAGCCTGGGCAACATGGTGAAGCCCCATCTCTACAAAAACTATAAAAATTAGCCAGGCATGGTGGTGCACTCCTGTAATCCCAGCTACTCAGGAGGCTAAGGTGGGAGGATAGCTTGAGCCTGGGAGGCAGAGGTTGCAGTGAGCCGACATTGCACCACCGCTCTCCAGCCTAGGTGACAGAACGAGACTCAGTCTCAGAAAAAAAACCACACATATATATAGATACATATATATTTTATATATATAGGAGATACATTTTTTAAAGAGTGGAAAAAAAAAGTTCATGAAATCAAAATACAAAACAAAACATTGCAGATGTGTACCCAGACCCAAAAATGGAATTTTTGTGAGGGATTTGAAGAATTCAACCTGATTAATTACCCCTTCGCTGGGTTTGTATTACTTTGTAAAGCAAAAAATGCTGAGAACTTTGTGAGTGCTTTGACCACTTCCCCTCTGGATTCTTGGTGAGAGGGGAGGCTCAAAGAGGCCAAGCTGACTCAAAACCCCTGTACCAGGTTGGGCTACACTGCCCAATCCGCACAGTGATTGTATCCAACCGAGAGCCCCCTGGCTCTCTATGATCTGCCTAATGTTTTCACAGAACTCTCCTTTAAGACGGAGATAATTTTTTCTAACATGTAAACTGAGTAAGAACAAAAAGCCATTATATAAGCAGTGATGGAGGGAAGGCAGCACAGAGCGGTCACCCCTCGGGTTAAGGATGTTCTCTGGCAGGGGTTATCAGAGAGTGACACGGAGGCTGCAGTCACTACTCAGGGGGCTCCCTGAAGGAGCTTAGAGGCGCAGCCTCCTTGGTAACCGGCAGCCTTCCGCAGCACACTCATACTCCGCGCTAAAAATAAGGCAGCACTATCTATACAGTGTTAGTCACTAGGAAACGGCGAAAATACGACTGCACCAATGGCCTGCTATGGGAGGAGTATCAATTGTGTTTTCCAGCTCTTACAAACAAATCAGAATCCCTGCGTGATGGGCCATCCTCTTTCCAGTTTTCTCTTATCACCATTTTCTCTCCTGCTGGCAGACGAGCACACACATGCACACACACTTGTGCACACACACGTACATACATGTGCATACACATAAACACATGACTGTAGTACACACTTAGAAGAACCCACTGTAGGCTTCAGCAAATGATCTCACCTGGTGCTGCCTCAGCAACTTGTCCCTCTAAATACATCTCATTGGCACTTCTCATCCAGAATGCTCTGGAAAGCCCTGGCTCTCCTGGAGAAATTCTCCAGAACAAGCACGGTACAAGCACGGTACTTGACGCATGAAGGCGGGAGTCCTAGGCGTCACACACTCGAGGTATGTCCTGGCCACTTTATTCTCTGTTCTATAGTTTCCCAGATCCCCTTTCATTAAATTAGGCTAACAAAACACTTGCCAGGTTTCTGTAAATCTCCAGCAAATGTTAACTTGTGCTAGCTATTTTTATTTCCATTGGTCTTCTAGCTATTTCCAGCTGAAAGTCCTGACAGTAATTCAAATGTCCTTTATCCTAAATGGAACAAGCCAGCCCCTTCCCAAAGCTGCGTCTCCTATCGGCAGAAAGAGCACCCCAGCTTCCTGGCCACACAAGCTGTGCAACACTCCCCACATCCAATCTGTTATCAAGCCCTGTACTCCACACCTTTTCTTTCACATTTGTTTTTTCCCTTTCTATTCACCTTCTATTTCTAGTTTCGGCCAATATCACCTCCAGCCTCTTCCACCTTCCTGCCATCTTTTTACTACCACCAAAGTGAAATCCTCAGCTTTAACTGCATTATTTCCTAACTTACAAATTATCAAATATCATCCAAACACCACAGCACATAATATTTTATGGCCCAGCCTCAAAGGAGTAGAAATTGAAGGAAATTTCACATTCTTCCACTTTCCACTCCTTGTTGATCACCCACGCTCCTCCTCCTCCACAGCTCACTCATGTCCAAATGCTCCCTATTCTTTAAGATTCATCTTCACTGTCCTCTCCACTGTAAAATCTCATGGAGTCCTCAAACAAATTCTCCCTATCCCTTTTTGGAATTTCAGAAACACTTTATAGTCTATTTGTATGATTCTCATAGTATATATCAACTTCTACCTATAAGTAAACGTGTGTCTCCCTTCTTGAATGGTAGAATCCTTAACTGATCATCCATTCATTCATTCAACACACACTTACCATATGCTTATCCAGTGGGAGGAACTGTGCTGGGTGCAAGAGATGCAAAGGTGTGCTAAGTAGACAAGGTCCTATCCCTCTGGTGGGACGTCAGGTTAGTAAGGAAGTACAAACTATGTGCTGAAACAGGGGTAGGACCTGGACTGGGAGAGCTCCCAGCAGGCTCCCCCTGTCTAGTCTAAGAATGCAACATACTCAGTTCTTAACTGAGAATTGTAGAGGAGAGGGGATGAGAGTGCCAGGAGAGAGAACAGCACACGAGGTCCAGAGTGACAGGGAGTTCACTCAACAATCAATTCCATGAAGGCCTTGGCTTCTCCCTGATTCATCTTTGTGACTACAGTCCGCACACTGCCTTAAATATCATAAATGCTCATAAATTTTGGTTGTACCAACAAATGAATCAACACATTAGTCTCTTATTTTTAGTCTAAACTCCAACATGACCCTGTTCCATGGCATGATCCGTTACTATCAAGGTGCCCTACATGTGACCGATGGGATGCCATCCTTCAGTGAGCCACTCAGATAGACGGAGGAAATCCACAGGCCCCTGTCCCACGCCTTGGATGCCTGTTTGGATGCCCAGCCTCACCCAGCTGGCTGGAGGCGGGGCTCCCTGCAGTGAGCAGCAGTTGCAGGAATCTGTGATGCTTCCCCAAAGTGAGGAAGAACTGGGCCTCCTCCCACAGCTTTCCTATCTGCAAAAGCTGGCATGGTTCTTCTCCTAACAGACCTGGTCCCAGACGGACCATCTCCAGCAGATGCCCCTGAACTGTAAAAGCTATACGGCAGAGGCCTCCCTCTTCCTGGTCCCCATTTTCCAGCCCTTTCCCTTTGCCCTGATGCTCATAAGTGACACGGAAGGCTGCAGTGGAAATGCGGGAGAACTCTTCCGAGAAACATAAGCAAAAGCTTTAGTATATGACATCGCGGATAAATATATAAAAGGGTAGGGGGGACGGAGAGAACCAAATTCAAAACTGCTAACTTCAGGCTCCATCCATGAACAACAGAAGGCAAAAAATGCAGGCCGATTTCTGTGTTATCATGAAACAGGAAGATGAGCACTCAGGACCTCAGTCATGAAAACACTTGCTTTTCCTCACTGCTTTGCGCTGGCTATGCAGCAAGGTCATCAACAAATGAACAAGAAGAAAGCAGGCAAAGGCTCAATAAGCCAAGAATGGAGACAAGGCCTCCTGGATTTACCTGAATTGAATGTAAAGAGAGACTGAGACCTCATAGCCAACACGTTCCCTTTTCCTTAAATAGCAAGACAGCACAGCCTCGAGGCTGAGATGGGGGAGGACTGGCATCAGGGTGAATGGGGCCAAACGCTAACCCTGCCACTTGCTTGCTGTGAGCGTTTGGGAAGGATTTACAGCATCCCTGGAAAACTGGAAGCATGATTTTGCTTTCAACCCCCAGAGAGAAACGTGGTCTTGCTCCTGCTGGGTTTAGCTTGAGATCCAGGAAGGACAATGCTCTGCGCATGTTCCCTTAAGAAGCAGCAAGTAGATGGCCAGTGTGTGGTCTTCATTAGTGGGAATACCACGCTAAGTCTAGAAAGTCCACAGTGGGACAAGCATTTGGTGGCCTTCTCAAGGACTCCAAGGGAGTGGAGGGTGTCCCTGGCACGGGAGGCTAGAAAGAAAGCTTCACTGAGATCTGCTACTTTCGTCTGTGTCACTGCCTTGCTCCCGTGAGTGTCTGCACCTGTGACTAAACAACTTGAAAACAAAAATTAAGTCTGCATATGTCTCCTTGTCCTGCTCAAACACTGTAGCTATTGTGGGCAGGTTTCAAATCTTCTGAAGCTGTAAGCCTCTTTTTCTTCATCTCTAAAATAGACATAATAATCCTCGTGTCTTGTGTCTTGTGGAGACAGAATGAGATACCGCATATGGGAACTTTCTGGCTCAGGTCCCAAAGAGTCCCCTAGATGCTACTGCTGCTGGGTGTGGCTGCTGCAGCTATTTTCTGCAGTTATTTACTGGGATAAGACCAGTGGAAACCCTAGCAGGCCACCTAAAAATGATAGATTCTCAGCAGTCTAGCCAGTTTGGTAATGTAAACATTTAAAGAGGAGGGACAGGAATAACAAGAAAGCAAAGGGTTAATAAATACCCCTTACCCTTTTAACCATGTTGTCCCAAGCACCATCTGGGGAGTGTGCACCACTTCTCATTGGAAAGTTTGTAGGTTTGCAGAGTTCATGGAAGATTCTTCCTGCTCCTCTTTCACTCGTCTTCAGAATGAACAAGTACAGGAAGTGTGCAGAGATGCCCGCACAGGGCCAGTTCTTATGTAACCATGTGATTCTCAAATTGGTTCTTGTCCCTTCCCATTGGAAAGGTTTTGACAGTCTTCCTACACATACAAAATGCCATCCCCAGAATTAGAATCCCACGCCATGAAGCCGGCTCCCAGCATAAAAATTACTTCCTGGCAGACGTGAAACAGACATGTCCGAGTCTGGACATCGTGCTCACATCTCCTCTCCCGAGGTCACATCGCACTGAATTCAGAGGTAGGAAGGACACTGTGACACAGTCACCACTTGGAAAAACACAAAACAAAATAAAAAGTATCGCAACAGCACACTATCTCAGGAGAAAGGATAAACATAGAAGGCATGCTAGCTTCGCGTGGAGCTGTTCGATGGCCATCAAAAGCAGGGTCAATGGGAAGCAGGTAACTGGATCATGGGACTCTTAACTGGTCATTCCTTCCCTCTCTTGCCTGTACCCCAGAATAACCAGCGTGATTCTCAGGGGTGCTTTGATACGATCCTACTAGAGGCAAAGTCACGAGTACAGGCACCTACAGAAAATCATTGGAGGAAGAGGTGCTGGATGCCTATAACTACCCATCCCAGGTACCAGGACCCCATCACCACTCAGCCCTGCCAGATTCTGGTGGTCCTCTGTCCTAGCAGTGCCTAGCCTAGGTCCAAGGCACTCTCCAAAGTGTATCATGGATAGAAAAGTGTTTCCTGTCGTGGACAGTCACATTGATTCAATGTATATTGTGGTTTTGAGCCTTACCTACTTTTGAAAATCTGCACAAGAGCAGGCACCATAAAGACATCCTCGGCCATGTGCCTACATGCTAATTCCCGAGTAGCAAAAATGCAGAGCAAAAAATCCACCTCTTCCTTCACTAAAGAGGCTCTCTGAGGGGTATAAAACTCCTGCACTGCTAAGCACTCTTATGAAAATTCTCTAGAATTCGTGGACTTTGGGATATGCCACCCCTCAGGATTAACTGTTTTTGAAGCCACGTTGAAGAATGAACCCAGTCATCTGGGGTGTAAATGCATTCTGCAGACTCATTTCCACCATCAGATCCAAATGACAATCATCAATTGTAAAAAACTTACTAAAACTGGCTCCATGCCAAGGCTTCTCAGAACTTAACATCAATTAACTCATTAATGTCCATAACAAGCCTGGGTGGGAGATACTACTAGATCCAACTTACTAATGAGGCAAGGAAGGTTAGGTAAATTGTCCAAGGTCACACAGCTAATGAGCAATGAAGCTGGGATGCAAAACCAGGCAGTCTGGCACCAAAGGCTGCACTCATAAAAGCTGTTTTATTAGCCTCACACAGAATTGACTTGCTTATATATCACGAGACCCTGATGTTTCCTCGCCCTTGGTTCCCTGTGTGTCACCCTTGCACCTGCTGGATGGTGCTCTTTTGCTCTAATGCCCCATGTGCAAAGAAAGGATGCCAAGGAAGTTTGCACGATACACCAGAGACGAAGGACTGACACTGTTTAATATGTTGCCTCTCCTTCTGCCACAGCCAGGGTATAGAGTTATTGGAGATTTTGAGCTACAAGGGGGAAGGAGGAAGATTCTGGCTGGAAAAGTATTCTTCTGAACCTGCTGAACTTAGCCCCCACTAAGTCCTCCACCTCATGAACACATCAGAGCTGCTCTTTATCGAAGCGCCATCAGCCTGCGGAGTTTCTCACACACATGCCTTTGATAGGCGCGCCCCCTAGTGGCCAGAGAACAGATTCAACCCTAACTGCCCAC
This sequence comes from Papio anubis, assembly GCF_008728515.1. Classification (NCBI taxonomy): domain Eukaryota; kingdom Metazoa; phylum Chordata; class Mammalia; order Primates; family Cercopithecidae; genus Papio; species Papio anubis. Next base: position 107,018,191 of record NC_044979.1, read on the forward strand.
AAATGTCCTTCCTAAGGCACAGCAATGCGTGCTAAATAGGAAAGGAGTTTGCAAAACAGGAGTGGAAGAAACCTGTCTCTTCACCTGGTGTTCAATAACCATCCCTGAAAAATTGTGTCTGGAGTTAAAGTTAATTACCGTAAAAAGTAAGAACAACGAAGGTCAAGTATTACCATAGCAATGAATCATAGGTCATCTGTTTTTTTTTTTGTTTTTTTTGTTTTTTTGTTTTTTTTTTGAGGCGGAGTCTTGCTCTGTCACCCAGGCTGGAGTGCAGTGGCCGGATCTCAGCTCACTGCAAGCTCCGCCTCCCAGGGTTATGCCATTCTCCTGCCTCAGCCTCCTGAGTGGCTGGGACTACAGGCGCCCGCCACCTCGCCCGGCTAGATTTTTGTATTTTTTAGTAGAGACGGGGTTTCACCGTGTTAGCCAGGATGGTCTTGATCTCCTGACCTCGTGATCCGCCCGTCTCGGCCTCCCAAGGTCATCTGTTTTTAAAAGTTTTCCCTTAAAACACTTCCTTTAAAAATATGAAAACAGGCTGAACATGGTGGCTCACAACTGTAATCCCAGCATTTTGGGAGGCTGAGGTGGGATGATCACTTGAGCCCTGGAAGGTGGAGGTTGCAGTGAGCCATGATGACGCCACTGCACTCCAGCCTGGGCAAAAGAACAAGACCCTGTCTCCAAACCAAACCAAACCACACCACACCACACCACACCCCACCCCACCCCACACCACACACCACACACACCACACCACACCAAACCAAAGTTTTAAAAGTCCAATTATTCATGCATACCCTTTTCAGATGGAGTCCACAGGTCACGGGTGCTTCTGAAATTAGACTATTCCCAGCAATCAGTACTCCTCCCTGCTCCCTCCCCACGCCGGGGTAGGAAGAAGGGAGTAACACATCACATACGAAAGTCACCAAACAGATGGAAATAGTGGCAACAGCACATGCCCTGCAGCAAGAGCAAAACGTGGGCCGACTCTTTTGTGCAGAGGCCCTGCCCCGTGACTTAATGTGCTTGGTTCGCTTGGTTCAATGACAGGAAATAAATCTCATCTTCTTCGGTTTTTCAAGAGTTTTCCAAAGCTAACTTTTTCTTTCCTAGATGTGCAGCTACAACTTGTTTTTCATCCCCCCACAGACAGACAGGGTCTCGCTCTGTTGCCCAGGCTGGAATTCAGTGATGCAATCATAGCGTGCTGCAGCCTTGACCTTCTGGGCTCAACAGATCCTCCTGTCTCAGCCTCCCAAGCAGCTGGGACTACAGACACGTGCCACCATGCCAAGCTAATTTAAAAAACTTTTTTGTTTTGTAGAGACAGAGTCTCACTTAATTGCCCAGGCTGGTCTTGAACTCCTGGCCTCAAGTGATCCTCCCTCCTCTGCCTCCCAAACTGCTGGAATTATAGGAGTGAGCGACTGCACCCAACTAGCAGCTACAACTTTAAGACAACTATGGTCTCTGCATATAAAATTAAACATGAAGACAGTGCATGCCATTCTCTCTGTCATTTGACCAAAAGCATCCAAGAAACACAGCACAGAGGCAACCCTGAACATGTACGGGCAGGATGCTGGCAATCCTCTCTTCCCCTGTAACGAATGAGCCACTAAAAAGGATGCCCACCTGCCAATCAATGAAGTGTGCAATGAAACTCCCTGACAGTTTTTGCCTGACCCATCGGCCGCCCACTTTGGCTTCTCTTCCCTTTTAAAATTCTCCTTTATGGCCAGGCACCATGGCTCACACCTGTAATCCCAGCACCTTGGGAGGCCAAGGCAGGTGGGTCGCTTGAGCTCAAGAGTTTGAGACCAGCCTGGGCAACATGGTGAAATGCTGTCTCTACCAAAAATACAAAAAAATAGCTGGGCCTGGTGGTAAGCGCCTGTGGTCCCAGCTACTCAGGAGGCTGAGGTGGAGGACAGCTGGAGCCGAGGAGGCAGAGGTGGAAGTGAGCCGAGATCGCACCACTGCACTCCAGCCTGGGTGACAAAGTGAGACCCTGTCTCAATTAAAAAAAAAATGCAAATAAAAATAAATTCCCCTTAATATTTGTAGGAGTGAGGAAGGAAAAGTTAGAGATGAAAAGAATGCTCAAGAGACTCCAACGCTCCCCACCATTAAAACAGAAATCTCAACAGTACCTCTAAACATACAGCTCCAGAGGTGGCTACTGTTTAAAAAATGGAAAAATGATTCTAAAAGATTCTATTTACCTGAGAACCACATGTCAAGAGTCAGATCAAACTTCCCCACACAGCTTTGCATAACTCCCCACCAATGCTGGTTCACTTTAACTCCCTTTACTATCCTGCCCTCTTCATGTTATTACTGTCACACATTTTAATTATGTGACAGTACTTTCAACCCCCAAATACATTATTATTGTTTTTACAGCCAATATTCAGAGAGATTTTCCATTTCCAGTGCATTCTTTCCTGTACTTCCATGTTAAAGCAGAAAGCAAAAATTACTTGTACAGGTTGCCTGCCCTACTTAAAATACTTTCATGGTAGAATAAGGAAAAATAACTGGGAATGAGAGTTGGGAGACTCGGGTACTGGGAAAAAGCCCATCTGCCATGAACATCAGGCAAATCCCATTTAATATGGAGGCCAGTTGCACATCCAAGAATGCTTCTAGCTCCTGCTGGGCCCTGATGAAAGCTTTAGAGCCCTCTAAGGAGACTCCGAGAACCTGAGAACCCCTGTCTTGGCCTTTAAACTTTAAGCAACTTCAAACCCTTCAGGCTTATAAGCAGGGTTGCAATGTAACAGAAACGTCCCAGCAGCTGGTCAGCCAGAGTTCAGCCGGCTGGCTGAGAGTCAATGGCTATGTATTTGCGCCACCTGGTGGCTATTTCTGCTCTGGTTCACTAAAGGAATTTCCTGGCTTGTTGAGGTCAGGGATGCCTCAGAAGTTATTACGACTGGGGTCTGCAGCATTTCAGATAGGAAAAAGAGAGTCTCTGATCTGATCCAAGTGTCAAGGAGGCAGAGAGTATAAGATATGGTCCCTGAGGAACAGGCACATCTGCGTGAGTTCATGCAGCCCGAACCATCCCGGGTAATCCCTTTACCCATGTCCCCCAAGGATCCCTCAGGGGAAAGGGGCTGACTGGGGCTGGTGGACTGGCTAGGATTGGCAGAGCTTCGCTGCAGAGCACCCTGGGACCTCTTGCATTCTATATAGCTATAACCATACAGGATTTCAGGAAATGTGTATTTTTAAATATACTGTCCTTTTACTTTGAGGTTTATGGGTTATATCTAAAATGTATTTGAAAGCAAAGTGCTTGTTTAAGAATACTATCCCAGTTAATATGGGATATAGGGAAAAGTGATTCGATTGACAAAAACCTGCATTATCTTGTGCTTTCCAGAGACGGCCTGTTGCAAAAAGAGAATACCACAAAAATTAAGAGAATGTCAAAATTTAATTTCTTCTATTCCCACAAATGTATTCTAGATTCTTAGTAATACTGTCCTTGTACTCCAAGAGACTGCACCACATTCTTAGTGATGAAAGCCTGTGGTAAAATCACATTGGGATCAGTGCTGAAATACAATGCAAGTCCACTGTAGACTGGGTTCTCTTCATCTAGAATGATTTTTCTGAGAATTCACCAGGTTTCAGGGATGTAGTATTTTGGTATAGCAGGCCTTTTAAGGCAGTTTCTGGCTTTAAAATAAATGAATTGAATCATAGTAAGTTATAATACTTTCCCTGTGAATTCCAACATGGTACTGAGTAGTAGTGAATGATTTGCAGAAATTATTTAACTTTTCCTTCTTACTGTAATTTATACTTCCCTCAGGTGGCCATTTTTCCCCATCAGAGAGAGAATATTGGGGCCAGGCCGTAGTACAGAAAAAAATGAGTCGCCTCTTTTTCAGGGTTTGTGGGTCAAATTGGTCCCAATGGCTTAGGATGCATTTCAAGGGTGATGCCTGAGTGTTTCCCATCTGAAAGACAAAATCGCCCGCGTTTTGGTTTGCTTTGTTTCTCCCCCTGCCCAAGAACCCTCAACAGTCCCTGGACCCTGCTGATGGGAATAGCTGCACTCACCCATGCAGCCGCAGAAACACCCCCTGCCCAACAACCCGCAATGGTCCCTGGACCCTGCTGACTGGAACAGTTGCGCTCACCAACGCAGCAGCAGAAACACTAGTTCTCCTCCCAGACCACAAGGAGGACCAACAAAAGTCGGATTTAGTGGCCCTTACCAACACATTCTCAAAAACCTGCACCCTTGCCTGTCCTCCTAGACCACAGAGAGGACTGAGAAAAATCGGATTTAGTGGCCCTTACCAACGCATTCTCGAAAACCTGTTAAAGTCCTAAGCATTCCTCTGTTAGTATTGGGACCTTACCCATGTCCTATAAAGATGTTATGCCCCCAAAATGAAGTGGACGGCCATACCCTGAGGGAGGCAAGGGCTCTCCAGAGTCGTAAGAGTGATGCCTTTTGTCCTCACTTATATGAATAGGAAGGATACAATTTCTGAGGCTCCCCATATCGTAGCTTCAGGAATAACTTCTGTTAGGCCTGCTTGTCTGAGGAGGGATCCTAAAATTCCAGATAGCCTCCTCTACAACGGGTATTTCTGCAAAAATTATGTCCTTCTGACTGGTGAGCCTGGGTGCCTAAAGAAGGTAACAGAGTCCTGGAGTTTCTACTAGAAATCATTCTTATACAAGAAAGTAGAAAAGCACCAGAGACAGTGGTTTTTCAGATGCGGGACTAGCCTCGGAGAAGAGAGGTGACAGGAAGTTTGTCTGGCAGGCGTTAGGACCCAGGGGGCAAGGGTCAGGATAGATAGGATAGATAGGTGAGTCTCCTTTGGGCGACATGCCTTTTAGAGTTCTGCTCACCGCCCCAGGATCAACCAACTTGCTGTCGGGATCCTGAAGCTGCATGGCTTTCCTCTCTGTCCACCCTTGGCTCAGCCCAGAAGCACAGGAGAAGCGGGAGTTGGTTCCAGCCAAACCAACACTCCCAACTCCGAAGAGTCAGGGGTTGCTAGAGAATCCTTTCCCAGAAAGCCTGACAGCTGTGTCTTTAGTCCAGTGGCCATGTTAGTCGCTTTTAACTGGAAAACAGGTGCCTGGTATTTAGCCCCCGAATTCGAAGGAAAAACAGGACAGAATAGCAAGTGAAAGGGGTCCGATGGTACTCACCGCTTGGCAATATGCAATAGTCTCACACTTGGCGATAGGTGATGGTCCCATCTGGGTCACCAAAATGTGTCCAGAATTGCTGGGATCTTGGTCTCACTGACTTCAAGAATGAAGCCACTGCTTGGCAACAGATGATGGTCCCTCCGTGGTCGCCAAAATGTGTCCAGAATTGGTGGGTTCCTGGTCTTACTGACTTCAAGAATGAAGCCACAGACCCTCACGGTGAGTGTTATAGTTCTTAAAGATGGCGTGTCCGGAGTTTATTCCTTCTAATGTGTGGATGTGTCCAGAATTTCTTCCTTCTGGTGGGTTCGTGGTCTCGCTTATTTCAGGAGTGAAGCTGCAGACCTTGGCGGTGAGTGTTACAGTTGATAAAGGCAGCACGTCCGGAGTTGTTCGTTTCTCTCAGTGGGTTCATGGTCTTGCTGACTTCAGGAGTGAAGCTGCAGACCTTCGCAGTGAGAGTTACAGCTCATAAAGGCGGCGCGGACCCAAAGAGTGAGCAGCAGTAAGATTTATTGCAAAGAGCGAAAGAACAAAGCTTCCATAGCATGGAAGGGGGCCCGAGCTGGTTGCCACTTCTGGCTCAGGTGGCCTGCTTTTATTCCTTTATTTGGCCGCACCCACATCATGCCGATTGATCCACTTTACAGAGAGCAGATTGGTCCATTTTACAGAATGCTGATTGGTCCGTTTTACAGAGTGCTGATTGGTGCATTTACAAACCTTTAGCTAGACACAGAGTGCTGACTGCTGCACTTACAATCCTTTAGCTAGACAGAAAAGTTCTCCAAGTCCCCTACCCAATTAGCTAGACACAGAGTGCTGACTGGTGCATTTACAAACCTTTAGCTAGACACAGAGTGCTTATTGGTGCGTTTACAATCCTTTAGCTAGACACAGAGTTCTCACCCGACCCAGAAGCCCAGCTGGCTTCACCTCTCATTACCATTTAAGAGCAGACTTTCTCCTCCCCACTTATCACAGACGGGGGGGCCTCTGGGATTCTCCTCTCCATAGTTTACTTCTGCCCAAAAGCTCCCTGGGGACTTCCCAGTATAGTAGACTCTTCTTATTTGCAGTATTTGTGTCCTAGAATATTGCTGCAAGTAAGTTAACTACTGAACCATTGCTCCTAGGAACAATATAGAATTGTTTCTGCGAGCCTTTGACCATAACGTTTTTGCCAACCAGTGAATATATAACCTTGTTTTATGTGTGTTTCTGTTTAAAGACACCCTATTTAGTATACGTTGTTGATTCATTAACATTGAATGCTCAGCCAACAGTTCTAGACTGCCTCAACAAAGCTTAACAAACACATATATTTTTGTATTTTTTCTTCGTGACACATCACAGCCTTCTTACACTTCGAAACACTAAAACAGCACTTCAGCACTACATTTAAAGGCCATGTGAAACTGAAATTACCATCAGAAAGCAGGAAGCACAAAAGTGAGAAAAACGTGGCCTAGACAGACTGGGAAAGGGACACCTGTTTGAAGCATGAGAGCTGAAACAGGAAGGCAGGGCGGTGGCTTGTTGTCTTGTTCGACTTCAGCTGTAACATCTGAGTTGGGCAACTCAAATTTTTTTGCCACTATGCATTTGTCCAAGAATGATCTAAAAAAGCACTTTGAATATTGATTTGGGCGTTACAAATAAATTTTAGCAAATAGGCAACTTTGCAAATATGGAATCCATGAATAATGTGGACTGATTGTATATAGCAAAGCCCTTTGAATTTAAAATTCTTCTATAACTCTTCCCTCACTCCTAAAGCCAACTCTACTTCTGTCTCTGTTTGCAACATAAACGCTGGCCATAATAAATGACCTGCAGTTTCCCAAGCACCCAGTGTTCTTTCGCCTTTAACTGTTACTTTCACCACGCATTTCACATTACCCTCCTGGGACAACCTACAACTCTCACATTCTGCCATCACAATCCATCATGGTGTCAGAGCACTGGGTGCCGTTCCAATATTAATAGCAATCATAACATGGTAATAATAGCATCTAGATTCACAGACTATGTAGCAGGAACTGCTCTGAACAACTTACAAGTATCTACTAATTTAATCTACACAACACACGTATTGATAAGAGAAAATTATTACCCCTCATTTTAAAGAATAAAAAAGAGACATGAAAACGTCAAGTACCTTGCCCAAGTCACTCAGCCTGTGAGTGGAAGAGTCAGAAATCGATGTCAGCAACCCAAACCTACAGCCCAAGCTTAATCACAAGGTTACTCTCACAATGACTATTGACACCTAGTAGCATTGAGACAAAGATGCTTCCCTTCCTTAGTATTAGGATGGAGACAGAGATAGAGAAAGAAAAATATAAATATGCAGTTCATTTAATTCCCTGCCATCTCTACTTGGTGAAAAACTGTATTAAGATGACACCAACCCCTGCATATGTAATTTTGTATAATTATACTTGTGTAACTACAGGTAATTATTTTCTATCACCCAAGAAGGCAGAAAATCCTCTTAAAAATTTGAACATGAACCTTAATTCTGAAATAATGTTTTTACCGTTACCCATAACCTCTTCCACCTTCACATTTTAGTCATTTTTCCCTCCAGGATGATCCTGAAATATTATGAAAAATTTTTGTAAAATGTTTCATGTTAAAACACATTATATCATTTAGAAACAATTTAAAAAAAAAAAAAAAAAAAAAAAAAAAAAACAGCTTATGTTCTCCCCAGTCAATATAAAGGAAAGGAAAACAAAGTAGCTAGAAAAAAAAAAAAAAAAAAAAGCCTTGTCTGATTTTAATATCTGCTTTGATTCAGAAGGGATCAGAAAGATGAACTACAGACATCTCCTTTTTCATGCTCGTCCACTAGACTGAACAAGGAAAAATTCACAAATAGGCTACAAATTGGAAATCAAACCAGAGACAAACTCCGAAAGGGCTCTAGCCATGAACACAACACTTTGCAGAGTGTGAAAGCCATGGTGCACAGGTCTTAGTGGCTACAATCAAGAGGGACAAGTTTGTAGATAGCATTTCCCCTGTTCTCAAAATAAAGTCATCCTAGAGGTGAGGGTCTGCCTTCCATTACTCTCAGGAATCCATGTGCCCTTTCTTAGAAGTTCCACTAAGAATAGCATTATCGGCCGGGCGCAGTGGCTCAAGCCTGTAATCCCAGCACTTTGGGAGGCCGAGACGGGCGGATCACGAGGTCAGGAGATCGAGACCATCCTGGCTAACAGGGTGAAACCCCGTCTCTATTAAGAAATACAAAAAACTAGCCGGGCGAGGTGGCGGGCGCCTGTAGTCCCAGCTACTCGGGAGGCTGAGGCAGGAGAATGGCGTGAACCCGGGAGGCGGAGCTTGCAGTGAGCTGAGATCCGGCCACTGCACTCCAGCCTGGGCGACAGAGTGAGACTCCGTCTCAAAAAAAAAAAAAAAAAAAAAGAATAGCATTATCCCGGAGGGGCACAATGGCTCATACCTGTAATCCCAGCACTTTGGGAGTCCAAAGTGGGTGGTTCACTTGAGATCAGAAGTTTGAGTGCAGCCTGGCCAACATGGCGAAACCCCGTCTCTACTAAAAATACAAAAATTAGCTGGGCATGGTGGCACACTCCAGTCCCAGGTATTCAGGATGCTGAGGCAGGAGAATCACTTGAACCTGGGAGGTGGAGGTTACAGAGAGCAGAGGCTGTGCCACTGCACTCCAGCCTGGGTGACAGAGCGAGTCTCTGTCTCAGAAAAAAAGAACAGCATTATCGTAGACAACTCTGTCTCTTCCCACCAAGGGACCTACAAAGGCTTGTCCATTTTGAAACCAGAGAAATCAGTAACAGAGATCTTAGAAGATGGCTGGGGTAGTGCCTCATGCTTGTAATCCTAGCACTTTGAGAGGCCGAGATGGGCAGATCACCTGAGGTGAGGAGTTTGAGACCAGCCTGACCAACATGGTGAAACCCGTCTCTACTAAAAATAAAAAAAATCAGCTGGGCGTGGTGGTGGGCGCCTGACAAGAGTAAAACTCTACCTAAAAAACAAAAAACAAAAAGCAAAACGAGCTCTCAGAAAGAAGACGAAGCACCTTTTCTGTGTTATGACTAACCTTACAAGCCACTCAGCCACCTAGATTGTGACTTTAGAATTAGTTTATCAGAAAAATCTGCTCCACCGGGATGTTGTGCTGAGAAGGAATGTGACACCCATCTGCCTCCTCAAAGGTGTTGTGGTTTATTATCCTCTAATAAATTGTTCTTCTTGCCTTGTTGGAGCAATGGCCCCTTTTAACTTGGAAAACTTAAAAGACTGCAGATGATTTCTATGATGTGTTCTCTCCAAAAGGAAGAAAGGGAAGTAGCACTGGCTGAGTATGCACCTCGGTTCCAGCTGCTGTGCTAGTCGTGGGCAGACGGTCCTGTGGGGCCCTCCCATAACCTCAAAATGGAAAAGACGCTGCCCAGTTTCACAGCTGAGAAAACCCATGCCCAAACAGGTTAAATGACTGGACCACTGGCCCATGGCTCAAAAGCAGGAAAGCTAAAATTAAATCTAGGCCCAGTGAACTCCAAAACCTTGTCATGTGATGCTTCCTGGGCATTGCCTACTTGGGAGCAGAAAAATGAGAAATAGCAGTCTTCATCTTATGAACTTTTCTTCAAAGTGATCCAAAAGATGATCCCAACCTCCAATTAATCCTTAAAGTTCAGTAAGGAGTTTAACAGGCAAGATGACTCCTCTTTGGGAAGTACAGAGAGAATTCTGCACGGGACTGCTTACAGCATCTAGAGATTTTGCAGCCAGACCCTGGTATCAGCAGCTAGCTTTCAGCGTTTTCCCAAGACCGTCTCTAGGTGGTGCCATGACCATGCGGTTCTGTTTACTGAGGCCTGTCTATTTCTGGCTGACTGGGTACTCAAAGTGAAAATATATGCTTGTCAAAAGTTGTTGGATCATTTCCAGCATTCAAAATCATGACTAAATAGTCGTTCCAACTTCTCAACTCTCTGAGGCAAGACTGTGGCCTGGGAGAAGTTGCAGGGGAAGAACTAAAATCAAAAACTAATAAAGAACCATGGAAAAAGAAAGAAAACCAACACTCTCTTATGATTATTCTCTGTGCAGGGTCTTTGCTTTTTCTAGGATGACTTTTCAAGTCCTCCCAAGTGCTAAAGGTCTTAACACCACCTCCAATTAACATTGTTAAAATAAAAAATAAAAAAAATTAAAAAACTATTATTCTGTACTCATGAAGCAGAACACTCCCCAGACAGGGAAAACTAAGACAGAGATACACCAAGACTAAGCTGTACGAGGAATTAACAAGAATGTTTAGACAGATGGAGCTACATTGAGAAAATTTACTCTGATTTTGGCTCATGGAATACCCTGGTCACCTGACGTAAGAACAGGGCCTGAAAATAAAAACGAGATGCTTCATAGCACACACTCCCATTCCAGATACCCCTCACAGGGACCCAGATTCTACAGTAATCCTATTTCCTCCATGCGGTCATCCCACAACCTCCCTCTCTCCTCAGTCCCTCCATACTGTGCATTCTGGGATCCAACTACCCCCGAGGAAAACCACTACTGGGACGGAAACACATGCATCCCCGGGACAGCACATGGAAAGAATTCAGGTTTTGGACTTTCAACATAGCTCCGAAGAAATCCAGGCACTGGCAGGAGGAAGATGATAAAATTGCAGTCACAGGAGCACCTTAGAACCAGGCTCTCCTTCAGGAGAGGAATCAATTAAGAGTATTTTCCAAATGTACATGCCCTGATTCTTCCTTGGTAATTTTGATATGACTTGAGGGTAAGAGAGATTGCGCGATTTCGCAAAGCTTCCCAAGTGACCTCGATATGTCTTGCTTACTACATAAAAGTAAAACTTGGAAGGAATCGAGGGTGAGGCAGAAAGTGAGTCCCATCCACCTTCCCTGGACCATCGCTCTGGCAGAGTGGCTCTGCCAGCAAGGTCACTGCCACCCTGGAGCTTTTGGTCATACACACACAAGTACAGGAAACTCACCCGCTCCACCAGTCATGACACTTTTTGCTAAAAATTTTAAAAACTTATTCAACTAAAAGATAAAGTGGAATGCCAAGGTCGAAATATAAAATATGATGATATAAAAATAATTTCAGAATACCTCTGTAAGGCAAGCTGCAAAGCTGAATATTCAGTAAGTATTCTTATTTAAAATGTCATATTAAAACTAACACTAGAAAAACAATAACTTGTTAAGAGTGTTAGTTTTTTAGGTTTTTAGGCATTTTTAGTTTAAGAGACACTACTGGAGAGTTAAAGAAATGATCAGTCTGACCCACTGCTGGTTAAAATGGGCATGACTTTCTGTGTTTGGAAAGCAATTTGACAGTATCAAGAGCCTTGAAAACATCTTATACAAAGTACAGTTCCACAAATTTATCCTAGTAATGTGAGCATGGGTGTGCATACATTCTGGGCTGTAAGATATTAATTATAGACTTATGGTAATTTCAAAACATTGAATCATTTAGTAAAAGGCCTTAGTTAAATACAATGCATTACATCTAAATAATGAAAAACAAATCAATAATGAAACACAGTACATGTTAAGTAATATGAAAACATTTTCAAAGAATATTCCCATGAAAGACAAGGCTTCTCAAACAACACATAAAGCACGATACCATTTGTCAAATTACATATAAATATTAATAGTGTGTATATATACAGATATACACATTGTGTGTATATACGTATATTTGGGTGTGTCTGTGGATATGTACATGCACAAATACATATATATAAAACATATACACTATATATACACACACACACACACACATATATATAGCACATATATTTTTTTTCCAAGGAAAGAGTATTTGAAACTATAAAATAAGGCCTGGTGATTTCTAATCACCGAAGCTAAAATCTCAGTAATGCCATTTATGATGGGGATTAAAATGGAAATCCAATTTTACACCTGCAGAATTTGATATTAGCTTAAGGTCACTCAGAGACTTCATGGGGATAAAATCAAGAACATAATGCAAATAGAAATAAAAACAATGGATTATATTCGGGACAAGCTGTGTTCTGATTTGCAAACTGAAAAAAAAAATCTAGGAGACAACCTATTAAAATTCATAGCAAGAGAGGCCTTTTAAGCAAACATAAATTGTGTTAATGTCATCATGATTAAATTTCAGGAGACTTTCAATTTGACTTTGATATAAAATTGATGTATGTAAGTAATCCACTCACTAACCCAATAATAAGATCCATCCCACAGCTGCCATCATTCATTTAAGTCAAACACAAATCTTAAGCGTCTTGTGAAGTAGATTTAATGAAGTCGAGATGCATCCCGGCCGAACTACTCTTGGTTACACTTAATCAGAACTGAATAAACAAACTCAGTATTAGTCACACTTGTGCAAGTTATTCCATTTCACTGAAGCCAGAAGAGATTTTCATGTGATCCTGCTTAAACCAGCTAAACATCTGGAAATGTGGAAACTATTCTGTAAAGCGCAAGAGGACCACACGCTCGGAAGAGACATCAGTTATGTGGCTGAGGTCAAGCCCGGGGAGGCTGGAGGGAGAGCGCATACTGGAGATAGCTTACTTACAATGAAGCCAAGTTTCTTATAATCTCGCGTGTACATGGACTTGCGTTTCTCCATGCTGCCACTGCTGTTATTAGGTTCAGACTCGGCATCAAAAGCAATTCTTCGAAGTTCAAATATGATGTCCCTCTGAGCCTGAAGGAAACAGGGAGTAGAAAGAAAAGGGAGGGGAAAAAGCTGCTTTCATTGTGTGACATTACATATACTCCCTCTTTCCCTGGGGTCTAAATGAATCACTGCATTCAGGCAAAAGAAAAACAGATCAAAGAGAACCAATGTTCTAAGTTACAGCTTTGCAGACCGGTCTTCCCCTGTTAGTCTCCCTGCTGGTCAGGCCTAGCTGTATTCCACAGTGGTCCTCTTAGCCAAGTAGTCATCTGGAGCACGAATATTGATGGTCCAGTGCAGTCTTAACTGAGAGGCCCAGATATGATGGAAGGGTCGTGATTGGAGAAAGCTAAGCTAGAGAAACTGGGGATACTGTACAGTTGGGAACAAAGTAAGAGGTACCCAAAGTGCCTCACCCCACTAAGTTACTTCATGGAAATAAACACAGGACAAAAAAGAAAGAAAGGGTCAAAGGTGCAAACAACCCAAGTGTCCATCCAAGGGTAAATGGATGAACAAAATGTGGCGTGGACATCCAATGGGATACTATCCAGCCTTTGAAAGATGGCATTCCCAATAGATGCTACAATATGGATGAGCTTTGAAGATACTACGCTGAGTGAAATAAACCAGACACAGGAATACGCATATTGTCCGATTCCAATTATATGAGGTCTCTGGAGTAGTCAAATTCATAGACAGAAGGTAGAATGGTGGTTACCAGGGGCTAAGAGGACAGGGGAATGGGGAAATAGTGTTTAATGGGTACAGAGTTTCAGTTCTGCAAGATGAAAAGAGTTCTGGAGATGGATGGTGGTGATAGTTTCATAACAATGTGAATGTACTTAATGCCACTAAACTGTACACTTAGGAATGGTTAAAATAGTAAACTTTATGTTATACATATCCCACCACTATAAAATAAACATATAAATACATTTTTAAAAGGGTTTCCAAGCAAAGAGGGTCACTCAATATTAAGATGCATTGCTCTCTGTCACTAGAAGTGGTAAGATGACAGTCTCCTCTCCCTGGGATGACCACACCTTGCCAAAAACGTGGGGCACATTCACTGCCTCTCAAAGCCTCTCCATCATTCTTAACTGCATGGCCTTGCTCCATGAATGAAGTGCCGCGGTGGCTACACACTTCACATACGCAGTTCACATCTGCAACAGATCAGGCCCTCACGTGCCAATAATGAGTGTTTTCCTTTCCAAAGCTGCAGCACTGTTTAAGCTGAAAATGTGCTACGGCAGGGCTCACAGCTGTTTCCTCTCACTCTACCCTCACACAGCAAAAGTCCCCAAAGGCTTCTGAATGGAGATATAACCTTTCATGCACAAGAGACCTAGCAGAGAGCTACAGCCAACAGCCAACCAACAGAAATGCTGGCCCAGAAATCAGGTTTAATCTGGGACCCTACTCTTGGCACTGATCTCTAGAGGATGAAAATTGCTGCCTCAACCCTGTAGAATCAATGCCACATAGAGTCACCAAGAGGCCCTAGTTGTCTGGGAACTTGACTCGAAAGCTACTACCATTAAACGTACTTGGGCCCAGGGGCTAAGATCTGTGGTCACGTGACATCAAACTTTCTTATTCAATAAAGGCAGAACGTGCATGTTTGGAGCCTAATGGAAGAATGCATTGGGTATATTTTCTGATCCTGGATTCACCTAATTTTGAAGCCATGCCCCTATGTTCTGAGATGATAATAAAACGACATCATCTCAAACTGTGAAACTCCCTAGTTGCAGGGTACCTCAAAAAAAGACTTTTAATGACACTTTCTGTCCGTCCTATGCTTTAACTGCTGTCCAGTGAGCACTCACCTGGTCCTGGGGGTCCATTTTGGTCATCATCCTGTCTTCCAGGAGGTTAAAGGTGAGCACTTGCAGAACATACAGCTGGTGCGCCATCTCATTGTTGATGGCCCGCTGGGCTCGGATGACATGCTAGGGAGATGGTTCACAAATGAAATTTTTTTAAAAATAAAGAAGAGGAAACAACAAGAATTAACCCTCAAGTAGGCTCTCACAGTCTTCATTGGGAGGTACAAGGAATGGAGAAGGTAGGCGAGGGCACAGGGAATTTCAGAGCTTTCCTTTACATTTCAGAGCCCAGGAAGGTTCCTGATCTTCAGGTCAGAGTACAGGAAAAAACCTACTGTAGGCAGGCGTGAGTGGAAGGGGAAAAGCGCAAAGGACTGGTGACGGCAGCCATATAAGTCAAGAGAAGATGTGCTTGAAATGGGGGTGTCTCCAAGACAACTGTGGATTTCTCCAATGGAAGCATCTGTCACATACAGCAGAAAAACCCATGGCGCATACCCATAGGAAGCAATCTTGCCATTATCTTGCCCTAGGACTGTCTGACAGGTAAGCCCACTTCAAAACAGGGAAAAGTTTCACAAGGAACACACAAAAGCAAAATACCCATCAAGTCTTAATCCACTGTGGGAGCTACATAAGGATGTCTACCATCAAAAGCAGACAGCAAAAGCTCGTGAATTACTTTACTCACTGTTAACAATTAAATGAAAGATACAATGACTCTTCCCCATAGAAACAGAACTGAAAACAGAACATACAAGGAGTGGCAGGACAGGACGACTGGATAGGTCCACCCCCAACCCCCTCACCCCCGCCCAGAAATGGGACAGCTGCCATCAACTGAACATTCAGCATTTGGGACTAACACACAGCCTTTTCAACACAGATTCTGGCCGTACATTAAAAATGCCAAACAACAGATCAATGTGGTGAAACAATCCATCACATCAGTTATTTCAAATGTTAGCCCCAGTCATGCCTTGCTATCTGGAAGACCAATTCTCTTGGGAATCTGTACTTGCTCCTGGGTAGACTGCTGCAAACCAACTTCTAAGTGGCTATTCAGTAAATGACAAAGTTCCCCATTGTAGAGAAAAATGATCTTCCTCCAGGACTAGAGGAAGTCTAGGTCCTTAGAGTGCTGCCTGGGTGCCTCTCAACCTGGCATCCACCTGCAATCCACACCCTAGCTGTTAGTGCCATGCTGAAATAGCCAATTAAAGAAGGAGGGGTGAGAGAAGATTGAGGAATAGAAGAAAGAGGACAGGGAGAAATCAGAGAATACCAAGTCACCGAACCAAAATTATGGGAAGCAGGGAAGCTAGACAACAGGATGGTTAGGAGCAAATCAAACCCCTTATCCTCCAATCTTCAGAATAGCATGTTAACTCATAGCACACACTTAGTATCCAAAGTATGTGGGTATCTCTTTTCTTAGCAACTCGAAAGTACTGCCTCCAAGTTCTTACAGGAGAGTACCAACCTCGAACTTCAGCCATCAACATCTCATAAAAGAAGAGATGTTGATTTTTGAGACAGGGTGGCCACAGTCATTAATGCCACTCACTTCTCAGGGCATTCTAACCCTGAGTGCCACATCAAGGTAATATGAAGACACTGAGCTACACATTGATGCTGCAGCTTCTACATTTATTGAGAGCCAATATAAAGAAGGACAGCAATTATGAATACTTGTGCACTTCCAAAACCACAATTGGACCTAGATGTATTCAGATGCTCTCCCAAGGTTCATTTCAGATTTCAGTTCCAGAGGAAAAAGTTTTATCTTTCCCGAAGAACTGGGGGACCTCTTTTTATCAAACAATGAAAATTACACTCATATGTTTCGTGTCATCCTTGACAGCCAGGAAGTTTAAAATCGAACTAACTTGGTCACAAATTGCAGTCATTACCACTGGCTTTGGGATCTAGAACATTTATTTTCAACATTAATTTTTGATGGCTTACTTGCATTGGTCGGGGAGGGAGGGGGGATGGTGTGTGTGTGCGTGTATAAGCCACTTGTTTTTGGTGTTTTGACATCTGGGACCTTGCTGACCCTGGAAAGACTGCCCCTCCCAGATCTAGCCAATTCCTAGAGCTAATAAATGACTCCTTTCATATGCAAATGAACCAGTCCAGAGCCTTGGCAACCACACCCTACTCCTCTACAAGCTCTGGCTCCTACTCTTAGGACCACTATTCTCCTGCCCTAACCACCCAGGGCCAGGTACCAGACAACCAGAGACAGCCCATAAACTCCACAGCCCACTGAAATTATTCAAACTAGCCAATCCCAAACCTGCTCAGCCAGCTTACCTGGCCTCACTTGTCCCTTCCCTCAAAAACCACAGTAAGGGCTCTTACCCAGATCTCCTTGGGCTTTCCCTGCCTCCCGACTCAGAAGCTTCCCCTGCCCCCACAATCCCCCAGTGGCACGGCATGCCCCCTCCTTTGGGGAACTATAATTAACAAACTTTTCTTTTCAATGCCAGCCACCTCCTGATCTGTTGGCCTCACCATACCCGAATACTGCTAAAACCTGCATTTGAGGACCAAGTGTTTTTAACTGTAAGCTTGCTGAACTGCTCTTTGGAATCACACAAAAAGAAATTCTTCTTTTTCTTTCTTTTCTTTTCCTTTTTTTTTTTTTTTTTTTTTTGTAAGCAGGGCAATCAACCAACCTGCTTCTTTCAAGTAGCTGGTAAGTCAAATAGCGGGTAAGGCCTCAGGACATCTTGTTACTTGGTTTATTTCTAAACATTTACAAGGTGACACCTTAGGGCTTTTTTTTCCACCAATGTTTAAGGTCATTTTGCATTGCAGCGAATGAGTGGCTCCCATCTTTATCTTTCCTTCCTCTCTCTTGCCAGGGGGCCCCAAAACTGATGTTCAACATCTCAGGACTTCTCTTGGTACCTGATATGGTTACAGCTAGCTTTCTCATTAAAAGAGCAAAACCTCATCAGGGTGAATCTTTTAAGCCTGATTTCCCTAACCTGCCCCACTGAGAGAGCTATTCAATCCTTCCTGCCAGAATGCCTTCCCCCTTCCTCTCTCTCCAGGGCAGTTCCAGAAACCCCTCCCTCCGATCCAATGAGGCAATTCCTGTGGGAAAGACTTTATTTATTCCAACTCCAAAAGCTCACTTTTTCCTTCTTTAGAGTTCCTACTGCTTCACCACAGAAGCAAGTCACAGAACAAACCACAGATTGAAGCCAAAAGAAGAGATTAATACATGCACCAGGCCACTCCTCCCCCACAAAGAGGTCACAGCACATAGGTACTCACTGTTAAAATGATGGAACGCAATTGCTTCTGAGCCAAAATATTCGCCATCTCCTGTGGAAGAAAAACACGCCCACACAAAGGCTTAGGTTAGAAAGCTACATTTCGACATGGCCAAAAATGACTTTATCCTGGGGTGTGCTTCGTAACTGTATATCAGCAGTATTTCGTATGAAATAATGAACTCAAACAGGCAGCAGTATTCAAATTATTTTTTTGACTGTTCCATTTAGAATGTAAAAGCCATGTCCAAAAGCAAAGGAAATATATCTGGCACCTGCAAAATTCTCTTCTTTAGGAATTTCTTCCTTCCAGAAAAAGGTGGGTGCTAAATAAAAATCAGGCACTCCAAACAAAGCAATCGTTCTCTATTAGAAAGCCTCATCATCTTTTATTAGGCTACGTATGTGCAGAAAGCTTTTATTAGGCAACACATGCCTGTAGCAAGGAGATTCCAGTATATCTTCTAAAAGTCATTTCATCTTAATCTGTGCAAAACCCAAGAGTGAGTAATACATATACCAGGCTACGTAAGTGATCTGAGTGGAGTTTAAGTGAAGGGCAAATATCTGGGTGATGCAAAGCTCTAGAGTCTACAATCACTGAGCTCTGCAAGGCCTGATTTCTACAGGTTGTGTTTCATGCCTTGGCATCTCCTGAGTGGCATGGAGGATTCAAGGGTGATTTTATTAAAGGAAATGATGCACAGACTCCTTTTATAAATATTGACAATTAGAGACTAAGGGAAAATAACATATTAAGCACAGTCTTAGAGCACACATTTTAAAGTAAAAATACTGCTCATATTCAGGAAGACACTTGATTGTTGTTTTGTGGTAGGGGGTGTTTTTGGTGTTGCTACTCTTACTGAGTAGAGAAGAAACTAAGCTATGGTTTAAAAACAGAACCATGATTTCTACCAAGGTGAAAACAAATTTGCAGAAAGCAAAGAGAACCAAGAACATGGGGGTGGGGGAGATTTCTGAGGGGGGCATACAAGCAGGGGTAGACAGGAGCAGCATGGGAGAGCAGGGCCCACTTTACGCTGACAAAGGGAACGTGGGTGACTTACAGTCAGAGGACAATCAAGGATGTCAACATTGCTCTCTACATCAACCTAACAGCGTCATCGCCACCACAGAAAGGAAAGCAAGCAGGAGAGAAGAAGGGATGGAAATTCAGAGGACTCTGTTAGAGGTTGACCACTTTATTTGAATGCCCCTGCTGACCCACTGCATTGAAAAGTGCTTAAATACTGTAAGGTGACAAAAAAGCTAGATGGCCCTCAAGTCAAAATCCAATACTAGGTCTTCTTCCACGCTCTTGAAAACAAGAAAGCAGGAGCAATGACGCATTGAGAAACAAGTCAAATGGTAACCCAGAAGGAACTTTCCCTTCCACTAGGCATAGAAAGCAGTGCTTTCTTCACAGTCTTCATAGAAAGGCCCACTGGTGGTGGTTTTTTTGTTTCTTCTAGGCCAGATGTCAAGTAAAAGCCTCAAAGGATCGTATAGCTGTTTTAATTTCTTTCCTTTAAAACATGAAATTATTGCTCATAAATAAAAACAGAAACAAAAATTTCTGTTCCTATGTTTGCCTATCAGTTTATAAAATTTAAAGTTAGAAGGGACAATGCATGTCCAATTTCTACTAAAGAAATCATTGTAATTATCTGTTTACAATGTTTATTGTCTACATAAGCTGTGGGTCCCTCATGAGCAGAAACTGTCTTTTTCTTTTTTGTATTCCAAGCCCAAAGAACAATGTCTAACACCCAGAAGACAATAAATGCTTGATAAAATAACAAATAAATATTTTACACTATCCTCCTAAGGAACAGCAGCTTGGTCAAAGAGAAAATAGAAATATTCATACCTCCATTTCTTAGTCTAATAGTAAGGAATTGTTGGAGTAAATGTGAGAATCCATGGGGAATATTTTATAGCATTAAAATTATGTAAAAGTATATAGATAGATACAAATATGAATCCAGATATACTGACATGGAAAGATGTCCACAAAATATTGTTTAGTTTCAAAGGCAGTTTAGAAAAACTACACTGCATGTAGTATGCTCACATTTGGTGGGAAAAAAATGATGTATTAGGAGAATCTTTGCACAGAACAAACAGGGAAGTAGCACCATGAAAGTCACAAGAGTTGTAAATAATTGCAGTGGTTTTGCCTCTGGGAATATAATTACAGGAATCTTTCAAACTTCTTCCTTTTGAGTTAGTATTTTCTGATTTTTCTACCAAATCTTTTAACTAACAAGTTTTTTAAATAGTGCCTATCCAAAGTATATAAATATTTGTAGAGAAATTTGGAAGGGATCTCAGCAACATATTTGCCATTGAAATAGTGAACTGAATAATGGTGCAAGTTGTAAACAAAAGGATGCATTGCCCACCTAACAGCAACCCCCTCCCCGACAAAACTAGCACAGCCCTTCCCTCCATTTGTGCCAGGAAACAGAGAATCTCCTACATCCCGGAGGCATGGGAAAGCAAGGCCTCCACCCCTGGGGGAATCCTAGACCCTCTGGAACCCTTCTCCAGAGGAAGAAGCTTTGCCCTAGGTCCCAGCACAGGCGTCTCTCAGTAAGGCCTACTTCACGGATGCAAAGGAAAAAATAGCACAGGTCCTTCTGACCATGGGGGCAATTTTTTCGGTAACAGCAGAAATAGGGTATAAGTGTTTAAAAGCATTCCAAATTCCAAGAAAAGCCAGATAATGGAGTCCTATGAATGTGTCTGGCCCAAGTCAAAAAAAGAAGATGAAATTTTAAAAAAGTATTTGACTGAAGTAGAATCAGGCACCCCCAAAAAAGCAATGGTTCTAAGGCTTTAAACAGGTAAAACAAAACAAAACCAACAAAAACAAACAAAAAATAGTGCTCCTGCAAATCCAGTAAATACATGTTTAGATTACATTTCAATCTAATCGGAGTGAGAAAATGGGCTTGGTGTTATCCAGGCTTCGGGGAGCTGTTTACTTGGCAAACACAGGGGAATTCTGTGAGTGACATCTCTTTGACAGGCGTTGGATGGGATGCTTTGCAGGTAAAAGCAGGGATAAGGTTGGGACTCAAACTCTGATTCTTACCCGCTCAGTAACCTGGTCAAGTTCTTTACTCCCTTTGAGTCTCAATTTCCTTACTTATAAAACAGAAATAATGTGGCTTTCTCTGAATATGAGAATAAAATGAAATAATGTAATATAAAATACTGAGCACTGCCTGGCACATGCCAGACTCTCAATAATATTATCATTGATGGCTGACTTTGGTCAATTTTTCTATTTGCCAAAAATTCAGAACTTTTAATTTTTCAGAACATATGCCAGCAATGTCAACGTCAAATTCAGACCAGCTGAAACTTAGAACATAGAGCCCAGACTAAGGTGTACACGCTCAGCTGTTAATATAAATCCACAGCAACCTACGTGATATTACCAGTTAGCTCAGTCTTCTGCTTTACAGGCCTCTACTGACCTTCAGAAAATAATATCCAACAAACTTTTCTTCATTATGAACCTGAAATCCCTTTTTAGAGCTATCTCGCTACTTACTGAATTTTTTTTTAAATTTAAAAATCATGATACTCCCTTTACTTTGATTAATAACACTCCTAATTTCAAGAGTTTATAGTTTATGAAGTCCACATCACCTTTCCATGGGCAAGTCAATTAAATACGTTGTAGCTATTTTTAGAGCTTGATTGAGTCATATAATACTTCATAAATTTCTGCTGAATTATATACAGTCTTTCTTAGTTGGAATCTTTTCTTAAATGGTTTAAGGTTATTAGACTACACTTTGAGGTGGTTTATTACTCTTTGCGGTAGTTTATTAGAATAATATATAGCTAAACTGTTTCCTGTCAGTCTTATGTTGCATAGTTTTCAAAGAAAGACTTGGTTCACAAAATCCAAACCTAATCTTATGTCGACATTCCATTATATTACCATTATCAGCAATGTCCTGAAATTCCCTATTTGTCCATGGTCATGAGAGTCCAATTTAACAAGTGAACAGTAGTGCTTGGTATAAAATAAGATACAGTATGCATTTTATTCATGTCTAGATTCAGAGATCCAAGTGAAATGGCCTTTTGAGTGGGCATGAACTTTCACCTCTTCTAATCCATCTTCTTCTTTCACAGATGGAGAAAGGAAAGGAAACTTCCAAGAGTTGAGATCAGAATGCAGCCTTCCTGACCCCACACGCTACACTCAGCTACCATGTGGCTGGGCCAGAAGTCCCTGGTCTGGCCAGCAGAAGGACCCAGTTCCTCCAATGCCCACGTCAAGCTTGTGGATATACACAGTGAGAGCTTCCAGACAACTTCCGGGCTGCTTGGGAGTTACCATGAGTTCGGTATTTAGACTAAAATATCACAGAAGCAGCCCTATCCATGATTTCACCTCAGATCTACAAAGCCCCTCCTAAAAATCCAGCCAGGGGAAGAGCGCCCCCACCACAGGCTTGTGGAGGGCAGGCACCTCCACCTAGTTCCAGCGAACACCAAATCAAACATCCAGGAAACTATTAAGTGACACCACTCCTTGTGCAAACACAGCCCCCCTGGGGATGAGTAAGAAATTCTAAATGGAAAACAAACCAGAAGCCGTCATGTTTAGTCACTGAGGTTTAAAATCCTTGGCAATGAAAAAGTAAAATAAAATCCAAAAATTCTTGTCATGGCATTCAGTAGCAGGTTCGCTTTCTAATTTCTTCTAAATGAACTCACTGGCAACTGCCATCAAGACCCTCAGCATAGTTTCTAAGTGGGTGAAACGAGCTCATATTTCCACCTACTTTTTTTAAGGAAGGAAACTGTGACCAGGGTAACATATTACAGGACACATTGATTGAAAAATCATGAATGGATTTTGAGGTGTGAGCTACATTCTAAGACAAGGCAAAATTCCACTTTTTCACGTCCCCTCTGTAATGCTCCTTTCCTTCGTGAAGAAATAAAGGATCTACAGACAAAGGACACCATCAAATGAGAGGTTCCATCTATGTACATTAAGGGGTTCCTTCCTCTTTTTTTTTTTTTTAAAAGATAGTCTCGCTGTGTCGCCCAAGCTGGAGTGCAGTAGTGTGATGTCAGCTCACTGCAACCTCTGCCTCCCGGGTTCAAGTGATTCTCCTGCCTCAGCCTACCGAGTAGTTGGGATTACCAGTGTGTACTATCATGGCTGTAAAACAGGCCGGCTAACTTTTGTATATTTAGTAGAGATGGGGTTTTGCCATATTGACAAAGCTAGTCTCAGCTTCCTGACCTCAAATATCTGCCTACCTTGGCTTTCCAAAGGGCTGGGACTACAGGTGTGAGCCACTGCGCCTGGTTTTTTTTTTATACAGAGGAAAGAGATGGCTCCATTTTCCCTGCCACATCCACACACAGAAATAAGTAATCTCACCAAGCAAGGAGCCCCTCTGACATGTGAATGCAGTTATCTCCACCAGGAGCAGCCATCTGCATATTATCCCTCCTGTCCTCTCACCTTCCATCGCCTCCCTCCATGGGAAAAACGTAGCGCCTCTCAGGGTCTCCCTTTCCTGATCCAGAAAACGAGGACTGCACTTGCCTCACCCTAGTGAGCATCCCATGAAACGACAGAAGGTCGCGGGGACTCCTAACTCCGCTTCCACCCAGCAGCAACGTTTTCACCTTTGTACATCTGGTCTTCCAGGTTGCATTTTATTTCATGAAAAGGCTCTATTGCTGGAACACTCCTAGCATCCCTCATCAGTCAAGGGCTTACCGTCTCTACCCACTTGCCCCTGGATTTGGGAAGGACCCCAGCGGGCCAGCTGTGCAGCAGAACATAGCTGCTGTGGAGAGTCCATATGTGGCCAGGACAGCAGAGTGGCCCAATGAGTCCGCGGATGGAAGGAGAGGGCGTTCTCTGCACACAAAGTTCCTAGCCCTGACATAGCGTTAGACTAAAGAAATGCAACTTACCTGCCTCCTGTCATCAGGAGCCTTCAGGAAAAGTGCATTAATCACTGCAATAGTATAGGTTTGGATTTCTTGATCTGACCTGTAAAGATACAGAACAATTCAGAAAATCAGAACACAAAGTTAGAAGAGACTAGCCCTGGGTCAAATCCTGAAAAGCCTCAAAATCAGCCTCCTCTCCCAAAAACAAGTGAGAGACAAAGGTAGGGCCTAGCAAATGCATTTAGCACTGAGAATGCATTTCAAACATCACAAGGCGGTAAATATACAACTAGTATTACCAGCTCACAGTACACTGGTCAGTGCAGAATGCCCAGAAATACAGGCAGCCTTCTCTCTTATTCAGATTGAAAGCATAAACCTAGGGGATGTTGTAATTGATGTACTACTAGTAATAGTTGTTTGTATGTATGTATGTATGTATATGTGTGTGTACATATGTGTAATTTTCTGTCTGATACAAGAAATATATCAGGGAGTAGTTTCAGATGTCTCTACATTCTTGGGCTAATTGGGTGGCTCTATTACATATTCTAAAATTCTATTTCCAAATATAAACATTTAAATAACAAAAAGAACGGGTGTTTGTTTATAAATCTCATTTTCACTGGAAAGCAACCAGAAATAATAAATGAAACAAAGCTCTAATGTAAGGCATGTGGTAAACAGTAAATAAGGAGGACTCAAGGCATAAACAAAGAGTGACTTATGAGCTACATTTAGGAATAACTTATCAGGCCAGCGAGACAGAAGTGGAGCTTAGAACCAGGCCAGGATAGGGTGCAAAGCCCAGTTCATCACAGGCTGGCTGAGACCTTGGACAAGTTCATGGGTATCCCCCAAGGCACAGTTACCTCATCTACAACGTGGGGTTAGACACACTTATTTCATGGGATTGCTGTGAAGATAAAATGAGATTATGCATATAAAATCCTTAGCACAGTACTTGGAGAATAATAAACTCTTCACTTTGGTAATGTGCTTTGGGATGAAGATGTGTGCCTTTGAGATTCCCAGAAAAGACACAGTATATAAATTAATACAGTTCACACTCAAAGGAAATGTGAAACTGGTCTTATTTCTAGAGAAGCTGCCTACATTCTCATCATTTTGAAGAATTATGATTCTGAGGTCACAATCACTGAGGCCACCACAATCCTCAGCTTCTGTGACTTAAATTTTAAATGCTGATCATCCTCCCACCTCCAAATGAAAAAAATATCTAATATAATCTACTTTGGTAGTTTATATTATAAACACAATAGTTAACATTTCAGAGAACCATTCCCACCCTGCACCACCAACCCAAATGGGCCAATCGGGTTTCCTCTTGAGAACTGCGACCTACTGGACCAGGGACAAGAGTTAGTGGGAGTTGGGTCATTGTAGTGCCAACCACAATTCTAGAGAAAAGGCCATCTGCTGAGGACTCCAGGGAAGCTATGGTTTATCTCCTCCTCAAGGCTTAGCTACTTATGTCATTTCTGGATTCTACAAGGTACCCCAGTATTGTTCCAATAACCTCCTTTCCTGTGTGAGCGAGCTCACAATGTTTATTATCACTACAACCCAAAATACTTTAATTTCTAAAGTAGCACTGTACAATAGAGTCCTCCTCAGGTTGGTATCATCAGAGACAACCTTCCTAGTTACCTAAGGGAGGAAAGAAGGGGAAAAATGCCTCAAAGACTGCAGGCTGCAGAGGCAGCTATCTTACTTCCATTTTATAGCTCAAGCCACTAGAAAAAAAAAAAACCTTTATTTTATTATAAAATACAAAAGAAGCAACTCACTAGAATCACCTTGAGCATAACTAAGAAAGAAGCCTGCCTTTAAAAATTCCTAGCAAAAAGGCATAACATTACATTTCTAATTAACCATGAAAATACTCATTATATCACAGAAAACATTAACTTAGATGGTTTAAGAAAGAGAACTTAAGAGAACAAATCATCCTGTTTTACCTTCTTAAAAGTAAAACTCTGCCAATATCTACCAATAGCCACTAAAATTGAGAGCTTACCAAGGGCCAGGTGTGGGGACAGGCAGTGCCAAGAACCAGTCTGGAGTTCAGTGAGGGACAGGGGCCAAGGGAAAGTAACCATGCCATTCCAGTGTGACACATGGTTTGGTTATATGCCAAATTGAGATTTTTTTCTATACATTTAACCAAACTATAAAAACACAAAATGTTTCCCAGTGCATCACCATGGCCATCTTCCTGAAGCATTTCTCCTCCCCAGAGCATCTCAGCATGCTTACCCTTGCAGGTGTGGAATGAGCTGGCCGATGGTGATCTCCTGCGCCACTTTCTGGTAGAGGTCATGGCTATTGAGCACCATCGACTCCAAAATGGCCAAGGACCGCTGCAGGATCGAGATGTCTATGGCTGACTTGTTCACAAAACTTGCTATCTGAAAATCCAAGTGGGACACAATTGACTGCTCGTGGTAAGTAGAGCAGAGACGTGGAGAAGGGAACAAATGAAGCAAATCGGGAACTCATTTAAGAAACACCAGGCACTGAGGATGACCTGGAATTACAGCAAATAGCAAGAAACCCATCGATCCAGGGATTATTCATGATATCATCACAAAGCATGATTTATCACATCTCTATAATTCACTGATAAGCAAATTTTTTCAAAAAGACATACTTCCAAAGATTATTCTTTCTGTATTTCCCAGGACTATTCTCCTGAGTTTCATCTTTTAGGGGCAGACAATTTCAACACATATATTGTAAGGATGCCTGTGTTTCTCTGGGACGGTAATTTCAACATATGTTAATTGCCATTCCTCTTGCATTCCCAGGCTCCTCCCTCATCCACACAATCCATGGCTTTTATATGCTTATTATGTTCTTGCTGCATTCTTAGGGGACTCGCACAAATCTCACTTGTCAACACAATTCAACTGGCAACTTCTCAGTCATTGGCCACTCTCTTAAATGAAAAACTCGTTACCCCTTTCTTCCAATTTCTGATGGTTAAAATAAGTTCTTTTCATCTCTCCTAAATTTAGCAAACAGGAAATCATTTAAATGAGCAGTACTAAAAGTTAAAATACTAGTTTAAGCTCCAAATTAGATTCTCTAAGGAATTAATCACTAAATCCCCAAACATAATAAATCACATTGTAAGAGGAAAATAAAAAATAGAGGTTAGAATAATGGATCACAGGAATCCAAACACACAGGTACCATAAAGGTCTTATTTTAGAGGCCTCATTAAAAGTTATTACTGTCTGTTGACAACTAACAATAAAAAGCCATTATTATATCAGTATAATGACGGCTTTCTTAAAAGCTAAATAACTTGGTTCCACAAGAAGTAAACACTTGCTGTTTCCCCGTCAACACTAATTTCTCCCTTTTTGCTGCCCCAGAGACCACTCGCCTCATCTCCTCTCCATCCTTGCACATGATAAATGCACAGTGCACCATGGCAATTCCCAGGTACCATCGGAATTGTCCCTAGTCCGCTGATGTCCAGGTGAAAGGAGGGGTGGGATATGCAGATCGCAACACTCTGCCTACCCCAGCTACATCTGGATCTCAGAGGTGGGAAATGAATAATGTGAAGAAGTGCGGTGACATTATGATTTTACATTCTGAAAAGCTCTTATTTTAAAATACAAACTTCAGGAAGAGTATGGAAATTTTAAGGTTCTCAAAAGACTGCTTCAGCTCTTTTCATGGCTAATAAACTTCTCCAACATGTTTACTATCCTTGGCAAGCCCTTGCTTACTCCTCACAGTCTGCTCCAATCCACCAAATCTACCATACTAAGGCCACCCTTCTTTCCCTAGGGCCATCTTTCTCTGACAAAAATCCAATTACTATTACACTGTGTTTAGGGTTTAATGCTTAATTTAGACATCTTCTAAACAGAGAATAAATTCTCTGACTTCTCCCTTACCCCACCAAACCATTTTTCATGCTCTCGGCATAATTCTTGGCACTGGTATTAGGAAACTGAAGAACTCATAAAGAAATTCATTGACAATACTTCAGATTTTCTTGCAACTAATTTTCTCCTCATTCCCGGCTCCCCTGCTTGTCTCTATTTATTAAATTTGGACGTGCCTTAAGGCTGCATGGAGGCTTCTGCCTGAGAAGCTGTTGCTGATATTGTCAAGCACCCTCCACCTCCATCTTCATGCACTCTTTTCATTCAGCCAATATTTACTCATCAATAATTGCTCCATTTCAGTAACATGCATTGCTTGTGTGCTATACAATAGGCTTGCCCTGTCCCACAGAGCTGGAAATACAAAGATGAAAAGAACAAACAAATTTCAAGGACCTTACAGTCTTCTATGGACAGATAAAAAGGCGTTTACCATGAAGTACACTGAGGGCCTATTCTTGGCATCCAAAAGGATGCCACCATTTGGATATTTCAAAAAAGCAAAAAATTAAATGGAGGGAATATCAATCTCATTGTCTTCGTACTCCTCTCTTCCCAATTATCACTCTTTTCTAAGAATCCATAATCATTAGTGATTCATATTTCCAGCTCCCTATTTTACATCTCTGGGATACATCTGACACGTCTCCGTTTTGATACATAGTATATACATAACACTGGCCCAGTGGTCTAACTTATTGCTGGGTTATTAAAACACAGTCTTCTGCATGTTCTTTTATGTTCAAGTTTTCCATCAAATGTAAATTTACCCCCTGAATTATTCCCCTACATCCATAAATATCCTTTTTACAGTATTTCCTTTCTTGAAATATTCAATCAGAACTCTCATTGTTTTCTTCTATTTATTTATTTATTTATTTATTTATTTATTTATTTATTTTTGAGATGGAATCTTGCTCTGTTGCCCAGGCTGGAGTGCAGTGGTGTGATCTCAGTTCACTGCAACCTCCATCTCTCCAGTTCAAGCAATTCTCCCGCCTCAGCCTCCTGAGTAGCTGGGATTACAGGTGTGCACCACCACACCAAGTTAATTTTTGTATTTTTAGTAGAGACGGCGTTTCACCAGATTGGCCAGGCTGATCTCAAACTCCTGACCTCAAGTGATCCACCTGCCTCGGCCTCCCAAAGTGCTGGGATTACAGGTGTGAGCCACAGCGCCCAGCCTACTCTCAAGTGTTTTCTGATAGGAAGCACACCTTCTCATAATGGGTTTTAAAGTTCTCTATGAGTCATTAACTCTTCCCTGCTCCCAGTGGGCTTGCTCAACGGTGGCAAAAATAATCTGCTGTCTTTGCTTTAATTTAGGCATATTTATATCCCACATACATATTCCATTTCCATTAGTTATTTCTACATATTTTTCTCCTAAGAAATGAATCCCTTACTTTCATGAAAGTATTCTTTAAAATTCATTTTTCTAGTAATTCATTTCTTCCTTGACATAAAGAACCTAACCATTTCAGCAATCCTAAAGCATGTTACGTAATGAGCATTTTGTGTAACACACCCGGAGCACTCAATGCATTAGAGTCCTATGTACAAGTCTGAAGTACATGCTAATAGTTTTCTGAAACTTAACTTCTTTCTTTTGTCTTATTTCTCACTGGTTTTAGCTAGGTATTCAAATGACCTAATACTTTAACTGAATGAGTATTAATAACCAAGGCATCAGAGCTGATCCAAGTGAAAGAAATAACTATCGTCCTCCAGGGAACTTGAGACCAACTCCTTATAACTGAATGTATAAATCAGTTAATGGACAAATGTCTGTATGTCCAGTTTGAAAACTACAGATCTTCGTATAGCTAGAGGTTATTCATGTCTATTTAAATTTTCATTTCCTTTATCCCACAGAAGAGTAATAATGATTCCCTCTGCCTTTCAATTTATCCCAACTCCATCACTGCACTTCTGGGTGACACAAGTGAGCCAACCCAAGCCAGCCACAGTCCAGCTTCTCAAAAGTAGGCCCGTATCATAAGGAAGTAGTAAGTAAGAGCAATCAGCAGTAATTTTATATACACTAGCTCCTTGTACTGCTCATTCATTTGAAAACCTTAGTTAAATAAAAGAGAAATATTTATGTAACTTTTAAGAAGCTAAGGGGTATTACAGTGCATGAATCAACAATCCAATAAATACTTCTTAGAATCACTTAGAATGAGATCTTAAAATTCTCCTGTTATCAAAAACTGAAAGAACCATGGAAGGCCGACACAGTGGCTCACGCCTGTAATCCCAGCACTTTGGGAGGCTGAGGCGGGTAGATCACGAGGTCAGAGGATCGAGACCATCCTGGCTAACATGGTGAAACCCCGTTTCTACTAAAAATACAAAAAAATAGCCAAGCGTGGTGGCGGGCGCCTGTAGTCCCAGCTACTCGGGAGGCTGAGGCAGGAGAATGGCGTGAACCCAGGAGGTAGAGGTTGCAGTGAACCGAGATCGCGTCACTGCACTCCAGCCTGGGTGACAGAGTGAGACTCTGTCTCAAAAGCAAAACAAAAAAAAACAACCATGGGGAACATGAAGCTCCACTCCTGTATTTAAAATTATCTAGGTAGAGGCCTGTAAATCTCTCAAATTTTTAAGAGGCAAAAATTACCAGGTCTTTAAACCAATATGGTGGGATGTTTGTCCAGGTGCTGAAAACATTTGTGGGGTGAGCCAGGTTCTCCTGCACAGCTAAGGTTTTCTGGAGCATTTATGTGAAACCTTCCTTCCAAAAGAAGGCACTGATATTATAATTGGCTAGGGAAAAACCAACTCATAACATATAAAGTTTTTTTTTTTTTTTCTTTCTACTCCGTGTTTTCTTACTTTGTCCCTAAGTAGCAGAGTCTTTAAAAAGTAACAACATTATATATTGGTATCAAGGAATTCCAAGTTTCAGAGTTGTTTATGAAATGATGCTATTTATTGCAGCCAAAATTTGTAAACCAGAATCTAGATTCACATATAACAAAACAGATAAAGTAATAGAGAAGGAGACAGAAGCTGGCAGGGAAAAAAAATATTTCTCCAAAGTGGTATGAATTTGGCATTAATAAGAAGCCAACTCTAGACCACAGAGATAGGCATCTTTTGTCAGCCCATTTCCTAGTCGATTTTTGTTGAGATAAAGCTCCATTTAAAAGACAGTTGCCTGCATACAATTCCTGGGTTGTCAAAGTGCTGAATTTGGTCCAGCTAATGAATAAAAAAGTTAACCTTACAGAAAAGTAAGTAATTTTTTGATGACTATTTTTCAGATTCATGTAACACATCTCTAAGTAGCAATGCAAAGAAAATATGACTGGGAATGAGGACACGAAATAGATTAAATGTGTTGCTTTTTAAAAATACTTACTTTTTTATTTAAACCACTGCGACTGTCAGTCTTTACTTTCTTACATTTAATATGATTTTTGAATTAATTTCAATGAATGAAAAATATTTTCTTAAGTTGTGAGAAAACTAAATGACTGTCATTCTCTCTGGCCACTGCTCACAAGAAACATAGTTTTCTAATTCCTTTCCACTCATAACCGAAATTTTACTTAAAATATATTTAAATATGGTACTTTTTTCCCTTCTCTTCTTCAAATTCTGTGGGTATTTTTAATGCTTCCAAGAAAATTTTATTCATTCATTTCACAGAAATGTATTAAGACCTTACTCTGTGCCAGGCCCCGAGGATAAAAGTCATGAAGAAAGCCGTGTTTCTGCCTTCCCAAGGTAATACTCTATTGGGAAAGACTGTCAAACGAACAAAAAATGCACCGAAATGTGACAAGTGCTGGAACAGGGGCATTCAGGAGATCCCAGGGGAATAGAGAGCAGAAGAAATCACTTAACTCTAGCAGTAAGGTCATGGAGGAATATGTAAGAGACAGGCTGGTTAAGCGAGGCTCCGGGAACTATGCCTTCTACCACTTGGAAAGCACAGGTGCATGATGATGAGGAGAAGCGCTCTGACCATGTGACCAAGGACGCCCACTCACTATGTGACCTCATTCAACCTCGGCAAGCCACTGCATCCCTGCCTCCTAACCAGAAATAACAAGACTATCTGTTCTGTTCTGGAAAGGATTGCTGTGTGGAATCAAAAGAGCTAATGTTGGTGAAAGCACAACATAATTTCAAGGAATTCACATTCAGTACAACATTGTTGTTACATTCTATAGCAAAAGAGGCTCTCATAACAGACAAGCCAGGCACTCTGGAGGTAGAAAAGAAAGCCTGCTGTAAATTCAAAATGTTAAAATGTTTGTTAAGTATTAAAAAATCAATGATACTTCCACATCTTCAGATTTGGAACTGCTTCTCTAGAACTGATCTTAGAGAGGCAAAATAGTGCAATTTATTTTCTCCTCTCATAATCTAATGCTTACGTTCCCTGCCACCACCAAAGGTGGCAGGAAGGTACTTCATAACACATCGGGATTTCTTTGGCTTCTTTAGCTATTAGGTTAGTGCAAAGGTAATTGCGGCTTTTGCATTACTCTTAATGGCAATTCTAACAGTTCCTTTCCTTTATAGCAATTCATACCACTGACAAATACAGGCAAAAAGGGGCCTCTTCCTTTTCTGTGCATTTTCTACAGGGTTCCTTTTGCTCATCCCCTTTGGCTTTATGGATTTACATAACGAAATAGAGTTGATTCCGAGATGTGTCAACAAGGCCCTGGGTTTCCATCAGCTCTGGTCTTAAATGAACATAAAACATAGTGTAGGCATGACATCTGTGGGCCCTCTGATCCTACCCCCCTCATTCAACAGATTAGGGCCATCCCATGCCCTTTGATTCAAGGCAGCATCTCCCCTAAGATAATGATTAATTTCCAGAAAAAAAAGCAGCACATTTACAGTGGGGAGATCCAACAGATGTCACCTAACCATGTAATCCAGGGTAACATCACCAGTCAGAGGACAGTGACATCATGTGCCCATGAAAGGACGCACTGAGAAGGATGCACCATAACTTCTGTAGCATTCTTACCAAAAATGCATAACCCTCTTTAATTGAACCATGAGGGAAATATCAGACAAACCCAAATTGAGGAACTTTCTACAAAATAACTGACTGGTACCTTTCAAAAATGTCAAAGCCACAAATGACAAACAAAGAAGCTGAGGGACCGTCACAGACTCGGGGAAACTAAAGAGGCATGACAACCCAATTCAATGTGGGATCTTGGATCAGATCCTTAACCAGAGAAAGGCATTCATAGAAAAACAGGTGAAATCAAATGCCAGCATTGCACTACAGCTTATTTATTAATTTTGACAACCGTACTGTCATTATGCAAAATGTTAACTTTAGGGGAGGCTGGATGAAGGGCTTATAGGAACATTCCGTACTAATTTTTTTTTTCTTTTTGAGACAGGGTCTCACTCTGTCACCCAGACTGGAGTGCGGTGGTACAATGTTGGCTCACTGCAACCTTTGCCTCCCAGGCTCAAGTGATTCTCCTACCTCAGCCTCCTGAGTAGCTGGGATTACAGTGCCACCATGCCTGGCTAATTTTTGTAGTTTTCATAGAAACGAGGTTTCACCATGTTGGCCAGGCTGGTCTTGAACTCCTGACCTCAAATGATCCACCTGTGTTGGCCTCCCAAAGTCCAATTTATTGCAACTTTTCTTTAAGTCTACCATTAGTTTAAAATAAAAGGCTTAAAAACTTCAAGTGACTCTTACCGGATTTTGCTCTGATTTTCTGGCTTGCACAGATTCACTGAAATTCTCTTGCTAGTAACTGATACTTATGAAATAAAGTTATGAATTCCAAACATCTCTTTATTACTAATACAACAGTAGGGAGGAGATATGCCAATGAATTTATAAACCATTTTGCAAATACAAAGAAAGGAAAAAATAAATCAATAAATGATAATTGTCCATGATTTAATCTACATTTGAGAGTAACAAGATCAAGACTGTTTATTTTTAGTCAGAAGAATGGAAACAGAGTTGCAAATGTGCTATACTTCAATTGCAAGGAGTGGTGGGGCTCTTCTGCACCCTCTCCCTGCACCAGGTCCATCTTCATTTGCTTCCTCCAAAAGGAAGAATTGGTAGAACTGGGTGATGTCTGAGATATTCATTGCACCATGATTACAAGTAAACAGACTCATTCTGCTTAAGACACATGGATTCAGGTAGCCCTCCTTTTCATACATCCTTGCTTCAAACCTAGGTGTGCAGATCATTGGTATACTTTGCCCCTTTCCTTTTCCCTGGACAGCAGGCTGGGGATAAAAGGCTCAAGAAGGACAATAGTAGGAACTCTGTTTAGGACTTGAAACCAACAGAGTCACACACGGGGAATCAACAGACACTTGTGCAGTTATTAACAGTGTGACACACTGATTTGGCCTGAGCTATTGCTGTGTACATGCAATCCCTTATAATCTCTTACAATCATTTTTATATAGAATTTGGGTTTCCTGACACCCACATACATAATATTATTTTAAAAATCATACCCATTTTCATATATAAAAGAACTAAACGAAAGACATTTATGAAATATCCTCACAGCAGAGAAAAATAGCTATGAAAGAAGACAGCAAGGAAAGCCTAAAGAGGCAGAGTCCGCCTTACCTTCTTAATGAATGCCACCGAAAATGTATCCCAGGACACTATGCCATGGTCCATCAGCTCAACGAAGGCCGTCAGGGTGAAGGACAGCATGTCTCCAAAGCTGAAAAAGACAGGGAGGCACAAGAGTCAAGAACCCCAAAGGTGAGCAAAGACACTGAAGCAAGAAAGTTCTGGGGAAGTGAATACAGGCAGAATTTTAAAAGATCAAGAGATAAACAGCAGGACCACAGGTGACTTTCTCACTAACATGGGTGACAAGAAGGGGCAGGATGGCCTTGCTGAGGTCAACCAGGGCTTCAGCATCCAACAGACCTGGGCTCACACCAACTCTTCCTCTGGTGAGCTATGTTGTTCTGGGCAATTCACTGACCCTGTCTGAGCCTCTATTTCTTCAGCTGAAAAACTGGGTGGTGATATCTATTTAGCCACAGAGCTACTTACTTAATAAAGCATGTAGCATATAGATACTTAGTAAATGATGACTGAAAGAAAAGCTTCTTGGCTAATGAAATTTGGAGTCGCTTAGGGAGGGCAATGTGCTTCCTTTATTACCCAAAGACATCAAAAGAAAAAATTAAAAATACTTCTATTAAGAGAATTAGTACTTTTTTTTTTTAAGTGGTCTATACATTCCTGTGTGGACACACAGACACAAACATATATGCAAGTAAACATACTCATTTTGATGTTGGCCAGCATTTCGTCTTTAGTTAATAACTTTTCTGGCATATCAATGGAGATAATCACTCCACATAATGGGTTTGCTGACAAAGACTTGCTGAGATTCAGCAGGCCATAAGGTGGGTCTAATATGTGATTTGAAAATCCAAACAGAGATTAGGCTCAGACAAATGCAGTTCCACCTAGGACTCTTATTAGACAATACCCTGGTTTCTAGAGCTTTCAAAACAACACTTTAGTAGAGACTTAGATGCACAGAATCTTTTACAGATATTCACCTTTATTGTAAATTATCATCTTCATAAATATTAACACCTTTATGATAAATACTCTTTCTTTGAGTACAATGAATTATGCCAATCAAGATCTGCACAATGTATTACACAACAGCACTGACTCCTAGGCTCAATTTTCTAAAAAATAAAGTTGGTTATATAGATTTTTCATTTGTAGGCTCATGCATACCATTATCGATACCCTACAAAGTCTCCTAACATATTTAGAGTGAACCTTCCCACTTATTTCCAACTAGTAGAATAGAAAACAGGTAACATTTCTTTCGAAACAGCTTCTCAATTTCCCTTCTTTCTACTGTTCTATTCGGCCCAGCCTCAAAAACAACCTTTGAAATTCTGCACCACCACAGAAGACGTCATGCTAAACGGAACCTATAAAAGGGGAAGTGGTTCTCAGGGAAAGACAAAGATCCAAAGCTGCCGGAGACCAGGGAAAACAGAGGGGATGCAACCAGCTAAACGAAAACGGCTAAGCAGGTAGTTTCTGGAGTCAGACAACAGGGGTTCTCCCTCCAGCCCTAAGTAGGCAAGTTATGCACCATCCCATGCTTCTGTTTCCTCATTTATTAAAAATGGGGATGATGATGGCAGTGGTAGTCACACCTAGCTCACAGATTTTTGGAGAAATGAAAACAAGCAAACATGCTTAAAGGCCTCCAAATGCTGTGCAGTGAATAGTAAGTAGCGTGTGAGTGTTACTACATTCTCACTATGCAAAAGTGAAATTTTTAAAAGGTAAATGAAGCACAAGATTTTCAAATATTTCACCTTGTGTTAAGGATTCTCTGTTCTTAGAACTAGAAAATGAAAGCAAAAACAGCAATGCAAGGAAAGCCAAACCATTCAGACCAGATGGAAAAGCAGCTAATACCTCTGGCTTTTCAGAGCTGCACGGGGCAACCTCGATCTTACAGGTGCCCCCTAGGTGGCATCAAAGGATCATGCCTCAAAAAGAAATTCCAAACCAGACAACACAAACTTATTTGAAGAACAGAACAGAACATTACAAAGACAGGTGGAATACTGAGCTGAAGAGAGTAGTGAGAAAGGTTAAATAAAAATTCCAGAATGACTCTTTCTACAGACAATGGGTCACATGAAAATCCAAATATCCGACTGCAAAAGGAAAAAAAAAAAAAAAAAAAAACACAGAAAAGAAAGTAAAAAGATTGCCTCAGGAAAATAAGAGCCAGGAAATAAAAGCAATTAGTAAGATTTATTAACAGACTGGGTAGGCATTAGTATTACTGTGAAAACATTATTACATAGTAACATATAGCATTAGCAGTAAGCAATATTAGCTCATTTATTTTATTTACTTAAAAAGAAGAAAAACAAGAACCAAATGATAACTAATAGTGGACATCTGGTCATACCTAGCATACTAAAAGACCTCAAATGTTAAAAAAAAAAAAAAAAAAAAAATCCCCTATACACGCCACGGGAGGACAGCATTCACAGCATCTCTACAAGGCAAAAAACCTGCCTCAGTGACATCAACAGCAGCACAGGCAATGGAACAGGCAGTGGCAGAGAAACACACACACTATTGAATCAAAGTCTTGGCCTGGTGCCGTGGCTCATGCCTGTAATCCCAGCACTCTGGGAGGCTGAGGCAGGCGGATCACCTGAGGTCAGGAGTTCGAGAGCAGCCTGGCCAACATGGTGAAACCCTGTCTCCGCTAAAAATACAAAAATTAGCCGGTCATGGTGGCAGGCACCTGTAGTCCCAGCTACTCTTCTTGGAAGGCTGAACCCAGGAGACAGAGGCTGCAGTGAGCCAAGATCATGCCATTGCACTCCAGCCTGGGCGACAGAGTGACTCTGTCTCGAAGAAAAAAGAACACTAACAACAACAACAAAAAACCTCTTCTCTGCACCCCCATTAGCTAGATAGCACTCAGATAAGATGAGGAAACTAGATGACATTAGTCTTTAGTAGATCCTTTAAAAGCAAAAGATAAAGTATATTTATGTCCTCTAATATATGAAAGCAACATGACTCTGCTCCCTAGCTACCTGCTCAACAGAACCCTAATCCAAATGATCTTAGTAACATCTGGTACAGTCAATTGTTCCAAAAATACACTCCAGAGCTGTCTACAGACTCCTCAGACAGAACAGACTGCAAGGACTTTGGGGAAAAAAGGCAGAAGAGAAGGAAAAAGGGTAGGGGAAAAAAGGCTGAAGAGAAGGAAAAAGGGTATCATTTGGTTTCCACATCCGCACGCTTGTTTGGGAGTCAAGATTTCAATCTCTATGGCTGTTAAGAAGGTGGAGCACCAT
The DNA here is from genome assembly GCF_008728515.1 of Papio anubis. NCBI lineage: Eukaryota > Metazoa > Chordata > Mammalia > Primates > Cercopithecidae > Papio > Papio anubis. The sequence goes on from NC_044979.1 coordinate 107,055,985, forward strand.
TTCTGAGACTGCAAATAGAGCTATCTGTGCTTCTTAAGTATCCATTAGTGGGAATGATTGGTAAGTGAGAGTAAAGCTTTTTCACAGCATACACCAGTCAAGGTACTCAGAGGAAGGTCTCCTGGTCTATCTAATGACATGACAGATAGGGAGAGACAGATAGGAATATATAATAGGACCTATTTTACATATTACTAGTATCTAATATTTATGTAAAATACACATAGGTATATAATATATACATATTACATAATATTCTGTATTACATACATATTCTGTATATAACATATATAATTCATTAGGACTGGTTGCTGGGTGACATAGTAAGTTCCCATACGAAATAACTTTTTCCAAATTCAACTTCAAACTCTCAGTCGCAAAGAAATGATGGCCATGCTAAAATTTTATTACATTCCAAATCAAGGGATTCAATCACCTCTTTCAAGTGAGGTGGCTATAAAAGCTCTTACTGAACCTTGACATAGGTGTTTATTTCCACTCCTAGAGGAGTAATTCAGGCTCCAAACAGGGAAAGCAGAGGGCAAGTTCTGCCTCTGAAATCAGTGCTGGGTACAGAGAGTCAAGGCTAAAAGAATTACAGATAAAAAGCAATCACATGGCATATCCGGGAACATTTTTATTTGTTTGGATTATTTGTATTTTGTAAGTGTTAGGCTAAAGATTGTGCAGTACTGACAGCCACAAATTAAGTCAACTGCAAATTTTACATGCTGGTGGAAAGCCACTGTCACAGCCAACACACCATGTGTGCTGGAATGATTCAAATAAATGTTTCTCATCAACTTAGTAGACACCATCTTCATTCCAACAAAATTCAGCCAATCTCAGAACAAGCATGTAAATTTCTGCTACTAATTTTATAAAAGAATAGTGCTTCCAAATGTTTCCATAGAGTGGTAAGCCCAATAGAATTTTTTTTATTTTTATTTATTTAGTTTTTTTGAGACACAGTCTTACTCTTTTGCCCAGGCTGGAGTGCAATAGTGCGATCTCAGCTCTTTGCAACCTCCACCTCCCAGATTGAAGCGATTCTCCTGCCTCAGCCTCCCAAGTAGCTGGGATTACAGGTGCACACCACCACGCCCAGCTAATTTTTGTATTTTTAGTAGAGATGGAGTTTCGCCATGTTGTCCAGGCTAGTCTCAAACTCCTAATCTCAAGTGATCTACCCGCCTCAGCCTCCCAAAGTGCTGGGATTACAGGCGTGGGCCACCAAACCCGGCCCCAATATAGAATTTGAAAAAAGATGAAAATAAGGGTCACTTTTAAAGCTATAACAAATTGTACTCAATAGATCATTAATTGTCGAGGTTAATGGCCATAGTTCTGCCCTGCCCTCTGAGGTTTTCCATCTGTTTTCCTCCTTGAGGAATTAAAATGTATACACATTTAAAGGTATGGATTTATAAGTCATCCTTTAGAAAGCATGACTTACCTTCAGAAAGCATGACTTATGTCAGCAAACATTCTTCTAGCTCCTTTGTTAAAAATTTCAGTGCAGGTTGATTATGGACTCTATTCTACTACGTTGATCTGTTTACCCCCTTATACCAGTATCAGACCATCTTGACAGCTAACCTTATAGTAAGTATTGAAATCAGTTAACGACACTCTTCAACTTTATTGTTGATCATTTTGGCTATTCTAGGTCCCATGCATTACCATTGGTTTTTAGGATTGACTTGTAATTCTTTTTAAAAATAACTGATATAGCACTGAAGCTATAGTTTGAAGATGATATGCTTTGGCTCTGTGTCCCTGCCAAAGGATGTCAGAAAAGAACTGCCATCTAATAATATTGTATCTTCCAACCCATGAAATCTATCCCTCCACTTGTTTAGATCTTCTTTATTTTCTCTCATTTATTTTTAGCAAATAAATAGATATTGCATGACTATCGATAAATTTATCCCTAAAAATAACTTAAGATCTATTTCCACAAATAAATCATGATTTTGACACTTTATAAGTGAAAATTTTAAAATGTCATTTTCCAATGGTTGCTGTTAACATATAAAAATACATTCATTTTTATATATTGACATTGTATCCTGAAACCTTGCTAAATTCAATTATATCTAGCAGTTTCTTTGTAGATTCCTAAGAATTTTCTAAATAATCATGTTTTCTATGAATAGAGATGGTTTTACATCTTCCTTTCTCATATTACGCTTTTAAGTTTGTTTATTGACTTATTGCAATAGCTAAGAACTCCTACACAAGGTTGAACAGAACTGCAGAAAACAAACATATTTGCCTTATGTAGGGTAGAAAACATTCAGTCTTTCAACATTAAGTATGATGGGGTTCTTGTAGATGACTTTATCAAGATGAGGAAGTTCCCTCTATTCTTAACTTGCTGAGAATTATTATTAATAGACATTAGATTTTATGAAATGCTCTCTCTCCATTAAGATGATTTTTCTCTTTAGGTTTTCTCCTCTATTTCATAAAACACTGAGCTGCTTGATTGATTTTCAAATGTTAAACTATTTCTGAGATAAGCCCTTATTGGTCACAAGGTATTATCCCTTTAATATATTGCTTGATTATATTTATTAATATGCCTCTGGGGATTTTTGCATCTGGTCTATAATTTTTATTTCCTGTATTGCCTTTGCCAAGTTTCGGTATCAGAGTGATACTGGTATCATAAAATAATGAGTACTGGTCCCTCTCCTCTATTTTCTGAAAGCATGTGTTTAGATTTGGCATTTCTTCTACACTATATAATGTAGAATTCGCCAGTGTAACCAGTTATTGTTGTATGAAAGTTTTCGAGAAATGATTTCAATTTTTTTTCCGAGATAGTCTCGCTCTGTCGCCCAGGCTGGAGTGCAGTGGCACAATATTGGCCCACTGCAACCTCTGTCTCCCAGGTTCAAGCAATTCTCTGCCTCAGCCTCTCAAGTAGCTGGGATTACAGATGCCTGCCATCACGTATGGGTAATTTTTTTGTATTTTTAGTAGAGACAGGGTTTCACCATCTTGGCCAGGCTGGTCTTGAACCCCTGACCTCGTGATCCACCTGCCTCGGCCTCCCAAAGTGCCGTAATTACAGGCATGAGCCACCACGCCTGGCCAATTTCAATTTTTTAATAACTATGGGCGTCCAAATTTTCTATTTCATCATGAGTCAGTTTTGATTTGTCAATTTTAGTCCTCTGGGAAGCAGATGCTGAGATTGAGCTATGAGAACAGAGATTGAGTGGGAGTTTGGGCAATGCCCGTGGAAGACAAAGCAGGCAGAGAGCAGGATTGGGTATAGAAAGCCTTGGGACCATGAAACAGATCTGACGCCGGGGAAAGGAAGGGGAAGAGGAAGCAAATGCAGATCTGAAAATGTCTTAGCCAACTCAGTGGGATGCTGTAGAACAAACACTGCCTCTTAGAGAAATCCCATAATGGGTAGAAATGACCAGGCTTTGGTATCCCCACCATGTTCAATAACTAAAGACTGCCTTGGGAGAGTACTGAAAGCTGCCATGAATCTGGAATGCCATGAATCTGGAATGTGTGATAACTGAAAACTATCAGCTAATTGCACCCTTCTTGGCAAGTTCTTTCCTGAAAGGAAATCAAAGCCATGCATTTCCATGGCTAACATATTTGGTAAATCTGTTTTCCATGGCATTTGTCTATTTCATCCTAAATTTTCTTTCTTTCTTTTTTTTTTTAAAGATAGAATCTCGCTCTGTTGCCCAGGCTGAAGTGCAGTGGCATCATCTTGGCTCACTGCAACCTCCGTCTCCCTAGCTCAAGCAATCCCCCCTCAGCCTACCGATAAGCTGGGACTACAGGCACAAGCCATCACACCCAGCTGATTTTTGAATTTTGTTGTAGAGATAGGTTTTTGCCACGTTACCCAGGCTGGTCTTGAACTGCTGGGCTCAAGTGATCCATCTGCCTTGGCCTCCCCAAGTGCTAAAATGTTAAATGTATTAACGTAAAATTATTTGCAATATTCCTTTATTTTATTTTTAATGTCAGTATGATTTGTAGTGATATTCCCTCTTTTATCCCTGGTGTTGATACGGGATTTCTCTTTTTTTTTTTCCTAATAAATATTTGGCTTTAATTTTCTCTATTATTTGTCTCTTTTCTATTTCATTGATTGGTATTATTCTTCTTCTTTTCTACTTACTTCACATTTTTAAAGCTTCTTAAGTAGAAACTTAGACCACTGATTTTTTTAATAAACCATCTTTCCTTTTCAACATAGATATTTAAAGCTAAAAATTTCCCTCTAAACACAGCTTGAGCTGCATTCACAAATTTGGGTATATTGTATTTTCATTACTGAGTAGTAATGAAATTCATTACTGAATATTTCATAATTTCAACTGGGTTATTCCTTGACTCTTGGATAGTATGAAAGAGTGTTTTCTAATTTCCAAACATCTGAGGCTTTTCGGCTATTTTATTGTTACTGACTTCTAATTTAATTTCCTTGTGATCAAAGAACATAATCTGTGTAATTTTAATCATTTGAAAATTCTTCAGCCTTACTATGGACTATCTTGTGAACATTCCATGTGCATTTGAAAATAATGCATATTCTGCTGCTGTTGAGTCTGATGCTTTATAAATGACAATTAAGGCAAGACCTTTGATAGTGTTGATCAAATCATCTATATCCTTATTATTTTGCCTAGGCTGTTTTCATACCAGTTAGGAAAGACTGGTTTTAAAACCTTCAGCTATGCTAACGGGTTTGCCTCTTTTTCTCTTTAGTAGTCCGTTTTTGCTTCATGTATTTTAAAACCTTATTATACCCATGTGTAATAATTTTAAATGAGCATACACATTTAAAATACAAAGGAGGATTAAATCGTAATGAGGTGACCATTTTTATTACTAGTTACCTTTCTTTAACTCTGATAATATATTGCTTCCAAGTCTTATCTTTCCTGATATTAATAAAACCATTGTTTTGTTATTATTAGCATTTGCATGGTATATGTTTTTCCATCCTTTTATTTTCAACGTACATGTGCCCTTGTCTTTATAGTACATCTCTTATAAACAGCATAGAGCTGGGCCATGCTTTTTAAAAAATTTCATATGACAATCTAAACCTTTTCATTGGACTGCTTAGTCTATTTACATGTAATGTATTGATATGATTAGATTGAAATCAACCAACTTATTCGTTTTCTATTTGTCTCAACTATATTTTATTCTACTTCTCTTTTCTTACCTTCTTTTGAATTAATCAAAAAATTTTTTAGGAGTCCGATTTAATTCCTCCTTTGTATTTTGCCCTATGCTTCCTTGCACTGTTTTTAGTTGTGACTCTGTGGATTACAATGTGCACCATTAATATACTAATGTCTACTTAAAGGGAAGATTATACATTAGGAAGCTTGCTGTAGTGTAGTTTCTCTTATACCTCCATCCTTTGTGCTCTCATTGTCACACATATTGCATCTACATATGTCATAAACCCTACCAAACAGTATTATTATTTTTGCTTTATATAGTTATAGCCTTTTAAAGAAATTTAAAGGAAAGTAAAATTATATTTTGTCTTTTTATATTACCCACGTATTTACTGTTTCTGTTGTTCTTCATATTTTCCTACAGATCTGAATACCTATCTAGTATCATGTCTCACCACTCTGAAGAACTTGCTTCATATATCTCCATCGTTATTTTCTTCTGTAATTATTTCCTCAAATATTTGTCTTCCCCATTCTTTTTCCTCTCCTTTTGGGACTCCAATTAAATGTATTTCAGATCACTTATTATCTCACATGTCAAGTACTCATTATTCATTTTACCTACTTTTCAGATTGGGTAACTTACACTGATATATCTCCAAGGCTACTGTCTCTTCTTCTGGTATCTTCAACCTCATACAGTAAAATTTTCACTTTACTGTGCTTTTCAATTTTATAACTGACATCTGGTTATTTTTATGGTTTCAATTTCTCTATTAAGACTCCCCATCTGTGCCTTCATTACACTCACACTTTAGTTTTTAACATATTTACGAAAGTTTTGTAAAAACCTTCATCTGCTAATTCCAACATCTGGGTCATCTCAGTGTCCGTTTTTACTACCTACATTTTTTCTTAACTGTAGGTCATCTTTTCCTATTTCCTTACATACCTAGTAAATTTTTATCATATACTGGACATTGTGAACAAAACACTGTCAATATTCAGAATTCAGTCTTTTTCCTCTGAAGAGTGATGATTTTTGTTCTAGCAGGAAGTAAAAGTCTAAACTCTGCAGTGAGTGACAGCTGACATCTTTGCTCAAATCTTTTAGTTTCCAGTTGCTGTTTTTACCATTAAAGTGTGCATTCACGCTTCAATGATCAGCAGTGAACTGGGACAGGGTTTATATGTGGATGTGGAGTCTCCCACTCTCTGAGCTTCTCTTCTTTCATAGATTCCCTCTAATTAGCTGCTCTGCAGTCCCAAAGTATATCTTCTTAGTAACTTACTAAGACTGAGGCTTTCTGCCACCCCATGCTGCCTGGATAAGTAGGTGTTCTCAGGGAAAAAGCTTCAAACACAGAAATCCCATCCAAGACCCATCTGGTCTCTCAAGGGTTAACTTCCCTCTACCTTCTGCCTGTTTTGGGTTGCTATCCAGTGCCTTCATATAGCTGGTTTTAGATATTTTGTTTATCATATTTTGTCCGGATTTCATAATTGCTATCTGTGTTAGTCTGATTGTGCCACTCTGCCATTATCAGAACCAGAGCCTTGACTATTGATTTCTGTCTATGATTAATCAATAAAAATCATGAACTACACACTGTCCAGCATATCTACACACCAAAAGATTAAAACTACTGGCTAATAAATTTCAAAGAAATTATTTTGGCTTCAGGGCCCCAAATTCCTCCATATTTGCAAATTCTATTAAGTAGATGGGGAGAAAGTAAGTTTGAATCCCAGCTCCTCCACCTGATTTTAACTTCTGCACCAAGGAAATACCAAGCTTGTATGTTAAATATAAGTGTGGATTTGGAGTAATGAGTGTAAACACTGAGACAATGCCCAGGATAAAGTCTCATAAAAAGTGGCTTCTGCTGCCATTACCATTAAGTGCTTCCACTGTATTAAATATATCAAAATGAAATTTAAGAAGCTTTACCCTAGAAGCTCAATATTGCTTTCTATTTTATTAGAATTTAATAAACAGAAGAGTTCCTGCAACTCATACTTTTCTGTGTGTGAGGGGTAGAAGAAGATGAAAGATTTGAGACCAGCATAATACTATAGTACATTGAAGGTGATGAGGATTTTCTCTGAGAGCTTACAAAATAAGGTTCACCTTTGAGATGCTGGTCAGTGTTCCTTCTCAAACTGACATTATCTGCTTAATGGCTTGGCACCATGAAAATCTGTCCAGCTTACTTCAAAGAGTTTGTTAGACCATATTTGGACTCACCCTGTTTAATGGTTAAGAGAGAAACTTAGAATGGAAAACTCTAAGAAAGGAGTTTCCTATCTTCAGACACAATTATCCAATTCACTTCATAGGTAGATGATTGAGCACTGTCTCAGACTCAAAGTAAATAATCTTCATTGCATCCTTCAATCCTGGATACTTTTTAAAATGTGAATCCTTTTTCTTTCTGAGCCATTGAAGAAAATCAAAGACTTTTGACTTTGAACATCACACAGCCCACAAAAAAGAAAGTTTTGTTTAAAGTAATACATAAAATTAAGCTTAGCATTGCTCCAGAAGGAGGGTAGCAATCTTTCTGTGGTTATAGCATCACTTAGTGGTTATATACATAAAATACTCCTTCTACTCCAAAGCAAAAACGAGGGGAAAATACATTTTTGAAGAAGCTGTTTATAAAAGAACATCAAACAGAAAACAAAAACAGTAAGAAATCACTTATTCAAAATACTAGATGCATAGTTCTACAATCAGTCACAGGCCAGGGTTCAATTATGCAGGAAAGTAGGAAGGGTTAAATCATCAATATCCATGGATCATATATTCTTACCAAGGCTTCATGATCTTCTGCAATTTCTGGTATCGCCTGCAAAATTTAAAAACAACCATGTGAGGAGCGTACTTAAAAGCAATGATTTTTACATAAAGAACATATCTTGAAGAAAACTCAGGATTAGATTTACGACAGATTTAACTACCATGAAGTAAAAGAACTTTATCCATTTCAAGACATCATTCAAAGTAACAAACTGGTGTTCTTTAATGATCATAAACAGTCAATCAAAAGATCAGCATTAAACTACTGTCATCAACCAGTTGCATTTGCTTATGAGTAAAGGCATCGAGAACCGTCCATTTAGATCAGAATGGGTCTGTGTTCAATGGAGCGGGGGGTACACACAGGGATAGGAATTGATAAATTTTCAATGAAAAAACATTGAGCCAAAAAGCACTAGACTATAAAGAAATAATTTATTATCTTTCTTTGGTAGAATGTCCACTAATTTTACTTGCTCTGTTCTCCCTCAGGTGGCTTCTTCTGCGGGAAGACGTTGCAATCAATCTCTTTGCAATAAGACATTGCACTAGTATTGAACTCCAAAACTGGAACTCTGGGCTGGTGGCTTAGAATAGGCAAATCTGGCTACAAGGAAGGGTAATTATTATTATTATTATTTTTTTTTTAAACTAGGCTCAAGAATATGAAGAAATAAGTGTTTCTAAACTGCCCAAACCATCTCCCATTCCTCAAGTCTGCCAAATCTCTCTGGCTTTAAGTATGATCTTCCCCCTATACAAAACATCCATCCCCTCTTTGCCCAACTCACTAAGTCCCACCCCCAAACTCATCTCATCCTAGGCTCCTCTGGGAAGTCTCTCTGACTTCTGATTTCTCTTCCTCAGACAGCAGAGGTAGTGCCTGCATCTACAGGCCACAGGCCCTGAGGACACATCAGCTATAAGCCTCAGGACATCTCACTGTCCTTCTAGCTGTTTAAGGGCTGGGGCTCTGCACTGTGGCAATAGTGTAATGTGAGGCACATCCCGAGTAGGGACTGACATGGCTGACAAATGATTTTACTCTTCAGAAATGTTCACATTCTCAACCATATAAAATGTACCCACTTCAGAAACTCAAGTCATCAGGTGAAGACTAAATTTAGTCTCTGGTAAAATTTGCGGGAAGAGGATTAAAAATGTATATAAAGAGATCTTTTTCTTCCTTTTCTGCTCCCCCTCCTCTACCTGTCTTTTCTTTTAAAAAATATTTACTATTTCCCACCCTTCCTTCATCAAAAAGGAACTGGGCAGGGTGAAAGGGTGAAAGGGGGAGAAGGGGAAGCAGCCCGAGCAGAAGTTGGCAGCACGCAAGGGCCAGAGGCTACTCTCCACTAAAAGGAACTGGGGCTCCTTGGGGAAGTGGCTCATGTTAGGGGGTGGGGCAAGGAGATCTAGATAATTCTGGAACATCTTGTTAAGCCAGAAAGTAAAGAAATGCTCAAAACATAATGAAATACAGGTCAAAAGGACACAGAAATCATCTTAGAAAAGCTCCCACAGGCCAAATCAGGGACACGTTGAGCATCAAAATCAATAATAATAGTGATAGATTAAGCCCACTGAATAAAACAGGAATGAATGAGTCCACATTGTTACAGAGTGATGTGCTGATGTTGAAACACCAGATCTCTGGGGAAAAACACACAAATCTGCTTGATATTGTTTTCCAATTTCCACGGTGTAACAACTCTCACTACGGCCAACTTAAAGAACCAACATGAGATCAACGAACGCAGAGTGGAACAGAATTGTACAAAAGTGGCTCTCAGGAACTAGTATGAGCTCCCCACGGGAGATAAACATGTAGGTGAATAAATACATAGGGAAAAAACAGAGCTCTTACTACCAAAGAAAACCAACTAATACATGTAGAAGAAATAATAATATTTTAAAAATCCCCTTTGGAAATCATCAGAGCAATAATTAATTCAGGTAAGAAATGTCAATGCCAAAACTGATGGGTGAAATTCGGGTGAGCAATGAGGCTTTACATAGTTTCACTGTGTCCTCCCTACAAACTTTTCATGAATTAGCTGCTAAGGGAGGGAGAAAGTATTACAGTGGAGACATCTGGAAGATGCTATCTTAATGAAGCAGTCAAAGTTACCACCAGTAATAAAACAAAGAGATACCATGTGCCATCAACAGGACAAAATGGGGAAAAAAAAATCACAACCATCTGTTGTATTCCAGCCAAAGACGTACAATATGGGTCTCCATAAGGAGAAGGGAAATTTTTGTTGTAATGTTTGTTGTGATGAGAGAACACTGGAAAAATGTGTAGAAAACAAAATTCTGTGTTTCAGTAAAAAACTAAGCAGTGCCTACAACATATCCTTTGGGCTATGAGATTCTAGGCCTGTTGGCTTTGAGTTATTTTACAACTCTTTGTAAGGTGTAGGTAACTGATGTGTGTGTATATACATATATATATCCTGTCTTGCAGTGATTTAATTGACTTCCTTTCCACTGGTGGAAAACCAGTTTCGTCTCCATTTGCAATTCATCTCAACATTCCTTTCCTTCATATATATTTGTGCTCTTTTGACCTTTCCTTTAAAGTTACAATATCTGCCTGGTTTCACCATACCATATGAGTAAAATAAATTATTTTAACACACATTTATTTGTATATCTGAAATCAAAATGTAATATAGAGGGAAACCTCTAAATTAAACATTTTACTGGGGAATCACAGAATTGCAATTTGAAGCATACACATAGACCGGTAGACTTTGGTATGTCTGAGGAACAAAGAAAACGTTGGGATTTTTATTAGAAATAGGAATGTTACCTATGGTTTTGAAAGAAAGTTTATAGGCACAAGAATTTTTGAGAGCTGCTAAGTTCTGATTGGTGAGTGACAGTGGTAGGTAAAACCAGTCCTAGAGTCACAGCAGGTCATTTCAGCAGCTATTAGATTAAACTGGTCTTAGGGTTACATCAGGCCACCTTAGCAGCTGGGCTTACAGATAATTCAATTCTTGCAGTAGGTGCGCCATGTACCCATGTGCTTTTTGCCTCCGTTCCTCAACTGTGACTTAGTTGGGTGTGACAAGAATTACCCAATTTGTATAATCAATGTCCGCATCTGTATGAGAGTTATGATTTTACTTTCCCATGAAAATTACCTTTAACAAATTAACCTTTAACAAACCCAAATTAGAGGGTATTCTATAAAATGGCTAACCTATAATTTGAAAACACCAAAGTCATGAAAGAAAAGAACAATTCTTTTCTTGAGTGAAGAACAATTCCAGATCAGAGGGGACTAGGAGGAGACGGGCCACCTGTGTGCAAGGTGCCACCTGGAGCTAGATTCTTTCCACTAAAGGACGGAGCTGGGACAATGGGTGAAACTTAAATGGGGTCTCCAGGAAAAGAGCAAGTGGGGATTTTCTGCTCTGTTCTCACAAGTTTTAAGTTTAAAAAGGTTTTGAAATAAAATGTGTGTGTGTGTGTGTGTGTGTGTGTGTGTGTGTGTGTGTAATATATAAAGCGGTCGCTGTAAAGTTTTAAAATAACTTTCTGGCCTGGGGCCTGAGCATGCTTATGGTTTTTATACGAGTTCCGCCTCCTCCAGTATCCATGACCTTGGAGAGCTCTCCCTGACCAGAGCACAGACATAAGTCAGTGCTGAGTCACAGTGCTTCATACTCCTCAAATTTGCACCCTCACTTTGGCTTCAGATTACGCATAAGGAGAAGAGAAACTGTTGTTGCAACGTCTGTCTACTGCCTTAAGTGGGATTTTGTGTGTCTGTGTCTATCTGTCTCTCTCGCTTTCTCTCAGTATACCCATTTTTTTTTAGAGAAACGTGACTAGAAGAGAAATTACTCTGGAAAGGTTGATGTTTCACAGTGGCCAGAAACCTCTCACCTCAGCCCAAGGAATAGCAACTTTTCTTTTTTTTTTTCGCCAGCAGAAGATAATCTGTTCTTCAAATGGGCTGTGTGACCCCTTCGCATTTCCATTACCAGAGTGAAGGACAAAGAGGCACAGATAAAGCAAAAGGAGTGAGGAGGGGGCAGATCCTGTTTAGGGAATTTTCTGCCACACAATCTCTGACAAAGCCCAAGAAGGTTGGCCTCTTTGGCCTTTGTGATGCAAATTTCTGGCAGAGCCCTCAAGAGCTGTTCAGTTGGAGCTCCCTGAGCAATGCAGAGTGCACTGCAGGCTCCAGGAAAACAGCAGACAGCGCTGGGAAGATGTGGCAGCCTTCACAGCTGGGGTTGACTGCAGAGACCACAGGAGCAGCTTCTTTCTGGCTGGGTCTGTCGTCTCTGAGGAGGTAAAGTGCAAAACGTGCATGGTGTCAGCTGGCCTTGGCTGCAAGGCAGTGAGTAGATGAATCACTTTGGCCTGCACTGGAACTTCCAGAACAGCCAAGGCTTCTAAGAGACACCAAGTTCTCAGAGTCAATGGCATAAGTTAGAGCTGATCATCTGTGTCCTTGGAGGTTAACAAAGTTTCAAAAAAGACATTTATCTTTTGTGTGAAGGCAAAATTCCAGAAAAGGTCACACACAATGAAAAACTGTCATACACATCTTTGTGTTATCCTCTATGCACCTCCTCTTACCCCTCACATGCCTAACCCAGTGTCAGGAGTAGGATTCAGCATTCAGTAATACGCATTTTGCTAAAGGAATAAAACATACAAATCCATCTCAAGTGTGGGTGCTAGGGAACATCAAAGCAAAGTGTATAATTCAAGTCATACCTCAGTTTTCACAACACCCAGAAAATGAAAACAGCTCTGGTTCAGGCAAGATGAAAAGAATCTGAATAGCGAAAGGTTAATATGAGACAGAGGGAACCTGTTTTAAGACTGTTCTTGTATTAATGCAACAATGACAATTTTTATATACATGTCATCCATACACACAGCAATAGACTTTTCCATCTGTGTCATATGTATGACACAGTATGGAGGGGACTAATAATTTATACAATTAATGTTTCTTTTTAAGACAATTATGTAAGAACTTTACATATCACTAAAATAACTATGGGACTCCTTCCAATGTTTCTAATACTACAGCCAGATTTTGGAGAAATGACCTCAACGAAACAAATAAAACAGCACTTATAAATTCCCCAGATTAGTTAGAACTCCACAAACACCACTGCTATCTTTCTGAGGAAAACCAGAAAGCCAGCCCAGTATTGACCAAGGTATTGGAAATAGACATACTCCCACAAGAATGGTAAAGTATAAATTAGAACATTTCTGCAAGCTATTGGGCTATTCTTATTTTAAAACAGCTTTAAAATGTATATATTCTCTGAGTCAGGAATTTTATTCCAACAAAATAAATTAAATATCCACAAAGATTTTGCTAAAAGAAAAGCTGATTTTAAAATATTTAGAAAGCCAGGCCGGGTAGCTCACACCTATAATCCCAGCACTTTGGGAGGCCAAGGCAGGAGGATTACTTGAGACCAGGAACTCAACACCAGCCTGGGCAACACAGAGAGACCTTGTCTCTATAAAAAAATATTTAAAAATTAGCCAGGTGTGGTGGCACCTGTAGTCCCTACCTACTCAGGAGGCTGAGGCAGGAGGACTGCTTAAGCCCTGGAGGTCAAGGCTGCAGTGAGCTATGACTCTGCCACTGCACTCCAGCCTGGGCAACAGAGCAAGACTCTGACTCAAAAAAAAAGTAAGATAAAATAAAATAAAATTTCAGAGAAAAACCCTGAAGACAATATAAATGTCCTACAATACGGAAACAGTTCACCATACTATGCACATTCCTCAAATTATTGTATATTAATTATACATAATAAGCTATAAAGCTGCAAAAATGAAACAGTATACAGGCAACAAAAATGATGGGAGAATAATATTTGTCACTTGGAAATACTGTTAGCTACAAAAAGCAGGTTATAAAAACATGAGTATTATAATTCTACTTTTATAAAGCCTGTGCATATGTGTGTATCTAAAATATATAAAAAAGGATATTCATCAGGATATTAAAAATTGTTGTCTGTAGAAAGGCACACTACAAATGATTCTTATTTTTTCCTTCTGCTTATTTATATACTTTTCAAATGACAGATAATAATTTTTCATAAGGAAAGAAAGCTATTTTAAAAAAACTTTCCATCCCAGCACTTTGAGAGGTCAAGGTGGGCAGATCATGAGGTAAGGAGATAGAGACCATCCTGGTTAACATAGTGAAACCCCATCTCTACTAAAAATACAAAAAATTAGCCAGGCGTGGTGGCAGGCTCCTGTAGTCCCAGCTACTGGGGAGGCTGAGGCAGGAGAATGGCGTGAACCCAGGAGGTGGAGCTTGCAGTGAGCCGAGATCGCGCCACTGCACTCCAGGCTGAGTGACAGAGCGAGACGCCATCTCAAAAAAAAAAAAAAAAAAAAAGAAACTTTTCAAGTTCATCATAAATACATGAATTTAACTTTTGCTCGCAGTTGACTGTCCTGCCCAGGGTGGTGTTACAGCTTACTCATATTCCAGCAGCGTAATTTTCCCATCACATTGCCAAGTGGGAAGGAAACTGTAAGTACCCTGCCCTTTCATTCTTGGAAATGTTTCCCCTGTTTTTCTGCCCCTAGTGATGACTGACTAACAGTGGAAGGACACAGAAGTAGGCTGTCTCATTGTCTGTGTGCACAGAGGCATGGACAAAGACTGTGGTGTTTTATTAAAACCCAAAAAAGAGTAGTATTTTTTATGACATTGGACTTAGAGTTGTGGATACAATTTTTCTTCTTTCAAACAAAATAAAATAAAAATTTCTGAGAAACGCTTTGATATCCATCTTTTTGATATTTGTCTCTGGAAACACTGTCCATTCCTCAATATCCCTTATGTTGCTCAGGCTGGGACAACATGTTTCCCCACAGCTGTATTCGCGTTCACATCTATGTTTCAAGCAGAAATTAGGAATGAAATTTCAAAACCCCATGATGGATAGAACAATTAAACCCAGGTTTTAAACACTGTGCTCGTGCTCTGTCAATATGACACTTCCTCATTGCTTCTCTGTTACTGACTTTGCTCCACAGCCCCACCCAGTACCAGCTGGAGAGAGACCTTTTAAAAGCCCAGCCCTGTAGTGGCAAAATCTCTCACCATTTGCTTGCCTGCAAAGGATTTCATTTCTCCTTCACTTATGAACATCTCAAAATAATAAGGGCTATTTCTGACAAACCCACAGCCAATATCATACTGAATGAGCAAAACCCGGAAGCATTCCCTTTGAAAATCGGCACAAGACAAGGATGCCCTCTCTCACCACTCCTATTTCAACATAGTATTGGAAGTTCTGGCTGGGGCAATCAGGCAAGAGAAAGAAATAAAGGGTATTCAAATAGGAAGGGAAGAAGTCAAATTGTCTGTTTGCAGATGATATGATTGCAAAATTAGAAAACCCCATCATCTCAGCGCAAAATCTCCTTAAGCTGATAAGCAACTTCAGCAAAGTCTCAGGGTACAAAATCAATGTGCAAAAATCTCAAGCATTCTTATACACCAATAATAGACAAACAGAGAGCCAAATCATGAGTGAACTCCCATTCACAATTGCTACAAACAGAATAAAATACCTAGGAATCCAGCTTACAAGGGATGTGAAGGACCTCTTCAAGGAGAACTACAAACCACTGCTCAAGGAAAGAGGACACAAACAAATGAAAATGGCCATACTGCCCAAAGTAATTTATAGATTCTATTCTATCCCCATCAAGCTACCATTGACTTTCTTCACAGAATTAGAAAAAAATACTTCGAATTTTACATGGAACCAAAAAAAGAGCCCATATGATCAAGACATTCCTAAGCAAAAAGAACAAAACTGGAGGCGTTACGCTATCTGACTTCAAACTATACTACAAGGCTACAGTGACCAGAACACCATAGTACTGGTACCAAAACAGATACATAGACCAATGGAACAGAACAGAGGCCTCAGAAATAATGCCACACACATCTACAACCATCTGATCTTTAACAAACCTGACAAAAACAAGCAATGAGGAAAGGATTCCCTATTTAATAAATGGTCCTGGGAAAACTGGCTAGCCATATGCAGAAAACTAAAACTGGGCCCCTTCCTTACACCTTATACCCAAATTAACTCAAGATGGATTAAAGACTTAAACGTAAGACCTAAAACCATAAAAACCCTAGAAGAAAACCTAGGAATACCATTCAGGACATAGGCATGCACAAAGACTTCATGACTAAACCACCAAAAGCAGTGGCAACAAAAGCCAAAATAGACAAATGGGATCTAATTAAACTAAAGAGCTTCTGGACAGCAAAAGAAACTATCATCACAGTGAAAAGGCAACTTACAGAATGGGAGAAAAATTTTGCAATATATCCATCTGACAAAGCGCTAATATCCAGAATCTACAAGGAACTTAAACAAATTTACAAGAAAAAAACAAACAACCCTACCAAAAAGTGGGTCAAGGATATGAAAAGACAATTCTCAAAAGAAGACATTTATGTGGCCAAAAAACATATGAAAAAAAGTTCATCAAAACCACAATGAGATGCCATCTCATGCCAGTTAGAATGGTGATCATTAAAAAGTCAGGAAACAACGGACGCTGGAGAGGATGTGGAGAAATAGGAATGCTTTTACACTGTTGGTGGGAGTGTAAATTAGTTCAACCATTGTGGAAGACAGTCTGGCAATTCCTCAAGGATCTAGAACCAGAAATAGCATTTGATCCAGCAATCCCATTACTGGGTATATACACAAAGGATTATAAATCATTCTACTATAAAGACACATGCACACGTATGTTTACTGCAGCACTGTTCATATCAGCAAAGACTTGGAATCAACCCAAATGTCCATCAATGATAGACTGGATAAAGAAAATGTGGCACATATACACCACGGAATACTATACAGCCATAAAAAAGGATGAGATCATGTACTTTGCAGGGACATGGATGAAGCTGGCAAACATCACTATCAGCAAACTAACACAAGAGCAGAAAACCAAACACCAAATGTTCTCACTCATAAGTGGAAGTTGAACAATGAGAACACATAGACACAGGGAGGGGAACATCACACACTGGGGCCTGTCAGCGGTTAGAGGCTAGGGGAAGGATAACATTAGGAGAAATACCTAATGCAGATGACGGGTTGATGGGTACAGCAAACCACCATGGCATGTGTATATCTATGTAGCAAACCTGCACATTCTGCACATGTATCCAAGAACTTATCAAGTGTACAAAAAAAAAAAAAAAAAAAAAAAAGCCCAGCCTTGGATAATGAGGAGGAGGCAAGTCATCTCTGAATCTCATTATTCCTAAAAGTAAGGCGAAAAATTCTAGCAACATTTCTTCAATGTTTACGAAAATTTCCATGGGTCCTGCTTAGGAAACCACCACCTTCTCCAGCTGGAACCTTGCCTAGGAGTCATGACTAAATGCCTTCCAAATTGCAGGACCTATTTAATTTGTGTGGTTTCTATCCCAAAGATTTCCTGTTAATTGATTGAAGTCTTGCTCTAAGTTTAACAGAGAAGCCAGGATTTCTTATAAGAAAAATGACTCTTTTCTTTTTAATCTTAGCAAAAGATCTGAAAAATTTGCTGTGGATTAAATAAGCCACCTCTGAACGTGAGATGCAGGACCAGCAGAAGGATGGCAGTAGGCCTTGCAACTCCAGTCCCTCCTTCCTCCATCCCTGAAAGTAGCATAACTTTGAACTTACATAAAACAGGAAGGGGGCCACAAAGGTGACCCAGAGAGGGATCATTCCTTCCCACAAACATAGTGTGATGGGAAAGTGTAAGAGACAAATGCAAAAGAGAATTCACCTAACACCTGGCCTTAAGCTCTTTTATCTGTCTGAAACCGAGCTGTATGTATCAAACTGGGACAGCTTACTGATTATTATAAATACAGTCATGTGTTGCTTAACAATGGGATACATGCTAAGAAATGCATCATTAGGTGATTTTGTTGTGTGAACATCATGGAGTGTACTTACATAAACACACATGGTATAGCCTACGACACACCTAGGCTTTGTGGCATAGCTTATTGCTTCTAGGCTACAAACCTGTACAGCATGTTACTATGCTGAGTAGTGTAGGCAATGGTAACACAACAGCAAATATTCGTGTATCCAAACAGAGAAAAGGTATAGTAAAACCATGGCATAAAAGATAAAAAATGGTACAGCTGTACAGCGCAGCTCCATTATAATCTCATGAGACCACCATTATATTTGTGGTCCACCACTGATCGAAATGTTCTTATGCAGTGCGCGACTGTAGTTAAGATATTAATGAGCATGATACTCCTTTTTTTAAGAAAGGCATTCTGTTGCTTTAGTTCACATAAAATACATTCAATACTGACATTCTCTCACATTGTATAATACATGCGCAGCATGGAGACAGAATTCAGAACTGCTGTCCCCCATCCTAGGTCTAAGGAATGGTGAATCTTTTGGGCTGTTCTGCAGGTGAAGATGTGTCATAAAGTAAGGCCACAGCACTGAGAAAAAGAATGTTGACAAGGCACACACATAGCATCAGTTCTGCCTGGTTCCTGATGCTCCACACTCACACCAGAGAACCCAAGCCTTCGCTGAGAAGGGGAGCTCCCCAGTAGGAAGGCACATTCCTTCCTCCCTCCTGGTGGAACTCCAGCTCCCTCAAGGACAGTTCACACTCATCTCCTCTGTGGGGCTCTTTGAGATATAATGGGTTCCAGCCAGGAACAGTGGCTCACGCCTGGAATCCCAGCACCTTGGGAGGCGGAGGCAGGCAGATCATTTGAGGTCAGGAGTTTGAGACCAGCCTGGCCAACGTGGTGAAACCCCGTCTGTACTAAAAATACAAAAATTAGGCCGGGCATGGGGGCTCCCACCTATAATCCCAATACTTTGGGAGGCCAAGGCGGACAGATTGTGAGGTCAAGAGATCGAGACCATCCTGGCTGACACGGTGAAACCCTGTCTCTACTAAAAACACAAAAATTAGCTGGGTGTGGTGTCACACGCCTGTAGTCCCAGCACTCTGGGAGGCAGAGGCAAGCGGACCACTTGAGGTCAGGAGTTCGAGACCAGCCTGGCCAACGTGGTGAAACCCCATTTCTACTAAAAATACAAAAATTAGGCTGGGCGCAGTGGTTCACACCTGTAATCCCAACACCTTGGGAGGCCAAGGCAGGTGGATCATGACATCAAGAGATCGAGACCATCCTGGCTGACATGGTGAAACCTCGTCTCTACTAAAAACACAAAAACTAGCTGGGTGTGGTGTCACATACCTGTAGTCCCAGCACTTTGGGAGGCAGACACAGGTGGACCATTTGAGGTCAGGAGTTCGAGACCAGCCTGGTCAGTGTGGTGAATGAAACTCCATCTCTACTAAAAATACAAAAATTAGGCCAGGTGCGGTGGCTCACGTCTGTAATCCCAACACCTTGGGAGGCCGAGGCGGATGGATCACCAAGTCAAGAGATCGAGACCATACTGGCGGACATGGTGAAATCCCATCTCTACTAAAAATACAAAAATCAGCTGGGTGTGGTGGCATACACGTGTAGTCCCAGCTACTCGGGAGTCTGAGGAAGGAGAATCGCTTGAACCCAGGAGGCAGAGCTTGCAATGAACTGAGATCGTGCCACTACATTCCAGCTTGGTTACAGAGTGAGACTCCGTCTCCCCCCATCCCCCCCAAAAAAAAGAAACCAAAAAAAAACCTTAGCTGGGTGTGGTGGCACATGCCTGAAATTCCAGCTACTCAGGAGGCTGAGGCAGGAGGATCACTTGAACCCAGGAGGTGGAGGTTGCAGTGAACAGAGATTGCACCACTGCACTCCGGCCTGGGCGACAAAGACTCCATCTCAAATAAAAAAAAAAAGAGAGAGAGAGAGAGAGAGAGATAATGGGTCCACCATCTAGACTCCTGGCTCTCAGGAGGAATTATACACAATAGAATTCTGCCCATATTAATAGTCTCCACCAATTTCTGGAAGGCAAGGCTCATATGAAAAAATTTTCCCATGTTCAACTCTTTTGCATACACACAGTAGGTCATTAATACATGCTGACTGCATTTAATTTCAAGTAATTAATGACAAGTATTTAATCATTCAAGTATTATGTTTTAAAATTACTTCAGGGATGGTATCTTCACCTGGTTTTATACTTTGAAACATAACTTGAACTAGCTTGAGCTGTCAATAAAGAAAGAAATATAATTAGGTAATCTAATTTTTTTAATGGATTAAGGGAGGGAAAATTTTTCTTAGGGATAGGCAAGGAATATGAGGGATTAATGTTTTGTCGAGTTATAATTTCATTGTTGGCAAGGCCCTCTGAGATAATGACATGATATTTTTCCACATGAATCTGAAATTTCTAGCACTTGATGGATTTCTATTTTGTCTCAGACACTAGATGTTGGTGGGCAAAGGATGGAGAACTCCTGAAATTACAAACCCACTGCCTTGCCACTATCTTAAAAGCTATTTTGTTCCTGAGTCTAACCAAGGCTCTGGTCTTTAAAACAGTTTGCAAGTGTAAGGAATGTAATAATATTCAAAACGCTGAGACACATAGGACAGCTGTGGAAGTTAGGAAAAAAGACGCTTACTCAGTGCCGCTCTCCACCATCTGCGTGAGGAGAGAGATGCCATCCAGGTTTATAAACTCCTGGGCAAATGTGACATCCCGGGAGAGGCTGGCCAAGTCCTTCAGGGCTTCCAGTTTGGCATCCATACTCGAGGACTGGATTCGTTCATGGAGCTGCTGGGCGTTCTGAGCCTTCCGGGGCAAAAGCAAAGGGAAGAGTGTTGACAAAGGAAACCACAACAGCAAAACAGATTTATGTTTCAATGAGAAACAGAGCCACAAAGGCCAAAAGCACAGGACTATCTGCATATTACAGAGTGGGCATCTCAAGGACAGGCTTCAAGGCTTCCAACCCAAACACTCCACCTTCAGAGCGAGGTCCGCTCATCTCACGACAGGAAACAGTTGCGTTCTTCTCAAAGGAGTTGGGATTTTCATTTCGAGGAAAAGACCAAGAGCAAGAGTACAAGAATATTAAAGCCCTAGAAACTGAACAGAATGTGGCAGAAAGGAGGGAGGAAAGGGGAAGTATTTACCCTTTAAGTAAAATTATGTAAAAGCGACTGAAAGCTATTTGCTCAGTTAAGCAATTACACAAATTTATACAGCATGCTCACCTGTTCAGTCAATACTGTGAGTAATAACTGCCTACACGTGTTCGGAAGCTTCATTAGCCACCCAAATGATCTTTCTAGGTTACTGCAAATCTTCCAGCACTCCACAACCATGCTTGTAAATTTCAATTTTCAACAACATGTGTTTCACATGCATTGGCTACTGGTGTGAATTTAAAACTAAATAATTAGGAAACCAAATTAACAGCTATGCCTAGAATTACTTTTGAGGCATTTACACTTGGCTTCTACATGCAGGACATAGAGGAATCGAAATATATTAGAGAAGCTGAACTTCTGGGTAATAATTTATAGTCCAGATGTCTTATTCATCCAGTCGAGGTTTTCATATCTACCTTTCAGTTGACGCAAGCAGTAAAAAAACACAAAGGAATAAAATGTTCTGCCTGTGTTTTTGCTTAATACAGATAACTGAGTATCTGTCGTGGTTTTATTTAACTCAAAATCACTGTGGTGAAGCACTATGCCATCATCATATTCTCCTTCTCAGGTACTTGCTTTCTCTTTTGAAACCGTGTTATATTTTAGAGAGGGAGAAGATAGGGTGTTGACCACATTAATGAGGTATCTCTCCTCAACACACACTGGTTACAACTCTCTCAGGAACCCCCTGTGAACTATCACAGGTTAAGGTTGCAGAGTGGAGGCAGGAGAACCACATAGGTATTGAAGGCAAAACCAATGCTGGCCACAGACCCTGCCTGGAATGGGGGAGGGAATCCACGCAGGTCCTAAGAGCAGAAGGACTCCACCCCAGCAGGTCCACAGCCACACAGCCCTCCCTCCTTGCCCAGAGCCCCCTCCACTGTCACCTGGAAGCAGCCCTCAAGAAGAGAAAAGAATTCAACAGGGGAACTGATCCAATTCTTTAGGACCCGAGACAGGGATAGAACCCATGCCCCCATCACTTGGTCACAGATGTGCTCAGGTCTCCCATTTAATTAAAACCAAAAACAGACGCTTTGCATCAGAAATTATAAAAGAAGGAAAAGAGCAGGGAGGAAAACAAGAGCCCTCCCTACTTATCTATTCACTGATCTACAGATAACCCACACATCACTCAAATACTAGAAGGGAGAGTGGAGAGCTGGGTGAGAATTATTTATTTCTTAAAATTGTTAAGGGATATAGTATTTTCCAAAATTTTCAAATGCATATACAGCATTCACATGAACATATAATAGTTAACCCAAGCAAATCATTTCAAATTCCTTGAAAAGTGTATTTTTTCTCCAAGAAGGATGTTTGCATTTACTATCTAGGTTACGACAATAATGAGTACCCAAAAATTATTTCATTGTCATTATTAATGCTAACTAATAGTGTTTGATGCAGTTGATACAATATGAAAAACAGCCAACAGTTACCTAGCACTTTTTATGAGCCACTATTCTAAATACCTTCATTTAATCTGCACAATAGTCCCACCGGGTAGGTCCTATCATAGTCTTTGACAAAGGAAACTGAAGTTCAGGGAAGTTAGGTAACTTGCCCAAGGTCACACAGCTTATCAGTGCTGAAGTTAAAATAGAACCTGGGCAGCTGGACTCCAGAAAACACACTGTAAACAGTGGATCTCAAATTGTTGCCTGTGTAAGAATCACCTGGATGACTTCTTAAAACACAGACCATGGGCCACCCCTAGAGTTTCTGGTTCTAAAGGCCTGGGGTGGGGTCCCAAAAATTGTGTGTTTTACCAGACCCTAGGTGGTGCTGCTGCTGGCCTGGGAATCACACACTGAGGACCACAGCTCTACATCACTCAGGATGCTGCATCTCTCTGTGATTATAGAATAAGCAGCTCTGTGGTGTTTTTCTTTCTTTTTCTTTTTTTTTTTTTTTGAGATGGAGTCTTGCTGTCACCCAGGCTGCAGTGCACTGGCACAATCTCGGCTCACTGCAACCTCTGCCTCCCGGTTCAAGCGGTTCTCCTGTCTCAGCCTCCTGAGTAGCTGGGATTACAAGTTCCTGCACCATGCCTGGCTAATTTTTGTATTTTTAGTAGACACAGGGTTTCACCATGTTGGCCAGGCTGGTCTTGAACTCCTGACCTCAGGTGATCCACCTGCCTCGGCCTCCCACAGTGCTGGGATTACAAGTGTGAGCCACCACACCCAGCTGATTGTGTTTTTCAACTACCACCTGATCTTCCCCAGCTGTAACACAAGGAGGCCCTCCTGGTTTACAGCACCTAAAGAAAATGTGCTTGCCCTTCTAAAAGCTGTGCACTTTTAAGGAAGAACCTTTGCTAAGAAAACAAAGAAAAAGTCAACAATGTGGAAGCTAAGTAGATGGAATTTATTATACCTACTCTTATTAATATATAATTTA
The DNA here is from genome assembly GCF_008728515.1 of Papio anubis. Classification (NCBI taxonomy): domain Eukaryota; kingdom Metazoa; phylum Chordata; class Mammalia; order Primates; family Cercopithecidae; genus Papio; species Papio anubis. The sequence continues at coordinate 107,079,551 of NC_044979.1, forward strand.
TTATACCTATTCTTCCTACTTCATTTACATGCCTTCATACTTACCTACTTAAAAGTAAATAAATAAATAAATTTTAAAATAAAAGAAGTGAGGAGAGAACGGAAACCTGAAAAGGACAAGTGTCCCAGGCAGAGGAGTCAAGACTGCGGAGTCCTCCCAAATCCCACAACCGCTCATGGGCTGCTGCTACAGAAATTGAAAATATTTTACCAAAATGGTCACATGTAAGAATACCAAAGCAATATCCTAACTTGCTGGGATCTTAGCCAAGGAGTCACTCCCATAATAGCAGTAAAGCCTTCTCCAAACTGCCACACTACAGCAAAGCTCATAGACTCAATGGCCTGGAAAGTTCCTATAGAACTATTCACCCCTCTCCTGCACTCAGCCCAGCGCCTGAGAATGATGTGTTCTATTGGCATGGGGCTGTTCTTAACTCCCTGCAGGCCTTGCTCCTTCCCTTGGTACCCATATCTAAGGAGACAGCCGTTCTTCAAAAAGTGCAGTTCCCACAGTGTTTGCTTTGGGGTAAATTTCCCTCTTCATCCTAGGACATAGGTGAACAACTGGAGGAGATACGGTCACTAAAGAGGAGGGGAGGAGTGTGGCAAGCCAGGAGGTGAGAGGACCATGATGGAAAGCTCCATGAGCCAGGAGTCAGAGGCAGGGCCACTTACATCTCTTTCACTGGCTATCTCTGCAGCCACAGTGAACTTCTCTCTTCATTTCTCTTGGCCTCATTTTCCCCATTGGTAGGTACACCAAGGTACTGTGATGAGATCATGTTTAAGGTTCCCTTCCACCCACAGTGTGACAAATTGCATCTCACCTGGGCAGTAACCCTCATCACAGAGTCTGCCAGGAAAGGGTGATCCACAGAGGTGAGTCCCACAAGTGACCGCCAATCAAAATGTTATGTCAAACTGGTGGGACCCTTTTAATGCAATATTTTTTTCAACTGAATCCAGAACAGGCAGGGATATACCTTCTTTTTATCTTCTCTAATTTCTAAATAATCTGGAAATACAGCTTTTATTATACAAAAAAAGTGGGAATCAAAGGTTTTGTTCTTAAAATATTGGAGTTTTGTAAGGAAATTTTGTTTTTGGATATTAGTTATTGCAGATCACTCTGTATATAATTTTGCTTAGCCTCTTCTCAGACAAGTCTTTCCAGTTATCCAGTGGAAAGCAATGTCCCTTCAAAATCCTCAGGATCCTCATTCACTGGTTCAACATACACTTCTGAAAAGCTTGACATTGTTCTGCACATTTGGGATACAGCAACAAATAAGACAGCCAAGGTTCTCACCCTCCCGGGGCTCACCCAAGCTTGGTGTGGCAGGTGGATAACTTTTAAAATTAACAATAAAAAATCAAATATTGATGTTTTATAGCAAAACCTAACGTGGAGGGTTTGCGTTAGAGAGTGACTGATGGCTTCTTTAGATGGAGTGGTTTTCAGGGACAAGCAACCTAAGGTAGTGACATCCAAGGAAAGATCTGACTGACAAGAAAGACCCCACCACATTGGGGAGTGGAATATTCTGGGCAGCATCAACGGTTAGTGTCAAAACCCTGATTCAGGTGGAACAAGCCTGGTCTGTCTGGAGGGAGAGAAAGGAGAGGACTGATGTGTCTGGGGTCTGCAGGCCAGGGGGTGTGGAGGGAAGTGAGGGTGTGGAAGCGGCAGGCAAGGTAGCCTAGGATGTTCATGAGCATGCAGAGCTGAAGGAATCCCTGGTGGTGATGTGCTTCCCTGAATGGGTGCATGTAAGTATCTGAGATGAATGTGTGGTACAGTTGGAGCCCTTAAAACAGCATTCATAGCCAAACATTGAGCAGCCATCGTGTTTACCAATAGGACAACGGTGAAATAGTCATGATATGGTCATAGGATGAAATATTATATGGAACTGCATGTGGAACTTTTAGAGAATGTAAAATAGTGAGAACATCCTCACGAGGCAATATTAAGAGAAATAGCCAGGATGCAAACATATTTTATTGTTTGCGGGAGGTGGGAATATGTGCTGTGGAGTGTGTGTATCTGCTAGAATGTAATGTCACCCAACATATAGAAGTGTGGCATTTACCATGAGTTCAAAACACATTTCACTAAATGAATGTACAAATGAATACATATATATATGAATGTCTAAATGAATCTATATATGAACCTATAAATGAATATACATTCATGTATGCACACATATGTATTCATGCATTTGCATACAAATGATCAAAGAAAGCAAGTAGATGTGACCTGTGCTTATTTATGAATTGTAATATTCTAAACAGTTTTCTTTGCAGGAAGCCTTAGTTTTTGCATTAATCTGCACCATTTTTATATTTGGGAGGAAAGAGTCAACATTATTAAAAAAATAAGATAGCCTTAGTTCTGATTTTTCAAGCAACCAGCACACATGAAAAGAATCTAATAGTCACACAGATCTCTGTATCAGACAGCAAGTTATATTTTCTGGTATTGTTCTAAGGATAGAAAAAAAGTTTTACTTTGGGCCATTGAAACAGTTAGATGTGGCTACCTCATGTCCCAGATAGGAAAGTGTTCTGGAACTCAGACTCCAGACTCCAAGGGAGGAAATAGCTCATAAAGGATTAGCCGTGGGCACAGGAAAGGGTACTGGTAGTGTGTGTGTGTCAAGCATTTAACATCTCTCTCCCGAAGATACAAGTTAAAATCATCCCCAAGAAACTGCTAGCATAACTCTGGATTCATGATGTCAATTAAAGAGTAGTCTAAAAACATCCTTAGGTTCAACAGTTTAATAGATATCTTCAAATGTACGGTCAATGTTGCCCAGCAATCCAATATTTTCCTGGAATGTTTGCTATGCCCTTTCAGAATAACTCCTCCACATCTTTTCTTCTCTCCTTAAACCCCCTCTATGCCTTTCTGCTGCCTCACCTCCATTGGTGATCATTTCATTGAGGAAATCAAAGCAATCAGCCAGGAGTTCCTTCATCTTCCTACTTCTAACAGCACCAGCTGCTGGCATCTCTACCCTCAAGCTCTGCTTCCTCCTAATAGATGCTGTGTGGCAGGGACCCTGTTTCCTACCAAAAGTCAACTCTTCCCCTCAGCTCTGGATCTCCTCTCCCCGACCTTCTCAAGTATTCTACTTCAAATTTATCTCCCTTTCTTCTGTATCATCAGTTCTCTCTCTGCAGTGGATCACTTCCAACTGCAAAAGTCTCCAAAATCTCCCATCTTTAAAAACAACAAACAGAAAGGTAAAAACAGCCATTGACCCAATTTCCCTATAGCTACTTCCTCATTTCTCTGCTTGCATTTTCAGCAACAGTTTTGGAAGAGGGAGTAGCTCTAAAGTGTTGCCTCCATTCTACCTCCTATTCTCCCCGCTCTTATGAGGCGCCCCTGTCCAACCCTGCATGGAGAGTGTCTCTACGATGCTATTAATACCTCTAGGTGGCAGCCCAGGAACCACCCTCATCTCATCTTCCTTATTACCTGGGCAACCTCCAACACACGTAAATACGCCCTCCTCCTTGAAACACTTGGCTCACCTGGCTTCTTGTTCGGCTCCTCCTCTAAACTTTAGAGTGTCCCCAGGGGTCTGTGCTGAGCCCTTCTCCTCTACTTTCCCCATGGTGACTTCTTCCAGCCCACAGCTTTAAATGACATTTCTACGGGGGTGGCTGGCACATCTGCATCTCTCCAGGCTTCCTAGTTGATGACATATCCTCATGGACACATAATGAACATCTCAAACTTTTCATCCTCTCCACCTTTCTATTCCAGTAAACAGCACGCAGTTAATTTTGCCAGAGCACCAGGAAGAACAGGACATCCTAGCTCAAAGAGCACCACATCCTGAAGCCCTGGGGCTTGCCCTCCATAACACTCCTTCCAACTCTCCAATTCCCTACAAGACAGGTAGCCCAAGCCCCCTGCATCTCCTGAACCTGCAAGAAACTCTGACCCTGTGCCCTGGCCGCCGTTGCAATCTGTCCTTGGGCAGCAGCCTGGGCATCCTGTGACTCCTCTGCCCGCCAGCCTCCAAAGGCTTCTTCTCCCATGAGCCAGGCTGCCGAAAGCGATGGCAAGAAATAGAATTTAAGGCATTTTACAACCCTTTATTAGTTTCTCAAACCAGGAGAGAAAAATGGAAAACCTGAATTGAAAAATGGAATTTCAAAAAAAAGGCATTAATGGGCTTATTAAGAATCTCCGATAACCTGAATCCACACAGTGACTGAGATAATACCATTTTTCTTATTGCCAGAAGGAATAAAACCCAAAAATCATTATGACAGGCCCTCTGACCTAGATAACGCTGATACCAGCTCCCTAAACCAGAAAGAGCAGAAAGCGAAGATTATGCTTACAGCTGACAAAGCAACACTAGGGACTTGATGAGCAGTTCTGCTTTCTGTAATACGTCCACACAGGCCAAAAGAAGGCGTAATGGGCAATAATTCAGTTCGCATATAATAGGGTTCACAAAAAAACTCATAGTTTGCAATCCTGACATGTTTTTAGCATGGGACATTATGATTCGCCTCTTTTGTACTATAACGGCCTTAAATATATGTGTTTTCTTTAATTAAAAATAATACCAGCAAATGAGAGAGGTAGAAATATATGAGTACAGCCGGGCGCGGTGGCTCACGCCTGTAATCCCAGCACTTTAGGAGGCTGAGGCAGGAGGATAACTTGAGGTCAGGAGTTCAAGACCAGCCTTGCCAACATGGGGAAACCCTGTCTCTACTAAAAATACAAAAATTAGTCAGGCATGGTGGCGCACACCTGTAGTCCCAGCTACTTGGGAGGCTAAGGCAGGAGAATCACTTGAACCCAGGAGATGGAGGTTTCAGTGAGCCACAATCGTGCCACTCTACTCCAGCCTGGGCCACAGAGCAAGACTCCATCTCAAAAAAATAATAATACACACACACACACACACACACACACACACACGAGTGCTACTGGAAGTTATCAAATAAAAAAATAAAGTTAGCCCAAAGTTAAGTTTCTTGTAGGTATCCCTTGAGAAATATTGTATCCCTTTATCTGAATATACACACACTTCCTTTCCACATACATAACAGGCATCCTTCTTTTTTTTTTTTTTTTTTTTTTTTGAGGCGGAGTCTCGCTCTGTCGCCCAGGCTGGAGTGCAGTGGCTGGATCTCAGCTCACTGCAAGCTCCGCCTCCCGGGTTCACGCCACTCTCCTGCCTCAGCCTCCCGAGTAGCTGGGACTACAGGCACCCGCCACCTCGCCCGGCTAGTTTTTTTTTTTTTTTTTGTATTTTTAAGTAGAGACAGAGTTTCACCGTGTTAGCCAGGATGGTCTCGATCTCCTGACCTCGTGATCCGCCCGTCTCGGCCTCCCAAAGTGCTGGGATTACCCCCCCATGCATCCTTCTATACAGGATGTTCTGCAACCTGCTTTTGTGTTAATAACAGGCTTTAGAGATACCTCCTCGGCAGCACGTATCACATTCTTACTAACAACTGCACAGTATTCTACAACATAAAAATTACCTACAGCACTTACCTAGTCCAACTGATAGACATATAACAGGTTCCCAGTTTTTGATCACTAAAAACAATGATGCATATAGCCATGCTTGGGCGTGTGTGTGTGTGTGTGTGTGTGTGTGTGCATCCTGCAGTGCTTTTGTGAGTCTATTTATTATATAAATTCCCAGCAGCAGTACTGTTAAGACAAAGGTATATGTATTTTAAACTTGGGTGAATACAACTAAATTGCCCTCCAAAGAGGGCACACAAATAGACTCTACTTCAAATTTTCAAAATCCTGACCCCACAGCATCTTTTCCTCACACTTTGATTATCTAGGACTGTAGATTTTCATCTGTAAGAGAAGCTGAAGTTCCTCCTTGATAGATAGATAGATAGATAGATAGATAGATAGATAGATAGATAGATAGACAGACAGACAGACAGACAGACACATACATACATACATGCTTCTGGAATTCTTTCCAAACACAAAGTTTTTGTGGGGTTGTTTTAAGTTTTTGGTAGTCAAATTTACCGATCTTTTTCTTTATGGCTTCTGTGTTTTGTATTCTATTTAGAAGTTTCTCTCCACTTCAAGACTACAAATATAGTCACCGTAAGCACCTCTTAAAACAAAAATTTCAGAAGAGTAACAACAATGGTCTGGCAAGCCAAGCTTCTTCTGCTACGAACAATAGCCAAAGCTGATTTTAAAATATGCTGCATGCAACAGAGGACCTCAGACTCCATGCCCACAGCTATTATGATCATGGCAGGTAGGACACACTATTCAGCTCTGCACTCAGAAGTTCCCCAAACCCTGACTGCTCCAAAGGTCACACACATTTGCACACATTCTCTGGGTGTGTTCCTGGCGCGCGCACGCACTCGCTGTCTCTCTCTCTCTTGCGCTCGCGCGCTCTCTCTCTCTCTCTCTCTCTCTCTATATATATATATATATAAAAGTCTGTCGCCCAGGCTGGAGTGCAGTGGCATGATCTCAGCTCACTGTAACCCTCGCCTCCCGGGTTCAAGCAATTCTCTGCCTCAGCCATCTGAGTAGCTGGGATTACAGGCACCCACCACCATGCCTGGCTAATTTTTGTATTTTTAGTAGTGACGGGGTTTCGCCATCTTGGCCAGGCTGGTCTTGAACTCTTGACCTCGTGATCCACCCGCCTTGGCCTCCTAAAGTACTGGGATTACAGGTGTGTGCCACCGCACCCAGCTTATATTTTTATGGTAACAGGAGATGGATAAACATACCACACTAGAAAGATACACTTGTTTAACACGGCCACTAGAGAGACTGTCTAAAGATGTACCATGCAGTGGAGAAGCAGCAGCCATGTACAAGGCCTATTACAAATTAAACAGTGCAAGTTGTTTGTTTAGATCCTCTAGTATCAATGACCTAATTCTCTAGGAACAATCTAGAGGGACTGTTCTGTGATAAATGGAGACAGAAAACAAATTCATCAATCAACAAAAAGACCACCTTTGACAGAGTGGAGGTAAAACTCAGCACAGCTACACATTACATAAAAACAGGAGTGTGTGTGTGTGTGTGTGTTGTGCGTGCGCGTGCGTATGTATATCCGTGTGGGTGTTGAGATGTCCTTATCTGGCTTCAGGGAGAGTTCAGCTGATGCAGAAGGAACTTCAAAAGCTAGTATAACACCATCTGCTGGCTTCTTTATGGTAGCTTCATAGGTGTTTCTTTTTTTTTTTTTAAACATATTTTTATTGTGTATGTAAAAATGAACGCGTATATGCAACCTGTATTTTTCAGCTAAATGCAAAATTATAAAAAACAACCTATTTAAAGTTCACAGATCGAAAATGTCTTGCTTATAGAGTAACTTCCCAATTCTAGACCCTGTGGCCACAGCCACAACACAACGTGGTTGCTTAAAAACGCAGATTCCTGGGGCCAATTCCCAAATACTGTAATCCACCCTCTCTATTAAGGCACCAGATATCAGCATTTTCAAAGCTTCACAGCTGACCCAGGTTTGGGAACCACTGCTTTTTGGAAACCGTAAGCCAGTCTCTTGTAGGTGGGCTCCCATCTTTAACAGTGCCTCTTACACGGGCTTTCACATCTTTCCATTCACTGAGCTGGGAATGTGAGGATCATTCTCTCAAGAACACAAATTCCATTCTCCCTGATGACAAGTCATCCTAAGTTTCCTTTGGGATGCTGAAAAACTTCACCCTATCTAATATCTAGCCTTATTTCAAGGAGTGACTTAGATTGTAGAAATTTTGTTCATGAATCCACAGCAATAAAAAAATGAAACTAACTCCTTCTTTGCCTCAGAGAAGGCTTTGATTAAAAACCTGTCTTTTAGACTCTAAAAGGAAATAAAAGGCAAGGTCTACTTTTTCTGTCCAGCAAGCAGATGATTACATTTAGCAGGATAAATAGAAACTACAAAAACCAAACAAAACAATGGTCTAAAGGTCAAATTAACATTCATTCATGCTGACTTGAGTAAGAAGACCAATGCAAAGTCAGACAAAAATGCCTCAGCTCATCATGTAGCCACTGAAAAATGAGTAAAGATTATAATTTCCATTAAGTAGCAAAGCAGGCATCAAAGACAGTTCTGCGAACTGTAGCAACTCACTCCACTGAGCTCATCACTGTTTTTAGGTTCAGGATGTTATTGGGTAAAATGTTTAGGAGTTTCTAAGCCACTCTAATGTAATTTTCAACAATAAGAATTTATGGTAGTTATAGTACCCGCAGCTTAATTTTAGCCAGATGCTTTTCCCAATTTTTAAATTTATTTTTAGCCTACCACATGGCTTCAGTGGAAACTGAAAATGATAGTTAGACACAGTTTTCATCACATATGCAGAGTGAAAATAGTAACACGTGGTGTATTTGGGGCAGATTATTTTTTTAAGAAAGCAATGAAATGCACTGTAAAATAACATAGTTAAATACACTAATGTTACTACCTAAAGTATCGCCAAGCAAGTAGGAAAGATAAGAAAAGAGACATCATCGACTACAATAGTCTAAATATACTGTAGCATCTTGTTTAGCAGCTTTAATTCAGAAGACTCTAAAGTTCTTTATGTAGAATCAGCTGTCAATGGAACAGTGAAGTGGCCAACATTTGTAAATTATTTTTATGAATTGTTGTAATAACCCATTAAGGCTACAAAGTACTTAAACTCTCTCTTTCACACAAACACACACACGCACACTGACTTTAAAGGGAAATAACCGACTTTGGTTTTGTTTGTTTGCTGTCTGAATTTGCTCAGATGGCATTAGGTGGATGTGTGAGCAGGTGTGTAAAACCAGTTGGTACAGGTGAGTGATCCCAGTTGTAACACAGAAGTTGTTAAGACGACCTCCAAACTCAAACCTTAAAGCAGAGGTGTCCAATCTTTTGGCTTCCTTGGGCCACAAGAAGAAGAAGAATGTCTTGGGCCACACATAAAATACACTAACGATAGCTGAATAACTAAATAAAATACAAAAAAACTCATGATGTTTTAAGACAGTTTACGAATTTGTGAATTCAAAGCTATCCTGGGCCACAGGTCAGACAAGCTTGCCCTTCGCTTGGAGTAAGGTCTTCCTCCTCTGCAGTGGGAAATCTATGGAGGAGTATTCCTGCTAATCCAGAATCTGCATGTTCAGGACATTCTGGAAGCCTTTTGCTTTGCACTAAAGTCATCCTCAAAAATTAATATCTCACATATAGCAGAAACGCAGAGCAAAGAATGTACTGGGAAGTTAGAAGCTGAGATCGACTTACTGGAGATTTGGTTAATCGAAGGATAGTGCCATTTTTTATCTCATTGCGGTTCTGGAAAAGAAATAAAAAATCTTTGTAAATCTTCAAGTAGAAGCTTGGTAAAGAAGAGAACAAAGGCAAATATAATCTAGCAGATAAAACAGGCATTCAGTTTATTCTCACTTGAATAATTTTTAATTATTTCTAGAAAGGCTGTTAACTTTCTATCTGACAATATTCAGTACAAAGGAAGTGAATATAAACCCAAAGAAAAGGAATATGGGTCCCAAGTATAGCAAACAAAAAAAAGTAATTTTAAAAGGTTATTAAGGGCATATGACCTGACTCCTGCATTTCTACAATTCCTGACTCCTACAATTACACTCTTACATATTTACCCAATAGAACTGAAAGCATGTGTCCACACAAGAATTTGTGCACTAATGTTTACAGAAACATTATCTGTAATAGCCAAAAAGTAGAAACAATACATAAGTCCACTACTTGATAAATGGATAAGCAAAATGTGTTCTTTCCATTCTGCAGAAAATTAGTAAGTCATAAAAAAGGAATGAAAGGCGTGGTGGCTCACACCTGTAATCCCAGCACTTTGGAAGGCCAAGGCAGGCGGATCACCTGAGGTCAGGAGTTCAAGACCAGCTTGACCAACACGATGAAACCCCGTCTCTACTAAAAATACAAACAAACAAACAAAAAAATTAGCCAGGCATGGTGGTGGGTGCCTGTAATCCCAGCTACTCAGGAGGCTGAGACAGGAGAATTGCTTGAACCCAGGAAACAGAGGTTGTAGTGAGCTGAGATCGCACCACTCCACTCCAGCCTAGAAAAAAAGAGTGAAACTTTGCCTTAAAATAAATAAAAGGAATAAAGTACCAATACATGCTACAACATGGATGAACCTTGAAAACATTACACTAAGTGAAAGATGCCAGACACAAAGGCTTCATGTTACATGACTGCATTTGCATGAAATGTCCAGGATGGGCAAATCAATAGAATCAGGCGTTAGGATAAATGGTTGCCTAAGGCTGGGGGAGGGAAGCAATGGGAATGACTGCTCAGTGGGTTCAATGTTTTCTTCTGGGGTGATGCAAATGTTTTGGAACTAGATTGGTGATGGCTGCACAACACTGTGAATGCACTAAACACCCCCTTTAAAAGGTGGATCATTGTGACATCTGTCTCAGTAAAGCTGTTTCTTTAAAAGAGTTATTAAAGAGCTTCGTTTCTTAACATTTGCTGGTTCCTTCTGCATGTTGCCTTGAAGTTAAGAATAAATACCATAAATAAGCAGCTCTCCAATCAGCCTGCCTCCATGTGGCAAGTATATTTGAAGTGAGTGTTAGGAAGCTATCACTTAGCATCTGATGTGGTTTGGCTTTGTGTCCCCACCAAAGTCTCATCTTTAATCATAATCCCTATGTGTTGAGAGAGGGACCTGGGGGAAGGCAATCGGATCACAGGGGCAGTTTCCCTCATGCCGTTCTCATGAGAGTGAGTGAGTTCTCACGAGATCTGATGGTTTTATAAGGGGCTCTTTCCCCTTTGCTTCTTTCACACACTCTCTCACTCGCTGCCATGTAAGACGTGCCTGCTTACCTTTCTACCATATTTGTAAGTTTTTTGAGGCCTCCTCAGCCATGCAGATCTGTGAGTCAATTAAACCCTCTTTTCTTTATAAATTACCTAGTCTCGGGTAGTTGTTTATAGCAGTGTAAGAACAGATTAATACAGCATCTTTGACATTGAAGATAGAATTTCATTGGTGGTTTTATTTTCTTCCAGTAGAGTATATACCACACATAATTTCCAGGAGGAGGCCTTCCAGGACTCACCATGGTTGCATGCCCTACCTGGTATGCTGAAGTTGGGGGTTAATAAATCTGCCTTCAGGATCACTACCTTGCATAATATAAGATCAAGCCACAAGCTGGAGTTTGCTCAGGACTCAGTAGACACACTGAGGTGGTAGGAAATTTCTTGATGAGATGCCAAAGACACATAAAATTGCTTGCTTCCTCAGCCAATTCTGATGACTTTTTGGACAATGAATTTTCTAAAAGAACCACCCAGAAGGGGGCAGCCTTCAGGCCAGAATTCCCTCCAAAAGAAAAGCAGATCTGAACATTTCACACCAAGTGCAGGCAGGCCGGAAAACCCAACACCATCAGATCCGGGCCCTACGTATGCAATTCAGCCCAGTGTAGAGCATCCCCTGATGCACTGGGTCACCTCTGGAGAGAGCCAGCTCGTCATTACCGGAAGCATGTAAGCATGGTACTGAATGTCTCTTGGCAGGCAGGCTGAGATAGGAGATGGGGAAATGAATTCAAGTCATTTTTAAAATCTCTTTTCAACTCTAAAATTCTGACTCTGTGAGAAATGAAAAGGAAGATGGCAAATACTAACAACAGAGTTCTAAGGAAGCCGAATACATAACATACCCTTTCTTTGCTCAAGCTCTAAACAACTTGAGAAAATAAGATGGAGAATGAAAAATCCTTTGTATTAGTGACTATGAAGAACAAGTCTCAGAGTGAGCCAGCAGATGTGCTGATTGAACCCTTGGGTCAGGCACACCTGTTCATATAAGGCTTAAGGCAGTTCTCTTCCTAAGAGGAAAGAGGTCTAATTTATTCTTACCAAATTTTCCAAACAGGAAGGGAAGAAGGCTCTAGGGGTATAAAAATGTCAGGAGGGTTTAGAAACAATCTTTTTTTTTTTTTTCCCCCCCAGAAGGAGTCTTGCTCTATCACCCAGGCTAGAGTGTAGTGGCACAATCTCAGCTCACTGTAACCTCCGCCTCCCATGTTCAAGCGATCCTCCTACCTCAGCCTCTCAAGTAGCTGTGACTATAGGTGCCCACCACCATGCCCGGCTAATTTTTGTATTTTTAGTAGAGATGAGGTTTCACCATATTGGGCAAGCTGGTCTCGAACTCCTGACCTTGTGATCCGCCCACCTCGGCCTCCCAAAGTGTTGGGATTATAGACGTAAGCCACCACACCTGGCCCAGAAATAATCTTTCTAATAATCATGGAAGTTTGGAGTTGTGATGAGGCATTCCTAACAAAAGCAATAAACTAACATTTATTGAAAGGAACTGGGCTGGGAGTTTTTGTTTCTCATGCTTATGTAACCAACATTACACCTCTATACTCACGTTAAAGATAAGAAAGCAAAGCTGCTGAGAGGATAAGTTATTTGCCCAACATCATGGAGGGGATGAGAGGACTCAAACCCAGGTAATCTGACAACAAAGGCTGTGCTCTGTGTGCCTGACAAAGGCAAGACCCAGACCTTGCATTTACCCTCAGAGGGGAGAGTTCATCAGTCGCTCAACATACATGACAGCAAATAATCAAGACTGGATTCCTAAGTGCTAAGGAATGCTCCCCAGAGTCCCAGGGCTTCCCCACCACACCCAAGGCGACATACTGGGTGCTGGGTGGGAGGAGGGCTGGGAGAAGTTCCTCATTGGCCTCTAGGCTCCCTCAGGCACTCCTTCAAGGTTCACTGCTTCCTTTTTGGAACCCAAGCAAGACTGCTTTCCAGAAAGGGTCTTGATGATTGTTTGTTTCAAAGCAAAGCATGATTAAATCCTCTGATAAAGCTGGGCTCAATTCCTGCTCTGCTTCCCACCAGCTGAGTGGACTCAGTACAAGCTACTTAATTCCTCAGACCTAAGTTCTCTTCCCAAAAGTGGGAAGAACAATGCACTGTTAGAGGTGAATAAGAACAAGAGGAAACGGACATAGGCACTGCATCTAGACTCGAACTGGCTGAAGAATGGGAGCAATTCCTGCTGTCCCAGAGACAGCAGCACCTTCTGCCTGTGCCTTCTCAGTCAACAATTACATTTATCTTCTCTCCTTTCCTTCCCTCATGCTTTTAAATCAGTGTCTTGTACTTCAAATGAAAAGGAGATATGTAGAAGAACTAATAAAATATGCATTAAAAATTTAAGGTCCTGGCAGAAAGGCAGAGCAAACTCAGAAACAAAGGCAATGGTAGACCACTGCATATTCTATCCAGAAAGTCAACTGGATTACAGCTTTTTCACCATGTGCTGATGACACCTTTGGCTTTGTAAGAAAGGCCTAACTGAAGATGTAAACTTCATTAACAAAGGGAGAGGCTTGTCATTGTTCTGATTTCATAAATCCCACACAGGAGGCATAGTCCACAGCTTAAAAGTGATGGGGCCACCCAGACTGGACACACAATTCACTTCCAAGCGGGAAAACCTGGTGCAAGTGGCATGGCTGTCCTTATGCTCCCAGCTTTCTCATGTCCCCGGCTTTCTCATATGGAAAACGAGGATATTGCCTATTTCCTAAGGTTATTCTGAGGACCAAGTGAGATAACCCATTTAAAGTCCTTAAAACGGTGCCTGGCACATTGCAAATACTAGAAAGAAGTGAGAGAGACAGAGAGAGAAAGGGAGAGAGTTCACTGTTTATTATTAAGCACAAAAATAATACGTAAAAAGCACATTGCTATATTCTTATTTGTTTTTAGCTAGACCCTATACGTAAATAATAAATAAAAATAATAATACAATCTATGTTACACCAAGGACAGAAACATCTACCCAGCATGATAACAAATATTAGCAAATGCATACCTCTTCTGTAAGTTGACCAGCATGTCTAAGGAGGAATTCTGTCTCACAAGCATGCTTCGTATTGGAGGCAGGGAATCTCTCACCCACTTTTTTTATCCTATTCAACCCTCAGTCTGTTTCAGAGGGAGCAGCCCTCTAAGCATCAATAAGTGCTGTCTATGTGCTTTTACTTATTCATCTTTTTTTGTTCATTGGCTGTCTCCCTCACCCCTAAGATGTCACCTCCAAGAGAGCAGATAGTTTAGTATGTGTATATGACTCCCATCCAGAACAGTGGACACCTATGACCCGGCACATGCCGCCACTCAAAAACTATCTGTTGAATAAATGGCTAAATTACTCTATGCCAAGCACAGATGAGGCACCAAGGCAGATACAAAGTTAAATAGGACTAATTCCTGTCTGCTGGGAATTGGTCAGTGAGAGAAACTGACGTGTAATAACTGTATCTGTACCATGGCAGAGACCTGGGGGTGACCAGCGCTGAATCAGCACATACGTGTGATGCGAGGAGATGGGAAGAACAGGATGGGCAGCAAAGGCTTTTAGAGGAGATGACATTCAAGATGGCCCTCTGCACATAGGCAGGATTTCCCAGGAGAGAGGTGGAAACAGCACATCTCAAAGCTCTGAGGCACGAAAGGACAAGACCTCCTCATGGAACAGAGAAAAGTCCTGTGTGGTCGCTTAGAGCCGGAGATGCAGGAAGAAAAGGAAGACGGGACACTTGAAAGGCAGACTGATCTTCCACCATTTAAGAAGAGGGAGGAGCAGGAGTAAGGGGTGGCGTTCCAGCTCTGATTTGCTGTTAGCAAATGTGTCATCTCTCTCGAGGAGCCAGCTGAGCAATATGGCAGTCATATCTGTCCACAAATATTCTCCTGAGAAGAATTGCAAAGCTCAGGCTTTGGGAACAAGGGTCATGTGGCCGCTTCATGAGAAAGGAATCCAGAGCCTCTGGGCTGAGAACAGAAACCATCTACCTCACCCCCATACTCAGCTGGTCACTAAGAATGCACACCTTCCAATGTCTGCAGTAACAGCACTTTGTATGCTTCCTCTGTCTTCACTGGCATAACTTTATTCTTCCAGAAGTCTCCTGCTTAGGCAGATGGCATGACTGCTCATTACAGGAACTTTCTGAAAGACCCAGAAACTCAAATGAAAAACATCAACTGTTTGTCCTCTAAGGTTCTTTGAATCCCTTGCCTCGAAACCTGCAGTTTCCACCAATCCGAACTGTTGTATCATGACCCACACATGCTTTGAAAGACCCAACTAAACCAAACTTCCAATTCTCAATAAATTCTGACTTTACTTTCTGTGATAGCCCTTTTTTTTTTTTTCTTTTTTTTTTTTTTTTTTTTTTTGGTACGGCTGGGGGTGGTGTGGTACTGGGTGGCCTTTTTGATGTGTCAACTTGACTAGAATACAGTTCCCAGTTATGTGAATACTAATCTACATGTTGCTGTAAGGTATTTTTTTAGATGTGATGAAAGTCTATAATCACTTGACTTTAAGTAAGAGAGATTATCCTAGATAATCTCAACAGGCCTGCTTCAATAAATTGAAAGGCCTTAAAAACAGAGTTGTTTAGCCGGGCATAGTGGCTCATGCCTGTGGTCCCAGCTAATTGGGAGGCTGAGGTGAGATGATTGCTTAAGCCCAGAAGGTCAAGGCTGCAGTGATCTATGATCCCACTACTGCACTCCAATGTAGGCAACAGAGCAAGACCCTGTCTCTTCAAAACAAGACAAAACAAAACAAAAAACAAAACACTAACAATAAAACAGAGCTGAGGGTTCCTTGAAGGAACAAATTCTATCTGTGGACAGTAGATAGCAGATTTAGTCTGTGTCTCAGAATTCCAGCCTTCCCTGTGGATTTCGCGTTTTCCTAACCAGCTCTCATAATCCCACGAGGTAATTCCTTGCAATCAGTTCAAATACATCTCCTACTGGTGCTGCATCTCTAGTGCAGTCCTGACGAATTCACCTCTGCCTGAGATACTGACAAAGTGTTGCATGCTGATGTTCTCCCTCAACAAGGTGAGCAACAAGGTCATCTCTGTCTTATCAGCAAGTGGTATGGGTGACACTTGGGAGCCACCTTTTGACAGGGTCAATCCAAGCAACATTCAGCTGAGGCAAGGTCACTTTTCTCAGGCCAAAGAAACCGCATCAAATGGCATATGAAAGTGTGTGGAGGGCCAGGCGCTGTGGCTCAAGCCTGCAATCCCAGCACTTTGGGAGGCTGAGGTGGGTGGGTCACGAGGTCAGGAGTTCGAAAGCAGCCTGGGCAACATGGTGAAACCCGGTCTCTAATGAAAATACAAAAAAATTAGCCGGGCGTGGTGACGGGTGCCTGTAATCCCAGCTACTCAGGAGGCTGAGCAGGAGAATCGCTTGAAACTGGAAGGTGGAGGTTGCAGTGAGCGAGATCATGCCACTGCACTCCAGCCTGGGCAGCAAGAGTGAAACTCTGCCTCAAGGAAAAAAAAAAAAAGTACCTCACTGGGGCATTGCAACTGAATGGAGAGACTTGGCTCTAAGGCTTTAAAGTGGCAAATGGGAAGGGGATCATCATCGTGGACGGGAGGCAAGACTAGATTGCAGCTCCAGATAGTGCAGCGTGCCGAAGTTCGCATTGTGGATTTTAGCTCCAGATAGATTGCAAGGACAAACCAGTAATCCCGAGAGGACCCACAGACCCTCTGAAGGAAGCAGACTGGCTCCCGCAATACCCAGGAGACACCCCAAATACTGTGAGTGCCCCAACTGTGGAAGTAGGAAAGGGAGACCCTCCTCTCCGAAAACACTCCCACTAGAGAAGCTGAAGGTCTGTTTGCAGGAGAAGTTTCCAACCTTACCTGGAGCTGAGCCAATTTAGAGAGCAGAGAGAAATACAAAGTAGAGGAAGCAGCAGAAAGGTCCTGGGAGCTCCCTGCGTTGCCTAGCAGGCCATTACGGCCTGGCACCACAGGGATCCAATGGGAGGGTAGCCACTGGAGCAGCAGGTATAACTCCACAGAGAGAAGGAAATCTGTAGCCGAACTTTGTATGGTGGGAGTGAGACTGGCCCTTCAGTTAGCGTGGGAGCTGGGTGAAGCCTGTCACTGCCGGCCTTCCCCCACTTCCCTGACAACCTGCATGACTCAACAGAGGCAGCCATAATCCTGGAGACATCACACTACCTGATTTCAAACTACACTATAAGGCCATAGTCACCAAAACAGCATGGTAGTGGTATAAAAATAGGCACATAGACCAATGGAACAGAATAGAGAACACAGAAATAAACCAAAATGTTTAAAACCAACTGATCTTCAACAAAGCAAACAAAAACATAAAGTGGGGAAAGGACACCCTTTTCAACAAATGATGCTGGAATAATTGGCAAGCCATATATAGGAGAATGAAACTGGATCCTCATCTCTCACCTTTTACAAAAATCAACTCAAGATGAATTAAGGACTTAAACATAAGACCTGAAACTATAAAAATTCTAGAAGATAACATTGGAAGAACCCTTTTAGACATTGGCTTAGACAAGGATTTCATGACCAAGAAGCCAAAAGCAAATGCAATTAAAACAAAGATAAATACCTGGGACATAAACTAAAGAGCTTTTTGCATGGCAAAAGGAACAGTCAGCAGAGTAAATAGACAACCCACAGAGTGGGAGAAAATCTTCACAATCTATACATTTGAAAAAGGACTGATATCCAAAATCTACAAGGAACTCAAACAGATCAGTAAGAAAAAAAAAAAAATCCCATCAAAAAGTGAGCTAAGGACATGAACAGACAATTCTCAAAAAAGGATATACAAATGGCCAAGAAACATATAAAAAAATGTTCAACATCCCTAATGATCAGGGAAATGCAAATCAAAACCACAATGCTATACCACCTTACTCCTGTAAGAATGGCCATAATCAAAAAAATAAAAAAAAAACAGACATTGGCATGGATGTGGTAAACAGGGAACACTTCTACACTTCTGGTGGGAATGTAAACTAGTATAACCACTGTGGAAAACAGTGTGGAGATTCCTTAAAGAACTAGAAGTAGAACTACCATTTGATCCAGCAATCCCACTACTGGGTATCTACCCTGAGGAAAACAAGCCATTATTCAAAAACAGATACTTGCACACGCACGTTTATAGCAGCACAATTCACAATAGCAAAATCGTGGAACCAACCCAAATGCCCATCAATCAATGAGTAGATAAAGAAACTGTGGTGTATATACATGCATACACACACATATATACACACACACATACATACACACACATATATACACACACACATACACATACACATCTATATATGAGATGGAATACTACACAGCCATAAAAAGGAGCGAGTTAACAGCATTTTCAGCAACGTAGATGAGACTGGAGACTATTATTCTAAGTGAAGTAAATTAGGAATGTAAAACCAAACGTCGTATGTCCTTACTGATATACGGGAGCAAAGCTATGAGGACACAAAGGCGTAAGAATGATACAATGGACTGTGGGGACTTGGGGGAAAGAGCGGGAGGGGGGCAAGGGATAAAAGATTACAAATATGGTGCAGTGTATACTGCTCGGGTGATAGATGTACCGAAATCTCACAAATCACCGCTAAAGAACTTACTCATGTAACCAAATACCACCTGTACCCCAACAATTTATGGGAAATAAATAAAGTGTGTAAAGAATAAAAAAACAATGAGGCAATACCCCCCACAAACAGGGAAAGGGATTCCATGAAAGCAAAGAATGTATCTATCAACTCACAGTGCCAAGAAATTGCCACATGCCCTCCCTGGAAAATGACTCTTTAATCTTTCATTTCTCCTATGATCTTCAGACCGTCTGTTTTAGAATCACCATGGGTGAGTGTTAGGATGTAGATTTCTGGGGATTCCCCTCCACAGCCCATGAATCAGGGGCCTGGTTTGCTGCATTTTCACTACGATCCCAAGTAACTCTGATGCAAAATGAAGTTTAGAATCACCACAGTCTAAACTTTTGTTAAGACTACACATGACATTTGGAATAAATATTCTGAATTTTGAGGTAATAAATAATAAAGCTTGAAGCAAACAAAACTCATGCCAGCTTCTCAAAAACGAGAAAACCAGCAGAAAGAACATTTCTGCAGGGAAATGTCCTGACTGAACACAATGTATGAGGAGAATGACAAGTGGCCCAGTGAAAGCCAGCCAAAGCCCTGCTGTCATATTTACCAATACCCAGCAGTTCCAGACTGTACCAGCCCCTGCCATTCACAGACATCTCGATAGGATGTCTTTGTGTCTTTACTAGTTCATCGACTCAGTCTCCATGCAGATTGGGTAATAAGATGGCACAGAAAAATGTCATTGTTGTCATATGTTTCCCTCTGAAATCTGTTTTTCTCAGTATGCCAACTTTCTACTGAGTCAGATAAATTAAGAATTTTGCCTACTCAAAAATCCCAATTCTATTCTCCTTCCTGTCTTTTAGCAAGGACAACAGGAGGTCCACAGGGAGGACCTGATCCCCTGCATTCAGGCCCTTTGGAGGGCAGGAAGCTCCAGCATCTTCCCTGGCTCCATCTCTTCTCACTCCCTCTCCATCATTGTCTGTGTCTGTCTCTTTCTCCAGATGTGAGGAGGTCCTTACTTTGGATATGTTACTGTAAAATAATGCAGTTGTTCAGGTCTATTTCTTAATCATCACAGAGACTGTTTTTGCATGCAAGCCTGATCGCTTTTGTCCACTGTGTGTCCATTTTTTTGATGTTCACATCTTCAGGCTAATGAAACAACTGAGGGCAATATATGATATGCTGGTTGCTAAGTTACAGAGCAATGTCTCCAGACAGGACTACAGATCTGACCGTTAAGGAGGCATGTTAGAACGTTAAGGAGGCATGTTAGAAATACCCTAAAATAAAATCCAGACACCACCCACACCCCGCCAAAAAAAAAGGAGGGGGGGAAGGCAAAGAGTTGGGGATGAGGAAGAAAAAGTGGTCAGCTGCTGTAAATGCCCATTCCCCATAACAGAGGCTCCAGCCTCCCAGGGGCTGCTCACCATCAGAAACCGCAACCCTGCCACCCCATTAGAGTGGTAGCACTTCGTTCCCACCCATTAATTTGAAGAATTTGTGGTTTGACTTCTTTTCTACTCTTTTTTCATGCTCCTAAGTGAGAATTCCATTTTCAGCTGTTGTCTTTCTCTCCAATCATTTCGCTTTCCACAGGACCCAGATATACTGTACCCAATTCCCAAAGCCGAAAAAAGAACAAGACAAGTATTAAGAGATATCTATTAACTACCTCTTTGTGGTCTGTAAACACAGAACATGAAGGTGAAGGGCCTGTTCTGCAATAAATGGTTTGCTCTCTCTATATCTGTAATAAGATCTGGGTCAGAAGGAGCAGACAGAGGTGGGTAGACAGCTCCCAGGAGCCAAGGGAATCTGTCAGGACATGGCAAGCCTGAGGGAAAGGACAGAAGGAGACTGCCTGTCCCCTTCAGTGTTTTAACCAAGGACTTGTGGAAGATAGAAAGAAAGAACAACATGCTTTTCTGGAGATGACAAACTCACTTTAAAGGAACATGCACTACCAGATGTCCACGATTGAAAAAGAAAACAAAAAACAAACAAAAAAGCAGACCCCTGTTCAAAGACATGAAGTTGCTTGCTTCCTTAGTCAATTTCACATGATAGAAACCAGCACATACCTACTTTTGCCTGGTGTCCAGGCTGGGACTAAAAGCTCAGGGTAGAACCCAGTTCATGTCCACATCTCTAATACTGTAGGATAAGAATTACTGACTCGAATCTGTTAAACAGTAATGGAATATAATTATGTCGATGTGAATCTTGGACTTGGCCTTGAAGTTAGGTGTAGGCAGTCCCCTTGAGCACAGCAGCTGAGGGGGGCCATCTTGGCATTTCAGACAGTGGGGCAGCCCCAGCAAGGGCATAGTGTGAGCACTAGAGGAGTGTGATACCTGTCGCGGGACAGGTGCTGTGCTGGGAGAACAATGAGGAGTTAGGGTGATGGAGCCACAGTGGTCTGGCAACTGCGAGAAGCAGAGGACTGGGAGGAAGGAAGCCCTGGTTGGGCCTGACCAGCTCACTACCCATGTGACCTTGGGCATGTCATTTTGCTTCAGTCCCTCATCAACAGAATGGAGGCAAGGGACCCAGGGCCACTGGTCAGTTCTCTCCTCTTCTCTTTCATTTGCACTGCCATAAACAAAGAGGAAACATTTACAGCTTTTGAGAGAGACTACTGATAGGATGAAGAGGATGTTTTAGGGAAATGAATTTGTTGAAGCAGCTAATGAAATGGGAGGGGAATGCGTTCAGTAGACTGAGCAAGGTGAGGGAGGACTTCAGTAACACACTACTCCCTCCCTCCATGGCAGAGCTTGGCCCTTATTACATCAGACTGCAGGCTCCAACCTTGGCATCGCCAGCTCTGAGCATCTCTCAGCCTAAGAGTTAACAACCCAGCAGACAAAGCCAAGATTCGAAAGGTAAAGGAGGAACAAGTTCTAAAACAAGGCTGTATGCCTTTGCTCCCATACACAGCACCCAGTAGAGTCAACAGGATGATTTTGTAACATATGACTAAGGCCTTCGAAATGTTCAAATTCTATGAATTTATCCTACCAACACATCAGAGATGCAATAAACATTTTATGAAAGATGTTTGCTACAACACTGTTTACAGAAAAAAAAGGCTAAAAGCAAGGCCAAATATTCCAGTTATTCATTTATTGTCTCTCAACTCAAAACCATTCTTGGCCCTGCTTTCTGACAGGTTGCCAGCTGCGGCAATGTGACGCTTCACCAATAGAGGGCACTGGAGTGACTCTGCCTGGGGAAAGCACATTCCCTTTGGGATCCACCATTACCATTCCATGGGCAAGTCCTCAAGCCTCCTGCACCCGGGCTCTGCTCTCCCTACCAGGGACTGCTTCAAAGCAGCTCTGCCTACCCAAGCTTCTGACAACAGAGACACATCTATAGTGCCGCACAGCCAGCTGGCCAGCTGCTTTCCTCTGACAAGTCTCTGTACCACCCGTGGGTCGTGACGTCCCTGTGGTGGCCATGCCCTCTTTGAAGAACCCTGGGGGATGAGCAATGCCCGCTCTTGGTCTTTAGTTCCTCAATTACCCACTCTTCCTCAAACTGGAGGCCATAGCTTCTTTTCTGCAACTGCTTCTTCTGGACCCATAGGAATTCTCTTTTACTCACAACTAACCAGCTTCTACTAGCTGTCAATGATTTACATTGGAATATCCCCTGTTTAAATAACAGTATGGTTTCTGTATCCTGATTAGATGCTGGCTGAAATACAAAGTCTTGCAAATGTCCCCTAACACAAAGAAAACCTGAAGTAAATTATGGTAAGGCAGGCCAAAGATATACCATGTAGCCATCGAAGTGCTGCTATGAAAGAATGTTCAGTAATATGGGACCCTGGGACACTGTATTGTGGGGACAAAAGCAGGATGCAAAATAGTAAAATTGCACCAAACATATAGAATATAATGTGTGTTCATGCACTGAGAAAGTACTGGTGACCAGTTGGATAATCCCATGTACATTAACATCACTTGCAACATGGAAAAGAAGGGGAAAAAGCAGCGAAAATGCCTAATAGTGTGGGTATTAGCCCGACCCAGCCAATGAGGAGTGCCCGTGTTTCCAAAGGAGAAGCAATCTCCCTGGTTTTGGACAGAAGGGACCTGTATGAGTTGAGCGAACCACGTTGAACAGTCTTATTTTTCCATCCACTTGAGATAAGAGACCCGACTGCCAGCCCCTCCCACTGCCAGCAGTTTTAACTTACCCCTCAATCAAATGCCATGTGCAAATGCTTAAACATGGGTTGCAATGGGCAAGTTAGAGCCTGTGGTCTCAGAAAGCCACAGAGTGCTACAGAGACAAGAAAAAAGAGCTGCACTTATAGGAAAGAAACTCGTGCTTGCAAAAAAATAAATAAATAAATAATACATTTTTAAAGGGCCATTCCAGTGGCATGAGCAGGGATCACCGAAGATGCTACTACAGCTGGGAAAATACTGACTCCATGGCCTGTTCTAGGCAAAACAATACAAATAGTGGTCTGTGGAGAGAGGATGAGATAAAACGCTTCACAGCTCACAGCCAAGGAACAATGTGGTTGGAAACACTAGGGATGGAGGAGTGGCCAAGCTTGAGGCATCAGGGTGTCACGTGACATCCTGAACATAACCTGCTGTGGCATGAGCCACCCAGACACTAGTGTCAGATGGGCCTGATCCAAAACTTGGCTTCACCAGTAACAGCTCTGTCACCTGGGAATTTGGCACAGCCCCTGGCACACAATAGGTGCTCAGTGAATATAGGGTAAATGAATGACAAGCAAGACAACGTCTTGGGGCCTCCCTTTCCGCAGTGCTACATGAAGACAGTCAGATCCATACTACACAGTGTTATTATGGGCATTACTTTGAACAGTGCTAATAAAGCCTCTGCTTGGCTCATTCAGTTAATGTGTAGGATCCAATATGTTATTCATAAAAAGGAGACAGCTTCGGTACCACACTCCAAAAGAAATGGAAAATCTGCCAAAGAAGGAGGGAGAGAAGGGAGAGAATCTCAGGCAGAGGAAATAAATACAAGTCCATCCATTTGGATCCCCAGCCTAAGACAGTGAAATACAGGAATTCTTTTTCTTTCTCTTTTTTTCCCCTGGTGAAGCCTATGGATCTTCTTTTCAGAATAATGTTTTTAAATGCATAAAATAAAATAAATAAGCTTGCAAAGAAACCAAACAGTTATCCAAATATTTTTAAAATTGTATTATAGGCCAGGCTCAGTGGCTCATGCCTGTAATCCCAGCACTTTGGGAGGTGGAGGCAGGTGGATCATGAGGTCAGAAGTTTGACAGCAGCCTGGCCAATATGGTGAAATCCTGTCTGTGCTAAAAATACAAAAATTAGCCAGGCGTGGTGGCATGTGCCCATAGTCCCAGCTATTCGAGAGGCTGAGACAGAAGGATTGCTTGAACTCGGGAGGCGGAGGTTGCAGTAAGCCGAGATCATGCCACTGCACTCCAGTCTGAGCGACAGAGTGAGACTCCTTCTCAAAAAAAAAAAAATTGTATCATAGTAATATATATGCTGCTTTATCAATGCACGTGTCAGCAACCTTTTTCCAGCCAGACAGTAAGCATTTTAAGCATTGCAGGCTAGAACATCTCTGCTGCAACTGTTAAATGTAAATAAATGGGTATGGCTGTGTTCCAGTAAGTTTTATGTACAAAAACAGGTGGCAGCTTGGACGTGGTCCACAGGCTATAGTTGCTGACCCCTGTATTAAAGCATTAAATAATAAGATCTATTGTAAGGTCTAATAACTACCATAATTTCTAATTAGGCATAAGATGATAAATGATATTTAGAGATAACTGTGATAACAGTAATAAATGGATATATCTTTAATTTCTGTTGGTAATAAAGGTGCAGATACTGCTTATCCTATCATGGCTTGTTGCTGACATTTGTGATTCAAGATATGAAAAGTTTACATTTTTATACGATTGTAATGTTTCTCCTACACAAGTTCAGAAACCCCAGGATAAAATAGTAGTTTTTCATCGTACTTGGAAGGAGATCCAAATTCCTACTATAGTGTAGAAGACACTGTGATGCAGCCCTAGTCAACATCTACAATTTATCTGGTACCTCCTCTCACTCCCAGCTCACTATCCTGTTCTTTTGTTCTCTAACACACCAAGCTCTTTCATGCTGCAGGACTTTTGTGCTAGCTGTTCCTTTTCCTGGAATGCTGGGGTCTGGCTCCCTGTTATCCTCCAGTCTTGGCTCAAATGTCATCTGTTTGTTTGTTTGTTTGTTTGTTTGTTTGAGACAGAGTCTCGCTCTGTTGCCCAGGCTGGAATGCAGTGGTGCGATCTCAGCTCACGGAAATCTCTGCCTCCTGGGGCCAAGCAATTCTTCTGCTTCAGCCTCCTGAGTAGCTCGGATTACAGGTGCACACCACCACACACGGCTAATTTTTGTATTTTTAGTACAGACAGGGTTTTACCACTTTGGCCAGGTGGGTCTCAAACTCCTGACCTCAGGTGATCTGCCAGCCTTGGCTTCCCAAAGTGTGTCACCTCTTTTTTTTTTTTTGAGACAGAGTTGCGCTCTTGTTCCCCAGGCTGGAGTGCAATGGCATGATCTCAGCTCACTGCAACCTCTGCCTCCTGAGTTCAAGCAATTCTCCTGCCTCAGCCTCCCAAGTAGCTGGAATTACAGGCATGCACCACCACACCCAGCTAATTTTTGTATTATTAATAGAGACGGGGTTTCTCCATGTTGGTCAGGCTGGTCTCGAACTCTCCACCTCAGGTGATCTGCCCACCTCATCCTCCGAAAGTGCTGGGATTACAGGCATGAGTCACCACACCCCGCCTTGTGCCACCTCTTTAAAGAGACCTTTCCTGATGCCTTAAAGCAATCTTGGCCAAGGCCTACAGATGGACAACCAGGGCCTTGCAGAGTGAGGCAGATTGCCCCAAGCTGGCACAACCACAATGCGAAGATGGAGAACCCAGACATTAACCTTGGTTAGCACAAATCTTCATGGCAGAATGACTGCCTTAGTGTATAAGTTTGTTTCTCAACACTCATATGGTTGGAGGATGAAGTGCCTTAAGCCCTCAATTCTGGAAACCATGTCCACCCACATGTAGTCTTATTTTTTTGAAATCTGGTTGTTTATAAACATGAACTCAGGCAAGTCACATTTCTGGGTCATTCTTGAACCTATATTCTATGGCCAAGCCAGCAGACTAAACCAAAGGAGCAATACCCATCACACTCTGCCCCCATGTCTTTTTGGGGGGCTCTCCTACTCTATTTTCCTCATAGCACTTACCTCAATCTAAAATTAATCGCCTTGTTCTTTTTCTAAACCTTTCCTGTCAGTTTCCACACCCTAAAGAACAAATGCCCAAGAAGAATGGGTATCTCCATGTTTTGTTCATCACCAGTGCCTAGAATGGTGCCTGGAATATCAAATGTGTTCAACAAATGCTTTTTGAATGAATGGAATGAATATTATAACAGAGTCTGGAACAATAGTGAAAATATCTATAAACTAAAGCTCACTGGTAACAATCCCCTCCCCCCTCTCACAATGCAAATAAATTTCAAACCATCCTTCCTTTCCTTCCCTATTCTATAACCTTCAGTCAACCAGCGAATGCTTATTTCGTACCTACTATGAGCACACTTATTATTAAGCATTTTTTAAAACAGAGAGTTGAGATATATTTGCTCAGGTTCCACTACCAATCCACATGTCTGCAACACGTCCTGCACAGAAATGAACCATCTGCCATCAGCTGTTCACTGACGCCACAGCACTAGGCAGCCTCAACACTGAAGCAAAGTTATAAACAGCCCAGGCATCTATAACTACTGTGCTCTGAGGCTCAAAAGCTGCTGTCCAGGACCATTCCCAGAAATGTACCTGCTCCAGCCCTAAGAGGAAGGGCCTAGCAAGAGATGGAGAGAGGATGCCAGAAAGAAACACCAGACAAATGGGATCTAGACTGAGAGCTGGAAGCAAACAAGCCAGCAGCACACACCTGAGAAACTGCCCTTGCATTGTATTCGAGATTTTTTCCCTCTATCCTATTTTCTCTCTCTCTCTCTCTTTTTTTTTTTTTTTTTTTTGCAGGGGTGAAGTTAAAATCTAAGGCTTTTTTGGAGGAGTTAGTAGGGATACTAGGTGTCAGAGGAGAGAGTTAAACACTTCAAATATTAAAAGCATTAAAAACTTGTCTTCATCTTACCTTAGCACATTAGCTTTTCTCCTTTGGCCCTGGACCACCCACACTATGCTCTAGGCCTTGCCTCCAGAGCTGTTGGGAGGGACTAATACAACACAGGCCTAAGCACAAGTAGGGCATTAAGCAATTAGGAAAGCCACGCTAATTCAATTAGGATGGGTGTTTTCCTTAAGAGCTGATCCAAAGATAATGACCAGAAAAAGTATTTATTTTATAGACTTACTCTCTGCCATGAATGTGGCTATCCAGATGAATTAATTAATTGATATTAAGAGACACACTGGGTGAATTAAGTGCCTCTTTCACATACAGGCTCTGTAATGAGATTTTGGTTTTTTAGTATTAAAAAAATCCTGCTAAACAAGATAACATACGTCAGAGAAACATTAGCTCATTTAAAAGAAAACGCTCTTAGAAAAAGGCAAAGATTTAGATAAAACTAAGTTCAAATCCAGGCTGTACACTAGTCATATACAATCATATTAAAATTATGTAATCTGATACTTAATTTTGTTAATCTTTAAAACATGATAAATACACCTCAGTATATTTGCAGAAATTAGTTAAGTTCAGCAGAATTTGCTATACACAGAAACTATTCAACAAGAGGTACATAAATAGCTATAAACAATGGAAGTGCTTAAAACAGGTATAATTTATGATGGATACAAAATTCTGAGGTACATAGGCATATATCTTACTAAATATACATACAAAAATTTTAAGGGGAAAAAGGGTTAAGCTTTATTGAAAATGTTAAAGAATATTCTAATAAATAAAATGATATATTGTTTTCATAGATGGGAGAGTCAATATCTTAAAGAAAGCAAATTTCCCCCAAAATTAGTCCATAAATTCAATTCAATTTTAATCAAAATTTTAATGGGATTTGACAAGCATATACTAAAATTCATATGGAAGAATAAAAGGTAGAAGCAGGGTGATTTTGATGATGATGATGATGATGGAGAAGAGGAAGAAGAGAGGAAAAGAAAAAGAAGAACAAGAAGATGACGACACTGAAGAAGAGAAAGAGGAAGAAAAAGGCACAGAGATTCATTCTACTAGAAATCTAGTCTTGTTACTCAGTTGGAAGCTATCAAAGCTGTATGGTAATGGAACAAAATAGAGAGCCACAGAGACCCCTATATTCACAAAACCTTGACAAATGACAGAAGTGACAATGCAAATCATGGAAGTGGGAGATAGACAATGAATAATGCAATAAACAGTGGTAAGACAACTGGCTGTCTCCATAAAAAGATAATATTAGATCTCCATATAATACCGCCCTACACACACTTTCAAAATAGATTGATGACCTATATGAAAACCAAAACTTTCTAACTTTTGAAAGAAAACACAAGAGTATCTCTTTAAAACATACAGAGAAAGTGCTTTTAAATAAAATGCAAAAACCCCAGGTAACAAAGGGGAAAAAAAGGACAAATCTGATAGATTAAAATGGTCTTACAAACCTCTGTTTGACGAAAGACACAATAGAAAAGTTAAAACACCTATGGACTGGGTGGAAATTTAGGAAAAAGAATTTGCTTCCAAAACATATAAATAACTTCTGTAAATCCATGACAATGAAACACTCCAAACCCACTACTGGACAAAGAATGTATAGGAAGTTTATAGAACGGAAAACTGACTAGATAGTAAACACAGAAAAATAAGCTCAGCCTCAGCAGTTGAGAAATGCAAATTAAAGACATGTAGGCCGGGTGTGGTGGCTCATGCCTGTAATCCCAGCACTTTGGAAGGCCGAGGGGGTCACTTGAGGTCAGGAGTTCGAGACTAGCCTGTCCAACATGGTGAAACCCCATCTCTACCAAAAATACAAAAATAAGCAGGGCGTGGTGGTGGGCGCCTGTAGTCCGAGCTACTAGGGAGACTGAGTCAGAAGAATAGTTTGAATCTGGGAGGCGGAGGTTGCAGTGAGCCGAGATCGTGCCACTGCACTCCAGCCTGGGCTACAAGAGTTAAACTCGGTATCAAAAAATAAAAAAAAAATTGTTAAATTTAAAAACCATTTTTTCTATCATAACAAATTTTATTCCTGGGTTTCACAGTATAATTTTAAGTTTTCCACTAAGATTTTAATTAAATAACTTCTGTAGTCTGTATCTTCTTCTTTATATATAAAGATGAGATTTGCTTTTGGTGTCGTTAAGTAAATTTTATACAGTTATTTGAACTAAGAGTTATCAGTTGCTACTGCCTGACTTTTTGACACCATACAACTTACACTCTTGAATTTGATATCTGATGTTTTCTCTCATTCAGATGGCATATACTTTTTAAAATAGAGGTAAAAGATTAATGTATTTTCAGAATCAATAAAAATCTGGAAGTATGTTTATGCTGACTTCACACTGCAAGATCTTGAGGTCTGCCTGATGTTTACTTTGCACATAACCCACTTTTCTATTCATGGGCTTGGGTTTTCTCTTTCTTTGCATCTATAATCCCAGCTTCTCAAGAGGCTCAGACAGGAGAATCCCTTGAACCCGGGAGGCGGAGGTTTCAGTGAGCCAAGATCCTGCCACTGCACTCCAGCCTGGGTGACAGAGCGAGACTCTGTTTAAAAAAAAAAAAAGTACAAGAGAAGTCTCCATGGTGCCCCAGTCAGTTGGCTACCATTAGCCAGGCTATGCAAACAAGCACTGGTTGGAGTGAGGGGAATAGAAAAGCTGGTAACTTGTGGGTGGGACTGCAAGCTAGTAGAACCACTTTGAAAAGCAGTAAAGGTGAGAATGATGTTTCCTCTAATCCAAAAGCTTTCTACGTTCTATTCTACAGAAACTTTTAAACAGTCCCATACAAATACATGCATAGTACAGTATTCTTTGTGATGCCAAAATTCAGGAAACAACTGATTATTGGTTAAAAAAAATGGATAAATCAACTGTGTTTTATGTCATGGGCTATCACAAATTCATCTCAAATATATTACATACATAATTCGTATCAAAAAATACTACTCTGAGTGAAAAAATTAAATGCAAAAGTTACCTACAGTAGGATATCAATGCTTTAAATTTTAAAACATAAAACAATTCTTGATATTATTCATAAACACATACATAGGTAGAAAACCTATAAAACATTCATGAGAATGATATACATCAATTTCAGGCTAGTACTTACCTCTGGGGAGAAAGGAATAGAAGGAGAGGCAGAAAAAAATGATAGGGTAAGGTTTTAGCTATGCTTGGAAGTGTTTTTAAAGGTGATGCAAAACAGTAGGCAAAATGTTAACATCTATCAACATCCAGATGGTGGGCTGTACAAGTGTCAGTTATATCATTTTTTGTAGTTTTTTGATATGTTTGAAATACTGTATGATTTAAAAGTTTTAAAATTACTACTTAAATGAATTCTGATTTCAAAAAACAGTATCACTAGCACAAAACTCATCTGTCCGAAAGGATGGCTGGATTTCTTACATCTATGCATTACTTTATAATGAGAGAACAATTAAAGATAAACATACACTTTGAAACAATGTACTGAATATAAATTAGCCTTGCACAATCTTGCTTTTCCTTTCCCTGCCAACAGTTACATTCTTACAACAACCAAAATGCAGTCATTTTAAAAAGCGCCTATTAATCAAGACAGTGGTTTTCAAATAATGGAACCCTTTTGTTCTAGAAGGAGGAAAAAAATTTCAGATAATGCCTCAGAGCCCAAATAGAGAAAGAGATATTGTATCAACATTAATATGTTTTTTGAGCTTAGGTTTGTCAATGTATATTTTATTAAGGTAATAGGCAGGAATAATGAGGCTTTTTTATTAACATAAAAACTCAATCTCTGATTTATAAGTGATCATTATAATAATATAGCAAGTTTCCACATTCAATGTGCTTTTGTGTGTTGTTGTCTTACTTAATGTGGAGGAAATGTGAATACATTCCCCCCGTGTATTTGCCAGTTTTCCATTGCTGTATAACAAATTACCATAAACCTAGGAGTTTAAAACAGCACAAAATATATTTATCTCCACAATTTCTATGGATCAGGAGTCCAGCAGCTTTTAGCCGGGTGTCTGTGAGGGGTGAAATCAAGGTGTCAGTCAGCTGGGTCCTCATTTGAAATTCAGAGCCCTCTTCCACATTCACTCAGGTTGTTGCAGAATTCATTTCCTGTGATTATACAACCAAGATCCCTCTTCCCTCTATTTCCCGCTAGCTGTTGGCCAGGGACCACTCTCAGTTCTGAGAGGTTGGTCTTAGGGCCTTTCTCTGTACCCCTCTCCACAACAAGGCAGTTCGCTATTTCTCAGGGCCAACAGGAAGACATCTCGTTAATGCTTCATCTTCTTTCGTCTTTTAAAAGTCTATCTGATTAGGTTAGGCCCACCAAGATATTCTCCCTTTTGATTACTCCCAAATCACTGGTTTAAAGACCTTAATGACACCTACAAAATCCTTGTTGCCATACACTGTGACACAATCACAGAAGTGATAGCCCCCCTTATTCACAGGCCCAGATCACACTCAAGAGGCAGGGATTAGATGGGTGTGTACCACTAAGGGTGTGGGAATTTTGGGGCCATCTCAGAATTCCACTTACCATACACAAGGCATTATCTGTCAACATACAGTATTAGCTGGAAATTGCTTTTAAGAGCTTACCTTCAAATCTCAGGAATCTTTCCAGATACTTGGATATTTATTTTATCATGTAAATTTGTATAAATAACATCTAATCTCAATTTTTGTTTCTTAGAATAAATACTGGAAATCAGGGGAAAAGTACTCAAAACTTACAGAAAAGAGGAAAATTAGGTTTTCACTTTTATTAGACACCTGACATGCTCCCAAGCCAATAGGCCTGAACTATCTCTGACCTTCCATGAGCCGAGGACACAGGTGCAGCAGCAGAGAACTTGCTGAGATGATTTTTCTTGAGTGGGTGGATTCATGCCTGATTTAAGACAAAAGCAATCTTCCCAGTCAATGACACACTTTATAAGAAGTGTAAATGTATGCACAGGGAGAGGAGGAAATGAAATGCTTTATATTGAGGCCCTCTCAAAATCAACTTAGCGTGGCAGCTTAAGCTATAATAATAATGAAGCTTGCTTTCACTGTGCTCCTATCCATTATCAGCGTTTATGTTGATTGTTTTTTTCATGTTTAAATCATACAAAATAATATGTTTAAAGGTTGTATAAGTCAACTCCTTCTGCAATTCCTGAAGCACCTCTGAAAAGTCGCTGAAATGGAACTTTCTTCACAATAATATAAAAGATCTTATTTCAGTTCCAATTCTGGCATTCAGAAGCTATGTGACCTAAAACTCTCAAATGTCTCAGACTACTGTGAATCCTAAAAGTTTGAATGAAATAACGCATGAAAGTGCCTGGCACCTAGGGGGTCCTTCATAAATGATGGCCACATATACCTAGATGACACAATTTATTTGACTCATCATTCAACTTTTATCAATATTTTATAAGGAAATAGTTAAGGAATTACACATAGACTTATTTTAAAAAGCGACCCCTTTAGCACTGTTTGAAAAAAAAAAGAGACAGAGAGAGAGAGGAAGATAAACAATTTAAAAGTCCAAAAACAAAGAACTGACTTCAAGAATTGAGTTGAATTCTTTTCAGCCATTAGGAAAGTTTGACAAATAAATAGGAAATATGACTCACTGAGGAATGACTATGGGCTAAGCGCCTTGCAAACTGTGTTGCTGGCATTACCTTGTTTAATCCTCATTATATAATAAAGTAGGCAGAGTATATTAACTACTGTGTTATGATGACTGCTATATATTAAGTCTAGAGCTGTGAAACAATGTGTATAGTATTTTCCACACTTGTAAAATATAAATATACTTCTAGACTTAAATATGTTTGAAGCAGATATAGTAGAATGCCACTGGTTTTCTCTAATAGGATTCCGATCTTTTTTTTTTATTTACCTTTTTTTCTTCTAATATGTCTCAATATGCCTAATCTGTATAAACGTTTTTTAAAGACACTTGAGATTTTGTATCTGCTTGCTTCAGAGCAGCAGGCACTGAAAAAAGAATGCTTTATTCTAGTTATATTAAATCAGTAAAGTGGCAGCTCATTTTTTAACATCTAAAAATCTGAACCTAACTACAGTGTTGACAAGTCTAAAGCTGCAAGAGGGGGGATTTGAACATCAAAAAGGTGGAATAAAAGTAGGTGGACAGAGACTAGGAAGTTTTTAAAAAGATGGCTAATAACCCAATAAAGGAGACGGTAGTGAGAAAGAGAGGGAGCAAAATAAGAATGAAGCATGGAGAGAAGGAAAGGAAGGAAAAACAATCACAAGGAAAAGGGCCAGAGGAGAAAGAAAAATAAACATTAAGGAGTAGAGAAAAAATGAGAAATGAGAACAAATATATCGGGAAAAAAACACGACTGGAAGAGGAAGTTATCCTCTCCTATTTATCTCCCAATGAAATGAAAAATCTCAGTTAAGATCACAATGAATCACTTTTAAAGTTTGTGTTTTGTAGTATTTCTCCCCCATAGGAGTTCAAAGCAAATGAATTGTGCTTGATGACCAAGGTTGCCTTAACTTACGCCATTCCCAGAAACAGAAAAGAGCTGCAGTTCATCCACCCACCCACCCCTCTCCAGCCCTTTCTCTCAGTCAATGCACCAAGTATAAGACTGCCTTGGAAAAATAAAGAATCGTTACTGCTTTACAAGTGCAGTTGATGGCAACAAAGCACTTTTATTTTTTGACTTTAATCTTCAGATATGGTAAAGGCAGTGAATCCAATTTCTCCTAAAATTGTGCTCAAAAGAAGGTGTAAATATCAAAGTGCCAAATAAATTTCCTCTAAATTTCTTGGTTTACATGATTATTGTTCCCCCTCCCCACACTTAAAAGAATAGATCTGTACCATTTATCAACAGAGAAAATTGCCGCATTCTTGCTGCTCTGTGTTTGTATGATGCACACTTTCTTCTGTTTTTCTTACTTTATCTTTTAGTTTCTTCCTCTTGGTTTAAAAAGTTAAATAATTGCAAAAGCAAAAGACACAGTTTCATCTTTGGATAACTTCTGGAAAATAGTATACCTATCTGACAACTTTCCCTGAAAAAGAAATGTAAAGACATGACGGATGGTTTAATTAAAAAGCCCCCAGGTTCTTTGCCACTCCTTTCATGGACAGGAGGGGTCTACGTCCCACCTCCACTCCCCCTTTTTTTTTTTAAAGACAGAGTCTAGCTATATTGCCCAGGCTGATGTGCAGTGGCTATTCACAGGTACAATCATAGTTCACCACAGCCTGCAGACACCTCAGTCCCCATAGCTGGGACAACAGGTGTGCGCCATGCACCAGGGCTATGTCTCATCCCCTCTGATCAGGGCAGGCTTGTGACTACTTGGAGCAATAGAGTACAGCAGAAGTGATCCTGTAAACCTCTAAGGCTAGGTCATCATGAGCCATGCAGCTTCTGCTTGGCTCTCTTAAAACACTTGCTCTCTGAAAGTGCCCTCTTGTTGGAACTCCTTTTCAGAACACTGCCACCATGCTGTGGGGAAGCCCAAGCCGCATGGAAAGGACATATGTAGGGCACTCCAGTTTACTATCCCAAATGAGCCCAGTCTTTGAGGCATCCAAGCCCAGAAGCCAGACATGAGTGAAGAAGAGGCTTCCAAATGCTTCTAGTCCCCAGCTATTCATGTCTTCCCAGTTGTGATTCCAGGCATCAAAAAGAGACAAGCCATCATAAGGATGGAAAGATGTCATGTCCAAATCCTGGCCTGGAGAATCAGTGAGTGTAACTAATCATTTCTACTGAGAATGAATTTTTGCTTTGTTACTAAATTTGGATTGTTTTTTAATGCGTCAATAGATAACCAGAACCATGGGGATCAGAAAGAAACAATCAGACAATAAATTATTGTAACTTAATTCTAATCACAGTGCAAAGAATGGGCAACCCAGGACCCTAATGTCACTGAGTGTCATCTCCAGAAAAGAGCTGCAGGCACACTACCTTTCCTGGGTGGAGATAAGTTCACCTTCCTCTTATCTCTCCCCAGACTTTCTGCCTAACTTTCTACCTTTCTTCTATTTCTGCTTTTCTTTTTGGTCTTTTTCATGCCTGACCCCTATGCCTGCCCTTGGGTCACCAGTTCATTTTCATAGTAGGTGTTCATTATTCCATTAAACAAATATTTACAGAGTACTGCGCTAGACACTGGGATAACCAAAGTGAGGAAATCTAGCTTTGTGTCTGACCTCGTAGAGCAAAGAGTGTAATGAAATGTTTTTCCATCTGTGGAGCACAACCATCAGTAGTCATAAAATCATCCTGATGAGTTCTAACAAATATTTTAAAAACAGAAAACAGACT
This sequence comes from Papio anubis, assembly GCF_008728515.1. Lineage (NCBI taxonomy): Eukaryota > Metazoa > Chordata > Mammalia > Primates > Cercopithecidae > Papio > Papio anubis. Next base: position 107,114,697 of record NC_044979.1, read on the forward strand.
AAAAACAACAACAAAAAGGTATTCCAAGTAGTAAGGTCACCACTTTTTCATGGATATTTTATTTACCCATGACACACAAACACAAAAAAATATATACAATGTGTATTTCCAAACTTTGAGAAACATAATCTGACTGCTGTTAAAAAATAAATCACATTTTAGAAGTATAAAAAATATGAACAGGAGTGTGCTTAGATTTGCGATTAAGTTTCTGGCCTGGAAACAAATTATAAGAATCACAGAGCCATTCTTGGAGCTACCGTTCTCTACTAATAATGGTTTTTGCTTTTCACTATAGTAAGTTTTGTTTGGAAAAAGTGTTCTGGTGTTTTTAGGATCATTTTGGTAAAGAAGTGTCTGTTTGGAGGAAACCCATGTGTCACTCATTCTCCAGCTGAGCATTACACAGTTAAATGTTTCAGTACTTGAGTCAATCTATTCATTAGTTTAATAGCTGAACTGGAGAACATGGAATTATCATGACCTCTGGCATTTGTCTTTGCCTGCAATTCTAGAGGCAGTCACATCTTACCAAGCATAAGCTAGGGAGCCTAAGCTACAAAGTTAGCTCCCTGTGTAATCATCTTGTTATAGCCTCTATCCAACAGTCAGTGGTAAACATTAAATAACATGTCATAAAACCCACCGACATCTGAGTAATGCTGGTGGCGGTCGCTGCCCTGCTCTTCCAAGCTCCCTCTCATTTAGGTGACTCAACTTAGGCTGGTTTCTTTTTTCTTCATCCTGAAATAAGTATATATGCTTCCAAGTCCTCTCTAGAGGAAACATACCAAATGATTAAAATGATAGCTCCCAGCCAGTTCCCAAACTCTAATTAGAAAAGTCTAAAACCACCCAAAAATGTTTTTAGAGACAACTTCAGAAAGTCTACTGCCAATTTAGTTTGAGTCACTATAAGCAAAGACACTAGGGCAAAAGAGGGGTGATGTTGATGGAAAGAGGAATGGCTGGCTGAAGCCCAATGCCAGCGCTGGATAGCTCCTAGGGGAAGTCAGGACAATCTGAGGAGGGTGTGGGTGGGTGTGTGTGTGTGTGTGTGGGGTGTGCAACATGTACTCTAATTTTCACAGGCTTTACTTGAAGGGACAGAAAGGGTGAGGCCAGGGCTCGGTGGCTCACACCTGTAACCTATGGACTTTGGGAGGCCAAGGAGGGTGGAGGCCCACCCGAGCCGGGAGTTCAAGACCAGCCTGACCAACCTGGTGAAACACTGTCTCTACTAAAAATAAAAACATTAGCTGGGCGTGGTGGCATGCACCTGTAATCCCAGCTACTCAGGAGGCTAAGGCAGGAGAATCACTCGAACCCAGGAGGCGGAGGTTGCAGTGAGCCGAGATCGAGCCACTGTACCCAGCCTACACAGAGCCGCAGATTCCATCTCAAAAAAAAAAAAAAAGCAAACTAGAAGATGGCATATTTCAGTGTTTTTCCTGTTTGCCAAAATTGTTGCTCCAACTTTTGTTTTAAGCAGCTTGTTTTCACATATGTATAGAGAATTCTGACTGCAAACAGTTGCATTCAATTGTTCCTTGGTTATTGAAAAATGTGTCGCTTACAGCGGAGGTGTGGATCAGCAAAACTTTTCCTTTATTTAATGAAAAAGTGTGGGGGTAGGGAGAGAGTATCAGCAAGGTTTGTAAGTCAATGCCCATGTTTTCCTTCACAGAAACTCTACAGTTTTGTATGTATGTAAGCCAACAATTCTATCTTCTGTGACACTGCTCCCACAGAGTTAACTGCCTGAACTGAAGAACTGAAGATGGGTGAGCCACCTGAATATTAATGGATGCTAGCCTGGGGTGAAATCAAGTAAAATTCATTTCTCAAAATAGAACAATAACGTAATTTTGAGTACATTATCTCTCACAAACACCATTTGGTCCTTAGAGGATGTTATTTGCTATAATGAGAACAAAACTGATAATACTTTGAAATTGTATTACTGTTTGGTGATCTGCATAGTGATAGTTTATTTGTATATTATAAGGTACCAGAGAGTCTCTGTTCCTTATTTCCCTCCCTCTCACTATTGCTGTAAACTGGAGATAAATTCCGAGAGCTGACCAAGTTCTCTGAAATAGATCATTCATTCTAAATTGGGGATTCTAAATAAATAGCTCATATATTCTAAATCCATGGGTTTTTCAAATTGGTTGTTTTCTGGAGCGGGGGAATACAAGTCAATTTATCTATAGGTTCTCTACCTTGTCATTCCTGGTAGACAGGGAACAAGAGATTTTTGTAAATTTATGTCCTGCTGAATATCATTTTGTGAAATCTCATGAATCTTTTAAGAATTTGTGGTCAATATCCAGCACGGTACAGATTGTGTGTGTGTGTGTGTGTCTGAATGTACGTATTTCTTTGAAAAAGGTAATTAATCATTTGTTGCAGACTGAAAGTCAAACTAAACTTTCAACACCATTTTAAGACTCTAAGAGGAACATTAAGATTCATTTATTCACCTACAATTTCTCCACTGTGAATAATCTTAACGTGTATGTGCATCTTCTGGTAATTGAATTAACCAACATCATACATAATTTATTAAGCACTAATTGTACTTTTATCTACAAAGAAAACTATGTAACATAAAACCCACAACCTTCCAACACCTACATATTATATTCACAGAACCATGTGAGACACACAGCTGGAACATACAGTTTTTTATGTAAAGTACTTGGAATCTTGCTGAGAGGAAAACATAAATCAGCACGGAAATAGTTAAACAGCTCAAGGCAACGATAAAGCAATGTAGGTCCTGATCAGCTAGTACAGACACCTGAGAGAAAAAGAACTAGTAGACAACAATACCTACAGCAGCAGAGAGGAAGGGTAGAGATTTATAAGAGGACTGAATTAAGAGACGAATCTCCAAAAGTGGGGCTACAGTTACGTTAGGCAAGAAGCCAGGGTTTCTTCCAGCTCAAACAATTTAGGATTGGTAGGAAGAGGATGAACTGTTGTCCTGAAATGGCAGTCATTTAAATGACATTGCTCCTAGGTGTGTGTGTGTTTCTAAGATTCAGCTCTCGAAGCAAGCAGTATGTCATTTCATCTCTTTACCCTCAGCAGCTAATCTAGTACCTGAAATAATGGGAGAGAGATAAAGAGAACTGAATTCCAGGTTAGTAAAGCTACACAAAGGAGATAAATCAAGATATATTTAGAGAACACTACAGCAGTTTGGCTAAAATTGAGTGAATAAGAGAAAGAATAAAATTGAAAATGTTGACTTGTGATGCACCCTTTAACTCTGGCTTAAGAAAGGAGGTTGGACTTCATTCTCTGTTGGCAACAGTGGAAACCAATCAGAATGACACCCCCAGCTCAGGGAGTGCATGGGGAGTCCGTGCCTAGAAGCCAATATGCATTCAAAATACGGTTTTTCATCCCATGCAGGAATAGCGGAAAGATCCAGAGGCTGCTCACACTTCCACTGGAAAGTGAGCTTAGCACTAGGACCAGCTGTATTTGTTAAAGATGCCTGAACCTTAGCCTTGAGCTACAGAATCCGAATCTCTAAATTTGGAGCCAAAATCTACATTTAAGGCTGAGAGTTACTGCTTTGGAAGATGAAAATACTGGAGGTGGAAATATCACAGCTTTGCTATCGAAAAAATAAAGCACTGCAGAAGTCTATGAATATACTAAAAACCATTGTATCATACACTTTATATGGGCAAATTCCAGGGTGTATAAATCTTACCTCAATTATGATGTAAAAAAATAGTAGAGGAGTTCATATCCTAGTCAAAATATTTTTTAAGGTACACAGAATCATATGGTCAAATTATAAACCTAAGTGACACGAAAATCATATTCTTAATAATCTTTTCAAGTAGGACCCCTTTTAATCACCCCAATGACTAGAATTGTTATCAGCCCAATCTTCCTCTAGATTGAAAACTCTGTGGAGACAAGGACTGTACCTTAATTATCTCTCTCATCCTAGCACATTAACTGTCAAATCTGGGCAAATTCATTTCTCCTTCTTATAGTTCTACGCTGGGAGTGTCTGAATCCTAAATTAGGTGTCCAAAGGAGAAGTTAAAATTTGATATAAATTAGTCGGGTGACATGTTTTGGCTGTGTCTCCACCCAAATCTCATCTTGAACTGTAGTACCCATAATCCCCACATGCCAATGGGAGGTAACTGAATCATGGGGGTGATTACCTCCATTCTGTTCTCACAGATCTGATGGCTTTATAAGGGGCTTTCCCCACTTCACTCTGCACTTCTCCTTGCTGCCGCCATGTGAAGAAGGACATGTTAGCTTCCCCTTCCACCGTGATTGTCAATTTCCTGAGGCCTACCCAGCCCTGTGGAATTGTGAGTCAATTAAACCTCTTTCCTTTATAAATTACCCTGTCTCAGGTATGTCCTTATAGCAGCATGAGAAAGGACATGAACAAATACAACAGGTAACTGAATATTAACATTTTATTAGGCTGTGTAAATAGACAAATTTATCAAGAATATATCACTTTGGAAATAAATAAAATGAGCAGTTTTATTCAACTGCAGTGTATCATTACTACCCTCAGCCAAGCTGTCAAGGAGATAATAGATAGTAAACTCTTTAAAGGCAGACATTTAAGACTATCGTCTTGCTCTATGTTTTCCTTGGAATCAAAGTGCTACCCAACATTTGCTGTCAATCTCTATGCGTATTTTAAAACACCCATGCAGCCAGGCATGGTGGCTCACACCTGTAATCCCAGCACTTTGGGAGGCCAAGGCGGGTGGATTACCTGAGGTCAGGAGTTCAAGACCAGCCTGGCCAACATGGTGAAACCCTGTCTCTACTGAAAATACAAAAATTAGCCGGGCATGGTGGCACATGCCTGTAATCCCAGCTACTCGGGAAGATGAGGCAGGATAATTGCTTGAGCCTGGGAGATGGAGGTTACAGTGAGCCAAGATTGCACCACTGCACTCCAGCCTGCCAGACAGAGCAAAACTCTCTCAAATAAATAAATAAATAAATAAATAAATAATAAAAAAAAACACCTATGCGTTCTTTTCCTCTCCAAGTCAACAGTTTTCTCATTGTTTCTGCCATAGGTTGATGATTCTTCCAACAGAGTGTACTCAGTGTAATCACAAGGGAGTCTGCAATTCAATCATTTGTCATCAAGTCCAGCTGAAAACCATCTCAAGGCTTCCCAATGATCTTAGGATGAAGTTCAAGATCTTTAAGATGACCTTAAAAAGTCTTGAGAATCAGGGCATATGCAAAACTTTCGAGACACATCTGGATGGTCCTATGCTGGCTTTATCACTATTTCTCTGCACACCATAAATCTGGCCCACTTTAAGAGGTTCCCATTTATCCTCCCTCCTTTCTTCCTAGATCTCTGTCTAAATGTCACTTCCTCAAGGCTTAATTAGGCCCAGACACTCACATTTCTCCTTTGTGGCACTCACTGTCACTGTAACTGGTTAATTTCAGGTAAAGATTTATTCTGTCTGTGAGAATCTGGAAGGTTAGAGATAACCCCAGGGTTTAGCACGGTACCTGGCACACAGTGGGGAGTCACTTCTAGTTTTCTCTATTGGGTGTGTTCACATGTGGCTTTTTTCCTTCCACCATGGCCATTTCTCTCTGGCTGCCCAAATGATGAGTGAGAGTACAGATAAGCAGCCTGTCTAGGAGAGTCCAGTGTTGCCAAAGGCTGGGGACAAGAATACAAGCAGCCTTTGGGCATCCACACAGCATCCATAGCAGAAATCAGTTTGGTCATCAGGCAAAAAGGAAAGAATTGGGTAGCAACACACGGGTTTAACAGAGGAGACAGTAGGCAGCAGGGTCTCAGAACAGGAAGAAGACACAGCACAGGAGAATTGCTTGGAGTCAGGAAACCCTGAGGAGATAAAGGGACAGACCAAAGGGAAAAAGCAGTGTAATAGTCCGTTCTCACGCTGCTATTGAAGACATACCTGAGACTGGGTAATTTATAAAGGAAAAGAGGTTTAATGGACTCACAGTTCCATGTGGCTGGGGAGGCCTCACAATCATGGTGGAAGGCGAAAGGCACATTTTACATGGCAGCAGGCAAGAGAAAGAGTGAAAAAAATCAAGAGAAAGGGGTTTCCCCTTTTAGAGCCATCAGCTCTTGAGAGACTTATTCACTATCACAAGAACAGTATGGAGGAAATCTCCCCCATGATTCAATTATCTCCCACCAGGTCCTACCCACAATACGTGGGATTATGAGAGCTGCAATTCAAGATGAGATTTGGGTGGGGACACAGCCAAACCATATCAGGCAGAAACATTTTTCTCTACCCATTACTGCCTATGGACTGGCCCAAGAGGAGCTAGCCCAGGGCTGCTGGTGTGTCTTGCTGAGGCAGCCACAGTGACTTCTGTTGATGAAACAGAATCCTTCACCAAAGGCAGCAAGAAAGGGAATGTTGCATAGGGTATTTGGCTGGTTTAGGAAATTTACAGCTTTCCTGGGCATGAGTTTGCTCAAATTAAAATGCCTGCCCTAGAGAAAGTTCTTTGATTGAGAGTAACAAAGACAAGCATAAAGTGATTTAAGCAAAGGGGCGGGAACCGAAAAGCCACAGCAGGTCTCTCACAAGGATGCAAAGACAGGAAGCACAGAAACCAGAGCTGGAAATCAGGACTGCAGGCTTCTCCCTGTCCATCTCCTTTGATTTCCTCCCAGGCCTTCATCCTTGCTTACCTCTAAGTCTCAATCCTTTCTGGAGACTGGGATTACTCTGCTTACTTACAGTTGGATCTACCGAAGCATGATAGTTGAACTGAATTCTGCAAAATAGTAGAGTCATCTCCTGACCAGAATGAAATGCACAAATACAAAGGAATGCACAATTCTGGCTGCCAGGGATTCTGGGAGGCTCGGGAGCTGTCTGAGAACCCAGGGCACTTAGGAAGTGGGAAAGACAAAAAAGGGGGTGTCCCCCAAACAACCCTACTTCCTCACCAAAGGTGCCTGGGGCCAGCTTTGCAGAGAGGGCCTGAATGAGGCTTAGCTTATTTCTGTGATTACAAGATAAGGAATTTATCTAAATAAGACATTAAGTGATACATCACTATACTTCATACATGCTAGAGTAGGTCTCAATAGGGAGGAAGTAAGTATCATCCTGCAATCAAAATAAAACCTCAATTATCCACAAGCACACAATCCAACCTCCTCATGGCTTCCTCCACTGTGCCCTATGCTTTCTGGGGACTCACCTCCATACATGCTTACGATTAGGGATGACAAGGCAATTTTCCTGTTTGTCTATAAAGAATGGTATTCATGCAATCGCACTGCCTTAGGCAGTCATATGATCCATACCAAAGGCAAATATAAATGCACTTTGTGAAGCTCTAGTAAGTGGAAGACTACCTGTTACAACTTCCTCCAAGTTACCCTCAGAGGGAATAAGGAAGCCACAGACTGAAGCTGGTAACCAACGTTCATAGTCTGTAACTTCCTGTATTTATTGTTTTGGGGACAGTCACCATTAGGATCACTGGCTTGATGACAGTGATGCCCAAAGAAAGGGCATCATAAACAAATTGGGGCTGAGGCAATGGTACAGAGGGTTTCTCAGAGACGACATAGAGAGCTCTGGGATCAGACCCACCGGGGTCCAAGCCTCAGCTTGGCCACTTCTGATCTGTACAACCTACACAAGTTGTTGAGTAATCTCTCTCAGTCTCACTTTTCTCGTAAAATGAAGATACCAATACCTGCATCATTGCACTGTGATGACAGTCATAAACAAACAATGCTTAGTGCTGTCTCAATAGAATTCTTATTCAAAAGACAAATTCCACTTAAACATACCCTTCACTTAACATTTTTTATTCTCTCTCTCTCTCCTGGTCATCACCATGAAATAGTTAAGTTTCTGGAGCAGAATTTTAACTTGTGAATCACTGAATCTTAACTTTCTCTGAGGCATTTCCAAGTGATGCTTCTGCTGAATGCTACTTAACATGACATTTTCCCCCACTGCACCAAAAAAACCTCAGTTAATGGCCTAATAAGTAAGGGAAGACTATTTCAAAAAATGGGCTTGGAGAACATGAGAAAAGCAGGGAAAGTGCCTTCTGGAGGATCTTAGAAGATAATCACAAGCATCCATCAACCTCTATTTCTATTGGATTGATTGGCCAGCTAGAGAACTTTTTTTTCTGAAACTTCAGGTGATTTTCATCTTCAGCGAAAAGACAGAGACCATCTCATATATAAGGGAAAATCAGTAACTAACAGCATGCACAAGTTTCAATAATGAGTCACCGGTTACCATAGTGATGCAAATATTACCTAACAACTCACTGGGCTGTAAGTAACCAAGATGATGCTACGTATATTATTTTTAAAATGGGAAAAAATGTCTGTATTTTTAGGAATACTTGCAAGGAAGTAGATGGACCTAAGCAGCAGACTGAAGGCAGCCCAGGATCAACCCTGTGGAGCCAGGAGTCACCATCATCTCCTGCTCTGTCCGTGCGGAGCTCCGTGACACATGCAAACCCACAGCTGTGGCCAGTGACAGCTGCATGAGGAAGAGCGATGACATTGTATTTACAAACAAAGAACTATGATCGGGAAGATGAGTCTTCTCAATCCCTAAACTCTTCATAAAAGAATAATCTCTGCTACAGCCCACTGAAGATGAAAAACTCCACATGACAGACTTGGTGGCCAGTCCTTTATAAACTCAGTTTCAAGAATGTCCTCAGGCAAAACAAGATTCCCAGAAAATAACTAAGATGCACCATAAAATAATAATTTCCCCCTTTCTCTACAGTTTGAATGTTCTGCATATACATGAATTTTAATTAGGAAAAAAGTATAGCCATCATATGATGTTAATAATTTTCAAATTATGCAAAGAAATGGCAGCACACAAACACATTCCTACATAGTTTTGTTGTTGTTGTTGTTGTTGTTGTTGTTTTTGTTTTCAAGATGGAGTCTTGCTCTGTCACCTAGGCTGTAGTGCAGTGGTGCAATCTTGGCTCACCGCAACCTCCACCTCCCAGGTTCAAGTGATTCTCCTGCCTCAGCCTCCTGAGTGGGACTACAGGCATGTGCCACCACACCCAGTTTTTTTTGTGTGTGTGTGATGGAGTCTCGCTCTGTCACTGAGGATGGAGTGCAGTGGCACGATCTCAGCTGACTGCAACCTCTGCCTCCTGGGTTCAAGCAATTCTCCTGCCTCAGCCTCCTGATTAGCTGAGACAACAGGCACGTGCCATCACACCCAGGTAATTTTTTTGTGTTTTTAGTAGAGACAGGGTTTCACAGTGTTAGCCAGGATGGTCTCTATCTCTTGACCTCATGATCTACTCACCTTGGCCTCCCGAAGTGCTGGGATTACAGGTGTGAGCCACCAAACTCGTCAACTTTTATATTTTTAGTAGAGATACGGTTTTGCCATGTTGGTCAGGCTGGTCTCGAACTCCTGACCTCAGGCGACCCACCCGCATTGGCCTCCCAAAGTGCTGGGATTACAGGTGTGAACCACGCGCCCAGCCTACATTCCTAAATTGAACTTTGTGCTCAACTTCTGGACAGAAGGCGTAATGTCCTGTACACATGGGTTCCAGTTCTCTAGAAAATAGGCCCCAGGGCTGTTTCTCCCAGTGGTTCCAGGTATCCAGCATCAGACCGCCCAGAAGGTGCTTTAAAAATGAAAACTCCCAGGCCATATCCAAGTCCCACTCACTCTGAGTCTCTGGGGTTGGGATCTAAAGCCCCACTTTTTTTTTTAAGGTTCTCTGTGCCATGCTTATGTTCCCTCTGAAGTCTAAGAACCCCATCTTTAGTGATCTTCACTACACTGAGGTCTCCAGACAATGGTGACAGAAGACAGGATGTCACTGGGGGCCATCTGCCAGCACAGATTACTCAGAGCCAGAACTATTCATGACTCAACAGCTTTTTTACCACAACCGAGGGTAAATCACCGGTGTAATCTGCATGTATTATGTATGTGGGTAGGAGAAACAAGTATTTCACAAGCAACACACGAGATATACTCTGACCTAATCTACTCTACTACATTCCAGTGTTTAATGCTCTGGCAACTAACTGAATTGATTTCACTACCCAGTAACTGCTATGAATGAAACCATGGTGATACCTTTAACTGCTGTCATTTAACTTGGATTTCTACATAACTTCTTTAATCTCACAAAGAATAGCATGCAAATTATATACATGCACTATAAAATAAAGGAAAAATATTAAGAAACTGAAGCAAAGGGAAAATAAAGATAGGAAACTAAATGTTTATACAGAAGAAGTCAAAGGAATCAAAGATAAACTTAATAAATACAAGGCATGGCAGGAAACTGAGTTCACTTGTTAACTCCCAGCTTTTTTTTTTGTTTTTCTCTCAAGATGGAGTCTCGCTCTGTCGCTCAGGCTGGAGTGCAGTGGCACGATCTCAGCTCACTGCAACCTCCGCCTCCCAGGTCCAAGCAATCCTCCCACCTCAGCTTCCCGAATAGCTGGGATTACAGGCACCCACCACCATACCCAGCTCATTTTTGTATTTTTAGTAGAGACGGGGTTTCACCATGTTGGCCAGGCTGATCTGGAACTCCTGACCTCAAGGGATCTACCCTCCTTGGCCTCCCACAGTTCTGGGATTACAGACGTGAGCCACCGTACCTGGCCCCTTTCTTAGCTTTCTAGCAATCAACATGAAGAAGAAAACAGCATCAGTTACAAAATTCCCAGTGTCCATCTGGGAAGAACAACACAATTTCTGAGACGCATTCAGGCCTTTGCGGCCTCTCTGCTGCTGAACTGAATCCCTCCCTCCGTCTTTGGGGTAGAGCAAGGGACTCATCAGTGGAAGTAGGACCCTTGTTACTGCCTCCACCTTCTACCACCACCTGATTCATGGGTAAAATTACAGTCACTCTAGGGACTACTAACTGGGACAAACAAAGCCTGCAATATACTGAAGCCTGAGGCCACCCGATTCTCCCTCCTTCAAGAGCACTTTGTACTCACTTCTGTTTCAGCACTGGCCACCTTGTTATAATGACAGCTGTTCACAGGGGTGTTCCTTCCCTCCCTGCTGACCCCACAAGATCAGTTTCATGAAGACAAAACTGTTTCATATGCATTTCAGTGAGCTCGGCCTAAAGTGTTGAATGCAAAACTATTGTGGAAATTCCAAAAGACAAAAATCAAAGAAGCACAAAAATCTAAACTTGCTTCTTGTAGAATCAAGTATGAAGCATTAGTCTAACCATTTGTCCTCAATGATTCAGTTTCGTACCTGTTACCCAAAGCCAGTATTTTTATAGCCCAGGTTAGTCTTAAGGAAGAAATCTGTGAACAGATGTAATGTGCGTGGCTCAGTTCCTGGCACACAGTATGCACTCAGTAAATTCCAGTGTGCCCTTCCTCTATCGGGGATCTTGTACATATTAATTTTACTTGCTCCCAGGGCCATTGCTGTCTTCACAAATCCATCCTTCTCCTTTACTCTTGCTAAAAAGAGTTCAAATCACCGAAGAAGAGAGCTGGGTTCCCAAGATTCATAGAACACTCTTAGTGCCTACATACATAATGCCACATTTGAAAAGGTTTCTTATCATTATTTCATGTACGTTAAGCAAGGGTTAGAGGGTATTTTGGAAAAACAAAATCTGAGAAAGAAAAACCCAACTAAGTCATTAAGTATCAAATAAATCCTTTAACCAAGCAGTAAGAAAGAGATAATATATTCACTCTTCGAAGGCAACTGCAGTTGCTGAACAAGACACGAAACATATTTGGTCTTTACTCTTGAGCTGCTAAATATCATCTTGTGGATGCTAAAGTAGCAGTTATTTGCTTTACAGACCCTATTTTCATGGATAGTAGAGACGTAAAATTTAGACCAGCATGTCTAGTCCTGAACAGAGGAAACATCATCATGATTTACTTTCCTTCAACATGTGTCCCATATTAAATAATGTGGTTGACCTACCTTTTCTGTGATATAGAAGTTTGAACTATCGGCATGCTGCAGTGCATAATATTCATGGTTGGGAAGAGACCACCTTAAAAATACAAGCATATACTGATTAGAAAAATGAAAGTGGCCATTTTCATTTGTGTAATTTTTTAGTGTTGGATGAACTAAGCACCCTGTGATTGGAACTGGACCAATCCCAACATATACCACAATGCAGTTCCTAAAGCAAAATGACTTTAGCCTACCTTCCATACCCTGAGACCAAACATTTCATGTGTGGACTGCCTAGACCTTATGCTAGGCCTGCTGCTCACCTTTAAGCATTTCATCTTCAAGGCTTGCTGTGGCAGATTTAAATACAAATCTTTACAATTCTACTGATTTTAAGGGATTGAAGCAAAGAAAGAAAATAAATGCAATTTAAGTTTTGGATATTCGGCACATTTTAATTGTCTCTGTATTCTACAATCCCCTATCAGTATAGTTGTTACAGACTGAAACACTCCAATTAAGTACTCTAGGCCTTACACAAATTTCAGTTAACACAACTATTTTCACAGTTCTGGTTTAAAAGAAAAAAAAAAAACTCATGCAGCTACCATATATACATTTCCTTTGTATTGTTTAGAGCAGCCACAAAAAAGTAGGAAAGTCATATCATTGTGAGATCCCATGGGGCAGTACAATTACCCACTGCCTTGTCTGTTCAGTTCTTTCATCCTCTATGAGGACCTGAGTGGTCCTCTCAGTTTATACCAGATCAAGTGTGTACTGCGCCCTCAAAAACCCTTAGAGTACTCCCTGCTGGGTAGGACAAAAGGAACACAACTTCCTAAAATAAATAAAGCCAACCCCACTGTGCACATAACAGTCATTTCACACTTTCTGCTCTATGAGGACTAATGGTAAATTCTGGTGGAAAAGGGTGTGATACTCCTACAGAGTAATTCTTAGTGACTTTGAGCAAGTCAGTGGGTGACTTATGAATAATATTTTACTATCCTACTGGAAATATATTATTTGCTTGTCAATTTATCAACTGGAATGCCTTAGATAAATCCTGAGTAACACTTACCCATCACAGACTTCCTTTATTATTGCAGACAGTGGTTTTTTCTGCAAAATAACAAAAAAGGAAATACTTTGTTAGTTTCATTTCATCATTTTAAATTTAAAAAAAGAAGAAGCTTCATAAAAGGATACCTAAGCAAAGAGAATTTACATTCGCTATTCTTAGTTGTCAATAAGCCTCTTATTTTTCTCAAGGTAACAATCTACCAGCTGTTACCACCAAATATATTGATTTATTACCGCTGTGGTCCTTTTTTCTATACTTAGCATTATTAGTTGAACAAAACATGCATCATATTTAATCTAGCCACACTGAAATTAGGGTGAAAATATAGCTTTGTTCAAAGATCTCACAGACAACGGAAGCCCATGAGGCCAAGTCAAAACCAGAATCCCTCAGGAATAGTACATGAATCAGGCAAGCTGCAGTTTGGCTTTATGCAAAAATCGTGGATTGATGATATTTTTATAAGAACATGTGGCAAATGGACTATGAAGTGTTACGAAATGGTTCTTACAAAGTACATAGAATTCTTCCCCTGATGATGGCCCCGATAAATGCCAATCCATGCAGCAGCTTGAGCCAGATACACTCCAGTAATGCGACCATGACACCATGTGCCCTGGTGTCAACTGGCGGGTGACTACAGCTGTGCTCTTGCGCCTAACAGCCACACTTGTGCTCTGCCTGCCTCAAGATAGAAGGAATGCAGCAGAGAGACACACCAGCTCTCCTAGAGATGTGGAAACTCTTCCTGTTTTGGATGCAAACAAGACCCTGTCTCTAGGATGGCGAGTATCATGTCAACCCAAAGAACAATCACAGACAAGAAATGAATGGGGAAGAGAGGAAGAGAAGATGAGAAATCAGAGAAGTACAATACATGGTCTGGGTTTTCAGATACAACCATAAAAAATCTGTCTACATATAAGCAAGTTTTACTCCTGTCTATATGAAGGGAAATGTGGTATCTGCAAAGAGATTCTGAATCCAAGAGATCAGTTCAAATCCAGGCTCTATCACCCTGTTTGCTGTTTAAGTAACCTGCAATTTTCTTCATTTGCTGAACCCCAGTTAGTTTATCTGTAAAATGGAAATAGATTCTACCAACCCCTCAAGCTATTACAAAAATTAAATTATATTAATTATATTTTTAAATTAATACAAAGGGCAAAAGACTTCAAAAAAGGATTAGGACTCCTGAAAGGGCTCCATTTCCTCCTTGCATCCTCACCCTTGGACGTGATACTATGCCTGCCCTATTGGTGAATTCTGAACACCAATTGCATAGTCCTCTCCAAGGGCCTCCCTAACCCCTGCTAAAGGCCCAGTTCAGTGTGCAGTGTCCCTCCAATGAACTCTCTCCCACTGGAGCTCCATCCTCTATGAGCACATTCACTACCACGTGCGCAAAAGAATGTGTCTTTGCCTACAACTATAAACACAGTTGGAGGTGTTCGTTGCAGCACTACTCACAATAGCCAAGATTTGAAAGCAATCTAAGAGTCTATCAACAGATGAATGGATAAAGAAAATGTGGTACATTTACACAGTGAAGTATTCAGCCATAAAAAGAATGCGATCCTGTCATTTGCAATAACATGGATGGAACTGGAAGCCATTATATTAAGTGAAATAAGCCAGGCACAGAAAGACAAACATCACATGTTTCCATTTATTTGTGGGATCTAAAAATCAAAACAATTGAACTCATGGAGAGAGAGAGTAGAAGAATGGTTACCAGAAGCTGGGGAGGGTAGTGGTAGGGTTTGTGGGAGAGGTGGGGATGGTTAATGAGTTCCAAAAAAAATAAAGAATGACAAGACCTAGTATTTGATAGCACAACAGGGTGACTATAGCCAATAATTTAATTGTACATTTTAAAATAAAAGAGTATAACTGGATTGTTTGTAACACAAAGGATAAATGCTTGATGGGATAGATACCCCATTTTCCACAATATAATTATTATATATTGCATGCCTGTGTCAAAACATTTCATGTACCCCACAAATACATATACCTACTATGTATCCACAAAAGTTAAAAAATGAATAAACACAGTTGGAGAGAAAGGGAAACCTAGAATTACTGAGGAGTAGAAAGACGGTGGGGGTATTCCTTATATCCTACATCTGTCCTCTAGAATAAGATGACAATGGCAATTGGGTTCTACTGTAGTTACATGTTACGCAAGTCCTAGGCCTTTGCAAGAAGCTGTCCACTGTTGATGGCTCTTGCTGTGAGCTGAGGAACAAATGTGTTCTCTCAACCAAATGACTAAGGAACTTCAGAAACAAAACTTTTTTCCATTAGACAAGAATTTTGCCCTTCCAGCTGCCAGAGATCCCTCTACGCTATCAATTTGTGATGACTTATCAGAGAATCTCCCCAAATCTCACTTCAGGCACTCTCAAAACTGAAACACAAATAACAGAGCCAGGTTTTAGTCTTACATAACACTGAAACAAAAAGTCAGGTCAAGAAGGTATTGTTGAGGTAGCGGAAGGCATCAAAAGCAACTGTTCCCGGATTTAGACTTAGAGACTGAAGTCTCTTAGAGGAATTACTTGGATTTCAATTCAGGTCTGATTCATAGAGAATCGAGTTTTAAAAGACAGAGGTCTCTAAGGTACTATTATACCTAGAACATAATGAAGTTGGATATATGAAAGGAATAAAGACCACAGATGCACAAAGCTTAGAGACTTAATAGAGAAAGATGAAAGAAAAACTGTAAACCACAGAGGAAAAGGAATTATAGTTGAGTGAACACCCATAGGGTAGCCTAGCCAATTAAAATGAGTGTTACATAATGGTGGGCCCCTCCATTCTTCCATCTACCTCAATCAAACGTTAGCCCTCACCACCCAAAAATTAATTCCAATAACCTTTTCACCGTTCTTGCCTTCCTTTTCCTGTCTGCCTTATTTGACACTGTTACTACTTTCTTCTTTTTGAAACCCCCTTTCCAGAGCTATGATATAGCACCATATTTTCTTCATTCTCCTACACATACAACTAATCCTTCAATGAAGTCCAAGAAATCCTTCATAGTTGCTCTTTTACCTGTGGCTCTCTAACTCCAGATTTTTTTTCTCATCTTTTCCCCTTTTATTTAGTCAGTCAGTTCCTCATGGATCTCATTCTATTCAACTGTCCTAAGTCTACAGTTGTAGCCCCAAACACTTTCTTGCAAATCTTTGACAGTCTCTTAGACGGAACATTTTAACTGTCCTGCAGGGATCTTATTAAAAGTGGAAACAAAAATCACCACTTTCACATTCCCTACCCCTCAATCTACCCAATGGTAGCACACGCCCCTCAGATCCCACACCCGATGCTGCCATGACTTCTCTGCCCTCATTATGGCACCACTACTGCCCAGGAGTCTCGTTAACCTTTATGTCTTCACTCTTCAGATATAAGGTGCTAACAGGTTATGTACATGTTTCCTCTGTGATGTCCACAGCATTGCTTCTCACGGCCTAACTCTTCTTCTGAACTCCTGACTCTCCTCATTCCAACTCCTGCCATCAAATAGATCTTTGAGTGTACGCCCCAATCTCATCACCCTTAATTCTGCTGCTTCTGACCCAGCACCTTTCCTGAGTACCAGCCCATCATTAATAACTATTTGCCATGAATTTCCAATCAACTGCTTCCCTAGAAAATCAACCCCAAATCGTATCTTCCATCAGTTCCTACACTCAACTTGCCTACTTTCAGCAGTTCTTTGAGGCACATTTCTAGCCAACTTGTCCTTGTCTTCTCTTTCTTCCTTAATACATTCTGTGACATACACATTTGCAAGACACTAAGTCTCATCATTACTTCCACAACCTCTCTCCCTTTAATCTTTCCAGACCTTTCCTACCACCTTTGTTCTAAAGATCCCATCACCAGGTCCCTGCAGATAAGTCTCTACATCTCCAATTTCTTTTTCTCCAATCCCCATGTCAACTATAAATACACAAAATTAGACTTGCCCTACAAACTTTGCTTATATCACTCGTTTGCTCCAATAAAAGTGTCAGTCCCAGCTAGAAGCGGTGGCTCACGCCTGTAATCCCAGCACTTTGGGAGGCAGAGGTGGGCAGATCATGAGGGCAGGAGATTGAGACCATTCTGGCCAAAAATGCTGAAACTGTCTCTACCAAAATACAAAAAAAAAAAAAGAAAATTAGCTGGACGTGGTGGCGCATGCCTGTAGTACCAGCTACTCAGGAGCCTGAGGCAGGAGAATTACTTGAATCCAGGAGGTGGAGGTTGCAGTGAGCCGAGATCATGCCACTGCACTCCAGCCTGGCGACAGAGCAAGACTCTGTCTCAAAAAAAAAAAAAGTCAGTCCCTTAGCTTGTCACCCAAAGCCATCCACAATCTGGTCTCTGTAAGTCTACTATTCTGTACACATTCCCCATGCTTTTGGATCTTGATGGTGAATCACCAAAAACAAACAAACAAACAAAAATCCCATCTCCACACTTTCGCTCATGCCATTTGCTTTGTTGAAATGGCCCTCTCCTTCTTTCTGTTCCAACTCTAACAAGGAACTCTTACCTACCATTTAACGTCTATGTCAAAGCCACCCCCTCTAACCAGATGCCCCCTTATCTCCCTAAATAGATGTAATTACTCCCTCTGTGGACTTAGCAGATTAAATGATTCACTTCTGAGGACTGTATATCTATCTTATCTCCCCATCCCTTGAGAACAAGGCATCTTAATTCATCTCTGTAGCCTTCCCCACCCCTCAGTACTAGTTACCACAGTATGTAGGTATTAACAGGATCTAATAGGAGACTCAATACACCTCTGCTAAATGAAAAAAAATCTATACATTCACAAACTTTCCTTTAAAAAACAACAACAAAAAGCAAACTATTTTTAATGATAGCCTGGATTAACCAGCATATTTCCCATTTCCTACCACTGCTGGGTGACTGAGCAGCTGCTGGCCATAAGCTGTTAGACACTGAAAGCTGTCACTACTCCCTGTGCAGAGTCATTCATGTAGGAATTAGGCAATTCGTGGCTTGGAAGAACACTGAGCACCAGCTGACAAAGAATGTAATTCAACAGATAAATCAGATACCAATCAAACAAGTGTCACCCTCCATAAGCATGACCGAAGAGGTGAGCCTTATACTCTCATAAGCAGACAAGACTGACCAAGACACCCCAACTATCTTGAAAACACTAGCCTGGTATCACCGCTTTTCTCATTTCCTATAGAAAGCCCTATTTGATGTGAACTCATTGCCTGACCAGTAAATTCCAAGCCAAATGCCAGCCCTGCCTTATGGACTTTTTAGTTAACTTTTGCCCAAAAAGTTACGTAAGGTATGTCTGTCTATCTGTCCAATTCTCCAAGACCTGGGAGTAGAGTGATATGAATAATACATTAATAGCTTTCTGTAGACCCACTGAATAATCTGCTTTTCATTTCATTGAAAGAAAAGCCCCAGGAGAAAAATTAATTCAGTTCAAAATGATGAAACTGCTTGATTCTTCTCCCTATAACTCCATATACCCTAAAGGAACTAAAAAGTAACTCCTTTTTTTTGTAGATAGAGTCTCACATTCTCACCCGGGTTGGTGTGTAGTGGCATGATCTCGGCTCGCTGTAACCTCCTCACCTCCCAAGTTCAAGCGATTCTCCTGCCTCAGCCTCCCCAGTAGCTGGGACTACAGGCACATACAACCATGCCTGGCTAATTTTTGTATTTTTAGTAGAGACGGGGTTTTACTATGTTGGCCAGGTTGGTCTCGAACTCCTGACCTCGCGATCCGCCAGCCTTGGCCTTCCAAAGTGCTGGGATTACAGGCGTGAGCCATGACACCTGGCCCTAAAAATTAACTTCTGTACCCTACTGGAAAATATTTGGGCTGGGCATGGTGGCTCATGCCTGTTATCCCAGCACTTTGGGAGGCCAAGGCAGGTGGATAGCTTGAGCTCAGAAGTTTGAGACCAGCCTAGGCAACATGGCAAAACCTCATGTCTACAAAAAATATAAAAACTAAAGGCTGGATGCAAGGGCTCATGCCTGTAATACCAACACTTTGGAGGCTGAGGCAGATGAATCAGCTGAGGTCAGGAGTTCGAGACCAGCCTGGCCAATATGGTGAAACCCCATCTCTACTAAAAATACAAAAATTAGCCGGACATGGTGGCAGGAGCCTGTAATCCCATCTATTCAGGAAGCTGAGGCAGGAGAATCGCTTGAATCTGGGAGGCAGAGGTTGCAGTGAGCTAAGACAGCGCCAATGCACTCCAGCCTGGGTGATAAGAATAACACACTCTGTCCAAAAAAAAAAAAAAAGTACAAAACTACAAACATAAAAAAATTAGCCAGGCATGGTGGCATGTGCCTATAGTAACAGCTACTTGGGAGGCTGAGGTGGGAGGACTGCTTGAGCAGGAGGCAGAGGTTGCAGTAAGCCGAGATAGTACCACTGTGCCGAGATAGTACCACTGCACTCCAGCCTGGGTGACAGAGCCAGACTCTGTCTTGAAAAAAAATTGGTTTTAGAATATTGAGGCCAAATTATTTTAACTGCTTCAGTATGTTTCCCTAATTTATACAAATCATCACTAAATTTCTTAAGCTTTTTGTTTGGATGATCAAAACTGCCTTCTCAGACTCAACAGAGAGCTGAAAAACAAGAGCAGGAATTTTTTCAGAATAACCTGGAATATTAGGCAGTTACCACATTTCTATGTGCGGGGATTAAGGCGCATAAGCACAGAGGCCCTGACCCCACATTCTTTTCCCCATTCCCCTTCCCAACAGTGAGGTCATCTTGCAGCATATGAAAGTCTTTCTTCACTTTATAGTATATTCTGGCGAAATTTTAAAGTTTGCAAAAATATTGTTTTGTTAGATGAAGTATGCATTTCCATATGAATTTGACTGGTAAAGCACCATGTGTCAATAGCTACGCTCAAGGAGTAGTTTTTCTTATTAAGGGTGTATTCCTCTCTTTTTATCTTAATTCTTTCTCTAAAAGAGTTCTTTCGTTCACTTATTTTACTAAAGAGAGTAAGTCCACAAAGCAAATTTCCTACACAAGAAGATTTATTGCCAATTTTTGTAAAATAAGTTAGATTTAAGGCTGGACGCGATGGCTCATGCCTGTAATCCTAGCACTTTGGGAGGCGGAGCTGGGTGGATCACTTGAGATCAAGACTTTTGAGACCAGGCTGAGCAACACGGTGAAACTGTCTCTACTAAATTACAAAAATTAGCTGGGTGTGGCAGGCACCTGTAATCCCAGCTACTAGGGAGGCTGAGGTAGAATTGCTTGGACCCAGGAGGTGGAGGAAAAAAAAAAAAAGCTAGATTATTGAAAACGGCCAAATCCTCTACCAGCTGATTTTCAATCTATATCTCTCTCTATTCCTTAAAGTGGGTATTGGGCTTTTGCTTTCCTTTCTACATTCGTTTTCCTTTGCCTGTAACATAATGCTAGTACCACTAATTCCTAAATCCATGTCTCCCCTCTGAGCCATCTTCTAGGTTTAGTCCTGCATAACCCGTTATGCGGATCCATGGATCACAAGGATGCCCTGCCACCCTTTTAAATTTAACACTTCTTTCTTTCTTACTAAACAATTCTCCTTTTGCCTCTTTTTGATCTCTTAAAAAAATATGATCACTCTCTCACTCAGAGTACATGTTCCTTTAAGGCACTGGAGACCCAGCCACGTGGGGAGTCCCTGGCCAGTCCAGCCTTCCTGGAGGCACTTTCCCGGGAGACCCCCCCAGCTGTCAGCCCTCATCAGAGCCCCTCCCTGCCCCGCCTCTGATGAGCACTGGCAGGGCCTGGCTGTGCAGCCACCTGTTCCTGTCTGTTGGCCAAGGCACCTGGCTTAGGGACTTTACTAAGCCCAAAAGCTCACCTTGGAGAGCTCAAAAGTCTGTTACTGCCCACATTTCTGCCTTGACACCAGCCTGCTGAGGCTGGCAGCACCCCCAGCCAATGTGCCCACACACCTGTTTTAGCCACTATGGAGTGTGGGCTGCCGTTCTCAGCTCTGACATCCACTTCTCAGGCCTCTGCCTGCCTCAAAATGGGCATCACCCAGGAAAAAAAAAAAGGCTGCTTCCATCAAGTTTATTCATTTCAAACATTTCTAATGATATGGGGAAAATGTTCATGAGGTAGTATCAAGTCAACAGACACCAGAAAAGCTTTTAGAATGATTAATTTTTATTGACTACGTGTTTTTCTCTCTCTTCCCCCCAACTATGAGCTCTTGGATGACTTTATTATTTATTTATTTGAGACACGGTCTCACTCTGTCACCAAGGCTGGAGTGCAGTGGTATGATCTTGGCTCACTGCAGCCTCAACCTCCTGGGCTTAAGGGATTCTCTTGTCTTAGCCTCCTGAGTAGCTGGGACTAGAGGTGTGCACCACCACACCTGGCTGGTTTACTTTTTGTAGAGACAGGGTCTCGCTATATTACCCAGGCTGTTCTTGAACTCCTAGCCTCAAGCAATTCTGCAACTTTGGCCTTCCAAAGTGCTGGGATTACAGGCGTGAGCACCACACCTGGCAATCAGAGACTTTAGAGGACTTCCTGGGATTGAAATTGAATCCCGGCTTCTGCAGTCCCTGGCTTTGCAACTTGGGCTTGTTACTTCTCTCAACACTTCTGTTTTCTCTTCCTGTTATGAAGATAAATTGAGATAATGGTGTAAAATCCTTGAAACAGCACCTGGTACATAGTAGGGCATTACATAATGTTATCTATAGATAGCTTCTTTTATTTACTTATATCCCTTGTTTGAATGCTTCACACATACTTTTAAAAAATGCTGGTTAAAGAAATTGAGTGAAAAAACAAATGAAAATCCAATTCCTCCTTCTTCCTTAAAGTGACTCCAGCCCGACGCTGCCTTTGGCACTTGCCGCATCCTGCTGGTTATTCTTAAATTCATCTTCTTGTGTTTTGCCACCTGCATGGCACTTACTCTGGCAGCAGAGACTGCCTCCGGGACACTGTCCCCTTCCAGGTGCGTGGCTGCTGGGCCTGGAAAGGCATGCAGTTAATGAACACTGATTAAAAACCCATCTTCTGTTTCCAGACTTTTAGCTTCTTTCTCTTTTTTTGTGCCATGGAGGCTCAGGGGAGCAGCTAAAGATGGATCACAGCAAGCGGAAGACAGAAGCGGTCCCCAGTCCCCACCACTCCTCCACCCTTCCATTCAGCGATAGCCTCATGGCCCTCTAACTGCAAAATGCTTTTCCACAAAGACTTAAAGTTTTTGGTCCTAGACTATTAAAAAGCATTTCTCCAGTGCACAAAAAAAAAAGAAAAAAAAACCTGACAGATGCTTTATTATAACAGTTTGAGGTGGTATAGCACAGCACTTGGGATTTTACTTTGCTTTTATAGGTAGAAATTCGTTGAACACATTCTGCTCAGCAGTTATTAGTAATGTTGGCCCAGGAAGAAAAGAAATCCAGCTTCCAAATGTCAGGACGCCACTGAGAGAGGATAGCATGTTGACTATGAAGCGTACAATGTGACTTGAAGGAACTTTAATGTACAATAAGCCATCCAGCTCCCAGAGGCACCTCGTGACATTGTGTCAATGACACCAATCACTTTACAACAGTTTTACTCTTCTTCCAATGATCCTATGACCACTCTCCATGCTTCTGAGCCATCTACTTTTTCATGGAGGAATCGGATGTGTTCTGAAAAGGCTGTGTCCATACCCTATCTTCCTAATAACAGCCTGATGAATCTGAAAAATAATGACAAAGCCACACTTTCCTGAGGCAAATTCATCTGGCTCTTGGAAAGCAAGTATTCTGACAACAGTTGCAGTGTGAATAACAGACACAAGATTCAAGCAATTATCAAAAATGACACAGGGGGCTTACAGCAACCTCTTCACAGTCATAAAACCATGGATCACATTAATTTTAAAAACTGAAAGATGGGCCGGGCACAGTGGCTCACGCCTATAATCCTAGCACTTTGGAAGGCCGAGGCAGGTGGATTACCTGAGGTGAGGAGTTCGAGACCAGCCTGGCCAACATGGCGAAACTACATCTTTACCAAAAATACAAAAATTAGCTGGGCGTGGTGGTATGTGCTTGCAATCCCAGCTACCCAGAGAGCTGAGGCAGGAAAATCACTGGAACCTGAGAGGCAGAGGCTGCAGTGAGCCGAGATCACGCCACTGCACTCCAGCCTGGAGCAAGACTCCATCTCAAAACAAAAACAAAAACAAAAAAATTGAAAGATGATAGGCTCTGCCAACTTTTTCTTAACAAATGATGATTCATTTCAAAAAAATGGTCAAATGGTTTACCAAAAGTGACTTGTTTCAAGCTTCATGAAACAAATTAGGTATGAGATTTTACCAAGATAAAGTACAGTCTTTGTGTCATAAAAATCACTAAACTATGAAGATAAATGAAGACAGAAACAATTATGTCGAATGTATTAATGGGTTAAAGACAAGCAGACCTACATTCTCCTTTAGATATTCTAACATGCTTCTGCTCAGCAGACACTGTATTTCCCTTCAATTAGAAGGGAAACTGCAACTTTAGAAAATGACAGAACTATAGAGATGAACAATGCAAACATAAAGGACTACTTAGATCAATCATAATCTTTTGTGATTCTCCTCCTAGTTCCTGATTTAGTGAATATTGTTACATATCAATGTTGCCATAGATATCAAGAACAATGTTTTTCCCAAATTTCCTTATCTCTGACAGCAACAACAACCACTGTCCTAATTCCTATATTGTCTTCAAATTTCCTTAATACCAGTCTTTTCCAAGTACTTCTAGATGACTCTAGACCCATAGAAGGCCACTCCACTCCACCATGCCTTTGCAATCAAGTGTTCCCTTTCATGTGGAAATGAATGATTCACACGGAGAACCAAATCAGGCCTTATGGTCTGCTTACCTTCACCCATGTGAAATAATTTATTTATGTGTGTCAAGTTCACCTTTGGAAAGTTAACTGTATTTATGTGCATAGCTTAAAAATAAAAATTCACAGAGATTCAGTAGGATAAACAGAAATGACTGTCAGCGCTAATGGATAGGATGTTATCAGGCTAGGAGAGTAGATATGAGAAAGCCAATAAGCCCTGAAGGCAAAGTAGGGTTCAGGCTCCATCTCCACACAGGATTATGAAGGTTTATCAATGGCAAAGAACCTGAGATTGAAAGTAAGACAGCGGTCAAAAGAACACTGAAAGGAACAAGTGACCAAAAAAGTATGAAATTAGTTCATGTTTCTCATTTAGTTTTTTTTTTTTTTTTTCTTGTATTTTTTGTCTCTCTATGCTACTAGTTGGTCTGTGTGTTTGTGAGTGGATGCACTAATGGCAATTCATCCTCCTTTCTTGAGTGGCAATGGACATGAGACATCCGCCAGCAGGTAGTGGAGGGATGTGGCTTCTGAGTCTCAAAAAATGTTCCATTAAGTTAATGGTGGCAATCTGAGGCAGAACCTACAGCACTGAAGAATATTAACACAGGCTTTTCAGGAAGGGTCTAAACTATGCAAACAATTATGACAATTTCACACTCTTTTGCCACCCCTACCTTCAATATAACATCAACCCAGACTTTACTATCTTCTTTTACTATGATCACTTGGCCAGCCCTTCTAATTATGATACAGTGTAGCAACAGCTACTGTTTTTTGAGTGACTACTATACACTCCCTACCAGATAATATTACTAAGTGTATTTCACTAATGAGCAAACCATATGAGGGATCTTAAAATGTTAAGTAATTTGGCCAGTGGTTCATGTCTGTAATCCCAACACTTCGGGAGGCCTAGGTGCACAGATCACTTGAGCTCAAGAGTTCCAGACCAGCCTGGGCCACATGGCGAAACCCCATCTCTACAAAAAGTACAAAAATTAGCCAAGCATAGTGGTGCATGCCCAC
Organism: Papio anubis; assembly: GCF_008728515.1. Lineage (NCBI taxonomy): Eukaryota > Metazoa > Chordata > Mammalia > Primates > Cercopithecidae > Papio > Papio anubis. Next base: position 107,139,700 of record NC_044979.1, read on the forward strand.
TGTCCCAGCTACTTGGCAGGCTGAAGTAGGAGGATCACTTGAACCAAGAAGGTCAAGGCTGCAGTGAGCCAGGATTATGCCACTGCACTCCAGCTCTGGGCAACAGAGGAAGGCTCTGCCTCCAAAAAAAAAAAAAAAAAAGAGATGCTATGTAACTTGCTGAAAGCCTCATAACACATGGGACAGAGTCAGAATTTGAACCCAGACCCGTACAATTCCAGAATCCTTACCATTTAACTCCATCCCAAATCATCTACCAAGTCATCAAAACCATGAACAACAAGCCCAAGTGCTCAGAGCTAACACCTGTGGAGTGGGTGCTGGAGCTGGGTGCCTTGGTTCCTGACACATAGGAAGTTCAGGACAAATGTTATTTGAAGTGCAATGTTTTAGCATCACCATATGAATAGTAGATGATCCTTCCTCACGCATAAATTATAAAATCCTAAATTAATGCTGGAACATTTGATACCAACCAGAAGAGCCTCTCTGCTCAAGCTCACTCTGGATGCCCAAATCACCATCTCCAACCCCTACTTCTTTGTAGTCCTTTCTGTCTCAGACCATTTCAACTTGAATGCACATCCTTTCATAACCTCAAACTCAAATCTTACCCCAAAACTGTCTTTCCCAGTTTCCAACTTTTATTCATCTTCTTCTAGTTTGTCAGAATATAAACTCAGAATCAACACTACATCTTCCCTCTCTCCTTCATATTGTTGTTTGTTTTCTTTCCTGCCAATGCAATCCGGGGTGACTCTCAAAGCTGTCCTCTTTATTCTGCCTGTGGGTACAGGGAAGCAAGTACAAGTCAGTGCTATTTGGACTGCCTAAGGCATTCTGGGTTGAATTTGCGTTTGGGCAAATGCAATGGCAGAGCGAAATGGATGACCTCTTCGCATACGGAGGAGCTGACAATGTCGCACAAATGAAAGATAAGACAGTGGCTCAAAAGGCAAGATAGAGGAAAAAAATGCCTAATTCCCGTAGACAACTCTTTTAGTTTTTAGTTATAATTGACAAATAATAACTGCATATTTATGGGGTATAAAGTGATATTGTGATACATGTGTACATTGTGGAATGATCAAATCAGAGTAATTAGCATACCCATCATCTCAAATATTTATCTTTTCTTTGTGGTGAGAATATTTACAATTCTTTTACTGATTCCGAAATATGACAACTCTTAAAGGTTTGGACCCATGTGGGTTTTTAGACACCGAAGTAGCATAATCAGGTGTGCATTCTCAAATGATAAGGGATTGCACTGGGGTTGAGAGAAGTTAAACAGGAAAACTGGCCGATGTATCAAACCCAAAGGAAATATGAAAGGAGATATGCTGACACCTGAACAATTTCCTGTACCCCTTTGTAAGTTGTCCATGAGGAACGTTAGTCCACCTACACAGTCCTCTACAGATGTTTTCTATCTTGGCAGATGTCACCAAGATCCTTCCAGTTGTTCATACCAGAAATCTCAGAACTGCCCTTAGCACTTTACTTTGCCTTACCCCACACCCATAATCAATCATCAATTTTCTGTCAAATTAGTCTTTCCATATGTCACAACGGGACACACACCTAACTTCTTTCTATCTCCCTATCTCCATCCCAGTTCATGGCATAGTTGCTTCTTGATTGGGCTACTGCAAGAGCAATCTAACTAGCCTCTCATTTTCCATTTTGCCCCCAAAAACCAATTCTCCAATTGGCACCTTCTAAAAGTACAACTAACTATGTCACTCCCCTGCTTATACAACTTCCATTTTCTACTCCCTTGGACAGGGTATTAAGTCCACATGGCTTCTGATGGGAGAGCCTCACAGACCCAAGTGGCCAAATGCAGAGCCCCTGTTCTTTCTCACTGTCAGATTTCCCTTTAATTCCAGAGAAGCATGATATTAGCCAGAAGCTCTTTAAATATTTTGTCTCCAACATTCATTTCCTTATTAGTGGAACTGCCAATTAGACATAGATTATAGCTTCTTAATTTATCCTTTTCAATACAGCTTAGCATTCGTATTAATATTTTTCATTCCTTTCTCTTTTGAGCCATGTTCTGAATGAATTCCTCATTTTCAACCTTCAATTTACCAACTCTCTCCTTAGCCGAATCCACTCTAGACTTACTCTGTGTTTTATTGTTTTATCTTTCTGCTGTTGGTTTTTTTTTTTCTTTTTACATTTTATTAACATATACAGTAGTCCCTCTTTTATTTGAGGGGCATATGTTCCAAGACTTCCAGTGTATGCCTGAAACCTCAGATAGTACTGAACCTGACGGCCATCAATCAGAACATGTTTCTCTTCATACCTTCCACCCCCAAATTTTATGCCTCTTGATCTTAACTAAGCATTCATCATACACTGTGGCCATAACTTTTGCAGTTTGAGGTTTGAGAGCAAAACTAGCATGAATTATTTTTCTTTCTCACAATTTCACAGATAGAAGATTCATTCTTACCATATGTCTTAGCAACTGATTTTTTTTTTCTTTCTCTAGTAAATCTAGACCTTTCACCTTTTCACTTAAAGGAAGCTTCTCTTGGGTATATCTGAAATGCCAGCATCACTAGTCTTACATTTTGAAGCCATTATTAAGTAAAATAAGGGCCACCTGGACACAAGTGCTGCCATACCATGACAGTTGATCTGATAACTGAAATGGCTACTAAGTGACTAACAAATGGGAAGTGTCTACAGCATGCATACGCTGGACAAAGGGGTGCTGCAAGTCCCGGAGGGACAAAGCAGGATAGTGCAAAATTTTATCACAGTACTGTGAACAGTGCACAATTTAAAACTTATGAGTTGTTTACTTCTGGAATTTTCCATTTAACATTTCAGACTGTAGTTAGTTGGGGAAAGCAAACCCACAGATAAGGGAAAGACTACTGCATTTTTCTGGTTTTTTTTTTTGAGACTGAGTCTCGCTCTGTTGCCCAGGTTGAGTGTAGGGCATGATCTCGGCTCATCAGTAAGCCCTCCTGGGTTCATGCTAGTCTCTGCCTTGCTAGCCTCCCGAGAAGGCTGGGGACTACAGGCACCCACCACCATGCCCGGCTAATTTTTTTTTTTTTTTTTTTTGTATTTTTTAGTAGAGACTGGGCTCACCCAGCCAGGATGGTCTCAATCTCCTGACCTCGTGATCTGCCCGCCTCAGCCTCCCAAAGTGCTGGGATTATAGGCATGAGCCACCGTGCCACCAGCGACTACTGCATTTTTCACTTATAAGGTATCTAGTTGGCTCTTTCTCATGTACACCTGTTCACAATTTATACCCATTTGCTTTGTCCTCATAATCTCCTGTTTGTGTAAATATTATGCTCTCTCTTTTGAAGAGATGTCTTTGAGGATACTCAACACACACTGATGTTAAGCTCTCTCCTGCTCTCTGTACTCCTCCACACTGACCAGAAGGAAGAGGTCCAGATAGGGTGGCAGCAGCAGATGTGACCAAGACCAGAAAATGCAGACAAGTTTTCTGTGATGACTGATTGGATAACAAAGATGAGGGAGAAAAAAAGAGTCTACAAGACACATGGTGTCAGCTTGAGCAAACTGGGTGTAGTTCACATCTGTCACCAAGAAAAGGAAAACATGAAGAAAAGCAAAACTGTATGGGTTTGAGGTGGGAGGAACAAGGACTGTTTTGAATATGCTGAGTTTGAGATACAAGAGCCATGCAGATGAGCAAGGCAGACAGGCAGATGGATGGTTGTTTATATAGGTCAGGGTGGTCAAGGAAGAAATGACAGCCGGAAATTATGAGCATCTCATGATTATGAGGCTGATCAATCCAAACAGATCACCACCAACTTCTCCCAGAGTAAGGATTCATCCATCATCATTTTGAGATGGTTTGTCTCAAAGTCACTGATTGTCTTTTAACTACAGACGGCTTTGATGGAAAGACACACAAAGATTTTCCTAAAGTCAGTATTTATAAAATGTAATAATGTATTTAGAATACGTGGTGCAAACGAGGCAAGGAATGTCTTCACCACAGCCATTCCTGTTCACATATTATTGTCTGTATCAATAGACAGAAAAAGTATCAATATCACTTATTTCCTTTACTCAACAAACACTCCTTTATGAGTTTACCACGTGCAGGCCCTCTGCTGGCGCTGGGGACACACTTGGCCCATGCAGAGCATCACACAGTGATTACAATGCTGACAAGTGAAGCCCTGTGGGATGTTGCAAGTTCTACACAGCAAGCGCCCTCATCCAGTCTGAAGAGTCAGAAAAGGCCTTAGAGAAAGGTCTAAGGAACTTACACTTCATCTGGGATGGAAGAATAAACAGGTGTTAGACATGCAGAGAACTGAGGAGGGTAATTTCTAGTTAAGAGAAAAATCACATTTTTAAAGACTTGAAGTGGTAATAAATTTGTGTTTGTGAAAGGAGAAAATGTTTGCATATGATGAGAACTCAGATGGTGGTGTTGGGGAACTCCACAGTGGCACTAAGCAAGGCAGTGCACTGGCAAGAGCTGGAGGCAGCCCGGGGCCCTGCCAACCACAGCAAGGACGTCTGGATTCTATTCTAGGTGCAATGGAAGCCAGTACAGAATGTTAGGCCTAGGGGAACGGATTGAAGGGGAAGGAAGAAGCATGGCCTGGCAGCCAGCTGTGATGCTACTGAAGTCACCTAGGGGAAATAAGCTAGAGCAGTGGCAGCTAGGACGGAAAAAGGATGGATGGACTCAAGCCCACTTAGGAGGCTGATTTTACAGGACTTGCTATTTGAGGGGCTGTGGAGTATGTGGGGGTGGGAGTCAAGCATGATGGTGATGCCACTGACCCATGAATGCATTTGATGGAAAGCTAGGAACAAGAAACTAGAAAAGCACATATTTTATTTGCCGGAGGCTGCTCTCGTTTCCTTGGAGTTCTTGACACACTGCATATTGGTCAACGTACTCCTGAAGTACAAGCTGTTGTGTTCCTGGGTACCCAGAGTTCCTTCTCAACACTGAAATTCACATATTTAGATACTCTGCCACAATTAACCTGCTGACCTAACAGGAAAATAAGCACAAAGTGTAACATTCACAAAAGGTTCTAGAAATGTCAGCGGTCTTAGTCACGAAGTCTTAAGAAAACATAGTTAATAGGTGTGTTCTGAGTTGCCCAAACTTCTGAGTGACAGTGTTGTGGAAGGAAGTAGGACAGAAGAGAACCCCACCAGCAACCACCTACAGAGCAAACTAAAAATCTGCATTTCATCTGCAGAAGGAAAAGGAGAAAGGAAGAGTTCATTCTTGCTCAATTAAACTCAGCTCAGTTAAAGGGAGAGGTATGTTTGCTGTGTTTTTCTTCAAAAACATGGCAAATTTTTAAGATTTTATGAGGTTATTATACAGACTCTCTCACTAAAACCAGAAAAGGAAGTACCCCAGTCACCTTATTTTAAAGGAAGTTTAAGAAGTAACTGTTACATTGCCAAATCCAAAAGTTGCAAAAATCAGACAAAGGATGACTATTCCTCTACCAGTATCTCTTCACCTATTATGACAGTATGAAAGCAGTGGTGCAGTACCACACAGTCTTTCTTACACCTTTCTTAACTGGAGCAAAATGAGCTCTTAAAGCTATGTTTGTACTCTCTGTAAAGTAAGGAGAGACTAAAAATTTTTAGCACCATTTCCCTCATGGAGAAATTGAGGCACTACCTTTAAATGACTCACTAAAAGTTACTGCGGGAGCCACAGGTAGCTTCTGTAGGGAGAGAGAGAAATTTCAAGGGCTTCACAGCAATGTTTTCAAATGTAGTTCCAACAGCATGAACATCACCAGGGGAGCTTCACAAAAACAAGGATCCCTGAACCTTGGATCACTACACAATGATCCTCTGTGTATTTTCAACATGTTTCATAAGTGATTCTGATACAGAAGCAAGCTCAGGAGGCCCTGACCTAGTCCATTCTTAACAGGAGGAGACTCAGTCCACCGCCCAAGAGACATTTGGCAATGTCTAAGCCTGGCCAACATGATGAAACTGTGACTCTACTAAAAATACAAAAATTAGCCAGGCATGGTGGCCGGCACCTGTAATCCCAGCTACTTAGGAGGCTGAGGCAGGAGAATTGCTTGAATCCAGGAGACGGAAGTTGCAGTGAGCCAGAATTGCACCATAGAACTCCAGCCAGGGCAGTAAGAGCAAAACTCTGCCTTAACAACAAGAATAAAACCAAAAAACTGCCTGGGTTTTAGTGTCATACAGTGCTAGATTCAAATCAGTACCTTCCTAACTGAGTAATCTTGGGCAAGTTAATGAACCTTTGAATAATTATGAAGTAGGGAGCCTAAGTCAATCTTGAAGGCTGTAGTAAGATGATGAAATACCACATGCAAGGCCTTCTGCTGCCTGCCACATAGTGTGTGGCGCTATTATTACTACTACTACTAATGAGCAAAACTCCATGTAAAGTACAAAAACTCAAATGAGTTTTACTCAGTGAGATTTTCAAAGTCTCGTGTAAATCAAATTTATGCATATGGAATTATATCTTAAATATGCAATAGAAATATGGTAGTTGAAAAACTGCAGGCAATCGCACTTACCTAAAATACATGCATCTGTGTTTCTTTTAGGGAACTAACCCCCTCCCAATATACTGGGGTAGGGGAGATGTTATAATTTTTCTGTTTGGAGAATGAGGACCACCAGTGTTTTATTCTTATCTTCACTGTTCAGAATTAAAACCTATTGTAGATACACAGTAATGGAGATCAATGTGATGAACCAAAGGATACAAATGTATGTAAGCCACAGGATGACCTCCAAGAGCTTATAATCTATTTCAAGAGAAGTGAGCACGAAAAAAGAAAAATGTGAATTATGTTATGTGTGAAATGTATTAACTGCAAATAAAAGCTACAGGCAAAGAAAATGGTATAAGAAATTAGAAAGCTGGAGAAAAGACTGCATTATAATGTGATCAGAAAACATTTGAGTACAAAGGAGGCTCTCTGCAGTGCTTAGCAAAGCCAGGATTTAAAGCAGTGGAGAGCTGGGAGAAGGCAGGGGGCATTAAAGGTGGCATACTTTTAGAAGGAAACGGCAAGAAATGAAAAAAGACCGTGGATGTGTGGGAACAAGCATCTGAAGAAGCAGCTTCTACAAAATGGAAGGGTACCTGGGAATCACATACAGTGCCTGCAGACACTACCTTGGCCCAGGGGTAATGCTTACGAAATATATGGAAGGATACAAAGTCACCCTAAAGAATCTGACTAAAGTCTCAGAACACCAGAAAGCTCAAGAATCATCCATGTCTATTTTTTAAAACTGATAAACTTTTTTCAAACAAAATCTTTCCCCAAATCATCCACAAATGAAAATGAGACAATACAAAGGTACTGTAGCAGGAGTGAGTGAGGAGTGCCCAGAAGCCCTCGGCAGCCACCCCTCTGCCCCAAGCCATTTGAGAAGCAGAACTAAGGTTGAAAACTATGTATCTTTTCCCATTGCCCTTTTTGGGCCTGAATATGCTCACCACCTCTTCTCCAAGCATTTTTCTGATGCACACTTAGTAGAGATGATGGATCCCCTCACCTGCTGAGATGGCCCGCGCTGGCTTTTCTTGAGCAAAAGTGGAATCTCTCTCCTAGTACAAATAGGATGGAGTTCCTACACTTGGGCCATGAAGAACACATCTAGGCAGGGTGTGGTGGCTAATGGGCTGTAATCCCAGCACTTTGGGAGGCTGAGGTGGGAGGATCGTTTAAGTCCAGGAGTTCGAGACCAGCCTGGGCAATATGGCAAAACCCCATCACTACTAAAAATACAAAGATTAGCCAGTCATGGTGGTGCACACCTGTAATCCCAGCTACCCAAGAGGCTGAGGCAGGAGGATCTCTTGAGCCCAGAATTAGAGGTTGCAGTGAGCTTTGATTGAACTATTGTACTCCAGCCTGGGTGACACAGTGAGAACCTGCGTCAAGGAAAAAAAATTTAAAAAAGAACATATCTAACAGTCCCTTCTCTACATGATATAACCTCCAAAAGTTGGTAACACCTGTGAGACCTCTTTCTTCAGGTTAACATATGGGCAGTTTCATTAACCATCTGTCTGTTCTGTAGACAACTGAAGTTAGAAGTTAGAGAGGGGAATCATATATCCACCCAACAAAGAAATGAAACTAGTGATTAGCTGGCAGGCCACGCTGGTGACGGGAACTGCTGTTATGTATGTAGGCAGAGGTGAAACTTTAACATCATGAGTGAACATGGACTCTAAGACAAAAAGTGTCGACAGTGAACACACAGACCAGAGGGCTTCGCACTGAGGCTGGAACTGATCTAGAAAGAAGAGGAACCAGGAAGGAAACAATCCCAGATGAATCAAACAAGGAGGAAGAATCTCAGGCACTGAAGCTAGAGGATGGGAGGGAGAGTTTCAAGAAGATGAGAATGAGCAACTTTGCTGAGTGTAACCGAGAGGGTGAGGACAACCAAGGCAGAGGTGCCACCAAAAAGGGGAGCCCTGTAAAGAGGTAAACTGTTGTTCATGCAAAGATTAAAATAAGCATGGAACAACATCGATGGCATATACTGGAAACATTTAAATAAGCTTGGAATGGAAAAACAGAATAAAATACTACCAAAAGAGAGTTACTAGGTCAAGGGGAGGATTTTCCAAGGTAAGAACAGAAGAGTTCACTGTTGAAGACAGAGAAGAAGAAAAGAACAAGAGAAGAGAACATGGATGGGACAAAGCCCAGGTAAGTTGGAAAGGATGGGCTAAAATCTATGTGGAGCATTGGGGACTGGGATAAGCTGAAAGCACTGGAAACAAATTGGGACCACCTCTTCCCTCCTCTGCTGGCAGTAGAAGCAGCAAAACAAAACAGGAAGGCATGAGACAAAGGCATCAGGTAGTCTGTGGTGCCATGCAAATATGCAGGCAGACAAGTTCTAAGGCAAAGACAGAAGTGGTAGCTTTCTGGTCTGTGTCTTCCTTGAAAAGCAAGGCCTGAGGGGGCAGGGCAGGGACAGGAAATACTGGAGGCTTGAAGACTTTATGCAGGGAACAGAAAAGCTGCTGCTCAGAAATGGTGAGCGGCCAAGATGAAAAAAAAAATCACAAAGTACTAGGGAGCCAGTGAGTATTCCATAGCACAAACTGGCTATGTGTCCAGTCAGGACACCTCTTTATTACCAGAGGATGCCTCCCACTTATCTTTTAATTTTGTCTCCTTCCTAAACATGTAAAAAGTTAGTCAGAGAAAGAATGAGAACAGAGGGCAACTGTTTAAACGGAACTGCGGGTGAAAAGGAAAACCAGAGTACCTAATTTTCTAATCTAATGAGAATTTGCTTAAACTAACAGCAATAATGGCTGCCTTTATTAAGGAATCACTCTAAACTATGCAACATGCTACATTCTTTTCACATGTTTTCTTTAACCTTCACAAGGACCATCAAAGTAGCAAATTAATATCCCAAAAAGACTAAGGCTCAACAAGGCTGAGACTTTCACAGAAAGCAGGGCTCCAGGACTGCTATGGTCTGAATGTTTGTGTCTCCCCAAAATTCACCTGTTTGAAACCTGGCCCCTATGGTAGTGGTATAAAAACATGCTTGACAGAGCCTGTTCGCCCCTTCTGCCTATGGGGAAACATACAAAGGCACCATCTATGAGGAACAAGCCCTCATCACACACCACATCCACTGTGCCTTGATCTTGACTTCCCAGCCTCCAGAACTGTGAGCAATAAATTTCTGTTGTTCGTAAATTGCCCAGTTTAAGGTACTTTGTTATAACAGCTGAAGGAACTAAAACAAGTGCTCGCATCCAGGTTTAAATGTCCTTGGAGCCTATACTTGCCCCTTTTGCCACACTGCCTCTTACTAGATGCTGCTTATCGAAGTGTTTGGGATTCCAGACTCTTGACCGAGAAACACATACATTATTCAGGACATAATAAGTTAACAAGAACAGTGGATGCAGGAGCCTTGATGTATCCAGACAACAAACATCCTCAGCCTCAAGTGGCCCCCCAAGCTTGAAATTCAACAATACATTGTGAAGGCAAGAGCAGGAGTCAGGAACCAGTGAGCTGGTAATTCTTTTGAGACCTTCCCGTGATACAGCAAAGTCCATGTGTAAGAAGCTCCTGGAGGGTTTTCCTGCTGAGTGGAAACACAGAATTTTCTCCTAAATATTTAGAAAGAAGAGAAACAAGTCCATCATGGGCAGACGTCCCTCTGACAACTCCAGGCACTGATGGAGGGTGGCTGAGCAGAACTGAGTACCTGATAAGATAATCACTACTCAGGAAGCGCCTCCTCCTAGTGATTCGTTCATGAAGTATCTTTTCATTTTAAGGACTGTTCACCAGGCAAGGAGAAACCACAGTCAAAGACAGGCAGTTCCCAGTCTAATGACTGCTTCTCAAACTGTGGAAGCCCTTGGATTAGATTCATCTGGTGCTTATCACAGATGCAGAAGAAAGGCCCTGTCCCTGGCCAACAGAATCACAATCTCTGCGGCTGGGGCTGCATTTTGCACAAGGTGGTATATGCATATTGTATAAGTTCACTGGATGCTTCTTGTACACACTCAAGGTTGAGGACCACTGGGTTCAGTTGATAGACAAGCACAACACAATGTGGTAAGTGGAGGGGCACCCAAACTTTTGGGAGACAATAGAGCAGCAGTGCTTAACCCAACTTTTGGAAATGGTTTTTAGTGAAATAGCAGCTATCCAGGCTAAAAAGAAGCAAAGAGCTTTCTAAATGAAGCTAACATGCTATGAGAGAGAGAGAGGCAGGTTATGTGATCTTTACTGAACAAGGTAGAAGGTAAGGAGAAAACCCAAGTAATGGTCATTTCTTCTACTCTTCATTGCATGTGAAAACATACTTCTAATTCTCATGCCAACTTCTGACTCAATCAAGAAACATCTGACAGCAACACTTCCATAAGTCTCACTGTAATTCCAGCAACTGCAGGGCAAGAGTCTGGGTTCCTAACTGTCTGTCTAGGTTTCCATATGTGATTAACAGGAGGCCTACAATTTAAGCAATTGTTTACACTTGTCATCTGTAAAATCAGAATAATCACCAAGAATCAGATAATGCAACATCATGTACCTCTTGATATGATGAGCCAAAAAGGACACATCATTTCTCTACATTTCTGCCAAAAATACAAAACTCGAATCTGATCAGTAGGATATGTAAGAGAACCCCAAACTGAAGACTTTTTCTAAAACAGCTGTCCTGTACTCTACAAAAACGTCAAGGTCACAAAAGGTAAAGACTGAGAAATTTCTAGAGATCAATGGAGATCAAAGAGATCTGACAATAAACATACTACATGATCCTGGATGGGATATTACACCATAGAGAAAATAAGGCCCTACAGAGGACCTTATTGGGACAACTGATGGAATTTGAATATGGATTACAAACTGTGAATTTGACGATAGCATTATACCACTATTCAATTTATTTCTGGTTTTAGAAATGTACTGTGATTATTATGTAAGAGAATGGTTACGATATTAGGACATACACACTGAGTGTTCAGGGGTGAAGGGGGATGGTGCTTCCAAGGCTCCATCAAATGGTTCTGGAAAAGTAGGTACAGAGTTCTTTGTACTATCCTTGCAATTTTTGTGTGTTTAAAATTGTATCAACATAGAAGTACTTGTCAAAGTTATCAGGCCATGAAAAACAAGGAAAGACTGAGAAATTGTCCAAAATGGAAGGAGACTGAGGAAACATGACAATTGGTATCCCTGGATTAGATCCTCAAACAGAATAAGGACATTAGTGGAAAATCTGAAGAAATCCAAATAAAGTTGGTAGTTATGTTAATGTAATGTACCAACATCAATTTCTTAGTTTTGACTAACGTAACAAGATTAAGATGTTAACCTGAGGGGAAACTGGAAAAAGGGTATAAATGTAAGCATACACAAACTTTGTAGCTTTCTGTCAATCTAAAATTATTCCAAAATAAACAGATAAACCTCACAGGTAAGGAGGACTGTCTATTAAGAGCTGCTGTCTTAAAGCAGAGGTTTTCAAACTGCACTGACTATGGCAGAATCAAAATTAAATAGTTTACCAGAACCACTAAATTAAGAGTCTCTTGAGATGGGACCACTGGAAACAGTTATTTCGAGTAAGTGCCTGGGTAGTTCTGATGAGTACCCGGGCCTGGGCACCAGGTATCTAGCTCAGCAAGTCTCAGATTGAACTACGCACAGGGATACCCTGGGGATCTTGTTAAAATGCAGACTCGGTCAGGAGGTCTGGAATAAGACCAGAGATTCTGCATTTCTAATGTTCTTTCAGGTGATGCCCAAGCATGTGATCCAAAGCCCCGCAGACTGAGAAGGGCAATGCAACAAGACAGAGGGCCCGAGTGCATGCCACTGCAGGGCATTCAGGACCTCTACACATGTGTGAGATCAACTTCTATCTCATTGAAGCCATCGGTCTCTCAGGCTGTGGCCAAACCTAATCCAAACTACATTTAGTCTGCACCAAGTATCTCCAAACATTTTCTTAAGGTAAATTTTAACTAGCATCTCAAACCACACATGAAAGCAGATAAGCATCTGTTGCCTGACTCAAAAGTATCCGAAACTATTAGGCATCTCTACTCTTCTCTATTTGTATAGGTTGCTTCTTGAGTCACTAGAAAACTACCTCAGACAGCAGTTAAAATGACAATGATGTGTGGTCTGATGACAGCTTTTTTGACAAAAATCCCAAAAATTTATCCTTTCTTACATTTAAGTTCAATTAATTCTGATCTGACCCGTATAATTCATTTTAATGATTCCTTTGGATTCACACAATTCCATATAACTCTTGCATTGATCTGCCACCAGATAATAAAATCTGATCAGGAAAAAAATTGTAAATCATAATCGTAAAATAGCATAGAGAACATAAAGATTGGAGTTGCCATGGTATTATAATTTTGAAAATGTAGAAAGCCATCTAGAACCCTATATTATATACATTATAAAACCCGTAAGTATATATTAGGTCCCAACCTTTTATTTCTTAAATCATTTGCTCTTGAATGACTACAGTAAAGTGAGGACAAAATGAACCATTCCGAGATAACCTATAATCAAATAGTGCATGAGAATCACACCATACAATTCTCAAGACTCAAGTTAAAGGATGTCTTTATGGGTCAAACCACTTTTATAAGTCTTCTTGATATTTTTTAATTCAATAAACATTTGTTGAGTATTTACTTCATGGCAGACAATATGCTAGACACATAGTGAATTTTACACTAAAAATAAAAATTACAATTGGCTGAAATCCAAGACTGAACCCCTCTATACTAATTTCATTATAAAACTATTAATGTAACAAAGTATCAGTGCATTTCGCTGCTTCTGCAAAAAATGAAGAAAAAAGTGATTTTAAAAATTAAGTTTTGTCTTGCCTGTGTTCCAACAATCTGCACATATTCATGTGTCATGGCAAGGCAGGGATGGGGCAGCCTCCACTGTGTCAACTGCCCAGGGCCCGATCCACTTGTCCCTCCCACCTCCTTCCCAGCTTCAGACACAAATCCTGCATTGACACAATCCAAGTGGATGCTGGAAGAGTATAAAAACTCCATCCATCACTATTATATGTGCTACAGAGATCAAGCTACATTGCAACTATTACTGCACAGATTTTTCAACACAGCTAGAGGAAGAAAGGGAGAAGAGCGAACTATCCAAAGTCTATGAAAATTCCCATATAGAAAGGAAACTGAAAATAAACACCCAAGGCTGTCACGTTACTAACCTGATCAATTTCCATGAGTTTGGGGTAGGCGCCCGGCCATTCTATGGCCACCTTGACGATGTCCGCGGGTGGCGGCATTGTAAGCCCCCAAAATGTTCAAAGCCAGTGGGACTGGGGATCCTACAGTGTAAACGGCCACACGTGTCTATACCTAATGAGGAATGACAGAAAAAGAAAGAGAAGTCACTCAGTGCCGATGCAGGGTGAATTTTGCTTCATCACTTCCTGTTTTCATGGTGGTTTGGTATGAAAAACGGCTCCCCTTGGTGACTGGGTGCTGGAGGTGAGGGGCACAGCCAACGGTAAGACGGGCTCCTGAGGAAAGAAGAAAGATGGGGGTACCCGTGCCAACGCCCTTGAGTCAAAGCCGCCAGGAGACGCTGCCCTGTGGGGCACGGCTTGTGTGAATCTTCAGTGGAAAGAAAGCTATTCCTTACCACTGAGTTCTGCTCCGAATGGTGCCCAGGGTCTGAATGAGCCAGGCTCACTCTCTGTCCAGACATGCATGTAAACGTCTGGCGCTCAACAGTCTCCGGAAGGACAGATTGCCCAGGAAGTCATGGTCAGGAAGCAGTGTTTCTTTAAAGTGTTTTCTGCGTGTCACAAATAGATCTCCGCACTATAGCAACCAGGATATCATGAAGGAGAAACACCCTGAGAGCTCACACACATGCACACTCATACTCCCCCGCCAAGGTCAGTTCCCACAATGCACCTTCGGTGGGGGAGGCGGGGCAGAAAAATGTACAGCTGTGGATTGGATGGCATTCAGAACAGACTCTGAATTCTCACTTGAATGAATCGTGCTTCTTACACAAAGGAGGCAACCATTATCCTCTGTGACCTCTTCCCAGGCTAGCCCATTTCTTTCTTTTTTTTTTTTGAGACAGAGTCTGGCTCTGTTGCCCAGTGGCACAATTTTGGCCCACTGCAAAATTCAAGCAATTCTCCTGCCTCAGTCTCCCGAGTAGCTAAGATAACAGGGGCCCACCACCATGCCTGGCTAATTTTTGTATGTTTAGTAGAGACAGGGTTTTGCCATGTTGGCCAGGTTGGTCTTGAACTCTAGGTGATCTGCCCACCTCGGCCTCCCAAAGTGCTGGGATTACAGGTGTGAACCACCTGGCCTGGCCCCATTTCTTTTTAAAATTAGTTTTTTTGTTAACAATCATGTGATACAAACTTGTGTGTTTGTGTGTACAAAGATGTACAGTGTAGAGTCTCTTCTCCCAATGTCACCCGCCGGCCCAATATCTGCTTTCACTCCTTATCCTTCCAGTTATCCAAGTGATTAGGTATCCCTCCAGAATTTCTTCAAGTATAGAAGGCAAATACAAAAATACATTATTGCATTTCCACTTTCTTTATATAAAAGGCAGCATTTTTTTTTTTTTTTTTTTTTTTTTTTTGAGACAGTCTCCCTCTGTTGCCCAGGCTGGAGTACAGGGACATGATCTTGACTCAAGACAACCTCCAGCTCCCAGATTCAAGTGATTCTCCCGTCTCAGTCTCCCAAGTAGCTGGGATTACAGGCGCACACCACCACACATGGCTGATTTTTGTATTTTTAGTAGAGACAGCATTTCACCATGTTGGCCAGGCTGATCTCAAACTACTGACCTCAGGTGATCCGCCCTCCTCAGCCTCCCAAAGTGCTAAGATTGCAGGTGTGAGCCATCGTGCCTGGCCAAAAGGGAGCATTCTTTTTGTTTCTTTCAGTATATTTTCTAAATCCTTCTATGTTAGTACAAAGAGAGCATCCTGATTCTTTTTACAGTTACATAGTAGTTCATTGTGCGGATGTGTCCTATTTGATGAACCAGTCCCCTGCTGTGGATCACTGGGTGATTTCTTAAGTTTACTTATCATAAACCAAACTATGATCCATAAACTTATGTCTAACTATTTTTGCACATATGCAGGTACATCCTTACAATAGATTCACAGAAGTAAAACTGCTGGGTCAAAGCACAGATGCAGTTAATATTGATAGCCATTTCCAAATTTCTCTCCATTGGACTTGTATGATGTGGCCTATTTATACCCAGCCTCACTAACAGAATGAATTTTTGCAAACCTGACAGGTTGAAAAATAAAATCTTAATCTATTTTTAAATTCTATTTCTCTTATTGTGAGGTTGAACATAAAGAGGAAAAGACACACGCTCCCTTTTTGTGAACAGTCCAAACCTTTGCCCCTTTTCTATCGGGTTCTCTTGTCTTTTTTGAGAAATTTGTATCTGTAATGAAGATCTTAAACATGTGCATTTGGTCCTTTATCAGACCAGAGTAAGCCTTGTCAGTTACTATCCCAGATCTCAGCAGTAGCTGGACATTACTGAGACAACAGAGATAGCAGAGTTAATGGAATTCTCACCACCACCAGCAGTTATATAAATAACTAACTTCAGTGCAGCTGACAAGTAAAGGAAATGAACCAAAACAAAACCGCTACTCCTTTGACCAAAGACGATTAGGGAAGCCTGCTGAGAAGCTAATCAGTGGTAACCAGCAAGAGCAAATCTACAAAGCACTGGTTTAGTCACTCATTCAACAAATAATTATTGAGCCTCTGCTCAGTGCCAGGTCTATTCCCCGTGCTGGGGATATAGAGCAGCAAATCTGGGAGTTAGCAACAAAGGATATGAAGAAAAATCAAGCAGGGAAGGAAACTGAAGCCTGTGCCTCTACCAGTGTGGGAGGGGCAGGAATACAATTTTAAACAGGAAAATCAGGGAAAGTTTCACCGAGAAGGCAGCATCTGAGTAAAGACATCTGAGGCCAGATGTGGTGATTCACGCCTGTAATCTCAGCACTTTGAGAGACTGAGGCGGGTGGATCACTTGTGGTCAGGAGTTCAAGACCAGCCTGGCCAACATGGTGAAACCTCATCTCTACTAAAAAATACAAAAATTAGCCAGGCGTGGTGGTGCTTGTAATCCCAGCTACTCGGGAGACTGTGGCAAGAGAATCATTTGAACCCGGAAGGCAGAGGTTGCAGGGGGGCGAGATCGCACCACTGCACACGAGCTTGGGCAACAGACCGAGACTCTATCTCAAAAAAAAAAAAAAAAAAGACATCAGAGAGGTGAGGATGGGAGACCTGTGGACATCTGGAGAAATCAGTTTCTAGGCAAAAACAACAGCAAGAGCAAAGGCCCCAAGGGAGGAGCATGCCCTGTTATGTTCCTGAAACAGGGTACTTGCTGAAGTGAAGGGCAAGAATAGGAAGAGAATGTGTTCAGAGAACGGTGGGGTTATCCTTGGTAGGTTCAGTTTTCCATACTCCTGACCCCCTGGACAACTTCCACCATACCTCTTGGTTTGTGACTTCTAAAGAAGGAAGCTGTGTGTCCCTGCACGCCTATTCAGAGTGTAAATCAGCACAGCTTTCTAGAGGGCCTTTGGCAAACTATACGAAAAGCCTTAAAATTTTGCATCCTCTTTGAGTAATTTCAATTTTCTAGAATGTTATCCTCAAGAAATAATTATTAACCACAGCAATGCCAATTTCTGTTTTGTTTGTAATTCTCGAAACTTGAAAACAATTGAATATTCAACAATAGGGACTTGTTAAGTAATTATAGTGTCTGCTATGTGCAAATGCAAGCAAACAATCTGTACTCCCAACTTCCTCTCCATAGTCTGTATGCTCTTTGAATACTTGAGAGCTCTAAGAACAATGCATTATATCTGTGCTACATTACTTCAATTCGAGATCCAAGTTCAATTACATACCCTAGAATAAGAATTAAGAAAGCAGGCTCTAATGTGCAGAGAGACTCTGTGAATTTTAGGTAACACTATTCAAAAGAAAGCATACACCATCTTGGGGGTTAAGACAGTAAATAATAAAAATAAGAATGCATTTTAAGCACCTTGCCCCCACCTGTACATAAAATCATCCAGAATTACAGCAAAAGAGGTCATCTAACCTTTTAGGAATCAAAGGCCACGCTTGTTTTTCTACCCTTTTAACTAGTATTTATTTCTCAAAGGCCGTTCAGGAAAAACCTGTTGAACAGGTGAGAATACAATAACGTTGGCTTCAGTGGAGAGTCAGAGGGGAGCTGTACACAAAGCAACCATTGAGAAAGCAAAGGAGCAAGGAGGCTTCCCCTTGGGAATTCACTTAACCAAGCCCAATTAGACCTCACCAGTTTTCCCCAACATTAACAAACTACAAGGGAAAGGGAGGGGGACACAGCAAGGCTACTCTGGGGTACAGCCAGGCGCACAATTGCAAAATGGATGATCTAGTTCACATTTTATCATCAGAAGTGCAGACCTTATCCTCTTAAATTTATATCTTCACTAGGAAACAGCACCTAAGGCTTCTATATATAATCAGTGTTACTTCTGATGAAATTTAGGGAAGAAAGCTTCTAGCCTGGGCTTTCTCATTCCTGGCACAATTAGCAGCTGGGGCCATACTTCCTTGCTGTAGGAGCTGCCCTGAGCATTGCAAGATGGCTGGCAGCATCCCTGGCCTCTGCCCTCTAGAGGTCAACAGGCCCTTCCCCTCAGTCTCAACAAATGTTCACGCGTCATAGAAGGGATCCAGTGGGAGGTAACTAAATTACAGGGGAAGTTTCCCCCATACTGTTCTTATGGTAGTGAATAAGTCTCATGAGATCTAATGGTTTTACAAGGCGAACACCCTCTCGCTTGGTTCTCATTCTCTCTTGTCTGCTACCATGTAAGAGCCTTCTGCCATGGTTGTGACGCCCCTTCATCCACATGAAACTGAGTCCATTAAACCCCTTTCTTTATAAATTACCCAGTCTCTGGTATGTCTTTATTAGCAGGATGCAAACAGACTAATACAGGTGGCAAGCTAGCAAATCCTCTAGGCGGATTACCGACAATCAGGGCAACACACCCCATCCTTGAAATGGACACAAGGCACACGGTCTCATCGGGCTCTCCAGGAAAGATCAACACACAAGCCCAACTCTTCGTGAGACATAACTGAGAAGGAAATACATTCTAAAATCTTCAGCCAACAAAGTGAGCATCCTGGTGTCCTATGTTTCCCCCAGCACAACTCTGGGGTTACCGGACTCCCTTTGTCAACTTCTGCCCACTACATCTGGAGTACTCTAAGGGCAAGGTCCACATTGCATTCACAGTTACAGATTCAGGGCCGCAGTAGGCAGGCATTTTAATACATGGGTGTTGTATGAATGCATCCCCTCCTCAATGAACATCTCATTAGAGCTACCAGCAGTACAACTGAGCCTAGTGTTGTCAAAATTACCAAAGTAGATAACCTAGTATTACTTAAATTGCCCAGTAAAATACAAGTTACAAGAAGCTGTGTAGACAGCCAGGTATAATAATGCTTATACAAACTAAAATTTAAGAACCATTAAAGGGAGAAACAAAAGGGAAGTCTAGGCAGGTGGCTAGACATTCTAATCATTATGCCTTCCAACGTCACTATCAAATCCCAGGAGGTGGGTAAAGAATGGGCGGAGAATGCTATACTGTTCCCGCTTGCCTGCTGGCTTGACTTTATTCCATTCCAAAAATATGGGAATTGTTTCATGTTTAATACTAAGATTCTACCACCTCGATATGCACATTAAATGGCATGTTTACAGTTGAGTGAATTAAATGAGAAAGAGGAATCACTTCTTCTTCTAGAGTTAGGTACTGAAGTCTGCATAGCAGTTAACATCTGACTCTATCACCCATGAACAAGCCCACTCTTCTACTAAATGTCTCCCTAGCTTTGGGTGGCATTTTGAAGACAACGGAGAGAAATCACTTTGATTCCCACCTAGAAGCTCATCTCTCTACACATTGTTCTATGCCCGAAGTTCAACGCACCTCTTGCTGTAGTCTCTTAAAGATGTTACATGTCTACAGGTTTTTCCATACAGCATAATTAATTCTTTGGGTTCCACAAAGCTCCCAAATATCTGATCACTTTTGTTTTTTCTGAGTTTCCCATTTGGTTTTAGTTTTGGGTGCCTGCAATGGCTTTGAACCCTTTAATGCTCTTTCTAGTCTTTCTGTTGCACAGTGAACCCTACTGAGAAAAAAATTAAGCCTGTAAGACCATTCCTGCAGAAGCTGTGTGTTGGGGAAACGAACACACTTGCCCTGGTGAACCGTGTGTCCCCTCCCCCACTGCACTCACAAGCCCAACAGATGGGCCAGTGGAGGCCAGGGCAGATCAATGGGTGATAAACACCAAACAGCTGGAGAAACGATCTGCTTCCACTCCTCAACCCCTTCCTTCCTCCCCAGGAAAGCTGTCCTCTGCCCCGCTAACAGTCATTATCCACTGATGATGGATAATGGGTTTATAATGATGATGGGGATAGTGGGAAGGGAGCTGTTCATCTCATATTTTTAATGTTGAGTTGTCTCTGATAGAAAAAGACATAAACCACATTTTCCTCTTGCATTACGTTAGTCAGAAAGGGAAAGGGCTTCAGGAGGCGCATCCACTGAAAGCAGCCTTCCCTCTTGGCCCTGCTGTCTTCCTAGAGCCCTCTAGTCTTCACTTTTTTTTTTTTTTTTTTTGAGACAAAGTCTCACACTATCGCCCAGGCTGGAGTGCAGTGGCGCAATCTCAGATCACTGCAACCTCCGCCCCCCGGGTTCAAGCAATTCTCCTGCCTCAGCCTCCCGAGTAGTTGAGATTACAAGCAGGCACCACCCTGCCTGGCTAATTTTTGTATTTTTAGTAGAGACGGGGTTTCACCGTGTTGGCCAGGCTGGTCTCGAACTCCCGACCTCAGGTGATCCGCCTGCCTCGGCCTTCCAAAGTACTGGGATCACAGGCATGAGCCACCGCACCCGGCCTAGTCTTCACTTTTGACAACACTGCCCTGCATGGTACACTGAACCTCAGCAGGGGCCACTGAAATAGGCTTTGGGTAAAAGTTTTGCTCCTCTCTTCTTTGTGCTACCATCCTTCTTATGCCAAACAGACTGAAATTCTCAATACCTTTGGTGCCTAGGTCAAAGAATACATGAAGCCAATGGTGCTGTCAGCAGACATTCAGGATGTTACGAGTGTCCAGGTTTGCTGAAGCCAGTCTTTGTTTCCCATGGGAGCAGCAGTGGTGGGCACGTGTCCCCCAATCTGCCCTACACTGGAGGGTCTGGATGGATGGGTACATGGTGCGGGTGTCATTTCAGGTTCCTGTATCAGGGACCTGATGGCCATTCGGAAAACAGCCCAGGGCCAAAGAGGAAGTTTGCAGCTTCAGAAATGAGGGAACACGGTGTGTTCAGAACAGAACATACAAGCACTCAGCAGAAAGAGAATAAACAGAAAAGGGAATTGCGTGTGGAGGCTCAGTATTTCATTTTCTGTATACGCTGTTGACAAAAGCTATGTATGCTAATCTTAGCAACAATTCAGCCCATTCACTTGACAGGTGGGGAAATGTGCTATTAGCTACGGTTGGCTTGCAATATAATGGAAACTTGCAGAGAAAAATCTTTGCTTTCCCAGTGTCTGGCATTGACATCATGGTGGCTAGGGGACAGCTGCCAGAAGGAGTGGCGGGCAGGAGCCCAGAGCAGGCATGCGGCTGGGCACCGTAGACACACACTTTACTCACTCTTCTTCACAGCCCTGACTGACAGGTGTTATTTGCAGTAAATTAATGAAGATCCTAAATATTAGCTAGTTTAAATGACTTCCTTCAAATCCTTAAACCCTCTCAGGGCGATAGACGCCTCTTTAGTATGAGAACTGTTAAAGGTGAATTGTGTCCCCCCTCAAAATTTGTATGTTCAAATCCTAACTCCCAGTACCTCAGAATGTGGCTGTATTTGGAGACAGGACCCTGAAAGTAGTAAGGTAAAATGAGGTCTTCAGGCCGGGCCCTAACACAGTGTGTTTGTCTGTTATCCTTATAAGAGGAGGAAATTTGAACACAGAAGGTACAGAGGGAAGATCATCTGAGGACACAAGGAGAAGACAGCCATCTGTAAGCCAAGGAGAAAGCCCTCAGAAGGAACCAACACTGATAACACTCTGATCTCTGACTTCCAGCTTCCACAACAGCGAGAAAACCCTTTTCTGCTAGTTAAGCCCCCGCGACTGTGGTACTTTTTTAATGGCAGCCCTAGCAATCGAATAAACCACCAAAGACAGAATGCGTCAAAGAAGAGCCTGATGATTTGATACAAAGAAGCTTAAAAACTTCTGAATTCCAAAAACCTTCATAAAAATTGAGAGTGTTCGCTTCAGCAGCATATATACTAAAACTGGAACAACAGAGAGGATTAGTGTGACCCCTGTGTAATTTTTATATATTGAAGTATGTATTTTAAAAATTTAAAGACGAATAACAATCTGAAAAAAAATTTACAATAAACGTCATCCAACCTAGTATAAATACCCTTAATAAGGATCTCATAAATTTATTTGCTAGCTGGGCACAGTCGCTCGCGCCTGTAATCCTAGCACTTGTGGGGACGAGGCGGGGGGATCACTCGAGGCCAGGAGTTCTTGCTCTGCTGGGGATGAAGCTGAAGCTGCAGCCATGCTCTATGGGGAAAGTCATCTGCAACAGGAAAGAATGAGGCAAGGAGAAGCTAAGACAAGTCAAGAGGAAAACATTCAAAAGGGAACAAGGACAGGACGCCTAGCTATGTTCAGTTTCTGTCGAGTTTTCCTTCACTTTTCCTTCAGTTCTCTGAACTACCCTAATATCCTTCCTAGATAGACAAACTAATGAATTCCTCATTATGCTAAGTAAGCTTGAGTTCAGTTTCTGTCACTTACAATTGAAAAACTCCTAATACATCAACCTAACCATATCTGTTTACTGCCCTGAGTGCCAAACTTGTCATTAAATGACTGGAAGGCAAAACAGAATGAAGTTACACACTCTAACCTTGCAATCAAGAGGAAATGATCTTTTGCTCCCCAATTCTAGAGCTTCATATAGCTGCAAGTCCACATCTGTGACCTAGCGCTTAGCACCTAGGCTCTGCCTTTCCTCTGCGGGACTGCTACCAGAAGTCACACATGGACTGCACTAGTTTTACTCTGGCATTTCCCACACAGCACCGCTTCTCTGAGTTATTTATAAATGCAATGCAAAAAGAGGATTCTTCGAAAACACTGAATGGAATAATATCTAATAACTAGTTCATGTACTATATACTTTTCAAGACAATTTTATGAATTAGGTACCATTACCAGCCTGTTTCACAGACAAGCAAACCAAGATGTAAAGACATTAGGTATCTTGCCCAAAGTCGCACATCCACATATGGAACCCAGCCAGAATGTAATCTACATGTCTGATTTGATAAGCTTATGTTTGTAACAACTATGCCATTTTCTTTTAATAGAGACGAAGTCTCACTATGTTACCGGGTCTTGAACTCCTGAACTTAAGCGATACTTCTTGCTACAGCCTCCCAAAGTACTGGGATTGCAGGCATAATCTGGGCTCTATGCCATTCTTTTGAAATAGTTTCCTTTACTGCAGACTTCTCAGGGACTTTAATGTAACACGTGTTCTATGAAACGTCCATATGCAATCTACAGTATTTCCCAAATGTATCTGGTCCAGGAAACTTTTTTTTTTTATAAAATATCTTGTGGCATAGGTTTCTCATAGGCCATACTTGGAGACTATTTGCCTCCTCGGCTGCTCAGAAAGAAAGAATCGCTGAATAGACTTAGCCAGGAATGTAATGGAAAGTGGCAGAGAAAACTTTCCGTTAGTCCCGTATTGAATTATCATCACCTGCATCTATGGGCTCGTCTCCAGGAAAGTAGCCCAATTCTTTTGAGTAACTCTTTCCAACTCACAGAGAACAGTAAAAATTCTATTAACTGCAGCTTCTACCGTGCAAAGCAACAGAATGATAAATAGTAAAAGAAACAGAATACTTGCATTTGTAATCATTTGAACATCTCATTTCCTGCTTTAAATCTGTAGATGGTGACTTGGGACCTCTAGGATATAAACCTTTCACAGCCTGCATCCAGGTACCACCGGTGCATCTTCCCCCACCCAACGAGTCCCTGCTCCCCAAACCCCACGCACTTGCAATGGCTTTGTAAGTCAGACATGGAAAACTGGTTCTACCTTAAGACTGTCAATGATCAATTTGCGGCGGCTGCTGGTGGCCCTGCGTGAAGAAGGAACCCCCAGCCTAAATCAGGATAATCCTCCAGCTAGCTATGGTCTGGGTGAAGGACTAGAAAACTTGAGACAAATGTTTGCAGTATCTCTTCTCAATTCATAAATGGCTTGCCAATTCCTGAGCCTGCCAAGGTCCTCTGTGTCCAGAATTGGTGGGTTCTTGGTCTCGCTGACTTCAAAAATGAAGCCGCACACCCTCGCGGTCAGTGTTATAGTTCTTAAAGATGGTATTTCCAGAGTTTGTTCCTTCAGCTGTTCAGATGTGTCTGGAGTTTCTTCCTACTGGTGGGTCCGCGGTCTCGCTGGCTTCGGGAGTGAAGCTGCAGACCTTTGCCGTGACTGTTACAGCTCTTAAAGGTGGCACGTCTGGAGTCCTTCTTTCCTCCCGTGGTATCGGTGGCTTCACGAGTGAAGCTGCAGACCTTCACCGTGAGTATCACAGCCTATAAAAGCAGTGCGAACCCACACAGCCAGCAGCGGCAAGATTTACTGTAATGAGCAAAAGACCCACACCTCCACACACCCAAATGCGACCCCAGTTGCAGCTGCTAATGCAGCGTGGCCTGCTTTTATTCCCTTATCTGGCCCCACCCACATCCTGCTGATTGGTCCATTTTACAGAGAGCTGATTGGTCCATTTTACAGATAACTGATTGGTCCATTTTACAGAGAGCTGACTGGTCCGTTTTGACAGTGCTGATTGGTGCATTTACAATCCTTTAGCTAGACACAAAAGTTCTCCAAGTCCCCACTCGACCCAGAAGCCCAGCCAGCTTCACCTCTCGCTTTCACCCTGTCTTTGTTCATAATGTTCTCTGTACTTCCAATGTCCTTTCCTTCCCTTGGGTCTGCTTCAAAAATTCCCACCTAGATTTCAATGCCTATCTCACGCGCCAGCTCCTATTAAAGATTTCCCTTACCTCACAGCCTCCTGTGCTAGAAGTAACTGCCCTGAATCTGTCTTCTTAGGTGCTTACAATGACCTACCAGAGCACTTTTCCACACCTTATCTTATTTGTTTATATGAGTTCCCTGAGGGTAGGCCTCATATCTTATTCATCTCTGTTGCTCCAGACCTGATCAGACAGCATGGTAAAGAGCAGCTCGATATTTTTCAGACAAGTGAATTAATAAATGAACCACTCTTTCCTTAAAACCAAATTCAGAGATTAAAATTACAAATGTGAAGGATTACTCAAGCCAGTGATGCATTTTTAAAATCCAGAATTCCTTGCACAGAAAACCTTCCGGCATTTCTTCAAGCAGCAGCTATTCATTTGTTCCCACTGGACAGAAATAGAAAGGGAGCTGCTGAGAGGTGAGAGCAGGGTCTATTCCAGATTCCTTTTCCTCCTGGAAAAAATCTTTCAAAAACAGGATGAGACCTGAGCTGAGCCACTAGCTCTCTTTCCTTCACTCCAAGCTCTCTTGCACTTTGGGAATCAGCATTTCAACTGGAAAGTTCATCATTTTGCAAACTAATGCACACACTTCCTCCCTTGTTCTGGTTTTCTGGATATTTGCTTTTCAAATTCCTTTTCAGCTGTTGTAATGCCAGTGGCTGCTCCCTTCCTCCCAGCAAGCCCTGTCACTCGGTGATGTGTGCAGACAGTCCCCAGTGAGGAGGCAAGGCTCGAGCTCAGTTCCCTATCGCAGAACCCAGACTAGAGGCCACAGGAAGTGCTGGAGCATTTCCACCATCCTGTGAGCCAAACATTCAAAGTTTCCAAACCTGCTGATCAAAAAACAATATGTGAAACTTCTTTCTCCAGCCCTCTCTCCAGCAACAGCAGAGCTCTAACTGCTACCCCTAAGAAATTTGATTGCATCACATTATCAGTGAAGGCCCCTGCAGAACTCTGGGCTGTGCCTCCACTGGGTTTCACCTGACAACCCTCATACACAGAATTAGTCATTCTGATGCATAATGCAATGCCACATGGCTGCCTCACACGGAATACCATTAGGCTCGGCCTTTTTCTCCCGGCCTGGGGTCCTTATTCCCAGAAAAGCACAGACTTGTATGAGGTCTCTGGGGTCAGTTGTTGGCCTGGATGTTAATCCTGGTTCACTCACATTGAAAACGCTGTGACTCGGGCCGGGCACGGTGGCTCACACCTATAATCCCAGCACTTTGCGAGGCTGAGGTGGGCAGATGACCTGAGGTCGGGAGTTGGAGACCAGCCTGACCAACATGGAGAAACCCCGTCTCTACTAAAAATACAAAATTAGCCGGGCGTAGTGGCACATGCCTGTAATCCCAGCTACTCGGGAGGATGAGGCAGGAGAATCGCTTGAACCTGGGAGGCAGAGCTTGCGGTAAGCTGAGATCGTGCCATTGCACTCCAGCCTGGGCAACAAGAGCTAAACTCTGTCTCAAAAAAAAACAAAATAGAAAACGCTGTGACTCTGGACAAGTTACACAACATGCTGAGCCTCTCAGTATCCTCATCTGTGAAACTGGAATGACAGTGGTACTTTTCTCATGGGATTATTATGAAGATAAATTATCTATAAAGCAATTAGAGTAGTGCCTGACCTGGTATTTTTTTTTTTTTTTTTGAGGCGGAGTCTCGCTCTGTCGCCCAGGCTGGAGTGCAGTGGCGCGATCTCGGCTCACTGCACTGACCTGGTATTATTATTTGCCAGACATGGGGTAGCTGGATACATAAAACTGAGGAAACACATCTGTAGTCCAGTCTCGTGAAACACACACAAGCCACACTGCATGAGAATTCCTTTTGCTGTAAACATCATAACCGAATTGGACAAACAGCTACAGTACTAGAAAGGAAATAATAACTTCACCTTAAGTTCAGGGAATTTTTTAGATTTGAAGTTTTGAGGGCGTACAGAAGATTCCAGGTGAATGATTGTGTTGACAGAAATCGGAGAGGGGAAAGTTAGGGTAAGATTCTGGAAGGATTGACCTACATTGCAAAGGCAGGAAGTCACAGAGAATTGCCTGAGCAGATGCCCTGATGGAAAATAAGAGAACTATTTTCTCTCCTGACCACAGGTCTAGTCCTCTAGGAAAGTTCTCTGAGTACACGAAGGTGACCGGGAGTCAACTTGTCCTAAATCCTTTCTCCCCAAGGAGAACCAGATGTCATCTTGAGTTATGAGGCAGCTGAGTGCTTTAAGAGGGCCTACAGGCGAGCCTCTGTACAGAGGGGGATCTGCTCCACTATTACGGCACAACTTCCCCAACTGTATGTTCTTCCAGCCTTGCAGAGTGACATCTATCCTTTTCTGTCTAATCCTCCCAGCAAATATTCAGAGGGTAGTGTTGGGGCTTAGAAAACAATCAATACCCCAAAGTATGGAGCTTTGACATGCTGAGTACTCTGAACTAAAGAAGACTGGAAGGTGCCAGAACCAAGGTCTCTCTGACCTCTACTGCTCTCCTTTCTCCCATCTCTCTTTCACCGCTGAAGCAACTCATAAAAAACAAAATTCCGTGGTGTCTATGTGCCACATTTTCTTAATCCAGTCTATCATTGATAGGCATTTGGGTTGGTTCCAAGTCTTTTTTATTGTGAACAGTGCTGCAATAAACATACACGTGCATGTGTCTTTATAGTAGATTGATTTATAATCCTTTGGGTATATACCCAGTAATGGGATCGCTGGGTCAAATGGTATTTCTGGCTCCAGATCCTTGATGAATCACCACACTGTCTTCCACAGTGGTTGAACTAATTTACACTCCCACCAACAGTGTAAAAGTGTTCCTGTTTCTCCAAAGGATGAGTTCATGTTGTTTGCAGGGACATGGATGAAGCTGGAAACCATTATTCTCAGCAAACTAACACAGGAACAGAAAACCAAACACCGCATGTTCTCACTCATAAGTCGGAGTTGAACAATGAGAACACATGGACACAGGGAGGGGAATATCACACACCAGGGCCTGTGTGATAGGGGAGTGATGGCATTAGGATAAATACCTAACATAGATGAGGGGTTGATGGGAGCAGCATACCACCATGGCATGTGTATACCTACGTAACAAACCTGCACATTCTGCACATGTATCCCAGAACTTAAAGTACAATTAAAAAAAAAAAAAAGAAAAGAAAAGAAAAATGATCAAGGGATAGGAAGACAAATTCACAAAATTCCTTTAAGCATTAACTTATGTTAATGAAAGAATAATAAATACAAAGAAAAAATTCCTCTTCCACAAGGTAGGTCATAGAAACTAGAACCTCTCTCCCCCAAAGTAAACCATGAAACCTATGAAGGTCACTCTCTTCCTTCTCCCCCAAGACCCTTTTTCCAGAGGGATCCTGCCCTATGTCCAGGAGGAAGAAATGCTACACAGAGAGGCCAATAAGAATCTGAACCAACAGCCCTTGCTGAGGTTTCTCCTCGGTCATATTGCCATTACGTCACACCCTTTGTCCAATCATAGTTCTGCATGGCTGTCCATTCTATATCAAGCCTAAGCATAAGAATAGTTATGAGGCTTTGGGTCTCTGTTTCCGGGGCTTTGGGTCTTCATTTCTGGGGCTTTTGGTCTTCGTTTCTGAAGGCTCTCATGTCATATAAAACTTTGATTAAATAAATGTGTTATGCTTTTCACTTGCTAACCTGTCTTTGGTTTCAGGAGTGTCAACAGTGGCCCGTATGATGGTTGAACACAGGCATCACACTATCACACACTGATAGTAGGCATGATTCACCTGGGGCCTAATGAGCTTTGCTGGCGAGACCTCAGCCCAGCTGCCCCCCAGAAGCTGTGGTTTTAGTGGAGACTAAGACACAGTGATTACTCAGCTGCATTCCAAAGGTTGTCTTATCATGGCTCTAAACAGCAGAACCTCAAATGTTTCTCAGGAAAGATGCAGTTAAAAAACAAATTTCCCCCATTTTCAGGGTGGTAGATATTTTACCTCTCTAGTTATTAGCCACAACGCTACCCTCACTAGTAAGACAAACAAACCTATAGATTTTTTTCCTTCTCATCTCTTTCACCTTAGGAGGCTCTGCCAAAACTCCCTGGATTTTATGATACAAATCTCTTCCTTCTAGTTTTTATCTGAGCTCCCTCACAAGTTTGTTGCAGTTTGATTTAAGATAAAACAGTCAGGGCACATGCTATCAGCATGGCCATACGGCCACACTGTGAGAGCTTTTCACACAAACATCAAGA
The DNA here is from genome assembly GCF_008728515.1 of Papio anubis. NCBI lineage: Eukaryota > Metazoa > Chordata > Mammalia > Primates > Cercopithecidae > Papio > Papio anubis. The sequence goes on from NC_044979.1 coordinate 107,168,788, forward strand.
TGACAGTGGAGCCAGTGGGCCATGCTTAAGAACAAGAAGGCTTGTTCCTGCTCAAATGCATAGAGAAGTAAGCTCTGAGGTGTTAAATGGCAGTCCATGGTGCATATTTGGGGGGAAAGTGGTATGTGGTTCTATTCTGAAAGCCAGTATTATTGATTACATCCTAGTGTTGCTGATCTGCTCACTGGTATCCCAAGGATAACATTCTGAATGAATTGTTTTTTTCATGCTCATTTTCCCTTCAAGTTAGCCTGGGCAGAGAGCTTCCCCACAGCCTGTCTGCACTCCCTGGGAAATGATCAGATTAAAAGCTGGTAAGAGGAAAATAGAGAAACTTCCAACCCTGTGTTGGTAGTTTGCTAATTTCATAGTTCTGAAAATTTACTTTGATTTCTCCTCTAGCCTCTATTAACAGGATGCTGATAATTTCAAATGCTTTGTATCTGCATTCAGTTCTAGCAAACTTGGAACTCAACTTGCTAATATCTGCTTTGACAAGGACTCTATTGTGCCATAACCAAACTAATGACAATAAAAACAAGTACACAAACACCAACACACAAACCCCTAGCTAGACTGATGAAGGCAATTGTGAAAAAAATTAGAGAAGGCCATCTTGCATCTTATCATTTTACTATTACAATATACTTTGCCTTGCCCAGAAAAATACCAGATATTATAAACCCATGTGGAACACTTGAGTTCTGCTGACAAGTCTGGTAATGGGTATAGAGTCTGGGGCCCAATTATCTGAGGTGTGAATTTGATGAGTAAGTTTAAAGAAAACCAGATTCCACTGGACACCTAAGAATCTTACTTTTCTCGACCTTTCAAATCAAGGTCAACTCATACAAACTTTATAGAGGAAAGATGGGGGAAAAAAAGAGAACAGGCTATGGAGGCAGACAGACCTGGATTGGAATGTAAAAGCAGGTAATGTGTTAAGCCCGGCCACAAGCTGACCGGATTTGCATTTTACCTTTGCCTGCATGAAGAACACACTGGCATGGGGCAAGGATGACAGGGGTAGGTTGGTAAGAAAGTGACTGATGGCAGTGACTTGGGCTGGGGTGGTCGTGGAGACAGAAAAGGTGATGGATTTATAAGCTATTTAAAAAATCAAAACAATTGATAATAGACAAACAGGGAGAAGCTGGAGTCATTGATGACCCAGGATTATGACTTCTGTAACAGAATAGGTGGTGATGTCATTTCTGAGATAGGACTACTCCAAAGAGAAGATGGACTCTTGGCCAATTTGTTGACCAGTAACAAGGCAATGGGTGTAGAGACTCATCTGGAGGAACCAGTGGTAAAGTCCAAGCCGTCAGTGCCAAATACAACCTTCCTACTCACTTCTTCCTTGCAGGACTATCTGCTTTACTGCAGATCACATATAAAAATGCACAGTCATTTTCTCCTAATAAGCAGGAAGGCAGCAGAGTACAGCAGTTAACAGCCACTGATTGGACTCTGACTGTCTGTATTCTAATCCTAGTTTCACTACCTCCTAGCCTTGTGGCTTTGGGAAAATTCTTCTCTGTGCCTCAGTTTACTCAACTGTAAAATGGAGAAAACCATAGCACCTATGTCAATAGTTTCTTAGGATGAGTATTAAAATAACTGTAATAGCCAACACACCTAGGTAACTTACCCTGTGCCAGGTACCCTATTAAACAGTTAATATAAATTAACACATTCAGCCCTCACAACAGCCCTGTGACAAAGACGCTCTCATAATCCCCACCCTAAACATGGGTAGATGGAGTCACTGAGGAAACCAGTCACTCATTTGGCTAGTCAGCAATCTAGCCCATCCGCAGTGTTCTCAACCGTTACCCTAAACGTCCTTGGACCTTAACAGGCACAATGCTTAGAGCAGCGCCTGGCACCGAGTAAGAGCCAGCCAACATTATCCCTGACTCTGAAAGTCACATCCCGGCTGGTTCACAAGGAAGACAAAGGCTTTATGCACTTTTCCATTAGTGATCATGGTCACACCTTTCCACCTTGTACTTGTGTAATACTGACTGCGACACGGCGAACTTGCTTCTGACTTTGACTCTGTGGACAGGAATCAGTTATGGCCTGAGATTTTCAGGCTCCACAAAGACTCCATTCTTGATGCTGTGATAGAAGCTGCAATTTGACACTACCTCTGAGAGTCAGCTCTGCAGGAAAAATGCCCCCTGGCTCGGATCATAATTTCCGGTCTGGTAAAACGGGGATCTCTTCGTGACCTACAAGCTTTTACCTTTTCACTTCATGAATGGATAAACTTTGTGTGAGTTGAATACACTCCTCCTCCCCTTAGAGAAGGAACAGAGAGATTCTTTTATAAGCAGATAACGTGATTTTATTTCCACTAACAAGGAATAATCTTAATTGACATCTTGCTCTGTCAGAGTACAGCCTCAGAACAAGTACTCAAAACTGAAAGAATCACTTTTTGGTAACAGACCCCAGCATTTAATGAGCTTATTGTGGCAAAGAACCTACATAGCAAATCAATTCACTCAGGTACAAGAGAGTTCACTGGGAAGTTACACGGCTTAAAGTGAAAGTTTATGAAACTTAACTGAGATTTAAAAAAAAAAAAAAAAAAAGGTTGACATTTCAAACATCTACATAAAGTTTTTCTAGGTAAAAATTAGTTCAGTCACACACTTAAAAGACAAAACTCTAGGGGTCCAACAGATACATAACTTTTTGGAGAAAAATCTAGAATCTGCCTGTGGGTTGGCCTTGGTACACCCAGGAGGAGATGAAGTGGCTGCCTATTCAGAGGTGGGATTAAATTAGGCTCCTCACATTTCAAAGATTTCAACCCAGTACTCAGCCCAACTGAGTAGTAAGGTCTGTGTGGTTTTCAGTAACTGCAACGTGTAAAGAGAAATTGTGCTCTGCCCCCTTATCAGTAAGTCTAACACTGAATTAACTGCCATCCACAAAGGTGGCGTCTACATCGTTCTCAGGAAAATGTTATAAAAACGTTAAGATTAAAGAATAGAAAATAGTTTAATAATTTATGGCAAAACTATGAGATAGAATAAGAGTCATTTTTTAAAAATGACATTAAAGGCCGGGCGCGGTGGCTCAAGCCTGTAATCCCAGCACTTTGGGAGGCCGAGGCGGGTGGATCGCGAGGTCAGGAGATCGAGACCATCCGGGCTAACATGGTGAAACCCTGTCTCTACTAAAAATACAAAAAACTAGCCGGGCGTGGTGGCGGGCGCCTGTAGTCCCAGCTACTCGGAGGCTGAGGCAGGAGAATGGCGTGAACCTGGGAGGCGGAGCTTGCAGTGAGCCGAGATCGCGCCACTGCACTCCAGCCTGGGTGACACAGCGCGAGACTCCGTCTCAAAAAAAAAAAAAAAAAAAAGACATTAAAATACAAGTGACACTGGACAATATTCACAACATATTTTCAATGACTCATTTACATCCATTGACATTTGAATATTAATAAGTATTTACTTCAGGACATACTCATGATGATGATAAAAACTGAGAACAACTAGAATTCTTATACATTGCTGATAAATAGTAAGACTTTGAAAAACGGTTTGGTCCATTTTTAATAATATTAAATACACATTTATCATATGACACAGCAATTCTACTCTTAGGGATTTACCTAAGAGAAATGAAAACAAAGATAGGTGTATGAATGTTCATAACAACTTTATTCATAAAAGCCAAAAGCTCAAAACAACTCAAATGTCCATCAATCGATGAAAAAACAAAACGTCATCCATATAATGGAAGACTACTCAGCAATAAAAAAGAATAAACTCCTGATACACATAACAATAGAAGTAAATCCGGAGTGAATTATGCTGAGTCAGATACTGGCACACTCTAGTTTATGGGCCAAATCCAGCCCTCTCAAAGTTTTATTGGAACAAAGCTACACCCATTCAGTACACATTTCATACTACCAACAGCAGAGCTGAGTAGGTAGATCCTACAAAGACCATACCACCTGTAAGCCTAAAATATTTACTATCTGAATCTTTATAGAAAATGTTTACCAATCTCTATGCTAAATAAAAGAAGTCAGTTATAAAAGACCACATACTGTATGATTCCATTTCTAGAAAATTCTAGAAAAGGCAAAATTATATTGATAGAAAGCATATCATCTGGGCACAGTGGTTCACGCCTGTAATTCCAGCACTTTGGGAGGCCAAGGCCGGCGGATGGCTTGAACTCAGGAGTTCAAAACCAGCCTGGGCAACATAGAGAAACCCTGTCTCTATAAAAAATACAAAAAAAATTAGCCAGGCGTGGTAGCACACACCTGTAAGTCCCACCTACTTGGGAGGCTGAGGTGGGAGGACCTCTTGAGCCCAGGAGGTGGAGGTTGCAGTGAGCAGAGGTTGCACCACCACACTCCAGCCTGGGAGACAGAGATCCAGTCACACACACGAAAAGAAAGCCTATCAGTGGTTGCCAGGGGTGAGGTGGGAGCAGAGTCTGCAAGGGGGCACAAGGGAACTTTTTAGGGTGATGAAACTGGTCTATTTCTCTTATACAAGGTAGCATGAAGAAAATAAAAAATAAAATAAAGCTTTAAAATGGTCTGTTTTTTGACTGTGTTGTGATGGTTACATGACTACATACATTGGTCAAAATCACTAAATGAAAATTGATTTTATTGTACCTCAATAAAAATGTATATGATATATATATATATATATAATTTCTCCATTACATCCTTGTGCCAGGTATTGCCAGGTACTACCTCCTGCCAGGTATGCTTCCAGGTATTGGGCATAAGACATTGAAAACAAAACACAAAGTTTCTGCTCAGATGGTACAGTTATTATATGATGGGGCCTCCCACTGTCCCCCAGTGGACATCTGGCATGGGTAAAGCCTGTGATAAGCCACTAGGACTTTTAAGATTGCTTGGATCCACGGCAGAGTTTAGCCTAGACTGACTAATACAGGGCTCATTTTTGAGTCCTTGTCTTTCTTCAGACATTGTCTCTAGGTAGTCTCATCCAATACCATAGATACATTTTAAACGTATATCCTGAACCCAAGCCAACCAACCTACCTTCCTTCCTTCCTTCCTTCCTTCCTCCCTCCCTCTCTCCCTCCCTCAAATAGCCAACTGCCTACTTGACATAGCTACTTGGATATCTCACAAGCATCTCAAATTTAACATATCAAAAACTGAACTCTTTCCTCCAGAAGCTATTTTTCCTTCAGATTCCTCACATTAGAAAATGGCTTTGTGGTACACCTTTACACCAGATTTCCTGCTTCCCCTCTTCTGAGCACTCTAGGGAACTGCACTTCTAGCCCTCTGGCAGGATAAGGTCACAGCCATATACATGACTCTTGTGGCTAAAGACATGTGAGTGGAAGTGACAGAGGCACTGGAGAGCCAGGTTCTCTCTTCCCTTGCGACAGTGAATTTGGTAGAACCTGAACTGATATGGAGGCAGACTAGACCACTGAGTTTGAGGACAGCTGCTCTGGAGGGTCACTCGGACTTATAGCAGATTTTGCAAGACTGCAAACTCTGTTGCCGTGGCCTGAAATGTTGAAGCCGCTGTTGCCACAGCATGAACTAGCCTCCTCTGAGGACTTCAGGGCCCTCTGACAACTTCAGGTGCTTGTGCCAGACCAAGGAGTCCTTCTTCACACTCCTTCTCCCTCCCCTCCATGTCCAGTCTACCACCAACTCAACCCTCACAAACATTCCCTAGGCCAAACTAACATTTCCCACCTGGGCTCTTGCAAGAGCCCTTAGATCTATTCTCCACATAGCCTCCAAAGTCGAAATCACAAAGACTTTCAAACACCTCCTCTGTTTAAATCCCTTCAATGGCTCCCCACTGCTCTCAAGCTCAAATCCAAAGTCTTTAACATGGCCCACAAAGGCCTGTGTGATCTAACCAGGGCCCATCTGTCCTGACCTCATCCTGGGCATCCATCCATCTCTCTCCCCCTCACCCCATTCCTCTCTCCTATCCCCATCCCACATCAGTGGCTCCAGCCCTCTCTCAGTTGCCCAAACATGCCAAGCTCCTACCATGAAAGGTAGTCTCTCTTCCTCTCCATTTTTCCTTTCTACCCCCAGCTACTTGAAATCACTCTAAAGCACACCTACCTTCTTTCACTTCTCCCCTTTCATTTTTTGCTAGAAGGGGGAAAATAAATCTTGAATGTGCTTGTCTTTGAGTCAGAAGACAAGAGGATGAGCTATGAAGTTAAATTCTCAGAAATCATGTGACCATAAGATCTAAACATTGGTAGCAGTTGAAAGAGAAGGAAGACACCTCCAGGGCTTCAGAATCAGGGGACAGAAATTAAATCAAGTAACCAGAAAAACCGAAGAAGTCAGGGAAGGGTTCAGTAGAAAATCACACCCTAGGCCTAGAAGGACTCTAACCCCCCACAGCCACCACCACCCACTCTCACCCATGCTTCTTCATTTGACTAATGCAAATCCCTCCGGAATCCCTCTCTCCATTCAATTCTGACTAACACTCTACCAGGTCCTTAGGCCTCTCTGATATAAAGGAGTCCTCTCCCTACAGAAGTCAGACAATACCCCCCACCATACCCCATCCCTGGGTCAATATAGGGGCAAAGGCTGACATGCTCTCAGCAGGCCAAACTTCAATCCTCAATCAGGGTTTCCCTCAGAACCAAAGACTACAAGCAGTTTTCATCTATGCCTTTATTAATATAAAATGAGACTCCAGAGAGACACAGGGGACCCTCTCATGGTTGAGTGTATTCTGCCAAATATGTATTCTGCCAAATATGATGTTAAATCTACAACTAAAATTGTTCCCAGTTTCAGACAACAAGCAATAATATTGAAACATATTTATTCTTAAACTAGAGATCTCCTAAAGAGAGATTCACACTTGATCATTTTTGCTTTCACCTAAATACCTAAATGTTCATCCAATGGGAGAAAGAGACTTCCTCACTTGTTTTCAAAACCTTTAGCACATAGGAAAATGAGTTGTAGGTTCTAGAAGGCATACTTTAATGCTTTAATTCTGGCTTAATTGTTTTTTTTCCAGAATATTTACCTTCTGTAATTAAGATAGGGAAAAATTCAACTCAAAACCAAATTTCTTCTTCTTCTCATTTCACCATCTTAAAATTTGGCAAATTTTGCTTGAGAAGGAGAGCGAACTCGAGTGCTTTTGTGGACACATCCTGTTTTTCAGGCACCAGACAGCTAAGGATATTGGCTTTTCTATCACCATTGATAGAAAGATAACACAAAAAGCGACTCCTATTGAAGGTGGGTCAGAAGCATCTTCTTAACAAAGCTCAGAATGTTTTCATAAACTCTTTGTGTCAAGGCACTTGGAAGCTGTTAACGATTCCTGGATGATGTCCAAAATGCCATTATATTTGACAGTCGTGAATGACTGTCATAACTTAAAAGGTTAGAAATGTGAGTGGGCTTTGTAGCTTTTATCAAACAGAAAGTTCCTCATCCCGACACATTTCCATCCGAGCCTGCCGAGAATGGGAACACAACGGTAGTTTTCCTGTCCGTTCCCACCAAATGGAAAACACAGCCGTCCCCTCTTACGGAAATAACTTCTAACACCAGGCCACCTTTCCACTTTGTGTTTTAAATTCTATGATGTGATCCTAAATTCTTGCAGTAATCAAAGGCTGTGAAACTTCAGAGTGAAGGGTCTTTCAAAAGGACACCCGAAAATAAAAGAGGTTGTTTTGCTGAGCACTGATCAATTCCCCAGCCGGCTGCAGGGGATCCTACTGAAGGATGGCCAAGATAAGAGTGGACCCAGGAGCTTCCGAGCTCCACAGAGTCAACCCTGTACCCAAGCTCCCTCTGGTTGGTGTGGACCAACACCAAAGTCACTGCAGGACAGAACGGGCAGCAGAACACCTGCTCAACAGTGGACCTGAGGAAGCTCTCCCGCTGGAAAAAGCAGAAAAGAAGTCTTCTTCTACCCAGCATGGGCGAAGCACCAGCTCTCAAATACCAACTACTCATCTCAGTCATTCTTTCTTATGACCAAAACTTTGATGTCAGCCATCATAGAAGCTCAAACCCAGGGTGAAAACAACACAGGAAAAAATGTGGCTTCTGAGGTAAAGTGGGGAGTTGAAGAACTAACCAATGCATTAATCAATGCAGACAATCTGAAAATTCTTCTTTCCTGAATAGTAGGTTCCTTTCTCTCAGTCACTTAAACAATTTTTCCAACTCACTGCTTACTTTTTCAAGGCAGAGACATAGTAAAGTATTATCACAAGCGCCATTCTCCCTCCTGTATTGTCGTAGTATCAAATGTGTGCAGTGTTTTTAAGCTTCACAGGTATGAAAATGTAAAATGGCTAATATGAATTGTAGAACCTACTAGAGAGTACAGCCACTACATTGATAAGAAAATATCTGATAGATGAATGCCCAAGATAAGATTTCACTTCCATTCACCACTTACAGGGACCTCTCCACCAACGAGGTTCCCAAGTTTATTAAAATGACCTAGAAGTTGTTTCCAAATTCTAAGTTGTTTCTAAAATCACATCATATTCAAAGGGGCTAAAAGATGAGAAAGAAAATTCAGAAAGAATGCCCTGATTTTTACTCCTTGATTTCTATAGCATGTATTCTTCTACAAGACAAAGGAAGAAACTATCACCATATCCTTTCGGTGGTCTCAAAAGAATATCTAGCATTTTTTTTCTTCAGAGTTAAATTACATTACATACAATAAAAATAAAAATTATTATTAATAATCGTTTTATATCAGACTGTAGCATTAACTATTTCTCATATATTAAGAAAACAAACCACCCTTTCAAAATCTAAATCACTTGATCACACATAGGGTCTTTGTGAGGAAGGTCAGCAAATACTGCTCTATAATCTCATTTTATCAACAGGGGATTGAAGCAAAGAAGTTAAGATCCAGTTCAAAATGAGATCCATTCCAATCTCCCAACACCTAGAGTTTAGAACAGGAGCACAAGCAAGACAAAGTTCTAGAGTCACACATGAATCATTTACACTTGGTTAAGTTAGATGTTTCTACCTGGAGAAGGAAGTCAGACTGAGAATCTCCTGTCCTCACACAATGAGCCTCTACCACAGAGGAAACTCAATGCTGGCTTATTCCTCTGTAATCTCCCCCTGGTAGCATCACCTCCCCACGTGGTGCAGTGAGCCAGGCCAACTTCAGCAACAGCATTCTCCAAACTCCTCTAAGGGAGAAAGAGAGATTCTGTATTCATTTCAAGAACATTAACAAGAAGCTTCTTCCCATCAATCACTGAGTTTGAGGATTCTGAGACAAGAGTGAAGACCAGGATGCATTGTTATTCCCAGAAATCAGATAACAGACTGATGAATTCTTTGAGAAAGTAAACAAAAATATTACGTGCCTCTAAAATATACTTACATAGTTTCATCATATCCATAAAAGCAAAATCTCTCTAATGAGGATCTTGCAAGTCCAGCATTTCCTGGCCTCTGTCTCTTTCTCTGTCCCCTACCAGTTTCTCCTGACTTGTTCTCTTGTGACCACACCTGACTCCTTCAAGTTCCCCAGACTCAACACACTGTCATTCATCTGCTGTTCCTGAACTTCCCGCAGCTGACTTGCTCACTGTATTTGGGGCTCAGACCAAAGGTCATCTTCTCAGGGAAGCCTTTCCTAGGTAACCTAATGCCAGTAAAATGGGCACACACACATTCCCAGTCATCCCTCCCTCTCTTTATCTCTCCCACTCACTCCTTCACTCACCGCATCACTACCTTGCAATGCTACACACTGGCCTATGTGTTTATTGTCCTGATTCCACTCTGGAGAGTCAACTCTATGAGGGCAGGGATGTTTTCTTCATCATTTTACCTGTGGTCACATAGTATGCAATCAATGAATATCTGGCAAGTGAATAAGTGAATGAAGGAAGAAAAGGATCAGATTGGAAGGATACCACTGATTTCTTAGACACTTTAAGAAAATTCTTCGGGAGTACAGTGAAAAATAACAGGCTACAGGTGCAACTCGCTACGTGTGTGACATGGAAGACTACAGAAGACTAAGGAAGAAAGAATAGGTTAGTTAAGCATAGTGCAAATTGAATATCACCAATGTGTAGCAGGAAAAACTGGTGGGCCTAAGACCAGCCACAGTTATGGAATCAGAATGCTCTAAGTCCCTACGAGAAACAAACAAACAAACAAAAGACACTGGAAACAATAACCCAAATGAGGTAATTTGTATGAAATTATTTTATAGCATATAAAGCAATCAGAAAATAAGTATATAGCAAGCATATATTACCTCCTCCTATCTTTCCCTCCTCACTAATTTCCACTGCAGACATCAAAAACAATCATGGGCCGGGCGCGGTGGCTCAAGCCTGTAATCCCAGCACTTTGGGAGGCCGAGACGGGCGGATCAGGAGGTCAGGAGATCGAGACCATCCTGGCTAACACAGTGAAACCCCGTCTCTACTAAAAAACACAAAAAACTAGCCGGGCGAGGTGGCGGGCGCCTGTAGTCCCAACTACTCGGGAGGCTGAGGCAGGAGAATGGCATAAACCCAGGAGGCGGAGCTTGCAGTGAGCTGAGATCTGGCCACTGCACTCCAGCCTGGGTGACAGAGCGAGACTCCGTCTCAAAAAAAAAAAAAATCATGGATAATAAATGTAACTCCTTTCTGCTACCGCCAAACAGGGCCAATACACAAGTCAATCATAATTTTTTAAAGCATCTTAGGAAAGTAGGCAAATTAGGAATGGCAGAAAGCTTCCTTCCTAAAGTATGTCTACAGAAACTCTATAGCAATCATCATGCTCAACTGTGAGCCATCAAGCTTTTCCTTTAAAATCAAAAACAAGGCGAGGAAGTCAAATATCACTACCTCTACTTGATATTGTACTGGAGATCTCATTCTAAACATTTTAAGAATGGGAGTGGCAAATTTTTCATTATTCAGATAATATTATTGTCTATCAGAAACTATTAGGATGAATAAGGCTTTATCAAGGTTTCTGAGTATAAATCAATATATTAAAGTGACTAGCATTGCTATACACCAGGAACAAAGCATCAGAAAGAACTATTTCTTAAATATACATTTCATGATAATAATAAAACAAGAAGATAGTGTTGGAGTGCAGAAAATGATGCTTCACAACACAGAGCGTTGCCATGCTAAGTGCTTTGAAAAGTGAAAAGCCTCAGAAATAAGCCTCAAAACCAAGGTTTCTCTCTGACCCGCTTCCACCTCCCTGTCTCTGATCTTCTTTCCCAAAGCACCGGGAGGGACTCTCTTTGGAATTTCTTAAGACCCCACTCCTTAGGAATCTCATCAAATAGCCCAAAAAGATCAACCACCCAGGAAAAGAAGAGAAGAGACTGTAAGTCATCACCACATCCGGACAGGCTTTTCATCTATTCTCCTAAGGGCAGCTCTCAGAGATTACCTGGGAGGCTTTATCTGCATAAGATGACCTTTGCTCACAGTGAAGTTCCATCTCTCACCTTCCTGACACCTCCCTCAGAGCTCAGGGGAACTTATTACTTACTTGCCCATTCTCTATCTCCTCTCTCCCATAAATGGAAGGGTATATAAGCATCTGGACTATACTGGGCTATTGGTAAATCATTCTCATGTGATTTCCTGCATTGTGCACATTAAATACATTGTATGCCTTTCTCTCCTTTTCATTGGCCTTTTGTCAGTATATTTTCAGCAAACCTTCAGGAGATGAAGGGGAGAAGCTTTCCCTCTTGGCCGCTGCAGCAACACTTAGGAATATATGAAACAAAATTTTACAAGATATTTCTGTATAAAGCAATAAAAGTTACTGGAAAATATTAAAGAACACCAAAATAAATGGATAAACATACAAAGTTTAAGACTAAGAGAGCCCAATATTATAAAACTGTCAACAAGGTTATGTAACATTTATAGTCTCGAGAAGGACTTTCACCCATATGGAAGCTTGATATGTGCCAAAAGTGACAGCGCAGACCAGTGACTGGGGGAGACAGGAGGGATGAAAATCTCTTATCTGAAACACTTGGGACCAGAAGTGTTTCAGATTTCAGATTCTTTCAGGTTTTGTAGTATTTGCATTATACCTGCTGGCTGAACATCCCTAAGCCAAAAATCTGAAATTTAAAATGCTTCCATGAATATTTCCTTTGAGTGTCATGTCAGCACTCAAAAAGCTTTGCATCTTGAAGCATTTCAGATTTTGGATTTTCAGATTAGGGATACTCAACCTGTATTTAATAAGTGGCATTGGGACAATGTAGGGGGCAAAATGAAATCAGCTTCTACTTTACAATGTACATTAAACAAAACAATTCCAGAGATTAACTATTTGAATGAAAAAGAAAAACAGACATCTCAGAAAATCTTAGGATACAAGAATAACCTAATAACTAACGGGTAAGAAGGATTTCTTAAGCAAGCTATATATAGCCCAAAACATAAAAAAAAGAGACTGACCAATTCATCTACAATATAATTAAGAATTTCTGCTTATTAAAATGTTTGATAAGAAAAAAACATATCCAAAAAATTTTTATAAGAAAAAATAGAAACCACACATTGAAAGAAGATATCTTCAATATTGGGGCTCAGAAAATGCCCTGAAATATGGTGCCTTGACATGCTGAACTAATGAAGGAGCCTCAAGATCTCCATCTGACCTCCCCCTACTCCCTCTGATCCTTCTTACTATTCAAAGCACCAGGACTGGCTCTCTCAATAAGTTCCCTTATCTGATTGAGAAAACTTCTAAAAGAAATGCAATTGCCTCAAAACCCCTTCCCTAGGAATCTCATTAAATAACTGGGAAACGTTAACCACCAGAGAAGAGACTAGAAGTCTCTGTGCTCAGGACACCATGCCCAGTCAGCCTCCGCCTCTGCTCTCCTGAGGGCAATTCCAAGGGAAGACCTGGAAGACTGTTATCTGCATAATAAGACCTTTGTTCACAATGCAGCTCTGCCCTTACCTTCCTGTAACTTGTCTGCAGCTACTATTTGTCCTTAGGTCCCATTCAGAGTCCAGAGAGAATCATTTACAAACCACTGGTGTAGTTTTGTGGGCCCATTCATTTACAGCTCTCCACCTCCTTCTCCCCAGTGAAAAGGATATTTAAGCATCAACCATCTGGTCCTTTCTTGAGTTTTCATGTGTTTTGTATGGCTCCAGTGTTTAAGTACATTAATGAGTTTGTTATGTTTTTCTCATGTTGATCTATATTTTGTTATAAAGGTGTGGGCTGTGACTCTTGTGTTGGGGAGAAAAGGGATCACCCCCTTCCTGCCTCTACAGTAACATCTATAATGAACAAAGATTTAGTACACAAAATATATAAAGAACTCCAATGAATCAATATGAAAAGGACAAGCAACCCAAAAGACATATTCAGGCATTTCATGAAAAAACAAGAAGGTCAATAAACCTATAAAAAGATGGTCAACCTCATTAGTAATCAGAGGAATGCAGAGACCCCCATGCTGACACCATTTTACACCCAAAAGGCTAGAAAATGTATATAATCTGACAGCCCCCAGGTTTTGGCAAGTATGTGGAGCAACAGGAACTTTCATGTACTCCTGGTGAGAATTAAGGTTGGCACAACTACTTCGGAAACAAGTTGGCATTGCCCAGTAAAATTTTAGGTGTGTGTAGCCTTCAACACAGCATCTCCTCTCCTGGGTATACATCCTGGAAAAACTCTTGCTCATCTACACTAAGAGAGATGGACAAAAATATTCACAATATCCTCCTAATAGCAAGAAAATGGAAACAACTCAAATAAATGTCTATCTCTCCTGAGAAAAATTAACTGTCCCATATTCATAAAATGGAATATACTCTGAAGAATAAAAATGAACTACATCTACATGGGTGAACTACATTCTCATAGTTGAATCTCAGAAACATAACGTTAATATTGAACAAGCCACTGAAAAACTCAGAGAGAATCATTCCACTTTTATAAAGTTGCAAAAAAAATTATTAATATTTATGTAACCCCAAAATAAAACAAAGAAATTACTAATAAAATATTCAGGACAGTCTTTACTTGAGTTAGGGAAGAGAATGGGATCCAGGATTGAAAAGTACTGCTAGCATTATATTTCTTAGGCTGCATGATGGGTACATGGATATTCATCTTATAATTCTTCACTAAACAATACATAGATGCTCTAATGCATCATTTGCTTATATCGTATACTTAATAAAGGTTTAACATTTCATTATAATCTATTATGAAACATTTAGTTTTAGCTTTCACTTATTTGGAAAACTTACTTATGTGAAACACCAAAATTAAGCACAGTAACAAAACGGGGGGGGGGGTTCCTTCAGTAATAAATATGAAAGTACAGATAGATATTTCAATTGGCTATGTCTTTGGAAACTCCAAGCAATGTAGAGGAATCTCCAATCTGCTAATGAACGCTTCTTTTCTTTCCTAGAGAAGTCAGGTGCACATTTTCTATTAAGGTAGAGTTTAGTAACTTCCAGATTGAATAGCACAGAATAACAGCAGTCTCTCCTGGTTCTCCTAATTAGTGAACTGTTTCTTATTCGTTGCCTGAATTCCCTCTTCTTACTCATCCCCTGCATTCAGTAGTCACTCTCTTGATGAGTTGCGAAGAGCAGCCGATTGCCCTTGCTTGCAGTGTGATTATTTAGCAGCTCCTGGGAGATGATGGGGTTGGAGGAGGTTGGTTCAGAGAGAAATCAGGAAGCAACTGAGATGCAGACTAAGAAACACCTTCTCTCAGTGCCCTGTTACTAAAACTAATAACTAATAACTGTCAAAGATAAAATCCTGAAATGACTTAAATTGCTACAAATACTGCTGGTAATTACCCTTTAGTCATTCTCTTGACCTTTTGCAGTGAGTATGTGATGAACATCGCCTCTGCTCAGTTTCAGTTAAAAAAAAAAGATAGCACAGTTCCAAAACTCTAATTTGTTATAAAGAATCTAGTCTTGCCCCCACATTTTAAAAATAAGGAAACTAGCCCAAAAAAGTTAAGTGACTGCGGCATTTAAAACATGAAGAATGAAGACCATAACCTCTGAGGTCAGAGGGCCTGGGAGGGAACCCTGGATCTATCACTAACCAGCCGGGGGGTGATTCTGGGTAAGTCGGTTAAGCTTGACAGGCCTCAGTTTCCCCATTTGTAAAATGGGAATGATAATGCTATAACTCACAGGGTTGTTGTGATGATTAAATGATTGCAATGAGTCCCTGGTACATAATACATGTTCAATAAATGATCATTATTATTTTCTAAGTTCACAAAGTCAAGCAGGTCAAAATAAAATTTTCCAGGAATTTATATTGTTATCCCTCCTAACTTACACATCTTATTTTTAAGTTATAGCAATTTAACAATGAGTGATGTTTATAACTTTGAATTACATTAATAAAATTTTCTCTCCTCCCCAGGGCTAACAGAAACATATGCAAGTGTATTTCAAACTAATAAAAATGCAATAATTTCATAAACAACTGTCACCCTACTTTCTGCCAGTCCCTTCAGTCTAGTTTATGTATTTAAAGGAAATTTTCCACTATATTTCTAGATTAATCCCTCACACATTAGGGGATCTGGCAATTGGTGCTTCTCAGCACACTTTTTCATCATTATCTATTTTTCCAACCTGGTAAGGAGCAGAAGGGAACACTTATCATGAGATAACATCTCTTCCAGTCAAACAGGCTCTTAATGATGGTAAATGAAGCCAGAACCAGCCCTGTATCCTAAGGCTACTAAAGGGAAGAGCCAGACTTCCACAGCTAGTACAGAAGTGGCACCCATGCTGTGTCACCTACAGGGAAACATCACACAGGCAGGTAAATGGTTCTGTCTGAAATCCTGTCCATTGTCTGCCTTGAGAGTCAGCATTTCATGATGCAGCAGGAGATGGAATCAGGTGTAACACTGCAGACGGCGCTAGCAGAGGTCGGTTCTGGGAAAGGCACACTTACCCTAAAGTGAAAAGCAAATCATTTCACCAATCCAACATGCAAAAGTGGTAGTTTAATCAATTTACACTTTTGTAGTAAATCCCTCTCTGTTAAGTATTTTGCTTTATTTTTCCATTAAAAGAATTACAAGGTAGCCGGGCACGGTGGCTCACGCCTGTAATCCAGCACTTCGGGAGCTTGAGGGGGGCGGATCACCTGAGGTCGGGAGTCTAAGAGCAGCCTGGCCAACATGTTGAAACCTCGTTTCTACTAAAAATAATAAAAAAAAAATTAGCTGGGTGTGGTGGCACGTGCCTATAATCCCAGCTACTCTGCAGGCTGAGGCAGGAGAATAGCTTGAACCCAGGAGGTGGGGGTTGCAGTGAGCCGAGATCATCCCGCTGCACTCCAGCCTGGACGACAGAGCGAGACTCCATCTCAAAAAAAAATAAAATAAAATAAAATAAAATAAAATCCAAAACTTATTTGTTTATGGCGCTATTTTAATTTTTTAATTTTAGCAGTGCTTTTATTTTAAACAACTCAATACATTATCATAAATGCTTAATGGCTGTGCAAACAATTTGCACTCACTTTAAGTCAACACAACTACCAATGGAAGCTCAAAATCTAAACAGAACCAATCCTTAATTCTCAGTTCTCTCCTTCTCCTGCTGCCTCAGGGAGGCCTACTCGGAGCTCAACAAAGGCTCATGTTGAAGGCACCAGCAAAGCAGGAGCACCCAATCATTGAGAAAATAAAATATAATTTGTTACTTCATATTTCTAAAGATGTACTGAAGTCATCATTATGGGGGAAAAGGACAGTGTTGGATTTTCTTACTTATTTTATTGTTGTTTCTCATTTTAACTAGAGGTAGGGTGTGGGCACGATGCATAAAGTTCCCAAAGAGCTAACGTGGCCGTGATCCAGCTTCCGTCTGCTTTTCCCAAGAGCTCTAGTTTATTACACCCTGAGAGCATATTTAAAATATTTAACAACAATACAGGATGCACAATGATCCATCAGAATGAATGCAGGTCCTAACACCAGTATGCCAACGAGTCTTAGCTCAGGGTCACCTAAGTACCCACAGGGAAAGAAGGAGAGGGGAGGCTGAGGCTTTGCTGTTGTTATGCAACCATCGTGTCTAACTATATTAGCATCCAGCTCTCATTTCTCCATGTTGTCTGAGAACTAATAATTTTTTTGAAATCTTGCTAAAACCTATATATGCTATATCCAATGCATCATTACTGCTTGCCAGATAAAAAAGAACATTAGTTAGTTGTTTAAAAAAATCCCTTGGCACTGGGCGCGGTGGCTCATGCCTGTAATCCCAGCACTTTGGGAGGCGGAGGCGGGTGGATCACGAGGTCAGGAGATCAAGACCATCCTGGCTAATACGGCGAAATTCCATCTGAACTAAAAATACAAAAAATTAGCCAGGTGTGGTGGCACGCACCTGTAGTCCCAGCTACTCAGGAAGCTGAGGCAGGAGAATCGCTTGAACCCGGGAGGCGGAGATTGCAGTGAGCCAAGATTGCACCACTGCACTCCAGCCTGGGCGACAGAGCAAGACTCCGTCTCAAAATAAATAAATAAATAAATAAATAAATAAATAAATAAATAAATAAAAAATCTTGGCTGGGTGCAGTGGCTCACACCTGTAATCTCAGTACTTTGGGAGGCCGAGGTGGGTGGATCATGAGGTCAGGAATTCAAGACCGGTGTAGCCAAGGTGGTGAAACCTCATCTCTACTAAAAATACAAAAATTAGCCAGATGTGCTGGTGCATGACTGTAATCCTGGCTACTTGGGAAGCTGAGGCGGAGAATTGCTTGAACCCGGGAGGTGGAGGTTACAGTGAGCTTAGATCATACCACTCCACTCCAGCCTGGGCGACAGAGGAAGACTCTGTCAAAAAAAAAAAAAAAAGAAAAAAAGAAAGAAAGAAAGAAAAAAATCTCTTAACTTTACAAAGTAATTTTTTTGCTCTTTGTTTCCATCTTTCTGATTATTCTAATATTTCTTCTCCCTAGAAGCAATGTAGCGCTCAAGAGAAGGCATAATCATATTGTAGCAGGTTGCATTTCCCTTGCTAAACACTTGGTAACTGAAAAAAGAAAAACAAAATATTTCTGTTTTTATAATCTAGTAAACAAATATTAAATGGTTCCTAACCAAAAACCTGATTCTGGCAACATGACTCCTGAGCAGTAAACAAGCTAGGGAACAATAGCTGGTCATCACTCACCTATGCGGGTCTTAGCAGAATTCGGGCCCCTCCCATAGTTAGCCTTGTCTATGCCCAGGAATAGCAAGGGCAGTTAGCTCGTGAGGTTCGAAGCAAGATGGAGTCAGGTATGATTCAAGCCCCGGTCCCGGACCCTATAGCCACCAAGATGTTGATGCCTAAGAAGAACCAGATTGCCATTTATGAACTCCTTTTTAAGGAGGGAGTCATGGTGACCAAGAAGGATGTCCACATGTGTAAGCACCGGGAGCTGGCAGACAAGAATGTGCCCAATCTTCAGGTCATGAAGGCCGTGCAGTCTCTCAAGTCCCGAGGCTGCGTGAAGGAACAGTTTTGCCTGGAGGCATTTCTACTGGTACCTTACCAATGAGGGTATCCAGTATCTCCATGATTACCTTCATCTGCCCTGGAGACTGTGCCTGCCACTCTATGCCGCAGCCGTCCAGAGACTGGCAGGCCTCGGCCTAAGGGTCTGGAGACTGAGCAACCTGCAAGACTCACAAGAGGGGAAGCCAACAGAGATACCTGCAGATATAGTGCTGTGTCTCCTGGTGTCAACAAGAAAGCGGAGGCTGGGGCTGGATCAGCAACTGAATTCCAGTTTAGAGGAGGATTTGGTTGTGAACATGGTAAGCCACCTCAGTAAAACTGGAGAGGGTTATTTTGCATTGAATAAACTTACAGCCAAAAAAAACTTTAAAGAAACGAACAAACAAACAAACAAAAAAACACTGATTCTTACAGCCCTTGAAGGAAGCGATGAACCAATTCAGTTCGCAAGGTTTAGAATTATACCTTTGATCACAGACCTGACCTAGTGCCCACTGTTTTTAAACATTTTGCTAAACCACCTTTGCAAAAAACTATGACAGTGAAAGAAATCTGACATACCTGACTCCATCTTGCTTCAAACAGCCCTTCCTCATTCCTAGGCATAGACAAGGCTAACTATGGGAGGGGCCTGAATTCTGCTAAGACCTGCATAGATAAGTGATAACCAGTTATTGTTCCCTAGCTTGCTTACTGCTCAGGAGTCATGTTGCCAGAAGTTAAAAGATTTGTAACTTCTCTAATTGTTTTTATAGAAAACATCACGATTGTAAAACCTAAGATTGGTCTTTGACATATGTTTCAGATTTTTTGCATTCTGGTGAACTGACTGCCACCTCAGGGACCTGACTCATCTCAAGGAGCTGATTCAATTAGTACTGTAACCCCCACCCAGAAACTGACTCAGCGCATGAAGACAGTTTTCCACACTCCTATGAGTTCATCTACAACCAATCAGCAGCACTCATTCCCTAGCCTCTTGACCACCGAATTGTCCTTTAAAAACGCTTGCCTCCAAGCTCTCAGAGAGGCAGATTTGAGAAATGTCTCCTGTCCTTCTGCTCGGCTGCCTTGTGATAACTAAACTCATTCTCTATGTCAACACTGCCATCTTAGTGTATTGGCTTTATCTGTGTAGCAGGCAAGAAGAACCCACTGGGGTGTAACATTTTCATTTATCAGAGATTAAAAAATTGCAAGAAATCTGTGAACTGGTAACTCACGGCATCCTTTAATTATCCATTACCAATGCTCCTTGACTTTCAATGGAGTTATATCCTGTGAAGTTGAAAAGATTGTAAGTGAAAAATGCATTTAATATACCTAACCTCCAGGACATTCATTATAGCTTAGCCTAGTCTACTTTAAAGGAGCTCAGAACACTTACATTAGCCTACAGTTGGGCAAAATTGTGTGATCTCATGGCTGACTGCAAGTTTTGGAGAGTATTATACCTCATATTGCTAGCTTAGAAAAATATCAAAATTCAAAATTTGAAGTACAGTTTCTACTGAATGCTTATTGCTTTTGCACCACTGAACCCCCAAAAATCTTAAGTTGAAGTCAGGGACCATCTGTAGTTAAAAATCTCTATATCCATAGGATGTGGCATATCTTACCTAGTTTCAGGAAAGTGAAGCTGCCAGGCCATGTGTCTCGGGGTAGCCAAAGTGAAAAGTCACTTGAGGCAGATCTTCCGGGTTCAGGGATGAGTCAACACAGTGGCCTCACACAGTTATGTAAATGGAATGCGTCAGTACCACCAACGATGGTAGAATGGGGAATACCACCTTTTTGTGACCAGAGGAGGGTCACCCCTCTCAATGCTCTTTGGTAGACAGAGCAGGTCACTGGGGAGAAGGTAGATATATTTGCATGTGGATGGGAGACACTTCCAGGAGCCCTTTTCTCCCAGCATTCAATTTAGACTCTCTGATGGGCCAGGATTCTTCTGAGAGGAAAGGAAATTTAGGGTCTGAAGGGACGAACAGCCCATCAAAGTAGTATTCTGAATTTAAGCAGAACCTCCGGGAAATCCAGCCACCATTGAACCCCCTCCAAGGGTGTTTGCTACGTGGGAGAAGCCGGCCCCTTGGCACCAGGAAGTACAAAATCAGTTGCCATAAGCATCAAAAAGCACAACAGGGCCTGCTATACTTCCCCAGTGAAGCTCAGCACTACTCTTATTTGTTAAATTGGTATATAAATGTACCTGTCTGTGCAGCACTTATCAAAGAGTACTTCAGTGTATGGAAATCAACCTTGTCTTTTCTCCTTTTAGTCTATTGACAGTTAATGCACAGCCCCCATCCCTCAGACCGTGCAACCCTAAGAGGAAAAGTTTTCTTCCCAAGGCAATTCCCAAAGATGGGAGGAGGAGTCAGAAGTCCAACCCAAGTTCGGAAACAAAATCCAGAAGTCCCTATGGATAGGTTGGTCCAGCTGATGGCATGGCTGCCACTGAAGTTTCTACAGTCCCAGCATGCTGGGATGGAGACTCTGCCCTGGGACAGCAGCTGAGCTTGGGAGTGAACTGAAAAGCTATAGCCTCAGAAGGCCAATGCTGGGGCACTGTGTGGCCTGTACAATAATCTAGAGCAGATAAAGCTCCCCGTTCTCTCTCTTTCTGGTATCCTGAAGCAGATCTGAAACCTGCACCAGGGAAACCACAGAAGTTTGTGGAGAGAGGCAGAACTGAGGAGATGAGTATTAACCGACTTTCCACCTAATGCATGCAAAAGAATGTCCAGAAAACTGATACGAAAATAGAAAGAGGGGTTACCAAATTTGGACTCTGATAAACACAAATCTACAAATCTCCCTCCAGAAAAAGAGGGAGATGAAAGGAACAAATGTCATTTTAAAAATTCCTACTGCCAGGGTATAAATGAAAAAAAAAACTAATATTTACAGATGGTCTTCTATGTAAATGCACTTTAATTTGCTATATTCTTGACTCCGTGTCCATGATCTACTTCTCCTTCAACATTTCCCCTTTCAGAAAATGGTACCTCTGTTCAAACAATCTGAAAATCATTCCTGATCTTTTTTTTTTTATTTTAAACATTCATATTCAAAACCAACAGATCTGACCTTGTGAGTATCTCTTCCAAACCTATCTTCTCCTTTCACTTCTACTGCCACCGTCACTTTTGCTTGGACTCCTGCAGTAGCCTCCTAACTGGTCCTTTGCATTCACTTGCTCTTCCTTCCACTTCCAATTCCATACACTCCAGAGAACTGTAAAATATCTTATTACTTCCCTGCTCGGAATCCTTCAGTGGATCCCCATTGCTCTTAGAATTCTTAACAGGACTTTATCTTGCATCACATTCTTCTTGTTCATTACTTTTCAGCTACTAAGATCTTCCTTGAAGGGGTCGGGCTCTAGACTGCCTCATTCTCCACCTGGGAAGCTCTTCTTCTGGTAAAATGAAGCTCATCTACCCATCTTGCTTTAAATTTCATCTTTTCAAAGAGGCCTTCCATGCCTCACCATTCCAACTTCCCAATTCGATACTTATTCTTGTCAATAACAGCTTATTGTTATCCTTCATAGAACTGGTCATAATCTATAACTTGTGATCTGAGAGATCAAAATAGATACCCCTTTATCAACTAAGATGGACTCTAAGGTTAAGAAAAGAAAGTTTTTTATGTGTTGAGGTGTCAGGACCCAGTTGGCATAGCAAATTTCCAAATTCCTATGGCTCTAAACTTCGTAACAAATGGAGATATCAGACTCCTCTTAAATCTGATTTACAACCCAGGCCACTGCAACTCTGATTGGACAGAGGATGGCCCTCACAAACATTCTTTTTGGATAATGTACTGCAGACCTTAGGCCAGTTTCAGCAGCTTATAGAGGATGCATACAAACTGCCTTTGTGTCCTATAGTTCACCTTTGGATGTAAAGAGCCTTTTCCAACTCATTTTAATTTTAAAACTATGCCCCAAAGTGAACGTGGGATGTATGTTGCATATATGTTTACCCATTGTGCATGTACTTGGATCATCTCATAAATATGTACAGCTTTTCCCCCAAACTTGCTGAATATGCATGACTCTTGTGTAATATGAATCCTGTAAGGCATAAAATCCAAGTTGTCCTTCCCCTCTTCCAAGATAGAGCACCTTCAGTCTATGTACAGACTTCCTCTTCCTGGCTTGCAAACCCATATTACTAATAAAGCTCTCCATTCTACTATTTAGCTATCCTGGTGACTTTCTGAATGACAGACAATATGATTATTTGTATGCTTATTCATTTTGTGTCTTCCTATTCCAATACACTATAAACACCATGCAGAAAGAGGACATGTTGGTTTTGTTTATCACTGATACCCATTTCCCAATATAGTACCTGGCTCCATAGGGGATGGACAATTATTTGCTGAATGCTACTGGAAGGTGGTATTTTCATATCCATTTTACCCAGGATAGGATGACCGTATGACCCAGTTTGCTTGACATAGCCCTTGTTTAAATGTGTTGCCCTGGCATAATGACTGATAATGTCTCAATGTTACTTTTCGAAGCTGAGAGTCAGAAAGACTGAATACAATCCATTCTCACCATTAGAAGTAGTTGTGTTCTATAAAGTCACCACAAACACTGAATTTGCCAACATTAAATGATTGCTCCTGAAGGAAAATACGGAGTTAGGTCCCTCTGAGAGTAATGTCACAGCATCGTTGTCAACAAATCAATGTGCAACTTTATTTTATGTGTGTTTCTATGTAAAGACACTTTCTTTGATACATATTATTGATTTATTAACTTCGAACCCATGGACAACAGCACAGTGACTCATGCCTGAATGAAGCTCATCTAACACTCGTATTTCCTCCATAAGGCACATACGGCCTTCTTGTGCTTAGGAACGTTAGACAGCACACCAGTACCACCCCTAGAGCCATCTTAAACAGCTAAATCACCAACAGAAAGCACAAAAATGTGAAAAATGTGGCATTAAATAGACCACGAAAAGAGTACTTGCTTACAGTATGAGAAATGAAACAAGAAGACAGGCCTAGAAACATGCCCATCAGGCGACTCAAAGTTTTCATTGCTCTGCTCATCCACAAATGACCACAAAAGTGCCATAAGCACTGATTTGGGGGTTACAAATAGATACTAGCAAGTAACTGGATTCTCAAATACAGAATCCGCCAGTAGCACAGATAGCTTGTCTAAGATTACCCAGCTGCTGTAGAGTGAGAACAGATCCCAGATAATGTCCAACTTCACGGTCCGTGTCATTCATAAGACAACTATTACTAAGAAAAAGAACCAACCTTTCTCAGAGTACCATTTCTCTAATCTGGGTGACCATGATTATTTAAACCCCCTAGATTACTGGTTTACCAAAGTTCCAGTACCAAAGGCAGAGTTTGAGAAGCAGAACTTCGAGAAGCAGAACTTCATGAAGTGAACTTAATTCTGTACCAAAGTAGTCAGTAATCTACAACCCTGCATTAATGAAGAGTAAAACCACTGGGAACTGGCTACTACCTCTTAAGTGACAATTCACAAGGCATCCCAGAGTGCTTACAATAACAATGGGTGGTTTCATGATGGAATGTAGACCATAAGATAAGTTACATAAATGTAAACTTATGGAAAAATAAAATTTTTCAGAGTTCAAGCTTGAACCATCCACAAACCAATGTTGAGGGAAATTTATCTCTAGAACATGAGAAATCCAGTGTCCACACCTCTTCCCAGTCCATAGGGATGGAGAGAGACTTCAACAGGGTTCCAGGATTGATCACTCTCATCATTCCAAAAATCCCCTCTATGGTGAATTTCTCATTTCTTAGTGAAAGTTCATTTCCTCTTCTAAAACACATTCAATAACAAGGGTTGGGATCCTTCTGCAAGTTTATGAACAGTGGGAATAAAATATTTTAAATTATATATTTTCAAGTTGACTCTTAAGGAGCCAAAAAGAAAAAGAAAAAAAAATTATATATTAGCTTTCTTTAAGAATTCAGCAATCTATACATTAGAAAAATACTTCCTATTGGTCCATTTCATTCTAACTGGCTCTTCTGGTATGTCAAGACTCTCTGGATGAAAGATAATTTTGAAATATTTTAGCTATTTTATATACATTTAAGGCAATCTCAGAAATACTTGCCTTACCTTTAAAAAAGAAAAGTTTCCTTCCTACTACTTGGAAACCACTAGGATAAAGGGTGTTCTGCACTTTTGGAGAAAATAAAATGTTCTCTCCTAAGCCCAATTTAGAGTTGATCATTCAAAATAATTTCAGACATACATAAAAGTTCCAAGATGAATGTAAAGTATACCCTTCACCCACATTTCCCAAATAATAACATTTTATCACGGTAACTTTATCTCACTTTTTCTTGTATTATTATTTTTTTCTGAACCGCGAAGGGGTTCAGAGTGTGCCATTCAAAAATACACCACTTTGGCATAAGAATTATTTTGAGCTGAAGGTAATTTTTTTAAAAGCAGAAACAGGACATGCTCTGGGCCCTCTCACTATCTGCCTGAAAACAGAAGATAAATTCTTGTAAAGGTGTCCCCACCATCCCATACCAGGAAGGGGATAACAACCTTATCACCTGAGATGAGACTGCATCAGGATGGACCTGCACAAACAAACCTTACTAAATTAACCCTTATCTGCCATTAGTATTCCCCATGTATTTACCTTCCCATAGTCTGCCACCCTGGGAAGCCTAAAACCCTTTTCCTTTGTCTTATCACTTCTCTGCAAATTTATTGTTATTTGTTAAGATACTAGATAAGCCCAAGTTCTAACCGCTCTGTAGAGATACTCATCACTGAGTTTCTCCCAGGTGTATGCATGCTGCATGTACTAATAAACTTCTGTTTGCTATCTCTTGTTAATCTGTTTTGTGTCAGCCTAATTTGCGGGGCCCCAGACCCAGAATCTAGGAGGGTAAAGACAACAGAAGAGTACTCCTTCCCCTTCAATTGTATTATGAGTAAGTTGCAGATGTGATACCACTTTTCCCCTCCATACTTCTTCAATGTATATTTCTAAAGAACAAGAACATCCTTGTAGATAATCACAGCACAATTATCAAAATCAGGAAATTAACATTGATACACACTATCATGCACATCCCTGTGAAGAGACCACCAAACAGGCTTTGTATGAGCAATAAAGCTTTTTAATCACCTGGGTGCAGGTGGGCTGAGTCCAAAAAGAGAGTCATCGAAGGGAGATAGGGGTGGGGCCGTTTTATAGGATTTGGGAAGTTAAAGGAACATTACAGTCAAAGGGGGTTGTTCTCCCGCGGGCAGGGGTGGGGTGGTCACAAGGTGCTCAGTGGGGGAGCTTTTGAGCCAGGATGAGCCAGGAAAAGGAATTTCACAAGGCAATGTCATCAGTTAAGGCAGGAACTGGCCATCTGGATGTGTACGTGCAGGTCACAGGGGATACTATGGCTTGGCTTTGGCTCAGAGGCCTGACACACACTATTATATAATCTACAGGCCCTCTTTAAATTTCACTAATTATCCCAGTAATGTTCTTTATTATAAAAGAAAAATGAATTTGCTTCCCTGGTCTAAAAGCCAGTCCAAGATTGCTTAGGGCATTGAGTTTTTCTGTCTTTAATCTCCTTTAGTCTGGGATTATGTCTTTCATGACCCTGACATTTTTTAAGAGTACAGAAAAAATCTACAGAAGTTTATCTAACATCTCTCCTCACAATGAGAGTCAGGTTATGCATTTTTGGCAGACCTATCACAGGAGTGATGTTTTATCAGAGGGCATATGTAGTTGGTTTGTCCCATTAATAGAGACGGTAACTTTGACCATAACGGTAAAATTGTTATCTTCCTGGTGAGGTAATGAAATTTTACTTGTCGTTTATGTTACATGGCATTTGAGACAAAAAAATTTCAAAACATTTCATAAATGAGCACACTTATATAAGTATCTACTGCTTACATATTTTGTTACATTTTTGGAAATGTTATATGGGGATTCATCTTTAATTTCTGCCTATTTAATTATTCCTTTTATTATTGGGTATAATATTTCTAGCACATTTCCTTTTAATGTTGCAACTGTGTTATGGGAAAAGAATCTAATCATAGATTATTTTAGGCAACATTTAAAAGGATACATGTTTTAGGTAAATTTCAAAACATACAGGTTTTTTGTTGTTATTGTTGTTTTCTGAGATGGAGTCTCACACTGTTGCTCAGGCTGGAGAGCAGTGGCGTGATCTAGGTTCACTGCAAGCTCCGCCTCCTGGGTTCACGCCATTCTCCTGCCTCAGCCTCCCGAGTAGCTGGGACTACAGGAGTCCACCACCACGCCTGGCTAATTTTTTGTATTTTTAGTAGAAATGGGGTTTCACCGTGTTAGCCAGGATGGTCTTGATCTCCTGACCTCGTGATCCGGCCACCTCAGCCTCCCAGAGTGCTGGGATTACAGGCGTTAGCTACTGTGCCCAGCCGAAACATACAGGTTTTGAGGCTTCTATATTTTACTTATGGTATAAAATATGTTGCTTAGACAGTCTATTGAACTCTATTTTAGTCATATCTACATTGATAATACAGATTATTACCTCTTTTAGTAACACAGACTGAAAACAAATGACACAATTAAGATGATAATATGCACATGTAATTATCTGGACCCAAACAACAGTAATGAGGTGTTATAGATATCAATAAAAAGTGCAAGCCATTAGAAAAGGCACAACATTTATAAACAAGAGTGAGCAAAATACTTAGATAGAAGAAAAATTAGAAGTTTCCAATTTGTTTATTTGTCAAGAAACCAGTAAGTTCTAGATCTACTTGAGAGGCTGCCTCAGAAATCTGACCTCAAAAAATTACTTCTTTCACTCTAATCTGTAATAAAACTAGCAATGGTTGCACACACAAAAGACATGAATAAAAATGCACACAAATTCGTTAGAGCCTGTGACCATGTTCAGATAGCACTGTAAGTATCACATTTGAAAATATGCAGAATTATCTGACAATATGCAAAAAGTATATATTCCATACTTTGCTCTGAAGTTCTAAGAATAGTAAACACTGCCTAGCAATTACTTTGAAGCCTTGCTGTAACATTTTACCTGCCGCATATGCATAAACCTCTCCTAGCTGCTCCCTGGACAGTGCTAAAAAGTCCACCTCTAGCTGATCTCTCCGACTCTACTCTTGCCCACAGTAGTTGATGTTCTAGAATGATCCATTTGAGACCTAAGTCAGGTCATGTGGCTGCCCTACTCAAAACCTTCGGAGGCACCCTATCACATTTAGAAAAACATTCAAAGCCCTAGCTATGGCCCATCTGCCTCTGTGGTCTGGCCTCTGGCCCCTTTTCTGTTCCCCATTCCATCTTCCCTTCCCCTCCAGCCACATTGGCCCTGCTGTTCCCGCAGCAGGCCAAGCACAGGGCTATTCAGCTGCCTACAACATTTCCCAAACTGCCCTGTGGCTCACTCCCTTTCTTCACTCCGGTTTCCATTCAAGTGTCCTTAGAGAAGCGTGACTTGGCTTCTAACTAAAATGGTGCTCCCTGTCCTTCCCGCTCCACTCCCTTGTTTTATTTTCTTGACGGCACTTCTCAGGGTCTGAATTCACCTCAGACATTTGTTTACTTGTTTATTTTCTGGATCCCTGAATAGAAAAGAAGCTTCATGCAAGCATAAGTGTTTGGTTTTCCACTGTATCCCGTGTCTAGAAGAGGGTCTGGTAGATATTGTCACCTAATAAGCATTTGTTGAGTGAACAGCTGAGCGAGCGCCTAGCTTCCCACATAGCAAAATGCATGCACACGCACAAAATACGAAGGGATGGCCAATCTGCCTTCACAGAAGCAGAACCACCCCTAGAGCTTTTGAGGAACCGCCTGGAGAACTTTGAAAACTACCAGTGCCAGGCCCAGCTTCCGGAGATGCCCAATTCCCCAGGAAGTCCCTAGTGTTATGTGCTCCACAGCTGACTGTGATCCAGGCAGGAGCCAGAAACTTCACCAAGATCTAGACTCCTCCTCAACTGGAGAGCTCCAGGGCAGTCTTTCAGATGCTGTGTATTAGTTGCCTGCCTTTTACCCAGAATGACTTCACCTTTAAGGAAGTGCCTGCAACCCACAGTGGTGCAAGCCACAGTGATTTCATGCCTGGCCCTGGGGCTGGTTCCTTGAGGAATCAGCATACTTCCTCAACAAATGTGTTTTCTTTGTGAAGAAATGGTGTGCAGACAGAAAGTCGCCTTGGATTTGGAAGCCTATGGGATGTTGCAATTATTCTGAGCAGGTAGCTGGGGAGGGAGGGCTGGAGGCAGGAATCAAGGACTAGGTTTGGAAAATGGGCAGAAGGTGACAGAGGTAGATGGTTCCTACCTAGGGAGACCACTGAGAAAAGGGGGCGGGGGCTGGAGAGGGGTAGCCCAGTTCATCTCCCCATAGTACTTACAGCCCTGGACTCACTGCCCTTACACACAGCCTCCCACAGACCCTCACCACAGCCTTCCTAGGGGGTCATTATTTATCCCTAAGTGTTAAATCAGGATGCCACCGGAGAGAGCAGCTAAACTACTTGCACCTGGTCCCAGCAGGCAAGTAGAGATGCAGGGTCCCCACTCAGGTCAGGTTAGTAGAGATGCACGGTCCACACTCAAGTGAGGTAAGTAGAGATCCAGGGTCCACACTCAGGTCAGTCAGGCACGCAGCCCGAGTGTTCTTGGTTTCAACAAAGAGCCTCCCATTCCCTGCCGAATTTTGGTTGGAGCCTCCTCCCCCAGCCCGTCCCTGCTCACGGCCTAGTGTCTGCTTCCTTCAGTGGTTATTAGCCTCGCATGCACATTGTAATTGACTGAGAGTTTTTCATAAAATACTTGATCTTCACTCCCAGAGAGTTCAATTAATTGCCCTGGGGCGAGGCCCAGACAGTTTTTTGTTGTTGTTTTGTTTTGTTCCTGTTCCCCAAATGACTTTAATATACAGCAAGAGTAAGAAACCTGTGTTCCAGGTCAATGGGAAGTAAGGGTGGGCCCCAGTGAAAACATCACAAATAGCATAAAGAATAAACCCATAGAAAAGAAAGAACCAGAGAGGCACTTGAGTATGCAGCTTCTAGCACAAGGGATATGGCTCTGGCCCCTCCTGAAAAGAAGTCTGAGGTACTAAACTCGACCCAAGAGTGCCAATGGATTAGTTCCGAGTGCTGCCTTAACAAAGCACCACCAACTGTCTCACAGTCGTGGAGGCCAGAAGTTACAAGGCCAAGATGTCAACAGGGCCCTGCTCCCTCTGAAAGCACTAGGGAAGCATCTGTTCCAGGTCTCCCTCCTAGCTCCCGGTAGTTCCTTGGCTTATGGCAGCAACACTCCAATCTTCACGCCGTGTTCTTCTTGTGTGTGCTTCTATCTCTAAATGTCCCCTTTTTATAAGGACCAGTCATATTGGATTAGGGGCCCACCCTACTCCAGTATGATCTCATCTTAGCTAATTGCATCTCAAACCACCCTATTTCCAAACAAGGAAACATTCTAAGGGCCTGGGGGGTTAGGACTCAAATATACCGTTTTTGTAGGGGACACGATTCACACCAGACAGGCATATAGAGCCAAACTTTGAGGCAGTGTTTCCCAAGCAGGCGCTTAGGAACTTACTCCTGTGGGAAACCAGATGTCTATTCCACTCGCTGTCCTGAAAAGTCATGGTGTACTTTTGTATAGAAAAGGCACAGAAAACTCCTTCAGGAAACCAATCTGTTTGGCTTGATTTATCCTAGTGTCTCTAAAATTTATTCAACCATGGGACCCTTTATTTTATCTTGAGACAGGCCCTGACTCTGTCACCCAGGCTGAAGTGCAGTGGTACAATCACAGCTCACTGCAGCCTTGACCTCCTGGGCTCAAGAGTTCCTCCTGCCTCAGCCTCCCGAGTAGCTGGGACTACAGGTACATGGCCACCACACCTGGCTAATTTTTTACATTTTGTTGTAGAGATGGGATCTCCCTATGTTGCCCAAACTGGTCTCCCCAAGCAATCCTCCAGCCTTGGCCTTCCAAAGTGCAAGGAACCCTTTAAACATCACCATCTAGTAACAATCTGTGGAACACACTTTGAGAAACACTGCCTTAAAAGTCAGAGTGTGAAATGAGCCATTATTATCCAGACAGATAAATGAAAGCCTCCTATGAGTGTGAAAGTGCTCACCACCAGAGGAGCAGACAACTCGATACAGAGACAACAGGTCTCCCCTTAACATACACAGATACTAAGAACAAAACAAGACTTACCAGGACCGAAATACTGCCTTTTTTTTTGGTACGGTGTTGTAATAAGTAATCCTGACTTTTATTACACAACGTATGTATCTGATTTTTTTTTTTTTGGTAATATTATAATCACGTGCCACCACATTTCAAAGAATGACATTTCAGCTTTCTGAGAAGTTGTAATCGGGGAAGAGGAGTATTATAATTTGGAGCAGGGCACACTGACTGGGAAAACCACATGTCCTCCTGGATCCCAGTAACATCATGGAGAAAGATGCTGCACTCACTCCATGATGCCAAGGCACATCACGTGCAAAAAAAAAACCACACAAAAGACTGCCACCAGCTGGGCATGGCTCATGCCTATAGTCCCAGTGCTTTGGGAGGCTGAGCAGGAGGCTCTCTTGAGCCCAGGAGATAGATGTTACAGTGAGCTATGATTGTGCCATTTCCCTCCAGCCTGGGCAATAGAGGGAGACCATGTCTCTAAAAAAGTTTTTAAAATAAAAATACCACCATCACCTGACCCACACAAAAGACATTCTGCATGTCAACAAGAGCTTTGGAAGGGTTACCTTTAAGTAGCACACAAAATAATCCAATACACATTTTAGAAGTGCGGCTTCTAAAAATAAAACCACGTAATTTACATGTTTTTGAAGCAGAACTTCCTCAAACAATTCCCTGAACACAGGGAACCATGGGCTGTTTCAATATTGATGGGCTTACATTTTTCCAGTTTTCTCTTTTGAGCAAACTAGGCTTTCTTTTTTAAACTTTAATTCAAGGAAAGAAATAGCAATGCAACACCAAAGCACTACTTTCCACAGCAGCAAATTAGAGAGGACTAATTTGTGGGCATGGCTGTGCCCTGTTATCTGTACCTTGTCACTTTAATTTGGCACAACCCAAACCAGGCAGTTCCTTTCATTTTTACTTTTCCACAGAGCAGAATTTTAGCCTTCACGCTGGGTTTCAAAGAGTCCAAAATAAAACCAGCCCACATTAAGCAAAACAGCCACATAAAACGTTTCCTTTATATATGGAGGAAAGGACTGTCAACGTTCAAAAGGATTTCTTTTTAAGGCACTAAACAGTCTCGGTAATGTTTTTAAAAGTCTATTTTAAAACGTTGAGCATTTTTCCCTCCATCGTGCTGATGCGCATGTAGACCAACATGTCTATTTCCTCTAGCGGAAGCAATGAAGTTGTCACCTGAAATCTGCACACTTCAGTCCACTGCTAAAACATCTCAGGCATGCGAGAGTCTCCAAGAGTCAGGAACCGTCCAGGTGGAAGACAAACCTTGCATCCTGCCACCTCGTGGAGCATGAAGAGGCAGGAATAATAGTCCAGTACGGAGACATAGGAGTCTCCAGACCCTGATATCCAGCTTTTGCTGGGAAATTCAGTTGTCCTTTAACCATAGGAAAGAGTCTGTCAAGAGTGTAGGGGAACCAAGTACTTCCACCTCCACCTAGGGGTATGCGTAAAGAATGAAGCGCAGGCATCCCCCAAGATTCTTACTAATTCTCCAGCACATGCAACCCTCATTACGGAGAGCTGCTCTTTGAAACAAAAATTAATCACCATAAGCAGAAAGGCATGCTTCCCACAGTCTCTCCCATGTTGCCCAACTTCCAAAATCTCATAGCCTTCCCTATCCTACCTCTTGAAATTCAGATTCCCTAGTGCTTTCATCCCCCAAGAAGTCACCTTCTGGTTCCAGAAATCACTTGGTTAAAAAATCAAAAGAACAAGAAATGGTTGTGTATAGGCTATCACAGCAGCAAGTTGTAAAGCTGCACCATAGACATAAAAATGCAGACTTTTTAAAAACACAAATGGTAACAGGAATTTAGAGCTAGTGCCCCCACCCTAAATCTGTACTTTGCAGCTGTCACTGTGAACATAAAGTCAGCCCCTTAACTGAGCAGGAACCCAAGAAGCATTCCTTCACAGCTGTCAGGCTTGCGCCACTTGCATGGAGTATGAACGGTTTCACATGAAGCCTGCACTCACTGTGCAAGGGAAGGTCTCGCAGAGTGCAGGGTGGCAGAACTGCCCCCATCAAACAGGGAATCTGACTGACAAAGACACAGGTCAGTAGGGTGCCCCAAGGAGCAAATTTCTTTTTTTTTTTTTTTTTTTTTTTTGAGACGGAGTCTCGCTCTGTCACCCAGGCTGGAGTGCAGTGGCCGAATCTCAGCTCACTGCAAGCTCCGCCTCCCGGGTTTACGCCATTCTCCTGCCTCAGCCTCCCCAGTAGCTGGGATTCAGGCGCCCGCCACCTTCCCCGGCTAGTTTTTTGTATTTTTTAGTAGAGATGGGGTTTCACCGGGTTAGCCAGGATGGTCTCGATCTGCTGACCTTGTGATCCGCCCGTCTCGGCCTCCCAAAGTGCTGGCATTACAAGCTTGAGCCACCGCGCCCGGCCGCAAATTTCTTATTACACTCTGCCTTTTTTTTTTTTTTTCTGATTCCCAGAAGCACAGTGGCCCAGGGACAGATAAAAAGCAAAAGCTACAGGTTCCTAAGCAGACCTCAGGCCCTACCTGTTTTGAATAACATGTGTTTCCAGTGATTCTATTCCTAATCCTTTTCATGGTCCCCATAGTTTAGGACTCATCACCATCCCTGACCCAGTAAAAAAATCAAACAGATGTCAAAGACTAATGGCAGAGTTCATATGGGGCTTATGGGTTTGTTTTGGTTTGTTTGCAAATGGAAACCAAGTCTCTGCTCTTTGAGACTTATAGGAGCTTAGGACCCACCACCACCACCACCCCCCGGCCCTCATGCTATTGCTTCTATCTACCAGGTGTTGAGGGCCATGAGCTTATCAGGAGTTTGCACTTTTAGATGAGAGGACAATCTGGTTATAGACAACTGCCAGGGCACACAGGTGGCCAGGGCAGGACACCAAATTGACCTGGTGACCCTGTAGAAACTGTTTCCCATCCCCAACTGAATATGTGATAGAGGGAAGTGGTTCAATGTTCATATCAAGCCCAAATCAGGCATATTCTGAGAAAGTAGTCCCTTCCTTCCTTCCTTCCTTCCTCACTCCCTCCCTTCCTCCCCCACAGCTCTTTCTTTACTTCTTTCTTTCTTTTTTATTTTTAAGATGGAGTCTTGCTCTATTCTCCAGGCTGGAGCATAGTGGCTTGATCTCAGCTCACTGCAACCTCCACCTCCTGGATTCAAGTGATTCTCCTGCCTCAGCCTCCTGAGTAGCTGGAATTACAGGTGCCCGCCAACATGCCTGGCTAATTTTTGTATTTTTAGTAGAGATGGGGTTTCACCATGTTGTCCAGGCCAGTCTTGAATTCCTGACCTCAAGTGATCTGCCAGCCCGGCACCCCAAAGTGCTGGGATTACAGGCACGAGCCACCACACCCAGCCCAGAAGAAGTTATTTATAAAGGCATTTGTGTGCAAGGCCTTATAATATTATGACAAAAGATAAAACAAAATATAAAATTATAGTAAGTTGAGGACCCTTAGGTTGGACCAGTGTGAGCCAGTCTATATATGTACTTCCTCTCTAAAATTTCTTTGAAGAAAACAGAGTTTATTCCAGGAGGTGCACAGGGCCTTCGTTACTCATAGAAGGACCCACACCTCCTCTAACCGGCCTCTAACCACCGAGCCGTCCAGAACCCCCAGCTGGGGGCCGACTTGCATGCCACGTTTCTGATTTCAGGAACCTCTTCAGAAACAGCCTCTGCTACTCAAGAGCGTCAAGATTTGGGCAAGCCCCCATGTCACGCTCACCAGGGAAGAGATGGCTTTTATACAAGGAACCATTTGGGACCACAGGTTCCAGGGCTAAGTACCCAGAAGGCCTGCAGGAGGAGAAGTGGCCACCTGTGCAAGAAAGAGCAGCAAAGCCTGTGGGGGAAGTGTGTGTCCCACCCTAAGACAGCATTCAGTTGTAGAAAGAGAACTGTAATCTCCACACACATGCAATGGCCCTGCATGGACTTTGCACCCAGAAATGGAAGAACTTGAGTTTCCAGCAGGGAGACACACTGTTCTCAAATGAGAAATATAGATATTCTGGCTAAATTTCGAAAGGAAGTCTGCAACCCAGGGAAGTTAAAGAACTCTAGAGATAATAAAATATTCCAGGATGGTAAACATTTTTTTTTTTTAAATAATCTTTCTTTCCTCTGATGTGGCTCCAGACTTCAAAACAAAGCAAAACAAAACAGAAAGAGGGAAGTTGCTACTCTAGAGGTCAGCATCTCTGTAACTCAAGTTCCCACATGGCCAGTGGTCTCTGAGGAAGTACAGGGTGGCAAGGAGAAGCTCTAAGGAACCTGAATAAAGTGGCATATGCCTCTGACAGTTAACGTATAAAACCAATCCAGAAAGAATTAACACAAGATCTCAGATCTGCAAAGTCATTCAAGAGTCCATGGGGCTTTGCAGTTGGCAGAACTTGGTAACAGCCTAGCTGAGGCCATTCGCGTATCTAAAGCAAGAGCACATCAGTCAGAAGCAGAGGTGGCCAACCATGAAATCTGAGCAAATTGGCACTGCCAGGCTACCCCAGCTCTATACAAGGGAGGGTGGCCCCACTCTAGCCTCTCTGTTCCACATCTGCTGCCAGGTGTGAAGCCTCCCTACAGAATGGGGGGATGGAGCTGTCCTGACTCTGGAGGCCTCTGGACTTTCTGATCACACTGGCTAGCTCTTCTCACTGTGATTCTACATTTACCAAACACTCTCCTGATTACAACTCCTTCCCTTGACATCTGCTTACAGGGAGGAAATCTGCTAGTCTGAGTACCAGTGGTCTTGATGACATTTCCTACAGTCTTGATGACATTTCCTATCATCAAATTGGCCTCTTGCTTCCCAGTCACTAAAAACCTGCTTTCCCAGTCACTAAAAACCTCTTGCTTCCCAGTCACTAAAAACCTGCTAGTTGCACCTGCCCTGGGAGGTAACTGTGCTCCCCTGAAGTCTGCTGTCTTCTGAGCCTGTCTGCACTTAAGGCCACCTCCTGAGGGTTGCTGAGAAAGGATGCAGGTGTTCTCTTGGCTGTGCCCCTTGGCTTCACCACCTCCCCACCCCCAACTCATTCCAAGGTCTACCAAGGTCACTTCTGTGCACATTTCCATCAGGAGATAATACGAAACGTCTTTCCTGGGCAACTTGTCCACGGGGAAAAGTCTAAGCTTGCTCATTAATTTTTTTTCTTTTTAAAAACTTTTTATTTTGAAGCAATCTCTAACTCACAAAAAATTGAAGCTATAATATAAATAAATTTATTTCTTCCTGAACCACTTGAGAGTAACTTGCCAACCCAATGGCTCACCATCCACTAATACCTTAGTGTAGATTTCCAGCAAACAATGACATTCTCCTATATAACCACCACACAACCTTTCAAATCAGAAATTAACATTTAATAATATTTGCTCCTGTGACCTCGTTCAAATTTCACCAAATGTCCCAATAATGTACTTTATAGTACATTATTTCACCAAATGTCCCAATAATAGTACTTTATAGTATATTACTTAAAAAAAGAAAATCCAGTTCAGAATCCCACACTGCTTTAAGCTGTTGTGCCTCTTCAGTCTCTTCATTCTAAAGGGCTTCCCTCAGTTTTCCCTTGATTTTTCTGACCTTGACCCTTTTGAAGACTATGGACTGGTTATTTTGTTCCTCAATTTGGATTTGTCTGGTGCTGCTACTGATTCGATTCAGGTTATGCATTTTTGGTGGGAATATCACAGAAAGGTGAAGCTGCAGCCCTTCCCTTGGTTGCTGTCAAGTGGTGCCTGGGTTTGGTTTATCCAAAAACCAGTATCACTGTTCATTTGTTCCTCAGTTTGCTTTTTATGCTCAGATCCCCTTTTTTATGCTCAAGTCCATACTCCAAGGAGAGGCTGAACTAGAAGGGCCTTGGGCATATCTTGATCTGTAACTTTTCTGCCTTTTATGGTATAAGTGCTCCCTGCTCTGCCCCCTAGATAGGACAAAGTGGTGGAAAGGAGAGATGATATGCTTTATGGAAAATAGAAGAATACCTGAAGTCCTACTCACACAATTTTTCCATGGCTAAGTAGAGGTAAGCTGCCTTAACTTTTTGACACAAGAAATACCTCTTTTTACTCATTCATTCATTCATGTCACTTATATTTATGGGGAGCCTCTCCCTATTAGGCCCAGGGACACTAATATATGTTGGACAATGCCCTGCCCCAAAGGAGAGAATGGTCTCTTACAGAATACTATTACTAGAAAGCTACAGGACATTAGTGAGAAGGAGATGCTTGACCAGGTGGAGGGGGAAGCAGTCCAGCACCAAGGAGCAGCTCAACATGGTCTGGCATGTTCAAAAACCTGAAAGAAGATGTAAATAGGGCCTCAGTCAGACTGTGAGCTAAGCTGAGTGACAGGTGAGGGGAGACTAGAGAACAAGGAGACAGGAGCTGGATCAGACAGGCCTCAGACACTCAGCAAGAGCCTATACCTGGGCTGATAAGAAACATGAATCTCTGAAGGTTTGGAAGCCAAGTGCCAAGATCATGCACATTCTTACAACGACCTAAGGAACCCATCTGCAGAAGGAGAATAATTGGGGAACAGAAGGGAAGCGAGGTGCATAAGAATATACATGAGGAGACAATGGAAGTGTCTTCCAGAGCAGAGAGGCTGATGAGGGTTCATCTAGGGCAGGAACAGTGTGGAGGAAATAGAGACCAGATTCCATAGAAACACCAGATCTGCAGAATTTTGCAGGAATGTGAGAAGTGAAGGGCTGAGAGTTATCAGGAGGGCCTGGGGGGCTTCTGGATGAAGTGCATGGCAATGGGGGTGCCTTTGATCAGGATGCAGATGAGAAGAGTAGGTGTTGGTAACTCAGCACCTCTAGACACAAAACCAATTTCCCAATATCTTAAACTTGAGACCCCAGCAAATTTTCACTGAGTCTGATTACTGGAATGTTTCAAGGCCAAAGTTTGCAGTCATGGATGAATATCATGGCAGACTGAGTATTTTAATTACATTTTAGTTCCCAGTGTTACCTCCTGCAGTAATTATCATGAGCATAGCTGGGAGTAGTTTTACAGTACTAGAAAGAGAGAGAGAGCTGTGTTTTAAGAGTTGC
The DNA here is from genome assembly GCF_008728515.1 of Papio anubis. Taxonomy (NCBI): domain Eukaryota; kingdom Metazoa; phylum Chordata; class Mammalia; order Primates; family Cercopithecidae; genus Papio; species Papio anubis. The sequence continues at coordinate 107,206,754 of NC_044979.1, forward strand.
TCATCCTAGGCCAGGCGCGGTGGCTCACGCCTGTAATCCCAGCACTTTGGGAGGCCGAGGTGGGCAGATCACGTGAGGTCAGGAGTTTGAGACCAGCCTGAACAACATGGAGAAACCCCGTCTCTACTAAAATAATACAAAATTAGCCGGGTGTAGTGGCGCATGCCTGTAATCCCAGCTACTCGGGAGGCTGAGGCAGGAGAACCACTTGAACCTGGGAGGCAGAGATTGTGGTGAGCCAAGATCATACCATTGCACTCCAGCCTGGGCAACAAGAGTGAAAATCCATCTCAAAAAAAAAAAAAAAAAAGAGTTGCTCATCCTGCCTGTCTCACTGCCACCTACCATGTATGCTTCCCTAATCATTTCCAGTAATTCTAGAATTAGGGCAGCCCATTGTTGACTTAATTTCATAGCACACACTTCATTTATTTCCTTTTAAGGAAAGTAAGTTATAACCAATTTTGTTTTCAGAACTTGATGAGATCCTTAAGAAAAAGTGAAAACACCCCGGAGTGATAAAAAGCTGAATTTAGAAACTGTACATTTACATGTTGAAAGATGAAAACCCAGGGTTTGGCTAGAGTCTAGAAGCAATTATGGCTCTTCTTCTCTCTCAACATCCTGTATGTTTTGCTTCGTTAATGTAAAGCAAGCACCTCTGCTACTTCTTATTTTAAACCACTTCTCTATATACACACCGTAAGCAAATATTCAGGGCTGAGGTAGGAGACAGGGACTTTCCAAGTAAAATCTGTGTAGTGCTACAATGAATGAAAACAAGTGCACAGACATTTTGCACACTTTATTTCTGATTAATGGTGAGAAAAAAATGCAATAGCATCATAGTTTTTTGTAGGCAGTCTCAGCCTTTTTGCCTTTACTTATTTCTTCCTTTTATTAATCTACATTCTTTTGTGCACCTTATTGAGTCATCCTCAGCTGCACTTCATCATTGCAGTCCTTTAGTGAGAATAATGTGGGTTTTCATGGTGACATCACAAAGTGTATTCAACAGTGGACCTTATTCAGATGAACCTTTGCTCCCTTGGTGGCTCCAAATTACTAAGCCATCCATCCTGTATCAGGCCACTTGAACACCTTTGAGCCTCCTTTCTTTCTAAGCGCGGTAGACATAATGATAAGCTCACCTAAGAGGATTTACATGAAGATTAAATTGCATAAAGCAGCCTGGCATAGTGGCTCATGCCTGTAATCCCACTACTCTTGGAGGTCAAGATGGGAGGATTGCTTGAGTCCAGGAGTTCAAGACCCCTGGGCAACATAGCAAGACTCTGTCTCTACAAAACAAAACAAAAAAGGAAAAAAGTAAAATGTATAATGCATGTCAGAGCCACTAATATAGTCCCTTAAAGAAAAAAAAATGATAAAATAAGATTGCTGAAGTTGATTAAAAAAAACCTAAGTAATGCTTTATGGGACGTTAAAATGGTACTTTGGGGCTATCTTTTCTAATGGGCAAGAATCATTCACACTGCTATCACACAGAAACCCTTTGCATCACTGTCCATTTTCTATAGGTATTCATTTACCCTTACGGATTGTACAATATCCTAACCAATAGCAAATAGTAAATTAAACAATAGCAGAGAAAGCCACCTACTCCTAGAGAATTGGATAATCTTGAGTGGGGGCAATAATTCAGTATGACATTGAAGGGACATGCAGTTACACTTTTGCCTATGTGCCTATTTCCAAGTGTTAGATGTATATATTTTTCCTTTACACAACAATATCACAGGAGTTCAATAAGTGTTAGCCAGAAATTAGCGATTCTGAAATTACTATACATGAAATTCCATAGGATGTTGGCAAAGGAGTGATAAGAGGACAATTGGTGGCATCAAGTGCTTCCACTGAGTAAGAAAAAGAAGAACATTAAATATGACTATATTACGTTATAAAAGACTACCTGTCTACCTGGTAGCTGAACCCAAAGAGAGACTGAGGTAGACTGAAGAAAGGAACTTTTCTCAGACAGAAAGAAACTGACTGGAATACAGACAACCACAGTAGTAAACTGTAATGAACAGGTTAGAATGTCCGCAAAATATATAGTCAACTGAACCTTACTTAATTTACTTATATATCAAGGCAAGAAACAATGTAAGACCCACAAAAAAATTAACACTTTTTTCACGATCTCTCAAATTAGACTTTGTTAATTTTATTTGTCATTTCCCTTTCTTCTCTTTTGAATAACAACACTTAAAATATCTCATGCTCAAAAGTGAAATATTTAGTTCTCAAAGGTTTGACAGAAAATTGATAGTAGGCTCAAGCCCATCTTTGGATCAACTCTATGAGGAATACATGGGGTAAACGTATGGGTCATAAAAGGCATCTGTAAGACAGCCCCATTGGGCAGCATCCATGCACAAAAGGCGTTATGGACAGCACGCCTGTGAAGATGCAGCTGGACCCCTCAGATCTGTTTGCCCATGATTTCCTTTTGGGCAGTATCACCTCTGTGCACCTCACTTTCCTCATCAAGATGGATAATACGATTCCTCAAAGATCTAGAACCAGAAATACCATTTGACCCAGCAACCCCATTACTGGGTATATACCCAAAGGAATATAAATCATTCTATTACAAAAATACATGCATGCATATGTTCACTGCAGCACTATTCACAATAGCAAAGGCATGGAACCAATCCAAATGCCCATCAATGATAGACTGGATAAAGAAAATGTAGTACATATACACCATACTATGCAGCCATAAGAAGGAATGAGATGATGTCCTTTGCGGGAACATGGATGAAGCTGGAAGCTCCATATCTTCAGCAAACTAACACAGGAACAGAAAACCAAATACTGCATATTCTCACTTATAAGCAGGAGCTGAACAATGAGAACACATGGACACAGGGAGGAGAACAACACACACAATAACATACCTGTCAGCAGGTGGGATACAGGGAGGGAGAGCATTAGGAAAAACAGCTAATGAGAGCATTAGGAAAAATAGCTAATGCATGCTGGGCTCAATACCTAGGTGATGGCTTGATAGGTGCAGCAAACCACCATGACACACGATTACCTATATAACAAACCTGCACATCCTGCACAGGTATCCCAGAACTTAAAATTAAAATTTAAATTTAATAAAAGATGGCCAATAATACACATTTCATTAGGACTGCTGTGAGAATTAAATGAGCTCACAGAGCTCTAGCACAGAGCCTTCCTGACACATAATAGATGCTAGTAAAGAGGTACTACCTTTTTCTGCCCCCGGGGTTATTTTTTTTTTATTGTATAAATACATGAAAAAGCAGTAAAGGGATTTTGAACTCTATTCTCATCACCTAGAAGGAAAGGGGGTTACTATTTTTGGTTTCTATTTTCCCTTCCTAGGTTCAAAAACATCAAAGTTTCCTTCAGACAAAAACCCAATCCATATATGCATGGAAATGTAAACAGTCAATTAATCATTATTGTCTTTCTTCTGAAGCCCTCTTCACTGCTCCATTCAAGAAAAAAAGACAAGGCAACTCAGGGAGGAACCAGAAAGGGATGGATTCACTAACCTTGTTTATCTTTCTGCTTTGTTTCCAGGATTGTATTTACCTCCTGATGTTAGATTCCTGGACACTTGAAACAAAAGTCAACCTTTCTATACAAGGAAACTAAAGGGCTGAGGTTTCCTTCCCTAAGGAAATGACAAGGAAGAATGTGGGATGGGAGGACACCCCCTGCTCGTGTGTACTGCTGCTATCATCTTATCCTAAGTTTTCTGCTGCACTGACACTGATTAATTCCTCTCAGAAAATGGAGAGAAGGATAACTTCAGCTAGGGCAGCACTTCGACCCTTCTGCTAGACTCAGTCAGCCCCCTGCTAGACTCATGAGCCAGGTCTGCATCTACAACGTGAGGCCCTCCTTCACCCCCAAGAAGCACAGGAAGGCTTCTTTCAAGGCACCCTGTTCCTGCAGGCCAAACCCAGCTCCATGAACATTACAGCTTAGTAGGGCATGGAGCAGTATCCCATATGTATGCTTATGTACCTGTACCAGCCCAATGAGCCAATGCCTGCCTGGTACCTATCGCTGAGCCCTCTGGTCAGAGTCCACATCCTGCCTCTTGGGCGAATGGCGATCCTCACTCTCCTGCTGAGTTTCTGCCTTCCCATCCAGGAGCCACCTGGATCCAGAGGCACAGGGGTTCCAGGTTCTGGCTCCTCCTTGATCTGCCCCCTGCCGTGATGTCATAGCCTGCCCAGCCTCTGCCAGGAAATGCCCATGAGGGCTGGGACCACATCCAACAAACTCTTGCAAAATGGAGACAGAGATGGGAGCAAATCTCTCCCAGGACAGGAGTGGAGGCAGTGGGTTCCTGGACAATTTTACTGCAGATCAATCTAAGTTTTAGGTTTTGTGTGGGGATTTTCTGCCAGTGAGTTCTCACTGAAGGGACCACCAATTTTGCATTCTACCAGGGCCAGGGCATAAACTCACTCTCAGGAAGCCCTGGGCATAGCCACTTTGCACCAGGCACATGCTATTCCTCGACCTCAGCCCAACAAGAGCCCAGCACACACAGGGTAGGGAAGCCAAGTATTTGCCCACTAGCTGCTGTCAAGTACGTGGAGAAGGAGGAAAATCAGAACCTTTCATCTTATTCTTTGGGTAGATAAACATTCATCATGCTTTTGGATAATGCATGACATCAGCCTCCAGTATTCAGAATACGCTGAGTGACTGTTTTGGTGGGAATTTTACAAATTCGTAAAGAGGCCAGAAGTTCCACCACCTAAAGTCATCTGCAGCATCATTACTGCTACATGTTTAGGGGAGATTACGTGCTCTTCAAGGGCCCATTTCCTCTATAATTTCAATCCTCAATTTCCTGTGACCTGAAGTGGGAGTAATGCTATAGTTCCCGCTCCACACACGGCATAAACCCCCTTCCCCTAGGGTTGTTGTGAGGATTAAACAATTTGAAATGTGCAAATTATCTGGCACAAAAATGCATTCCAGAATTTACTAGTTCCCTTCCCCCTGCATTTATGTGAAGAATGCCAATTAATTTTAGTGATGCAGAGTTACTGATTTAGTGACAAATATACAGGCTTCTGGGAGACTTTAGCTCCAACTTTGACACTTCCTAGCTATTTAATATGGTACAACTTTGATGTGTCACTGTCTTCCACAGCAAAATGGGAGAACACTTATTTTGGAGGGAGTTATACATTGTAAATGAGCTGACACATGTAAATATAGAACATCAGATAGCATATGCTCAGTTAGTACAGAGGCCCTTTTTCTCACACACAGCAGGGCTCATTTATTTAAATACTGCACCAACAAGCCTGGAAAGCCAGTGTACCTTCCAGGATCAGGCAGGCAGAATCTGCATCAGTACACTGTCCATAGATCACAATGTGCTGTGTGGACCATGAAACCACTGGAGTTATTTCAAAAAAAAAAAAAAAAAAAAGTCAGTTTCACCCAACAGCAAATTCAGCATAGACCTAGTTTCTGTTTTTGTTTTCATGTATTTTTCTATTCCCTAAAATTACTTCAGGGCATATATGCAAATTACAAAGCATTTAAACTAAGATATACTTTAAAAGCCCAGAACATTTTCCAACCCAGATTAATACTATATCATATATTAAATGCCCACCTGAAAAGTCCACAAATTTCACATAAACGTGTGAGAGATTTAGGAAACAGTGGAAGAGAATACAGATCACCCCTTTCAGTTACCGCAGAATCTTTGATAAATTCCATTTGGAGGTACCAGGAAAGATCAAAACTTCTACTTTTTAGGAATAACACTTAGACTGATGGCCATCTTCTTATCTTCCCCCTCCAGACCATCAACTTGACAAGGAAGAGCTAAGATTTAAGCCACTTTTTAAATGGCAAAGAAATTCCTTTTTCTTTAGGACAGAAGACAAAACAATTTTCTTCCAACCTGTGCACAATATGGGTATTTGGTAAAGTTTTCAAGGCAAAAAATCCTAGGGATTTTGCAAAGGACTTAGGACAAGACTAATAGCCTTGTCTCTTCTTGGTCCAAAAGTCTGACTCTTAGAATTGAAAGAGACATCCACCTAACTGAATGCTTTTACCCTTAATTTTAGCTGCAGAAGTTTAATTCAAAGGAAACTCCTAGGAACTCTACCCTGAGAGGAAGCTTAAGTAAATGAAGGTATGCTTGTCTAGGAAGAAGAGGGAAGCCGGAGCCCTGCCCTCTCAAATTCCGTTCACTCTCCCTGCAGAGACCCCTACACTCATGTCAGAAATATGGGGCTCCATAAAACACAGTTTGAAAGTGATGGAATAATTCAGCCCTCATGCACAGATAAAATAAGAACATTGAAGTGACGGGTTCAGGACCTGCTACCCCAAAACATGGCACCTTGGCATTTGAGAAAACAACAGAAGCAGGAAGGTCACTCTTACCTTCCCGTCACCCCTTTTTCTCCTAAAGCAGGTCATAAAATCGAGGAAGGATTTTCTGACTTTTCTTTAAAGCACTTCATAAGAGCCTCATAAGAGAGTGTATTAGTCTGTTCTCACACTGCTATAATGACATACCCAAGACTGGGTAATTTATAAAGGAAAGAAGTTTAATTGACTTACAGTTCAGCATGGCTAGGGAGGCCTCAGGAAACTTATCATCATGGCAGAAGGGGAAGCAAACATGTCCTTCTTCACAAGGCGGCATGAAGGAGAAGCATTCAGGTAAAAGCAGGGGAAAATCCCTTATAAAACCATCAGATCTTGTGAGAATACACTCACTATCACGAGAACAGCATGAGGGTAACCACCCACATGATTCAATTACCTCCCACCAGGTCCCTCGCACGACCTGTGGGGATTATAGGAACTACAATTCAAGATGAGATTTGGGTGGGGATACAGCCAAACCATATGAGAGAGACTCCTTCCCTATACCCAAAGGAAAGGAGCTGAAGACATAGAAATGACAAGAAGAATCTGATCAAACAGGCTTGCTAAATTTCCCACAGTTCATTACAATTAGATCATAGATAGCCCCTTTGTCCAATCATACATCTCTAAGACTGTCTACTCTTCACCAAACCTAAGAATAAAAATACACAGGTTTACCTGCTTCTTCAGGTCTTTCTTTCCTATGAAGGCTCCTGTGGCACATAAAACTTACCTCAAATCCTTTTCTATTGTCAATCTGTTTTTTGTTATGGGGGCCTCAGTCATGAACCTGATGATGCGTGGGAAGAAGCTATTTCCCCTCCCATACAGTGACAAAAAGTTACAAGTGGCTCCAGCAATATTCTGCTTGATAAATGGATGAGGCCAGGCTGTGAGTGAGAATATCATTACAGGAAGAAACCAATAGCAGAAATTAGAGAGACTCCAAATTACTGTTTCCTGGCCTCCATGCAGCTAGAGTGACTACAGAACCCATTTGGGGTTAGTAAAACATCAGAGAAAATCTGCTGGGTTTTTCATTGGGGTGGGAGTGTTCACTTTTCTGATAAAAGGGACAAAATGGAAGGACAGCTTCCTCTTCCTCTTTCTCCTTCCTCTTTCTTCCTAAGTGTTTGGGGACATGCTGCCTGGTGCTATAGCCGCCATCTTAAGACCATGAAGTATGAGCAGAAGACAGAAAGCCAACATACTTACGGAAGAGTAGAGGGAGAGAGTCTGGATCCTTGAGGACAGTCTTGAGCTATTTAATGAATCTGAAGCCATCTGATTCCTAACTTCTGGTTAAGTAAACAATTAATATCCTTATAGTGAAGAATACTGTTAGTCTTTATCTCACCTAGCACAACACGCTTCTCTGGATATTTCGGAATCAGGGTATTACACCTTAAAAGTAGTACCTGCATTTTTCCACATATTATTATCTTTAATTTCTGTCCCCAAACTAAAGTCAATAGAAAATCAAAAAGTAAGGGGGAATGGTGTAACCACCTTTGAAGATAGTTTGGTACCTTCTTACAGAGTTAAACATAATCTTGTCATACAATCCGGCAATAATGCTTCTAGGTATTTACCCAAACAAGTTGAAAATGTATGTCCACACAAAAACCTGCACTCAAATGTTTACAGCACTGTTCTTCCTATTTGCCAAAACTTGCAAGCAACCCTGATGTCCTTCCGTAGATGAGTGAATAAACTGTAGTATAGATACACAATAGAATATTACTCAGCAATTTTTTAAATGAGCTATTAGGCCACAGAAAGACATGGATACGTTTTAAATGCATATCTCTAAGTGAAGGAAGCCAGTCTGAAAAGGCTACATACCTGTATGATTCCAATTATATAACATTCTAGAAAAGAAAAAACTATAGGGACAGTCAAAAGTTCAGTGGTTTGCCTGGCACAGTGGCTCACACCTGTAATACCAACACTTTGGGAGGGTGAGGTAGGAGGATCACTTGAAGCCAAGGGTTTGAGACCAGCCTGGGCAACATAGTGAAACCTCCCCAATCTCTGAAAAAAACCTCACTGGTTGCCAGGGGTTTGGAGGCCAGGAGGATGGTAGTGGGGTGCATAGGTGAAGCATCATGGATTTTTAAGGCAGTGAAATTATTCCGTATGACGTTGTAACAGTAGACACATGACATTGTGCAACTGTCTTTTTTTTTTTTTTGAGACAGAGTCTCGCTCTGTCACCCAGGCTGGAGTGCAGTGGCCGGATCTCGGCTCACAGCAAGCTCCGCCTCCCGGGTTCATGCCATTCTCCTGCCTTAGCCTCCCGAGTAGCTGGGACTACAGACGCCCGCCACCTCGCCCGGCTAGTTTTTTGTATTTAAGACAAGGTCTCACTCTGTCACCCAGGCTGGAGTGCAGTGACACGATCACAGCTCACTGTAGCCTTGACCTCCTGGCCTCAAGCAATCCTTACACCTCAACCTCCAGAGTAGCTCGGACTACAGTCACACATCACCACACCCAGCTATTCTTTTATTTTTTGTAGAGATGGGGGTCTCACTGTGTTTCCCAGGCTGGTCTCGAACTCCTGGCCTCAAGTGATCCTCTTACCTCAGCCTCCCAAAGTGCTCGGATTACAGGCACGAGCCACCATGCCCAGCCCATTACGCAACTATCAAAACCCATAGAACATCCAACACATAGAGTGAACCTTAATGAACTGTTGTTGTTCATTCATAATAATGGATACTAGCTTAATTATAACAAATGTACCACACCAATGCAAGATGTTGATAATAGGGAAAACTGTGGATAGCAGGTGTATATTGGAACTCATTGTGCTACCTAGTCAATTTTTCAGTAAATCTAAAACTTCCAAAAAGTAAAATATATTAATGGGGAAAAAAAGCAAGAGAAAATGAGGGGTGGGAAAGAGAATCTCTAACATTGTAATCATTTTTTCTCTCCAATCAATCCAGAAAGAAATTCATTTTAAGGCATGCATGAGAAGGTTTGGGCCAGCACTTTCCATCCTCACTGGTCCACGCCCTCTCCCATCCCACCAAGACCCATCTCTGAATGTCTAGGTGGCTCCCCTTTCCACCTTCACTCCATGTGGCAGGTCTATCCCATGCACACTGCATGCTGCCCCATGCAGGTGACTGTGCACCATGATTTCCATGGCTATCTTATGCTCTTTCTCATCTGGTCCTATCACAGCCAATGCCCGCCATTGGCACAGCTTTCTGGTGCATCCCTAGGTCCCACACTATTTTTAACCTTTGATGTTGATATATCTGACAAACAATGTATCCTTTAGACGCTTCTCCATGTTAATGGAAGTAACAACCTAGTATATAATAAATTCCCTGAGCCCTTCGGGTTGTTCGAATAAAGGTTCTCCTATAACCAAGACACTGTTCAAGCAAACACACCCCATCTGTGAGGCCCAGATGCTAATCAGTGTTGAAATGTTCCTCCTCCTTGTGGCAATGTAGCAAGGTTTGCAAACTTAGCATGAAAAGGAGATACTACATCCCAGTACCAAAAGTTTCCTGGATCTTTTTTTTCCATAGTTTTCTTTGGGGCTTGGAAGGCTGGCTTAAATTTTTAGTTCTAAATAGATTGTGGTTGCAACTGGGTAATTGTTACTTGATGAAAAACAAAATATCTAGTTCTTAAAAAACATTCAGCTATTGCTTGGCTCACATCCCTTCCCCTCTTTTTACCCCCCATTTTTTATTTTTTTCTGAATAAAATGCAAACAGCACATGATCAGGAGTGTTCATCGGAACTATGGGCTCTGAAACTTGCTGGAATAAGGCATTTGCTGAGCAAACACTTCCAGGAGAGAATTCACTGTGGCCAGACCAATGAAGCAGTGGTAATGTGGGCCACCAGCACTGGGGGACTGAAATGGTTGTGTGAGAAAGCATAACTTTGAGTGACAATGGGATTTTATCTGAATGAATCTTTCCCAAGAATAAGGCATGGGTGCTTTTTATACTTCCAAAACAACAACAATGGGGAAAAAAAAAACTAAGAATTCCTGCAAAAATGTCAGGCTTTATTGCAGGTCCTAGCCCTTGCACATATTGTTCCCTCCTTCCGGAATGCCCAATGTTTCCGACTCCCTCCCCACGCCCCAGCCTCCACCTTGTCTCACCTCTGCCCCCATGTCTGTCTGTCACACCCAGAGCTTGCTTATCTGCAGTTATTCTTCCAAATCACAGGGAAACACAGTATCAAGATAGGAGCAAACACACTTCCATGTTGCTTTAACTGACACAAATACGGGTGATGAAATGAAATGCACGGAATCGCAAATGCTATCCTTATAGGCAATGTGTTCCTTCATTTCACATTTTAGGCAATCACAAAGCAATTAAACTTGTGCGTGCACAGGGCACTAAAGTCATGTGTGGCATGCTTCCTGGGACTCAAGGTGTCGGGCTTCTTAATGGGAAACAGGGAGTCAGGAAGATAGGCTTATTCATTCCCCGGCAGTTAAAACACAGACTGGCTGGATCACAGCCCAGCCAATCCTCCTCCAATACTCCAAAGGCTTTCCACGGGAAACCAGAGTGTCTTGAACTTGCTAGCCTCAGAGGACAGTGCATAGGCTGCCCTGCCGCAGAGGTCAACTCTGCTGGTCCCGAAAGCTAGCCTGGCCTCAAGAGAGCTGACCACGAAAGCCTGGGTCAGAATTCCCTGGAGAACCCATCCTACTATGGAAAATGTCAACACTTGCTTCCCTTATCAGTAATTCCCAGTCCACCGCAGCTACAGGCAGACTCGGAAGTCAAGCTCAAGCTGCAGAGCTGAGATACCACTGGGATCTAGGGGTATTTTCAAGCTGTTAAGCGGACCTCATCTCCCACTCCTTGCATCTTAGGGTTCATTCTGTCATTCATGGGAACGCTTGAGGACCCACGCTGGTTCAGGCCCTGTGTCAAATATAATTAGTTTGGGAAACAGAATCTTCTTGTTAGTGAAAATAAAGATGGTGCAAGGGAGAAATCTGCAGTTGGTGCAAGGGAGAAATACGCGGTATTACTCTTTCATTTTTTTTCCTCTCTTTGTATATATTCCACCCTCCCGGCAAATGTGAAAGATTTCCGTTGGATGAGATACTGAATTCAGTAGCCACAACAATGAGGGGCATAAGGCAATGAGACTAAAAACATATTCTTAGGAAAGAAAAATGAAAGTGAAGAAGTAAGAAAATTTTTCTTTTTTTTTTCTTTTTTTGAGAGGGAGTCTCGCTGTGTTGCCCGGGCTGGAGTGCAGTGGCGCAATCTCAGCTCACAGCAAGCCCCGCCTCCTGGGTTCACACCATTCACCTGCCTCAGCCTCCCGAGTAGCTGAGACTACAGGCGCCCACCATCACACCCGGCTAATTTTGTGTGTGTGTGTGTGTGTTTTTTTTTTTTTAAGCAGAGATAGAGTTTCACCATGTTAGGCAGGATGGTCTCGAACTCCTGACCTTGTGATCTGCCCGCCTCAGCCTCCCAAAGTGCTGGAACTACAGGCGTGAGCCACCATGCCCAGCCAAGAAAATACTCTTAGTCTTGTTTCTTGCATCTTTAAAATATAGCATTAACTAGAAGATCTCAAAGTTCCTTCCAAGATTAAAATGGGATGATTCACTAATAATCAGGAAATATAAATTAAAATAACAGTAAGATAGATACCCACATTCACTCTTCAATTGGGCAAAGATGAAAGAATTCATCAGTATTAACTGTCAGTAAGAATTTGTAGTAAGCAGAATCACACACACTGCTGAATGGGAGTGTAAATTAATATAGCCTGTGTGGAGAACACTTTGGTAATTTATAATAGAGTTTAAAAAAACTTATGTCTATACAAATTCTGCACATGCATGTTTACAGTAGCCTAACATATACTTGACAAAACTCAGAAGCAACTAAGATGTCCTTTAATAGATCAGTGAATAAACGATGGTACATCCACACAATGATACAGTATTGGGAGATAAAAAGAAATGAATTATCATGCCATGAAAGAACATGGATGAGGGGTGGGCGCGGTGGTTCATGCCTGTAATGTCAGCACTTTGGGAAGCTGAGGTGGGCAGATCACGAGGTCAGGAGTTCGAGACCAGCCTGGCCAACATGCTGAAACCCTGTCTCTACCAAAAATACAAAAAATTAGCCAGGCGTGATGGTGGATGCCTGTAATCCTAGCTACACAGGAGGCTGAAGCAGGAGAATCACTTGAAACCAGAAGGCGGAGGTTGCAGTGAGCTGAGACTGGGCCACTGCACTCCAGCCTCGGCAAAAGAGGGAAACTCCATCTCAAAAAAAAAAAAAAAAGAACATGGATGAATCTTAAATGCTATTCTAAGTGAAGGAAGCCAGTCTAAAAAGGCCACAGATTGTTTGATTCCAACTATATGCCATTCTGGAAAAGGCAAAACTATTGAGACAATAAAAACATTGGTAGTTGCCAGCAACATGCAGTGAGAGAGGGATACATTCGTGGATTGCAGGGGATTTTTAGGATAGTAAAATTCTTCTGTATGATAGGATAATGGTGGATAAATGGCATTATGCGTTCGTTCAATCTCACAGAACTGTAAAAAACAAAAAGTAAACCCTAAGGTAAACTATGAACTTCAATGAATAATAATGTATCGATATTGGCTCATTGCTTGTAACAAATGTTAATAAAAGGGAAGCCCTGCTGGGGAAAGAGAGGATATGGAAACTCTGTACTTTGTTCCCAATTTTTCTATAAACCTAAAATGTATCTTAGAAAAAAATTGATTAATTTTTAAAATATTTATTAATTTTAAAAATAGTAATTTCAAAAAATTGTGTCAAGTCTATAAGTGAATTTTACATTGGTAAAGAACATTGAATACCACAACAAATATATACATTGGAGTTTATATCCACACCATATTTGTACCCTTGTGTTCCCCATACTAAAGAAATAGCTATCATGCAACAAGGGTTCAATAAAATGATGCTTGTGAAACTGCTCTGAAAGTAATAGAAAGCCCGGCAGAGGTTTAATTCTAATCACATCCGGTTACACAATAGATATACATAATGAAGTTGAAGCCCCCAGGAAGAATCTGGGCAGTCTGGCTACCTGATTATGTATCACTCTCTAAGATACCTTGGAAAAAAGATGGCAAAGAACTCAGATAAGCCTCTACTATCTGTCTTTCCAATGCATTTCAATGAGATTCTGCTATTGGTAGGAAGTGGAAAAAATAACAGCAGAGCGACATTTGCACTACCGTGTACACTGCAGCATTAGTCACAATAGCCAGGAAGGAGAAGCAGCCTGAATGTTAATTAATAGATGAAGGGATAAAGAAACCGTAGGAATATACATACAATGGAATATTATTCAGCCTAAAGCAGAAGGAGATCTTGTCATGTGCTACAACTCAGATGAACTTTGAGGACATGATACTGAGTGAGATAAGTCAGCCACAAAAAGACCCATACTGCATGATTACACTGATAGGGATTATTTAAAGTAGTCAACCTCTTAGAAACATAAAGTACAATGGTAGTTGCCAGGGGCTGGGGAGAAGGGAAAGGGGAGGTTGTTTATCAGTGGGTATAGAGTTCCAGTCACTCACAATGAAAAAGCTCTAGAGATCTGTTGTGTAAGAATATGTATATAGTTAATGCTATTGTACTGTATGCTTAAAATGGTAAAGTTGTAAATTTTGTGTTGCTTTTTACCACACACACACACAAAAGTTTTTTTAAATAAAATAACAGCCTTGAGCATGACTTTCACAGAATAATCTGGAAGTTTAAACATTGTTTACACATCGGGCCATGGCACAGAAAGCCTAAGTAAAACTCTGAAACAACAGAGAACACAGAGTTCAGAACAAACTCAGCACAATATCAGCAGAAAGGTGATCCAGAAGCTGACACACGGCAGGGTTTTGCAAGTGAAAAAAAAAAAAGTGAACACAATTAGTTTCCTAAAACCTACTGGATGCCAAAAGTTCATAGGTAGCTTTTTAGGTTGTGACCTTGCTTTGAACTAATGCTGACGTCTATTAAATAACTTCTCTTAACTAGTGATAATAATGAAGAGAGCTATCATTAATGGGTCACTAGTTTTATGCTGATTTATATGTATCATTTCATTGACTCCTCTTAGCAACTTTATGTGGCAAGTGTCCTGGTTGTATACTGCTGTATAACAAACCATCTCCAGACTTATTGGCTTCACACAACAACAATCACTTTATTTTTCCCATGAAACTACAATTTGGGCAGGGTTGGGTAGGTATGGTTCATCTATGCTCCATGCACAGTCAGCCAGGGCAACTCAACTGGGGCTTGCTGGGGGATCCACTTGTAAGATGGTCACTCGTATGGCTGGAAAGTTGAGGCTAACTGTTGGTTGGGAACTCAGCCAGGCCCGTGGGCCAGAGGCCTCAATTCCTCCCACTTGAGACTCTCCATGGGCTGCTTGGGCTTCCTCCCAGCGTGGTGGCTGGGTTCCAAGAGATACACTGCAGAGCAAGATGGAGGCGAATAACATTTTTATGATGTAGCCTTGCAAGCCATATAGTATCACTTCTGTTATGCTCTGTTGGTCAAAGCTGTCACAGCATTCCACTCAAGATCAAATGGAGGAACATAAACACTATTGCTAGATGGCAGGAATTTCACAGGGATATGGTAAGATCATGTATGATAAAAGATACTGATATGACCATTTTGGAAAACACAATCTACCACAGTAAATATTATCAATATAATCCCCAATTTACAAGCAGGAAAACTGAATCTTGAAAAGGTAATTATCTCCCTCCTTCCCCCAAAGTCACACAGCTATTAAGTAACGAAGCCAGGATCCAAAACCAGATATATCTGACTCTCAAGTCAGAACCCTTAACTACTATGACTATTTTGCTCCCAACTTCCTCTACAATTCCTGCTATAATTATTCTAGCTCAGAGAGTCTTTACCTTCTTTGCATAGGAAGGATTATTTTATGTAATTGACATGAAAATAAATGAACTCCCCAGTACTATTGCAGTTTGGTGACTGACACATAGAAAGCTCCCTAAAGTTCTGCTACATTAGCTGTGTCTTCTCTCCTCTACTAAAGTATAATCTCCTTGAAAGAAAAAAACAAGTTTAGTAAAACCTGGCATCCACATAAAATTTGACTCAGTTCCTTGATCACAGCAAGGGTTCAGTAAATGCTTATTTGAAATGTATCTACTTGTCTTCCTGTCTTTCTCTCCAACCCTCCCCACAACCCCAGACTGTGAGCCACTAAAAAGCAGGGACAGAGGGTCAGATGCCTCAGTTCCAATAACCTTCTGCTCTAGTCCCTCCCACCCCTTAACACATACACAGCCCGACACAGTGGGTCTTCTACAAATGTCATAATGAACAAATGAATGAATAAATGACATACATGGATGAAAATGAAATGAACAGTAATCCAGGTTTATAATCGCTTTCTTCATTCAAACAAGGGAAAACTAATACAATGAGAAAAACTAGATCCCATCATAGAGTCTGCTGTCCTAGCCCTAAAGGAAGGCAACCTGACACATTTTGGTAGAGAAACAAAAAAACAGTGGGTTTCCTGTTGGAGAAAAAAACAAAACAAAACAAAAAAAACTGCAAAGGGAAGAAGACAGGAGTGGAAAGAGTTTTTAGCTAACTAATGAAAAGGATGCAATTCATGAGCTATCTGCTGTGACACTTTTTGTCACCCTCCTCGCTGGATCCTGGGGTCAGTGCAGAAGGCATAAGGATAGCGAAGGAGGAAGAGAATTAATGTTTACTGCACACCGGGCACTCTGTTAAGTAAGAGCTTGGCTTTTACTCCCACTTACACATTTTCATAATAAAACCTGGAACAGCTAGAATAGGAAGTAGGAACAAGAAGTAGTGTGACATTTTCCTGGTTCTCAGAAAACCATTTTAAGAAATAATTATGGAGATATAGCAACTAATTCTACCTTACCAATATTCTAAATGGGAAGTCCCACAGATGTTAATACTGGATTGTTAGTGGATAAATTCAAGGAGCAATATTATTCCCTGTCCACATCTTTGCAAACAAAGTTCCCTCTCTTTCATTTACCACTAGCCATTGGTTTCTTCTAGCTTTTCAACATCCTACAACACTTTATTTTAAAAAGAAATCACTGTAACAAGCTATTATGCTCTTTCTTTTCCAGGAACAAGTGGGTACAATAAATTGTAGCAGTGATGAAAGTGGAAAGTGACAGTGGAGAAAAATTAATATCGTTGTGCTTTTCATCCTCAAAATTCTTTAAATAAAATTTAATTTTCTGGCTCTTGCCCTTTATGTGTGCTAAGTTAGAGAGAGAAAATGTATTCAGCTTTTCCAACTTCTCTTTTGTATTAGAGGGTCTCTTTTCATACACTCTACAGAAATGGCCATACAGTCTACACAAATGGCATTTTTTGTGTGTGGGGGGGGCCAAGGAAGAAGGGGGAACCTCAGAAGTGTATTGTTATGTTGAGAAAACTAATATTCATATGACTAATGAGCATATTTTTCCTGATCTGGTTCATAAACTTTTTCCGTTATTCTGGTAATTATCAAAGACACTTAATTTAAAAGCACTCACATTCTCCACTTCTCAGAACTCTGCCTCCCACTCCAGCAGGAAGGGCATGATGGTGTGAGATCACATGGTCACGGAGGGCTTCAGCTTTGATATTGCTGAGAATGGTGGCTCATGTCTTTCACTGCTTTAAACACAGTGTTATGGTTCAGTCCAAGTACATATTTAACTAATACGTTCCACAGAGGAGAAAATTCTGTTCAAATTAAAGTCCCTTCCTCACTCTCAACTGCTTCCTATCTCTGCCCACAAGCACACACACACACACACAATGTTTTTGGAAGAAATGGTACTAACCATCATTCAGTGCTACACATCATCTTTCAAACTATGTGTTTATAATACAGAAAATAATTCTTATAACTATATTTTGCAAAACAACATGAAATCCTTTTGTTCTTTCTTCAAAGGAACAACTGAACTCCAAAAGAAAAAAACACAGGAAGGAGTGGATGGGTCCATGAAATGGCTTCTAGAGAGTTCTATTCTCAGGACCCAGGGTGTTAGTGGTGTCCTCCTGGACACTGAGGAAAGGCTGTGCCAACCCCCTTCACCACCACCTCAGCCCGAGTCCCTGACTTCTACTTTATCTGTCTTCTATAAGAGGCTTCTGTGGTAAGATGTCTCTTAGATAAATTGCCAGTTTTTACTTTAAATGACTAGTTTAACAGATGAAGACATTATATATACCATAGTTTACCAATCAAAAAACTACAATGTGCCAACTAATATAGTTAAACACTGTGCAGACACAACAACTAAAGAAAAACTAATGCAACTATCATTTTTGCTTGTCATTTTTTTTTTCAAGAATGGTATTGGTTTTAAAACATGGTTGCATATCCTTGGATGCTCCTCCCTTTAAAAGGTGAATCCTCTGCCCCTAGACCCACCTTAGTGACTCTTCTCTAACATGCAGAGTATGTGGGAAGCTATGCTATGTGATTTCAAAGGCTAGGTCAGAGAAAAAAGATGCCACATGATTGTCTCTGCCTGAAACTTTCATTCTGGGGGAGGCCAGATGCCATGTCAAAAGGACACTCAAGCAGCCCTAAGAGACATCCACAGCCAGCAGCAGCTTGTCAGTCACAGGAGCACACCATCTTGGAACAAGTCCTCCAGCCCCAGTCCAGCCTTCAGATGACTGCAGCCCCAGCTGACATCTGACCGCCACTTCACAAGGGACCCTTAGCCAGAACCACCTGGCTGAGCTGCTCCTGGGTTCCTCAACCACGAAAATTATGAAAGAGAATAAATGATTCTTGTTGAGTCAAGCCACTAAGTTTTGTGGTGATTTGTTAAACAATAATAAGTCACTAATATGAGACATAACTGGACCAATTTGTTTATTTATTTATTTATTTATTTTGTATTTTAACTGCTTCACAACATTTAGGCTTGAAATTCTTAATACTTGCTCTGTCTGAAATCCCCCCTCTTCTCCCTTCCCCTTGCACACAAGGACTTTGTTCACCTCTCCAGGAATCTTTCCTTCCCTCCTCCAAACCCAACAGCCCTTTTCCCAAGCTTAGCTTTCCTCTTGGTCCTTTGTATTGTGGTTATTTGTGTGCCTGTCTCATCTCCCTGATCAGACTGAAAGACCAGGAAGGCTAAGGAAGTCTTGTTCAACTTTGAATCCACAGAAAATACCTTACACATAGCGGCCTTTGGTTGATTTACTGAACAAAAGAAGAGAATATCAGTTGGTGCAACCTGACAAGCAGGACAATCACCAAATTAACCAAACTGTCTGAAGATATTTTTTCACTTCTCAGAAGAAATCCCCTTGGTCAAAAATGAGCGTCCATGTAACACGCAAAGTATGCCCTTAGCTCTCTTTTTCTTGCCGTCTAAAGTTCCAGCCTGTCACTCAAGAAAACACCCTTTAGCACTTTCCTTTTCTGGGGGCAGTGGGTGGGAGAAAGAGTCTCACTCTGTAGCCAGAGCTAGAGTGCAGTGGCGTGATCTCAGCTTATTGCAACCTCTGCCTCCTGGGTTCAAGCGATTCTTGTGCCTCCACCTCACGAATAACAGGGATTACAGGCGTGCACTGCCATGTCTGGTTAATTTGTGTATTTTTAGTAGAGACCGGGTTTTGTCATGTTGCCTAGTCTGGTCTGGAACTCCTGGTCTCAAGTGATCTGCCCGCCTCGGCCTCCCAGAGTGTTGGGATTAGAGATGTGAGCCACTGCACCAGGCCACTTCAGCACACCAAGAACACAGGGAAACTGTGAAGTAGCAAAGTGAAAAGGTATATAACAGTCCATTTACCTCCACTTTAATATCAAAATAATGATATTTTAATATAATTAATTTAATATCAAAATAATATTAAGTGAATGATTCCATAATGAATCATGGAATTCATTTGAATGATTCATTCCATTCATTTTCCACTAAGAAAATTAGAAAACATTCTTTGATGTTAGCAGCCAACATCCACATCTTATCAGGTCTATGGGATTGGTAATGGGAAACTGAAATATGCTAAACAGTACCTCTTATTATCCTGCTGGAAAATCTTTCTATGCTGAGGGACAACTACAGAAATATTCACCAAAACTATCTGAGGGGGAAAACCCCTATCCATTACATGTAGAATATTAACACCTACAAGGTGGAGAAGAGAGAGGATGGATAAGTTCATTAATCTAAATTAAGCATATCCAGGTCACTGGCTATGGCAGATACTTGTTGGGGCACACATACCCCAAGTCACTCTTCTTAAAAATTACCTAATGTTTGTTCTGGCATTCTCTGATCTCCACCCTGCGGGTGTGTTGGGGGAATCTGCCCTGTGGCCAGCTCCAAAGTCCAATCCTGTTTGACAGAGACAGAAAAAAAAAAAGAAACCCTAAATGACCCAGAGAGTGGCTGAATCAGTCTAATTCTGTAGCTCACCATACCTCTAATCTCTTCAATTATATAAGCCTTTATTGCTTAAGCCAGTCAGCATTCAATTTTCTGTTCCTTACCATCAAAGTCATCCTACCTGCTGCATTGGAAAAATCTACCGCACATCCCTGGGTGCATTATAATGAACCTTTCCCTGTGGGAATAAGACAAGATCAAATAAACAAGTAAACACTGGGCAGGAACATTGCAAAAACACTAATAATCCTTTTTTTTTTTTTTCCTGTAGACTGCAATGCACATAGCATGCATTAAAAATCCTGAGAAATATCTAAAGCCAGAAAAGCTATTTAACGGTTTAAACCGGTTATCTAAGTTGATTTGACCTTGGTATTACTAATTACACAAAACCAAGTAATATCCTACCTTCTGACATACATACTTTGGGGCCATAGTATTCATCTTCATGGCAATTAAGTTGATTCTTAGTTATATGCATACAAAGCCTGTTAATTTTTAAATCCACACTAATTTCTCTTGCAATCTGGAGCCTTGTTGGAATATCTCCCACTGCTTTCAGCTGCTGCCTGAGCAAATTAGCATGCATGTAATCCTGAACAAAATAGATTGAGCAAAGCGAATCTGTGGCCCCCAAAGTTATGTTACATGAAAATACAGAGGTCTTTGGAATCACCGAAAAGTTCTGGGCTATATGTGCATTTCTGTCCTCAAATGCAAAGATGTCCCTATATCTTCAATATCAAGAGTGTAGGGTTTAAGAGCATAGTTCCAGAGTCAGAGACTATGTTAGTTCAACTCTTGGCTCCTCCACTTTTAAATGTGTCGACTTGGCAAGTTTATTTCCCCAGTCTCAGGTCCTTATTATAAAATGTGAGTTATGATAGACAGTATGTAAAGTCTAGCGTGGATATAAAAATCAAATTATTGTAATAATAATTCATCTAAAGCAGGCAACACAGTGCCTGACACATAATAAATGTACAACAGATGTTTCTTGCTGTGATTGTAATACCTGCAATTGATACTGAAAAGGAAAATAATTAATGCATGAAAAAATGTATCTTCCCAAAGATATATCAGGGCTTCAGGGAAAAGAAATGTGAATTAAAGTAATAATAACTCTCAATATAAAGTGAGTGGATCCAACTTAAAGTTAAACATTAATTCTTGATTATTTGCTTTGGGAAGAGGAAAGAACAGAGTACATTAAAAATAAATAATACCCCAACAACTCATAAACCCAATAACTACAGCACAGCTTCAACATGTCTTAGAACAGAATTCCCAAAACATTGATTGACCCATATACAAATTAAGTTTAAAACTTATTCCATAATGAAATCTACAATCTTAAAAACCAGGATTTCAGATGATCAGTATCATTAAATGAGCACACAAATTCAAAACTGTGCAGATTTGCAGCTGACCTATAACAGAAATAAATGAACTAACTAGAGATAATTCCTTTACTGGGCTTCCATCTAAAGCTAAGCTTTACTTAGGCTTTCAAATTGTGGCACTTACTTCCTAAATCAGATATGCGACCAAAACTGTCCACTTTTGTCAACTGTCAGGAAAACTGACAAAACGAAGTTCACAAAGATGAAGCAGGGAAGAAAATAGCAATTTGACTTGCAGTCCACTCTCAGTTTTTCATTTTATGA
This sequence comes from Papio anubis, assembly GCF_008728515.1. NCBI lineage: Eukaryota > Metazoa > Chordata > Mammalia > Primates > Cercopithecidae > Papio > Papio anubis. Next base: position 107,228,330 of record NC_044979.1, read on the forward strand.
AAAATTTTATATACACATATATTTTCCAAAGTTATGGAATATGGTTTAGAATCTCAGGAATCCCATTCTCATTGAATAACTAAACTAGGAGAATAAGAAGTGTCACACAGTGACAATGCCACTGTCAGGACTTACTGAACCCCATAAAGGACCCATGGCCACCTCACCCAGAAGAGCAGGCTTGTGCACGCACACGCACAGACTACGGTATGAATGGTGCCCTGGGCAATGCATAATCTCCATTTCTTAGATTTCCACCCTAAAAGGAGGGCCACATTTGCTTAGAACAGTTCAAGGCCTAGATTCTCTGGAATTTTCCCAAGACAGTTACTTTGCATTTGCTTACAATTTGAAAGCCTAAGTAAAGCTTAGCTCTAGATGGAAGCCCAACGAAGAAAGTATCTCTAGTTAGTTAATGTATTTCTGTTATAGGTCAGCTGCAAAGAGTAGCCTACGAGATTTTAATCAAGCAAATACTTGGAGCAAAATGAGTGCTGACAACAACCTTGTAAGCAAAATTTGTGTGCAGGTGAGTCAGAATGTGTTTTGTGGCACTGAAAGAGTTAACCACCAGTACTATCAACAGTGTTTACTTTTGTGTTTGGCTCATTCACTTCTTCAATTTCTCCACAAACCTAGCTTATGAAATCAAATGACTGCAAGCCTAGCCATAAACGCTAAACCCCTACTGAGCACTTTCTGTGAGCGGGATACTCTGCCAAGCATGATTTCATTTAATTCTCTCAACGATCCTAGAAGAGGGCACCGTTTTACAGTCAAGGAAACTGAGGCACAGAAGTTTTGCTGGTGGACACACCACTGAAGAGGGGATAGAAAGATTGGACCAGAGGCAGCTGTTATGCATGGAAAGATGTCCCCTGAGAAAGACACGTTGAAGTCTTTTCCTGCTATTTGTGAATGTGACCTTATTTGGAAACAGGTCTCTGCAGATATAATCAAATTAAAATGAGGTCATCTGGGCAGGTGCTAACCCACTAGGACCGGTATCTTTATAAAAAGAGGAAGATGTCTACCAAAAAAAATGCAAAAATTAGCCAGGTGTGGTGGCACACACCCATAGTCCCAGTTACTCGGGAGGCTGAGGCAGGAGAATCGCTTGAACCTGTGAGGCAGAGGTTGCAGTGAGTGGAGACGGTGCCATTGCACTCCAGTCTGGATGACAAAGCAAGACTCTGTCTCAAAAAAAAAGAGGAAAATGTCATGCAAAGACAGACACACAAGGAGGCAGCCATATGAAGACGGAGGCACAGCCTGGAGTGATATTGCACAAGTCTAGGACCACCTGGGGCCACCAGAAGCTGGAAGGGGCAAGGAAAGAGCCTCCCCTGGAACCTTCAGGCCAACTCCTTAATTTTGGACTGCTAGTTTCTAGAGCTGTGAGAGAACAAATCTGTATGGTTTTAAGCCATGCAGTTCATCAAAAGATGTTAAGGGAGCCCCAGGAAACAAAATCGGCATTGCAGGCTCTCCCCAGCTACTCTTTCCTGCCTCCATTTTCTGTCCACTTGACCTGACCTATCTGCCAAGAGACAGAAACCAAAACCTTCATTCCACATTCTTTTTGTTTGTTTGTTTGTTTTTGAGACGGAGTCTCGCTCTGTCGCCCAGGCTGGAGTGCAGTGGCCGGATCTCAGCTCACTGCAAGCTCCGCCTCCCGGGTTTACGTCATTCTCCCGCCTCAGCCTCCCGAGTAGCTGGGACTACAGGCGCCCGCCACCTCGCCCAGCTAGTTTTTTTGCATTTTTTAGTAGAGACGGGGTTTCACCGTGTTAACCAGGATGGTCTCGATCTGCTGACCTCGTGATCCGCCCGTCTCGGCCTCCCAAAGTGCTGGCATTACAGGCTTGAGCCACCGCGACCGGCCTCCACATTCTTTTTTTGGATTCAAGATTGCTACAGACAGAAAGTGCAGCACATTTTGAACTGTCTTTAGCAGTGTGTTTTTTAAAATTAATTTTCACATTAGAGCATTCTACCCCTAAGTATTTTCTAGATCAGCTCAGGCATCTCTGCTCCCCATACCTCTACCCCTGCCTGCAGCACCACAGTACTCCAAGCAGTTAGCAACTTCAAAACAAATTTTCTAAGGCAGTACCTGGTGGCCTGGCCCGGTACATTGCAATAAGGTAAGGCCCGTAGGGAGATTCCAGAATCTGGAACTGGATCTGCCCAGGCCCCAGGGGTAAGCAAGACCTCTGGCAAGGAGAGAGAGCTTCAGGAGCGGGAAGAGAGTGTGCTGTGCCAGTGGAACTCTGTATCTGGTGAACAGCAACACCATGGATGCATCAGAGTCAGCTCGGATCACCTGGCCAGCATCTGCCAGTCAGATGCTGACCTGCAGAAGTCTCAGGCAGGGCCAAGCGTGGAGATGGAAAATCCAGAAACACACAGGTGCAGGCAGGCAGAATCAGAGAAGTCATCTTGCAGGTATTATAAGGAGGTGTCAGTCACTAGGTTAAGCGTGGGAGCAAACTGCAGCTTCTGCAGTGAAGGGGGCAGTGAGGCAAGATGAGGATGGTAAGAGTCGAGTGCCCATCTCTCAGGGTGCTGCAGAGGCTAGGATTCAGGCACTTGTAACAAGACTAAGCAGCTACGGAACATGAGTCGAGGGAAGAAGAGCACCCAGCGTGATTGGGGTCTCTCCAGGGTTGGGTCCCAGGGTCCTAGAGACTCACCCAACAACCCCACCCCTACCCCCCAGGGCTGAGCCCGCAGAGGAGGATGTAGCAGGGAGAACAGAAACAGCCCCTCAGGATGCAGGCAGGCTCTGACCCAATGTGGACTTCTAAATGCCTTAGCTGAAATGCAGAAAGCATTTTCTGGTAGAATAAGGCTAGGTTTCCAAGCTCAGAGAAAACCCAAAATAATACTCTTAAAATATTTGTAATTAAAAATCTAAATAGAAAACTATGCTAATTGAGAAGAGAGTAATATTTTTTACCTTTGTTAGAGTCCTTGGTGAACAGTAGAATAAATTAGGGGAACAGGAGGAAGAAGGCGGAGATGCTATCGGGAAATGTCAACATATTCATGGGTTGTTTGTGGTTGGATAGGTTTGTTTTGTTGAATCTGTTTTCTATTAGAAATGTATGGGTTTTTTTTTCTTTGTTGTCCTCTCAGGGTTGTTGTAAAATTTGATATGATAATATGTGATAACAGTTTGGAAACAGTAAAATGTTAGGGCAAATTAAGGCTGCAATATTGCCATTTACGTGGAAGGGTCAGAACTATCATTATTTAAATAATTGTACCTCAGGCCAGGTCCTGTGTGTGCCTCGTCTGTAAGTACTATAAAGATGAATAAAATTTGGTCATATGTGGATCATCGAGAGATGACCAGTGGTAACATTTTCATATCATTTATTTCAGTATTTTTTAGTTTACTTATTTTTACACGATTGAGTTCACACTATTTCACATCATGCTGTTTTCACTTATATGCATTTTCCCTTGCACAAAACATCTTATCATCATTTGTAATTGCTGCAATATTCCATTGCATGGTGATATAATTCAACCATTTACACCTGTCTTTGGAGAATGAGGATGTTTTCATGATTTACACATACCGAATATAAATCACTGGGGGCTTTCAGAGGCTGAGAGGTAAGGCCCCTGAGTCAAAGCACAGGACGAGTCTTGTGCTCTCAGTACCGATAGCCAAACTGCCTCCCAGCAAGGTTGCAGCACTGTTCACTCCAAGGGCAATGTGAGAATAGCTGCCCTGGCACACTTCAACGGCACAAAGTGCTCCATGGGGGCACCTAGCAAAGATGGTTTTATTAGGTTGTAAGAAGGGGAAAAACACATTTTATATTTGGCCATTAGGAGCAGAGATATATCACCATGAAGCTAAGAAACCGTAATCTTCAGAGCCTTTCACTTGACTGAGCCCTGCCCATTCTCATTCTAAATAAACCATTCACTTTAGTACCCAATTTTGTGTTATTTTCATAAAGTGGGCTCCACAAAACGTGGATGGATCCATCACTGTCTAGGAAGAACATTCGAGACTGTTCAATAAACCAGTGACACTTTCCACAAGCACAGAGCTAAATTACATTGCCCGGCCTTTCCTGCATGTGCCACAGCTGGGATTAGGTTCTGGCTAAAGGAAGGTGATATGCTGGCTAGACATTGATGCCCTGTGTAACTCCACTGACCACTTTGTTAGAGTACTTGGTGAACAGCAGAGTTAATTAGGGGAATAGGAGAATGTACTTCAAAGTGATCAAAAACTACACTCTTATTGTATTGTCACTGATATTTTGGGGTCATTTATAACAGCTTTTAGAATTAACTACAGTGACTAAAGCAAAGCCTTCCAAAACTTAGCCACAAAAGACCTGTCCATCCTGCTGGCTCTCTTTGGATGTCTGTATCACAACTGCCTTACTAATTTGGCATCTTTCATTCTTACTTCCAACTCAAGCAAGCATACTGATCTACACCACGTGTGCACACTTGTATCTGATGGCCTCAGATTTCATTGCTGGAAACCTGCTTCTGCCATGCAGTATGTAAAAGTGAAGCCCAGAACCCTAAGCCACATCTTCCTCTTAAAGTACACTCTGAGCAGTACAGACTAAGCTCTTCCTAATGAGGAGATGGAGCAAGTGGCAGAGTTAAACAATTTCCAGCAAACACTTTAGAATCCTGAGTTTTCTGCAAAGGAGCACAGATGTTCGTATCTCTGACAACAGCCAGAAGCCTCTGCCAGGACATCAGCCCATTTCAAGAGAAAAACAGACACAAATACTAAGTATATGCCAAGTTTCCTCTCAAATAGCTTTTCCCCCTGTTTTCTTATTTCATCCAGTTTGACGTTCTTTTTACCTTGCCCACCATATATTTTGTGATCTCCCAGTGCTCACCCATTTTGCAATGATCAGCCAGAAGGCCTCAAAATTGCTTGCACCCTTCTGAAATACATTCTGCTCTATATCCAACAACTTCCTCAAGCACCTTATCAAAATATCACATGTTCCTTTGGGCCACAATTAATGTTCTCACCCCAGATGCTATAAATCTTTCCCTGTGAGGATAGTCCTCATGATATCAAAGCTAAGAACAGTTAAGCCTGGAGATTCTCGAATATAATCAAAACTTCTAAACGCCAGGCTGTTTTGAAGCCAGCACATCAATTCATTCCTGGATTCTCAGGGGCTGAATATGCAGCAAATGGATGAAGTTGCAAAAGGAAGGGGTGGAAAATTAAAGGCTTTATCAAAATGAGATTGCAATGGATTTCTGAATATTCTTCCAACAGACAGGGATAAAAACAGCCACGCATTATAGACTTCAGCAGAAGAGGGCTGGCCAGAAGCATTAACCATTCTCATTGGTCCAAACTTGCCCCTCTGCTTGGAGTTTACAATGCAGTGGGACTTAACCACAAGGAGCTGGGGCCAAAAGTGACAGGCAGTGGTGTTTCTGACCTGAATGGGACCAGGAAGCCAACCTATCTTCCCAAAATGTAGACAACGGGTGCCTCTGTCCCCATACAAAGGATGACCTTTAAAGAATGCAGTTCCCAAGCCAATTGCATTGTGCAACTGAGATATTTGTGGTCTCGTCTGACTGGTTAGCTCTCATGCTTAGAACATCTGGCTAACAAGATTAAAGCCTATCCCAGGATAAGAAAATTAGCTTTCCTCTATTTCAACACCACAGACTCATCCTCATCCCAATTTGAAACAGCTACACAAAGCAGGCAAACAATATTTATTGATTATCCATTATATGCATAGCATCGAGGAATAAATTCAGTGGGGGAAATGAGCCTGCATTATTCATCAAAGTCTTTTCCAGCCCTGGAAGAGTCTTATTTCTGTGAGTTTAGAAAAAGAATTTACATTTCTCTGGCCAAAAGGTTGGAGTTATTGGCTTAATTCATCAGCTTTTCTTTTCCCCCAAAAAATCTGTGCTTCACTTTGGCCTAAGGGACCTGGTACAAGTCACAACACATCAGCAACATTAATAGAGAAGCTCGTGTGGCTTTTCTGCTTCTCTTAGAGGATTCAGCTGGTCGCAGGAATATACAAGACTTTCAGGGAATTTTGTTTAGTCATGAAGCAAATGGCTTTCATAATTTTAAATGTTGTGATGGATTTTAAAACACTGAAACAGGTCTACAAGTAGATAGATGAAGCGGGCAACACTTACCTTCCTATTTAGAAAAAAACAGTTTTAAAATTCATTTACTGATTGTGTAAACTCCAAAACGTTTTCCAGTAGTGACGCACTGCAAGACTTCTTTGGAAATCTAAAAATCAGACAAGCATGATGCCACACCAAATGAAGTCATGATGTCTGAAGATACCTCCAAAGGCCATTTCAGACTCTCTGGGCTTGGGGGAAACCATTTAGATACTTTTCTACCTATAGTTCATAACAAAAGCTACCATTTATTGGCCACATCCCATGAGTCAAGCCTGTTAAGTCTGCACAGCAAACTCTAGAGATCTGTATTGTTAACCCCATTTTACAGATGGGAATAGAGATTCAAAAGCATTACTAACTTGTTTAAATTTTCGTATCTGGTAAACGAAGAAAATGGGATTCAGGTCCCATTCCTTCAGGCTCCTGGTGCCATGCTCTTAGTGAGGCACTAATGTCTTCCGTGTTATAGGTTGTCACTCTAAAATATATAGGGGAAAACATGGCACCATTTCCCTTCAGTAACATATGTCATAATTTCATCAAATATTCCTCTTATAACCTACAGTAAACTACAGATATGATTAAGCCTGTGTCTCTTTACCTAATGTCTAAAGATACTTCTGAGGCTAAATAAAACTCACAGCTGGCCAGGCACGGTGGCTCACGCCTGTAACCCGAGCACTCTGGGAGGCCAAGCTGGGAGGATCACCTGAGGTCAGGAGTTTGAGACCAGCCTGGTCAACATGGCGAAAGCCCATCTCTACTAAAACTATAAAAATTAGGCAGGTGCAGTGGCGGGTGCCTGTAATACCAGCTACCCGGGAGGCTGAGGCAGGAGAATTGCTTGAACCTGGGAGGCAGAGGTTGCAGTGAGCTGAGATTGTGCCACTGCACTCCAGCCTGGGTGACAGAGCCAGACCCCGTCTCAAAGAAACAAACAAACAAACACACAAACAAAACCCTCACAGTGTTCTACTGTATATCATTTTTGAAACACTGATTCCTATTTTTTTAATACATGTGTTTGTCCCTTTTCTGCCAGTAGTTTATTTCACTCTGCATGGCTTTATGGATCATACCAAAATCAATTTCTTCTCAGGGAAATACTGCCTTGGGAAAACTTAGGTTTCCACAAGAAACCTAGCAAATAATTTGACAGATAGTGTCCGATTCATTATCCTTTCTCTTTTTAAAAAAATGAATGCCCTCTACCAGAGAAGCCACATTTCTAATCACTAAAATACCCATCTCTGAAAGTGATGATGCCCTTCCCTTAAACTAAATGATCTCTCTGGATGAAGTGTGTGTCAGTACTTGCTGGGGGCTACGCTGGGTGGTCATCCTTGGACCTCATGGGTAGGGGTCTTTCTAAAGCAGGGAGTCCCCTGTGGAATAGAGATCAAGGTCCAGTGGGGCACTTGCCCTCTTCCCAGGACAACAAAGAGAACTAAGAGGCCAGGACATGCCACCAACAGATCATCATTTCCGCCAGAGCAAAATAGTCTTCGTCAGCCGCAAATTCTTTCAAGAAAAAGATAGGCAAGTAGAAAAGCCATATGCTTTGATCTTCTTTACCCTTCCTGCCAGCACTGACCACCTGGGCAGCTCCAAACCTCCAGTCCAGTGGACTAAAAACTTCTCATACGGTACTAATATTAGCCAGTTTTCTTATGCTAGAATCAAATAATGCCAAGAAAGCTATCATCCTTCCGTGAGTCCTTCTCAGTACTCATGGGCAGGGATTCAGTATCTCACAGTAGGCTACATAGTTTAGAAAATTGCTAGATGGATGGAATGCCCCATACTCACAGGTATGAGCTGATAAGATTCTGAGTCCCATCCGTTTTGCATCTGAACAAACTATATACACTCCTCAAGAATTCATCAATATTAGCAATTGGGCTAGGCCTTAGAGATTCTGGCACATTAGCAAAATGGTCAAAAGCCTGGGAATCAAAATATGGCTGTGATCTGAAAATTCCAGCCAGTGACACAATTTAGGAATGCCGAAAAACCTACAGAGATGATTTTCAAACATTACTCATGTCACAAATAATCTGTCCTGTAATGAGCATTCGAGGTCAATGCTGTTCAGAACCAGGTTTCTTAGCAAGGCTGACCAAGAGACCTATTTCAATCTGGGGACCTCTCAGAACATTTTGTTTTAAACATCCCAAAGAGTAATACACACTAGAACTAATAATTATCCTATTATTATTTTTAATAATAAGAATAATAAACCATTTTGTTATAGAATGGGAAAGATTCCAATCCATCAACAGCTTATTCAACAAATATTTATTGAGCCTGTGTTATTGCTGCCTCATACTAGAAACTGGGAAAACAAAGATGAAAGATGAAAAAGGCAAGCCCTCTCTGCCTTGAGAAGACCCAGGAAATGCTGGGGTTTCCAGTCTTCATAGATTTATGGTTTTCTTAGTCAATTCAGGATGCTCTAACAAAGTACCATAGACTAGGTGGCTTATCAACAACAGAAATTTATTTCTCATAGTTCTAGAGGCTGAAAATGTGAGATCAGGGTGCCGGCAGGGTTGGGTTCTGGTGAGGGCACTCTTCTGGGCTGTGAACTGCCAACTTCCCATTATGTCTCACATGGCAGAAAGAGTAGCAGAGAGCTCTCTTGGGTCCTTTTTATAAGGGCACTAATGCCAGAGGGCTCCACCCTCAGAACCTAAGGCCCTCCCAAAGACCCCACTTTCTAACACCATCATATTGGGTATGAGGATTTCAACATAAGAATTTGGAGGGGTGGGGGTGTGGGCACAAACATTCAGTCCATCATGATTGTTATCCAAAATTATTTACATGTGGCTCCTATTATCTGTGTCTTGTCTACTGGTTCAGTGCTATACCACCAATTCCCAGCATGCTTGGCACATGGGAGGCACTGCATGTCTATCTGTTGAATGAATAAATTAATTAATGACATAAGCTCTGCCAACAGCTAGTTTTGGCTTTGGCCAAGTAATCCCAAACCTCAGATTTCCCATGTGTAAAATGAGTTTAAAACGTTAGCTTCCCCAAATAGGTGCTCCACAGAGTACTGGTTCTGCAAAATGTAATGGGTTTTATTGGAGAAAAAGGGAACCTGTGGCTAAGTGATTTTGAAAATCATCAATATTACAGAAGAAAGCTGATTTCTAACTGAGTCTTCTCCATCTGTAATATGCTGATATACTGAGAACTTCTCAGGGGATGTTCTAGGCAGAGTCCCCCTCTCCAATGAGGCTATAAAAATCATCATTTGCAAGTCTCCAGAACAAGGCTCTGGACCCTCATGTCTAGCAGTTTAGCACCAACAAAAGGATCCATTCTTCAACATTTTCTTTGATGTGAACTATTCTCAGGGAGCTGAGATGCACAGAGGTGTGGTCCCTCCTTCACCGCAGCTCTTTCTGGCTCTATGGCCCTGGGCAAGTTACTCAACCTCTCTGAACTTAGAGTTGTCTTCTCTCTCTTTTTTTTTTTTTTTTTGCTGAGATGGAGTCTCATTCTGTCACCAAGGTTGGAGTACAGTGGCACAATCTTGGGTCACTGCAACCTCTGCTTCCAGGGCTCAAGTGATTCTCCTATCTCAGCCTCTGAAGTAGCTGGGATTACTGGTGCCCGCCACCAAGCCCAGCTAATTTTTTTATTTTTAGACGAGACAGGGTTTCATCATGTTGGCCAGGCTGGTCTCAAACTCCTGACCTCAGGCAATCCGCCTTCCTTGGCCTCTCAAAGTGCTGGGTTACAGGCGTGAGCCACCACACCCATCTTGTTTGCTATAAAATAAAATACTAGTAGCAATTAATTCAAAAAAGGCCTGTAGTGAGAACTAAATGAGATAGCATATATAAATCACTTGGTACTATTCACAGGAGACGCTCTGAAAGGTCAGCTCTCCTTGTTATTATTCACAAACATATCAGCATTTCATCTGGATTCCAGTTTCAAGGTCACCAACAGGTAAACTTTGGCAAGTCAGTCCTTGTCTTGCCTCAGAAGTGGCACAGACAAAATCCAGGTTTTGGTTTACATCAGTGTTTCCCAAACTCTAGTTCTTCAAAGACCATTTCCCAGCCCTATTTTACTCAGTATTTCTCTTACAATTATTGCATGTTAGTCTCATCCTAAACAAGGAAATCTAGGAAATCACAGGTTTGATGTACTTGTTATTCTTTTTCCAAGACATATGAAAATGAATAAAAAACTATTTAAATACTTCTTAAAAGCCAGCATTAGACCTAACTCATTTTCATTGCCATACACCGAGAAACATTTACTCAGGATTTTTATCCAAGATCCTTCTGCTAAACAGATTCTACATCTTTTTTTCCTGAAAAAAAAAAAAAATCACAAACTAACCTTCGCAAACACTAACCTGAGCCTCCTAAGGCAACCCAGTAGTTCAGACCACAAGGGGGTCTTCTTTAGAAACTAGATTCAAATTTAGTTGCTAAACTAAACATCTGAACATCAGAGATCACAGAAGGTGTGGAGATGACTCGATGGCTTTCCAAAGAATGACATCAACTTCCAGAATACAGTGACATCTCTGTGATGTGCTACATTCGCTGAGATATGAGGAGACGTTTTTAAAGATATCTTTCAGGCGAAGACTTTTTCAAATTCGAAAACTAAAATTCACAAAAAGTCATTGCTCTCCCTCCAGGAAAAACACCTGCTGTAGAACTCTTGCAGTTCTGCGTGGAAGAATCCTGTCACCTCAGTCTGGGTCAGCAGTGACCAACACCGAAACGTGTCACAGATCACTCCAATGGGAATATCACCATCCTTCAGAGGCCACCAAAACCAACACCACTATTGGATGGCTGAAAACCTATACAAATATTTTAGATTCGTCATAAACAAAATGACTCAGGATGATATTCTGCAAACATTTTATGGATTCCCAAACATTAAGCCTTTTCAAAAGTAAAAGTGAGCATAAGTGGCAATGGATAATATCGTGATTTTTGCTTTTAACTGCAATTATTCCTAAGCCCTTTTAATAGCTGTCACTTACTCATTTCTAGGCTGTAGCAAATTATAGTAAGAGGAGAAGGGAGCTGACAGCTCATTTCTTCTGTGAATGGCATGCTCCTCCATTTCTGCAAGGCCTGTGGGCCCCGCTTTATGGCACATTCACCATCCCCAGGAAAATCCTGCTAAAAGAAGCAATAAAGACAATAGTGCTCAAGTCTCCCAGCTTGGAGGCTTTGGGTACTCCAGCAGAGTTTCCCAGGCCTCCATGCATTCTGATCAATAGGGGAGAAAAATAAGTTATCCCCATAGATACCCCAAAGGCATTTTATCTTTTTATCTACATGAAGGACGCATGCTTAGGGGGTGTGTGTGTGTGTGTGTGTGTGTGTGTGCACGCACACATGTTGGAGGGGAACAGAGGCAGTTAGTTTCATTTGAAAGGAATTAATAATGCAGGTATTATTAATATCATAAACCTTATCCTCTCAGGACACACATCCCAGGGAAAAGAGAGCTAGGTCAAAGGCACAAGACAGTCCATAAAAAATAAAATATTTTTGAATCTAAAATAGTACCTAATAAAAAAAAACTGAGTGATCACTTTTGGCACCTAGAAAATGGTGCAGCCTGTCCCTAAATATTAAAGTAGTACGAATACAAAAATAGCTTTTAAGAGGAGCTTTCAGAACTCGAGCTAATGAATCCAGTTTATGTTGCTGCTTAGCAGTCTTGACGAAATGGAACATTTGACTCCTGACAGGGATTGGGCAGAACCAGCTAACCAATGTGTACATGCCTGGAGCCAATCTCATCTGTGTCACCAGAGCGACCATCAGAATCCAGAACCTTGTCATGACATTGTAATATTGGCTTTTTTTAAGTCAACATGTAGCCTAAAGATCAGAACAATCAAACGAAAATGTGTATTAGAAAGACCCCTAGGAAATATTTTCCACCACACCTTCAGAAATGCAAAGTCCCAACAGATGAAAGAGCAATCCTGAAATTAATTGCTGCTCAGAAGATCAGCTTTTTACTTTTTAATTAACATTCTGTCCTTAATCCAAGAGCCAGAAGAAAAACATACGATGTATAGTGCTTACGCACCTCTTATGGGGAAGTGTTAACCTTTCTTCCTCAGCCTTTCTCTATTTTCATCAAAATGTGTTTAAATTTAAGATGCAGTCTTGGCAGAGTGTGTAGCTCAGTGATGCAAATAGTGTGGGATGGTGCCACCCAGAACTCTGTGTGTGGGAGAATAACTAGGAAATCAACTTTCCTTTTCTCTGTGCAACTCTATTTCATCCAGAGGAGGATGTAGGCACACGTACTGCGGGTTGTTTTTGTTTTTTTGTGTTTTTTTTGTTTTTGTTTTTTTCCAACTGGGCAAGGGAGGAGGTATAGAGAGGAAAAGCCAAGTGACATTTTGGAAGGATTTGCAAAACACCTGGGTTTAAACTGTCAGGATCCAACTTGTCTTCTTCCCTGCTTACCTCCTTCAGTGATTCCACATCCATTCTGGGTGCTGCAAATTAAGAGATGGAATAGTTACCTCTGTAACAGTCATAGATGTGGTAGGAAGAGGCTGGCACAGATCAGGCATCACAATGAGCAATCCCAAATACGTTGGAGTGATTTGTTTGAAACATCTCTTAAATCTTTCCTAGAGGTGCTAACAGGCAGGGAAAAAAGGCTGATCTTCAGTTTTACCATTCTCCCATCTGGTCAGCTCTGAAAATCCCCTCCTGGGCATATTCTACATGCCAGGCAGTAGGCAGAGCACAGAGGATGCACAGATGACTGGCTACGATACCATCACTATGTTCAGGTGCTCTCAGGCCAGCAGGGGAGATGGGAGAAGTGAATGAACTGATGCGTTTTGTTTTTGTTTTTCTTTCTTGCACAGAGGCATGAACTAATAATCCCCTATGGAGGGCTGCTCAGTTAGAGGCCAAGAAGGTTTTCTGAGAGAGACATTTAAGATGGCATTAGGATGGATTTGTGTTTGGGATCCATCAATCACATCTAGCACCCTCCCTCTACATTTATAAATAGCTGAGAAAAATTTGGCATTGAAGCAGAGCCCAGATGATAGTCAGGGTCAGTCCCAAGAATAGGGCCCTGGCCTCTTGATTCCAAATTCAATGTCTGGACCACCAGTCCCTGAAGAGCTCCACTAGGAACATCATCTTCCTTGAAGCACGTCTTTGGCCAACAGGACACAGGCCTCTTCTGCCATCCCCACCTGGTTTCTGCCTGCATGACAGCATCAGCCACGCATTACAGCTGTGCCCATTGCAACCTCATCTTCCCCTGCAGAGGGCAAAGGCACTCCACATGTATCATCATTTCCTGGCCTCAAGTGCTCAAAGAATGAGTTAATGAATGAAGTCCACAAATAGGACTCAGAAAAGGCACTCCTCAGAGGCGATGGGAAGTATAAAAAAGGTCGCCTCTCCCAGACAGACTTTATTTTCTCTGAACAGACAAAAAAACCAAAATCCAGAAATCAAACTGCGGTACTGAAAAACACAGCAAACTTGAAATTTAAGTCTTAATGCAAAGGACAGAAAAGGCTGTGACATTTTTTTGCAGACACAACCTGTTTAAATGAAATGACATTTTTTTCCTACAAAAGCTGAAATCAAGTATCTGTTTCAGATTGTCAGCAAACTTGAAGGGCATAAGAAGCCAGACAGGAACAGTGTGCTCTGTGAGCTCACCGCTGACTCCTAATTCCATCCCTTTCAACCAGGGACAGCCTCTGGCCACAGAATTTTGGAGCAGAGGTTCAAAACTCCTACATCCTCTCACATCTACTGTGTGCCGGCCAAGGCCAAAGAACTCTGCTGTTCGTTGATTATATTTTTTCACTTTATCTTGACAACCACACACTGGCATCATTTCCATCTATACAAGAGGAAACAGAAGCTACGAGAACTTAATAAATTTCCCCCAAGTCACAGAGCAAGTGAGTGGTGATTAATCTCAACCTGGATCTGTGTGGGTCTGGATCCCACAAGGCAGCTCAGGGAAGTGTCTAAGGGAACAAATGGGAGCAAGCCTCGGAACAGGCACAGAGCCTAACTGAGCACTTTCTAGTGTGGCATAGTTACCTTAATGGACAGCAAGGTCAACATGGCCATCAGAATAGTGTACCTTGGCCAGGTGCAGTGGCTCATTCCAGTAATTCCAGTGCTTTGGGAGGGCCAAAGCAGGAGGCTAACTTGAGGCCAGGAGTTTAAGACCAGCATGGGCAACACAGCAAGACCTCACCTCTTCAGAAAATAAAAAGATTAGCCGGGCATGGTGGTGCGCGTCTATAATCCTAGTTACTCAGGAGGCTGAGGTGAGAGGATGGCCTGAGCCCAGGAGTTCAAGGCTGCAGTGAGTTATGACTATGCCACTGTACTCCAGCCTGGGTGACAGAGCAAGACCATGTCCCTAAAAAATAATAATAATAATTAATTTAAAAAAGAATAGTCTAACTTGCACAGGGCTATACTGTTGGCTGGATGATCATAGTATTTCAAAAAGTGGGAATAGATGAGAAGCCTACTAAATTTCTACTTGATGTGTATAAGTGGAAAAGTCCTAGGTCAAGTGAACAAAAGTCTAATCTGAATCATGAAAACAGTCATGGTCCCTCAACCAATCCTCAGACGTGAGAGTCAGTTTACAGTGAGTTTACACAGGCTCAACTAGAATGAAAGGAAGGCTGGGTCCCTTTGAAATAGGGCCCTGGTACACTGCCAAAAGTGTATTCGTTAATCTTTCTCCCAGCCTTCCCCAAGAAGACCTACGTACAACCTTTTACCAGGGTAACTGCGCATTGGGGAAAAAGGAAAAATCAGACGTTTTGGGAACTAATGGACAATGGCTCTGAATGAACACTGATTCCAGAACACTCAAAACATCACTGTGGCCTCAGTTAGTAGGGACTTATGGAGGCCAGGTGATCTACGAAGTTTCTTTGTTTGTTTTTTTGTTTGTTTTTTGTTTTTTGGTGTTTTTGACACGGAGTTTCACTCTTGTTGCCCAGGCTGGGGTGCAATGGTGCAATCTCGGCTTACCACAGCCTCCGCCTCCCAGGTTCAAGCGATTCTCCTGCCTCAGCCTCCCGAGTATCTGGGATTACAGGCATACGCCACCACGCCTGGATAGTTTTATATTTTTCGTAGAGATGGGATTTCTCCACGTTGGTCAGGCCAGTCTCGAACTCATGACTTCAGGTGATCTGCCCACCTCGGCCTCCCAAAGTGTTGGGATTACAGGTGTGAGCCACCGCATCTGGCTTGATCTATGAAGTTTTAGTTCAGGTCCACCTCACAGTGGACCCAGTGGGTCCCACACCTCATCCTATGGTCATTTCTTAAGTTCTGGAATGCATAATTGGAATAGGCATGCTTAGCAACTGCCAGGTTCTCCACACTGGGGAAGCAAGGAGTTGTTTGGTTATTGTACTGAAGGAGAAAGGGGATGTAAAAGGTCTGAGAATGCGGCTCCAAAGGCCTGAATATGCTCCATTTCCAGAGTGAACTGAGAACACTTAAGTTGGGGGTTTACCATGTGTGTGCTACTTGGCTTATAAGAAATGGGCTCAGCTCTGCACTTGAACATCAGGATAAATTGTTCCAGCAATGAAGAGCCAAGACACTATCAAGTTTCCATTGCTAGCTGAAACCCCTGATAGCTGCTAGAAAAATAATATGCAATTATAGCCTAGAAACGTAAATTATCAAGGCCACGGTGCTCTCAGAATGTAATAAATGAAATGTGGGTAACCACACATGTGGTAAAAATCCCAGCCCCCAATGTGTATCACAGATGCCTAGTCACCCACAAGCACTGGGGAGGGAGGAAGGAAGAAACAGACGCTTCAAATTCAACACTGGCCGAACCGTGGATGAAAGGATGAAAAGCCAAGAAATCTTTGCTATGTTCTTTCCAGTTATGGTCTTCAAATGTCTATGCCCTGTAGGCTCTTGGGTGACTAGGAGAGAATTATAAGTAGACAAGCAAGTAAGAATACTTCTGCAGAGAGTAATGCAATGACAAAATGTTGGTTTCTTCTTCTGTAATGTTCATTTTATCTAGAGTGGATTTGGGCACAGTGGAATGACACTAAGGCAGTAACTGTTGACTCCTAGGGTTAGGACATTGCACGGCCGTGTGCCTCTCCAACACCCAGAGGCTCCTCAATCAGTGACCTTGGGTCTTCAGCAAAATTGGGGACAGCGAGAGTTACATGCCAGACATCCCTAAATAGAGTATCCCCAGGGCCCTTACTCAAAGACGAAGAAACCATTTTAAAGGACTGTGAAAAGGACGCAGCGCTCACATGCATGAAAAATAGTGCTTCTGTCTACAGACATTTACTGAGTACTTCTTATGGGCTCAGCCTGGGAACACCTGCCATGAGCCCTCCAGGCTACTCAGGGAGAAGGACATGAAACAGAGTGTGAAACAGCACGATCAATGCCAGCACAGGGAAGCACTTCATGTGTCCAAGGAGCAAATGCCAGAAGTCACGGAAGGTTCCCAGAGGAGGTGACCATCCACTCATATCATGTGATCCAGGCACTTCACTCACAAAGGAAGCCAGGGGCCTCTCTCCCCCAGCCCACCAAACTGCCGGACACCTCTGGCATGACTTCTGTTTTGCTTGGTGTTTCCCCTTAATATTCATTTCAACCTGATTTCACCTGATTCAGAATTCTGGGGTCTTATGCTCACTTGCAAGGGAAGAATCATGAGCCCACCTTATCCCTCACTGATGGCTTCTGAGCAGTATTTGAAGACGGGCAGTACTTGAAGACCCAGAAAGCAGGGTGCCTCAAGGAAAGCCCCCCAAAAGCGAATTCTTCTGGTGTCCCTGAGTCTTTATGTCTCTGAAAATAATTCCCTATTTTGGCAGTCATGAACTAGTCTCTCCCCTATACATGCCCTGTCTCCTGCTGCAGGGGGCAAAATAAGTAACACCTACAGAGGGGCTTCTCCTCTCCCCTCCTCATCAGGCCAGGCTAACCCACCCCCTCAGAACCCCTGCCTGCCCCCAAATCTCATCTGGGACTTATGAAACAAGATTTTTATTAAACGGCGACAAAGATGAAAAGTAAAATATCAGAGACACACAGAGAGTGAGCCACAGATCTGAGAAAACAGCTGCATATGAAAGGATTAGAAAATAAATGAAAAAAGTAACTCAAAGGATTTAGAATCCATTTCAGGTGCACTGGAAGAAAATCCCCCCAGGATTGGGAGAACAGATCCAGGTTCAAACCTGGGCAATAGGAGGTTCTAAGGAGGTTCCATCCTCTTCTAGCTGCCTGATTAGGTGGTACCTTGAGGTTTATAATTTCTTTTTACTCACCACTTTCTAGGATGATGCTTCTTGAAAGAAGAGAAAAGTGAAGTCTGGGACCACGTGCACTTGCATCACCTGAGAGGCTGCTAAAAATGTGGTTTCCTGGGTCCCCAGTGATTCTTAAGCATTCTGAAGTCTGAGAACCACAGAACTAGGTACTTCATCATTCCTAAGTGGTTGCATTACCCATGCTAAATCACTCTTTTAAATTGCTGTTTAAAATTTAAAGAAGATACTAGTGGCTAAATGGATTCTTTTAGAAATGGTTAGATTCTAACAGGAGTGATTGTACAGTCACATTGTGACCAATTTTAAATGATGTAAAATTTACACATTGAAGCCAGAAGGATCTTTTCAAAGCATAAATCTGATCACGTCACTCCCTTGGGTAAAACTCTTCAGTGACTTCCCTTTGCCCTTTTGATAAAAGCTCAGCCCCATGATCCCGATCAGCCCTCCTCGCCAGTCTAATCCACGGCTGGAGTGCTCCCTGCCTCAGGCACTCTGCTCCCCAGTTCCTGCAACATCCAAGGTCAGCCTTTTACACAGCCTTCACGTGCTAGTTGTCTGTACCCAGTAACATTCTTTCACCCTCCTCCCTGACCTCCCCGACTACATTAATCTCCCTGTTGTAGGCTCCCCCAGCATCAGTAACTTCCCCCTTCAACAGCCCTTAGCAGAGTTCAAACATCACACTTATTCGTGTGATCCTTTGATCAATGCATACTTCCTCCTCTAGTGTGTAAGCAGCCCGGCTGTTGTTGAAATCAACAACAGGCCTACTTTTCTCTCAGAAGGAGGCTCACCATTGTTTACGTATCACCTAGTACACCACACAGTACACAGCAGGTGCTCAATAAATACCTGTGAATTAACAAATGAATATTTCCGTTTGGTCCAAGTGCCGAGGTGTTTACAACTAATTGATCATAACCAGTTACGGATTTCTTTGTTCCTTCTCCACTACCACTGCTTCACTTGACTAGCCTTGAAAAAGAAAAAGGAGAAAAATAAAGAGTATTTCCGAATCAAATGCCGGAACAAATTCAGGCACACAGTAGCAATTAAGAATTTAAAATACTCTGATCCCTTTCCTGAAAGTTAAAGGCAGCGGTCTCTCCCCAGCCAAGGATTAAAGTCCTATGGTGGTTTCCCTCCCCCTGCATATGATCCAATACTCTTCAAAGCACTTATCACTTCTAATGGATGGACCAAACTATTCCTAATACAACTTCTGGGTTTCGAAAAGGTGAAACTCAACATTAAAACTACTGTTATGCCATTTCTCTGGGCCTTGCTTTGATCTAGTCATGAAAAATTGCCTTAAAGATATATGTTGAGATAAAAACAAATCTGAGAATTTTCACAACTTCTTGTATTTTCAGACACCCTCATCTGCCCGTCTTATCATTCCCAGGTCCAGACGCCGAGTCTCAGACTGTTTCGTTACACACTTGCACATGCTAGAATTGTTAGCAACACATTTGAAAAGATTCAACATGGCCCTAAACCAGTTGACAATAATTAGATGACAACGCTTGTGACAGTGGAAGGTTGTCTCACTGGGTATATAAAGAAATCTCTATTACGCGCTCTTCTCTCTACCACCCTCAGGCAGTCAGCCACAGCTGGGGTAATGCTTTGCTGTCCCGATCGTGCTCTTTTACGTGCTCCTGAGGCAGCAAATTGTTCACCATCCTTCACCAAGTAGCTCAACTCAACATAATGATGCAGTGTAACAGGTTCAACCGAGGCAAAAGTGACGAAAACTTGGCAGCAGGGGTATGTACCATATGGTATGCTGCAGAAAAGAGGGTATGGTTTTGAGTCTATGTGAAGTTGGGCAGCCAGCTTCCCAGACACCTGAATTTCCTCATCTGTAAAATGGGTACATGTTTGAAATCACTTTTAAGCTGCTAGATATTTCGGTATGAACATAACTCTCCAGTGAGTTACTGTAGATCATATTTCATTACTAAGTCTTCTTATGGGTCTTTAAACATATATTTACCACTGGATTCTATTTCAAGGTACACACCAATCCTGATATATAGAAAAGAGGCGTTGCTACACAGTGGACACTCTAGCTGCTGAATAACCCATGTTTACCACTCTCCTAAGTAAAAGAAAGTGACCAGAATTTTTTCACACTGAAGACTGTGTATTTGTCAGGTCCAATAAAGATTTACATACAGTCATTAGACAAGTGATTTTCATGACTATAGTAATGGAAGTCAAGGTGGAGACCAAAGGACATCATTTTCAAAGCACTAATTTGGAGAAGCAGTTTCTGTTTGGCACATGGCTGTCTGACACCCCTACTTCTATCCAGGGCATTTTAGTGTCTAGATTAAGGTTTCTCTCTTTTCAACCCACTCCTTAAAAGCTGTTACTAAGTGACTGTTTAATGGGTACATGAGCTACTGCTTAATGAGCTGGTGTGCTTGTAAGCTAGTTGCTGCCTTCCTGAAGAAGCAGTAAGTGGAAAAAGCACCCAAACAAACCGGCCATAGCCAGAGAGAATGATTGGAAATAGAAGCAGGTGGCTTCTACTTAGGTGGCCATAAAATGAATTGTCCGATCCAGGGCACTTTGAAAGTGAAAGCTGGTGTAATTGAATGTGCTGGGACAATGGGGCCACACTGGGTCTATACACTTGGGACTATAGACATTCTTCTTTTATTTTTCCACTTTTATCCCCAGGATAATTTCTAATCTGGTTGGCAGCTTGATCATCTGGCTCAGATTAAAGAAGGAAATGTAACACTTTACAACCACCCATCTGCCAATGAACATTTCAGCAGTCCCCTACTTGGTGGAAGGTTCCTAATGATTCAAAAAGGGACATTTCCAAAACACTATTGGACCCATTGACCCTCTTTTACATGTAACATAATCATATGAAACCCAGTTCAACTGAATGAAAGTCCTGCCAATTGCTCCTTCACTGTTACTCCAGTGACATGGGGTTTCTCCCAGGGCCCCTGTGCACACTTGGACAAATGCAAACAGCCCCAAAAGCTGGAATCAAGAAAAGGGAAAGAGCTCCAGTGGAGCCATCTCCATTCTCTCCCCTCAAAGTAAAAAAAAATTAATAATACAATAAAACAGTAAAATCTCAGGTTAGCTCAAATTGAACTGGACATATATCTATTTAGAAGAGCTTTCGCTTGAGAACCCTAAATTGCTAACTTGAGTCATTACGTCAGTTATTTTAATTCACAGTCAATCATAACTCATCCCAGTCTGTATTTTAACAGTTGGTACTTCTCCTGTACTGGTTTAAGTTTCATTTTTATTTAACAAATAGTAATCATTCATACGTATGAGGTACGATTGGATGTATTGATACATGCATACCTAAGGAATGATCAAATCAGGCAAATTAACATATCTATCACTTCAAATATTTAGCATTCCTTTGTGGTGGGAACATTTAAAATCCCCTCTTTTAGCTGTTTTGAAATATACAATATATAATTATTAACTATTGCCACCATGTTATGTAATAAAATCATCAGAACTTATTCCTCCTGTCTAACTGAAACTGTCTATCTGGCTTTGACCAACATCTCTTCTTTCCCTGCCAACCCCAACTTTCTTCTTGTTTTCTTGAAGAAAAGACATATTAAGCAAACTAATTCTAGTCAAGACTTTAGGAGGAGTTACCTAGGTCACTTGAAGAAAATTAAACACAAAATGCATGTTTTTATATGATTTTAGCAAGATAGTTTAATAAAGAACCTGACTAGAAACTACTGAATCAGTAATAATAACCTCAATAATAATAGCAAACCCAACCCAATGCTTTTAGGGTACGCTACTTTACAATCATGATTGCATTTAATCAGCTCAGCTACTCGAAGAGGTAGGGACTTACATTACCTATATTTGAAAGATGTGAAAACGAGGCCAAGGAAGGTCACTAACTTACCTGAAGTCACCCAGCTGTGTACTCAACAGGAGATCTGAACCCTCCATTAACAAGTGTGTGCTTATGTCGCTTTAAACCACAAAGACTCCTTTTCCTTTTTCCCAAATCCAATCAGTTAGCAAATCATTTAATTTTGTCATCAGTATCTATAGGCAAACACGGTGTGTGCAGGCCTGCCCATCTTTCCCTCTGTTCAGACTCTGGCTGGCACCCGCTGAGGGGCTCAGGCTGGAAGGTGGGGGCTGGGCAACCTGTCTCCAAGTTTCATTGGCACAGCAAGCACACTGCTTTGTTTATTTATTCATCTGACCAAGACCATGTATTTACTTAGGCAGGCCTAGCAGGAGCTCCCATCTTTCCCCTGCCCCTCCCTCCAGCTGTATCATCTAATCTATCCTCCAGGTTGCTCTCACTGGAATCCCACTGCATCTTTTCCTTGCCTAAAACCCTTTGGCTTTCATTTCTGCTCAATCCAAATGCCCAGCTCCTGGGATTGTTGATGTAAAGCCCCTCCAGACTGTCCTCCACCACCCTGATTGCTATATTCCCTGGACGTATCATATTCTTTCTTTTAATACTCAGCTTTCCAGATCTTTCTCAAAAGTCACTTCATTTGTGAACACCTACCTCTGTGATCTGCAATCACGGTAAACATACCTTTAGCATACTGTTATGACCATCTCTTAACAGATCTGCCTCTGTTACAGCCCTCCCTACCCCTTCTCCACATATGGAGTGCCCAGGCTACAGCATACAAATTGCAAGCAAAATGGCTGTAGAATGACTGAATGACTGAATGAAGCATTATGATCAGGGCTATAAGCCCAGCAATAGTTTGGCTTGAAAATATTTATATACGTTTCAAGGATAAGCCCAACATCTGTTTTTAAAATATATTACAATTAAAAAATAAAGCTTTGCTGTGCTTCTCTCATATAAACCCAAGCAAATGTTTCTCAAAAACCTTCAGCTGGAGAATGGACAGTAATTGAGAAAGTAGTTCTAATGAGTCAAAGTCGCTTCCTGGCAGTGCAGTAAGCCTAGAGATGATGGAGACATATTCATTCCTTGACAAAATGCTTAATTTCATGTGATTTGTGCTGACTTACTATAAAAGTGACAGCACTGGAGAAAACAGGATTTAGCAGCTGATATAATTGTTTCTTTGCTTCTAAAGGCCTTTCATTATTAGGAGAGCTGCATGGGTGTATGTGTGGTGTGTGTGTGTGTCTTTCTCTCTCACACACACATATGTACAGCACATTTATTATTTAATATATCAAATAATCCGTCCCATTCCCCCAAACCAAAATTTTTGAGTAGTGGTCACTTCCCAGAGTGGTCCACAATTGGAATAAGTGAGGCACAGGTCCACTATAAAGAAATCTAGGGGGCAGGCACAGTGGCTCACATCTGTAATCACAACACTTTGGGAGGCCAAGGCAGGCCAATCACAAGGTCAGGAGTTTGAGACCAGCCTGGCCAATATAGTGAAATGCCGTCTCTACTAAAAATACAGAAATTAGCCGGGCGTGGTGGCAGGCACCTGTAGTCCTAGCTACTCAGGAGGCTGAGGCAGGAGAATCACTTGAACCTAGGAGGTGGAGGTTACAGTGAGCCAAGACCATGCCACTGCACTCCAGCCTAGACAACAGAGGGAGACTCTATCTCAAAAAAAAAAAAAAAAAAGAGGCTGGGCGCAGCAGCTCACGCCTGTAATCCCAGCACTTTGGGAGGGAAAGGCGGGCGGATCACGAGGTCAGGAGTTCGAGACCAGACTGACCAACATGGTGAAACCCTGTCTCTATTAAAAATACAAAAATTAGCCAGGCATGGTGGTGGGCACCTGCAATCCCAGCTACTCAGGAGGCTGAGGCAGGAGAATCGCTTGAACTCAGGAGGCAGAGGTTGCAGAAAGCTAAGATCACGCCACTGCACTCCAGCCTAGGCGACAGAGCGAGACTCTATCTCAAAAAAAATCTAGGAATCTGTGGGGTGGGGCGAGTTGGGGGGTGGACAGGAGTCAAGTAAAAACCAGCCTGACTGAGTGTTATTGGAATTCACTCCTCACTTGACCAAAAATGAGCAATCTGACCAAACTCCTCCACTAGCTCTACCTCCCAAGCCACATGCTTTCTGAGGGCCAAGGGTAAAGTCAGCTGTGGTTATGCATTTGGGCTAAAGAGGCCAAAAACAGAAAAAAAAATTATTTTGAAATGGATTACTCTTCAAAATTAAGGGTAATTGTGTGTAGCAGCCTGGAAAATACAGCTCATCTAGCTCTGCCACTGAACCCCACAGCACAAAACTCTGGTGCTCTAAGTGCAATTCTGAACTGAAAAACAAAAAACAAAAAAAAAGGCACAAAGGGCGGAAGGAAGGGTGGAGGGTTGCTATAGGGCTGGTGACTTGTAAGACGGCAGCTGCCTTGGGGAGTGATAGCTAGTCTATAACCCAGCAATATTTCTATGGCACTTAAGCCACTCGATGGTATTCTGGACTACGATAGCAGCCAAGCAGAGAAGGTAAATAAAAGGCTGACAGATAATTGCATAAGAAAATTAACGTGGCAAGATTAGGACAGAAATCTAATGGACAAAGTGGGAAAGGATTTCGCATAAAGCAGTACCTTGAAGGCTTCTCCTTGACCTGCTGCAATGTCCTGGTCACACTAATGGAATATCAATATCTGTTACTATCCAACTAGTCAAGGTGGATTTGACAAGCAAAGGAGGAGGCACTGAACTCACTTAACTCATTCCCACACAGACATTTCCTTTGTCTTGTGACAAAGGCCTCTGAACAAGCCAAGCTGAGCTTTGCTACCCACCTTCCTCATTTCATTTATCTTATTGCCATTATGTAAAGTCAAGGCAGTAACCAGTGGTCAGAATTCAAAACCTTGTTAAGAAACTGAGACAAAAACTCACTAGTTACAGTGTTTTTCAGTCACAGGTACTAGGAAGAAACATACATGCAAACGAAACTTGAAAAACATTTGGATTAGAGAAACAATTGCAATATAGGAGGGAAGAGAACTAGAAAGGAAACTTGGAGAGCTGGAGGAAAGAAATGAACATAAAGAGTGAGTCCTCTCATTTGTTAATACACCACCTTAGACTCTAAGGAATAACCAGTAAGTAGAAAAGCAGGGCACTTATAACTGCTGTTGAAAGTCTGGACTATCTGATAACACACAACTGGTCTCACTAACTCAGGAAGACAAAGCAGCGGTTCTCAGCCTGGGGACAGGAGAGTTGATAGGACAATCTGCAATACCTGGAGACATCTGGGGTTGTCACAAATGAGTAATGCTACTAGCATTAGTGAACAGCAACCAGGGAAGACAGTAAACATTCGACAGTACACAGGACAGCCCTTACAACAAGGGATCATCCAGCCCGCAATGTCAACAGCACTGAGGCTGACACTGCCTGAAATAATGGGTTAGTAAAATGGCCAACAGCCTACAAGTAGAAAAAGAACTGTACAAGTAGCCTCAGCCTCGCCCAAAGGAGAAACCATCCCAGTCAAAGGACTCCAGTCTCTGGTTTCCTTAGTTAGTATGAATCCATCAACAAGAGAATTAGCAAAAGTTATGATAAGCTAGAAAACACTGTCAAGTATATTTCTCTTCCAATTGGTTCCTTCCCAGGTGGTTCCATGCTTTTGCCTTCACCATGACTCATCCAGAGAGGAATAATGTTGGCTGAAGAATAGATGCCCATTCTTCTTGGCAAATACTGTTCTCATTTTTTATTAATAAATTGCATTCTGGCTCATACGCTTCAATATCATGAAGTCGGTTGATGGGCATACTGTCCCTGAGAGAAGAATCCATTGACTCTCAAAATTAAGGTCAACTTTAGAATGAGATACCCAAAGAGAAGGATTGACTCTGAAGAACTAGGACTCAGTGGCAGCAGAGACATCCCTGGATACCATGGCAACCCAGGGCACATCCGTGTGCAGGATATACAGGAGTGAAGAGCCTCTCGGGATGCCACTGAAGCATAACTCCACATGGGATCCTGGCCTCAGAGGCTGGCAAGTCCAGGGAACCAACAAAAGAAGGAACTAACCAGCGCAGACATCACGGTGCAGCAGAAAGAAACAACACAGTAAAATGAGTCAGAAAAAATGGGTTTAAGGCTCAGATGCACTCTCTAAGTATCCTTGTGACATTTCATTCTTCCAAGCCACATCTGTAAAATGGGACAACAATACTATTCTGATTGTTCCCCATCATTTCCAAAACAGCATCCCCAGAGGAAGGGTATGTCAGGGCACAGAGAAACATGTCGCATTGATCCTGTGACTCCAACTCCACCAAGAGAATGCTTTATAGGGCTTACCTGATTATCATTCCCTTAAACCACCGCTCCTTATGCAGAGTACAACCCACTGAACACATCGCAGTCCTATAGTCTAGCAAGTTGTGCCTTTCCAGTGTTTTCTACTGATGAAAGTTTTGTTTCCTACTTTAACTGTTATAACTAAAGCAGTCAAAACTGTAGCCTCAATTCCTAAAATTGAAGCTCCAATAATAAATCTGTTCAGATTCTGGAAATCAGTGTTTGTGGGGGCCCGGAACACTGAGAATCATCTCCTTCTATTTATACATGTGACTAATTTCTCGACTCAGCACTATGCCAGTTTGTTACTGTAGTTAATTCTGTTTGATGAGCTAGCATTTCTTCTCCCACACATAGTCCTATCTGATACTTAACTGTTCATCCCACCTCAGGCCAGTGACCAAATTCTGCTCATACCATACCTGCACTTATATTGCAACAGGTTAGAAAACATAGCACTAACACACAAGTAGTTAATGTAATCAGGAATCCCGATATGGCTTTGCAGGCTTTAGTTCTGGCTAATATGGATAAGTTCCAATTGTTAACACTCAGACAACCCAAATTATCCAGGGAACTGAGCATTGCAACCAGTGTGTGCACTGTACATACAGGCTGGCTTTCCCAAACCTAAAAACGCTGTGCTGGCATACTGGAAGGCTTTCGTGGCCACACACATGGTCCTGAGAGCCACACCCTGTGGAATGACTGTCCTTCATGATCCTTTTATTGTGGGCAGTGAAGAAGTTCTCAGACTTTTTTTATTTTTAAGAGATGGGGTTACCCACCTCTTAACTCTTTGTCACCCAACCTGGAGCACTGTGGTGCGATCACAGCTCACTGCAGCCTCAGACTCCTGGACTCAAGCCACTGTCGTGCCTCAGCCTATCAAGTAGCTGGGACTACAGGTGCATGCCATCGTATCCAGCTAATTTTTTAACTTTCTGAGAGATGTGGTCTTGCTATGTTGCCCAGGCTGAGCTGTCAGCCTTTGACTTTCTTCTTTCAACAGCCAATCCAAGGCCAGGTCAGCTAAAATGCTTCATCTAATCATGCATCCCAGCAGTGTGGCTGCCACCAGAAGAGATTACAACTGTCTTCATAATTAGAATCATTCATATGGGGAACACTAAATGTAAAATGTGAAAGAAGTTGAGCAGAGTAAATTTCCAAAGACCTCAAAAGTTCTAAACTAAAAGTTGGTGAGAAAAGGGGATAGCCTGTCGATTTTATTCTAAGCAAGGTTAAAGAGTTATTGCAAAGGGAGCTACTGCCTCTCTGCATCACTAAAGTGAAAAGCATGTCACTTGAGTTTCTAGTTCCTCCAAGATGGCAGCATCAGGGCCTAGCACACTGGCAAGTTCTACAAATAGCAGCATTTTTAAAAGTTAAGTCAACAGCTGACAGAACTGCATCTGGTTCAACATTTGGAAATAGCATCTCTTGCAGGGGGATTAAACCAACAGTATTTTGTTAATAGGAGATCGCTAAGTATTTCTTAAAAGGATAGCCCTCTAGAACATCTTCATCAGAATCCCTGGCAAGTTAGTTAAAGATGTAGTTTTCCCCAGAATTATTGAAACAGACTTTAAAAATCGTTACCCACATTGAGCAATACTTTGACATGAAGACTGGGTGTCTGTTTTATGAAATTCTGTTTTCCACACCACTTTTCTCTTTCATGTTTTAAACTGCTGGTCTTGGCCTACTAAAGTGATACCATGATCCACTCATGGGTTACAACCCTAAGCTTAAAAAATACTTCTCTGTTTGATTAGAAGGAACCAGAACTAGAGTTGCACAATTAGTAGCAAACACTCCAGGCTTTGTGATGCAGAGAAGGTTTATTAATCCACCACATTTTCCAAATTCAATAGAATGTCTTATAAACCAAATTATCTACTTGGATGGTTTCAGGCACCAAAAAGCGTTTACCAGCTTGAGCTACAAACCTTAATGGTATCCACTGTCTTAGATCTAGAAGGGAAATGTTACCTCCATAGGAACGATCACCTTTAACCCTTGAGCATTAGGCAAGATGATGAAGTAAGCAAAGTGTGTGATCAGGTGAGCTCCTTGCCTCACCCCCAGCCACATCCTCTGGCAAAGACTTCAAAGCCCTTTCCCCACCCTCCCCACCCACTCACACCAAACACCCAAAGGGGGTAAATTACTTTGAAACACTCAAGTATTACCTTCTTTTCAATACAGTAATTTAGTAAATGTTCAAGACTTAGCTGCACCTGCAGAAGACCTTCATGTTTTCTCACTTTCATTTTTCTTCTCCTAGGCATTTCTCATCTCCCCTGCATCTGCCACACAGTCTCCCTTACAGCCTCCTGTCTTCACTTCCATATCCTAGGAGAGCAGAATGGGATACAGTAGATGCCTCTGACTTCAATCCCCTTACAATAATGCCCTTCTTCCTAGGCGAAAGCAGCACAGACTTCTTTAAAAGACCTTCTCCAAGGAGAGTGATGAAACACCAGATCTGGAATGGTTATGTGGGTTTTTTTTGTTTTGTTTGTTTTTGTTTTTGTTTTTTGTTTTTTGTTTTTTTCTTTTTTTGAGACAGAGTCTCGCTCTGTCGCCCAGGCTGGAGTGCAGTGGCAAGATCTGGGCTCACTGCAAGCTCCGCCTCCAGGGTTCACACCATTCTCCTGCCTCAGCCTCCCGAGTAGCTGGGACTACAGGTGCCCGACACCAGGCCCGGCTAATTTTTTGTATCTTGCTTAGTAGAGACGGGGTTTCACCGTGTTAGCCAGGATGGTCTCAATCTCAATCCACCCACCTCGGCCTCCCAAAGTGCTGGGATTACAGGCGTGAGCCACCACGCCCAGCTGGTTATGTGTTATTAAGTGCACTGGTTGTGTAATCTCTCAAGGAATCACCCCTCTGTTCCTTTCTTCAGGCTGAAAAGGGGAGGAGTCTACTCGAGGCAGAACAGGGCCTAAAAGAAGAGTGGCTTGGCATGGGGGAAAGGACGGGGGAAGAAACAAAAGCCCATTACCTGGGCTTCTCACTTGCACTAATGCTGCAACATTTTCCTGGTATATTTCCCTGGTGGATCTCTCCCAATATAGCCACCTCTCCTTTAGTCAGTCTACAAACACTTATTGAGCACTGAAGTCATGCTAAGAATCCATCTAAGTTCTGGAGCTGTAAACAAGACAAGGTAATCACTACCCTCATTGAACTTCTGCTCTAACAGGGAGAGAGACAATACTCAAATACACAAATGACTGTATAATGCCAGGGAGTAAAAGGTACTAAGACAAAAAACTGAGTAACATAAGAGGCCCAGGGAATGTCTGGCTGCTATTTTATATATGGGGTAGCCAGGGAAGGCCCCCTGTAAGCTGACAGCTGGGCAAACACCTGAAGGAAGCAGGGGAAGTCAGTCATCTGGACATGTGGGAGAAAAGCTCCTCCTGTAATTTCATGGGCAAAGGCCCTAGGGAGAGAACTCAGTGAAAAAGAAGAATGTGAGACGGTGAGGGTGCCTGCAGTTACCAAGGACAGTAAGCATGGCCATCACTAGAACTGCCCATCTTCTTGCCCAATGACTGCTCCAGGCCCTGAGTTTCCCCAGACTCCCATCCGGGTCTGCCTCCCATCCGGGTCTGCCTCCCAGCCTGCCCCTCCCTGATACCTACCATACTTCTTGTTCTCCAGTTCAGTACCCTCCTGACACAACCCCTCCCCAAGAGTCACAGCAGTCCAGGTCATTTCCTCACAATTTACCAACCTAATAAAAACAAACAAACAAAACAGAGTAGAAAAAAGGCAGCATCCACATTTAACCACAGCCTTCCAGAGATAGGAAATGTACAACAGTAAAGAGTAAAGCTTCAAAAGGTCAGCTATAAGAAAAATTAAAAGTATGCGATGTGTCTGCAGGGGATGTGGCCTCCTAACTTGCCATTATTTTCCCCCAGATCTATAAATCGGGGGACAATAATCCTTGAAACAACCTTGGAAAGTAGGCATGGAGGTGAGATAATGTGAGAACCCAGAGGAGAATCTGAGAACCCAGAGATAATATGGGGCCAGAGGAGACAACAATAACAGCTGCTGCCAGTCTTTGCAATCTCAAAGTGATTCTGAGAAGGATTATATCCCTCTATGTCCCAAAGTTGGTCGCAGGGTTTTGGTATGTAAATACAGGTCATTAATTACCTTTATAGAAGCAAAAAAGAAACACTCAGATATTCTTCCATAGCCTCATCCCCAAGTCACCGGCCGCGCCCAACAGGGAGCCTCCGCCTCTGGAGGCCCCATCCCCTGCCTTAGGTTATCTAAAATCTTAACCATAACGAATTAGGCCCGAATCATTCACGGCCAACGCAGTTGGGAAGCCCATGATCCAGCGCGAGGGGCATCCCAAATACGTTCACTGGGTCTCGGGGGCCGTCCAGGGGCTCTCAGAGCTGGGTCACTACCTGGGACCAAGCCTGAGTCTGGTCCTTTAGGTCAAGGCAGGTCCCGTCCCGCCTCCAACTTCAAATCGCCCCCTAGGCTGGAGAGGGTCACTGGGCGGGTAGTTCCTGGCTGTGCGGTAACACTTACACACACACACCGACAACACCCCCCCACACCGACAACACCCACCCCACACACACACACACTTACACACACCGATGACACACCACACACACATACATACGCGCGCACACACACGCGCGCGCGCGCACACACACACACACACACACACACACGCCACCTCGCGCGCGCTCGCGGCACAGCACCGACTTCCCAATCCCAAACACACGCGCGCACCCCCGGGACAGCTGAGTTCTGTATTTCCTCTTCCTCAAAAAGACTCCGGCGATCGCGGTTGCCACTCTCCGCTCCGATTCCCAGGCCCCCGGCATGCCGCCGCCCCCTTCTCTGAAGGCGCGCCCGGTGCATCCCCTCTCCGAAGCTGAGATTTCCACGAAGCTCCACAAAGCCCCCCGCCGCCTCTCCCGGTCTCAGCGGAGACCGCGGTGTGTCCCTGGGAGGAGAGTATTTACAACCAGAGCCTCCGGGGCTCCCGGCTGCCCAGACCGCCCTCTCCGGCCCTCCTGGCCCCCATCCCTCTGGCCCATCACCGCCTCCTCCCACGAGCGCACTCGCCGGGGGATTCCCTCCCATCCCTGAGTGCAGGAGAAGACGCAGAGTCCGAGCCGCCAGCCGCTTCTCTGGCTCTATAGGAATCTTGACTCCAAGGTCCCAGCCCCACATCCCCCTTCCCCAACAACCTCGCGCCAGCGTCGCAACCCTCCGGCGCCCCCCTCCCGCAGACCCTGGTCGAAACGTCTCGGCGGGCTCCCGGGCCCCGGGCCCCGGGCCCTGCGCTTCATCCCCGGGCGCCGCACCTCCAGCGCCCCCTCCCTCCGCTCCCACTCCCACTCCCGCCATCCCCCGAGCTAAGACTTCCCCAATTGCAGAGCGCCCCGACGCGCCCACAGCTTTCACCCTGCCGAGCGCGGCGGCCACCCCCGCCCGAGCCGCGGCGCCCCCAGGGAGGAAACAAAAGTGTCTCCGCGGCTCCCGGAGTCCCCCGGAGCAGGACGGCTCCTCCCGGCCCCAGTCCCGGCCCCCTCCCCTGCCGCGCCGAGGTCAGGAAGTCGGGGCGCGGCGCCAGCCCAGGAAACTTTACGAACCTGCTTGGGGTCGCAGGACAGCAGCGGCAAGGGTTCCCGGCGATCAGAGCTGCGGCGACCTGCCACCATTGAAGGGGAACTGGAGGCTCTGTCGCCCAGCGTGGGGCCGCGGCGGCGTGGGTGGCTCTACCTCTATCCTGTGCCCATCCTCGCCCGCTCCCGCTCGCCCCAGCACACGCACTTACACTCTGGGTCGGCCGGCTGCTGCACCGCCGGCTGCCGCTGCTCTCACTTCCTCTTCCTTCCTCCTGCTGGCCAGAGACACATTTTGCATCTGCAAGGCATCCGGAGATCAGCCGCGAACTCTCCTCCCGAGCGGACGCTGCGGAGTTGCAGCCGCCGCCCCTGGCACCTGCGCCAGGACACTCGTGGTCTGCGCGTTCGCCTTGCGCCCGCACCCTGGTCCCTGCCCACTGCACTTTGCCTAGGGGAATGCCCACGACTTTTTGAAGTCCCCCTACTTATAAAGACAGAAATGTCAAACACCATGCATGGCTCAAATCTGCTATAAATAATATGTGTGCAGAGCATGACTTCGATGAGCTCACACACGGCGTTTGGAGGCACTAATTAACTCCGTCACCCTCATAGCGCCACCTCCGGGAGGCCAAAAGCGAGTAGAATCTTTTCACATCTTTTTTTCATTTTTGGCAACCGGTTCCGGATATTAAGGGGAAACTTCGGTGGGCTGTTTGAACGCTACTTTAAGACGTGTTTGTTTTGACGCTGTGCCTCTACCCTTGGACAGAGTGGCAAAAATAACAAAACATTTCCTCCCTCTCAGTCGACATCTATGTATTTACTAACCCTGCAATTGAAGCTACAAGATGTATTTCTAACCAATTAAGCCAGGGACTTCCTAATTTTGCATAACTTTGCATAAGGCAAGACGTTCTACCCCTAATTTGGTATTTAGAATAAATTACTTAATTCATGCAACCTACTTAAATCATTTTCAAAACAGAAATCAAAAACGTTAACTCCCAGCCTAGCTGGCAGGAGGGAAGAGGGTTGCAGGCGAAACACCTGTCCTCCCCCAATTCAGCTATACCTACATTGGCTCTACCGGAAAAGTCAAAGGCAGTTAGGCATTTGCTTCTAATTGGCAAAGGAAATGAGTTGGGGGCTGGGAGGCATCAG
This sequence comes from Papio anubis, assembly GCF_008728515.1. Taxonomy (NCBI): domain Eukaryota; kingdom Metazoa; phylum Chordata; class Mammalia; order Primates; family Cercopithecidae; genus Papio; species Papio anubis. Next base: position 107,260,946 of record NC_044979.1, read on the forward strand.
AATCAAGGTGGAAAACTAAGCTCCCTTTTAAGATCCTCCCCCTCAAGAGCCACAGGCAGCTGTTGAGCACTTGAAATGTGGCTAGCCCTGAGATGTTCTGTAACTGTAAAACAGACATACAATTTAGTATTTTTAAAATGAATGTAAACTAACTTGTTAAGTATTTTTATGTTGATTACATTATTGCAATACATGAGAATAGTTTGATGTAATAAGTCCATTGGGTTCATCATGTATTGGGTTAACATATAAGCATACATAAAATTAATTTCACCAGTTTCTTTTTACATTTTCTGATGTGGCCACTAGAAAATGTAAGGCTACACATAGGCTCTCATTAGTGGCTCACCTTATATTTTTAATGAACAGCTCTGATCTAACTCCTTATTACACGCATGACTCTGGGAGGCAGTATTAGTATCAAGAGTGCCTGGGTCCACATGGTTATAAAGCCAGTAACTAGGGTGACTGCAGGAAAGCAACTTAACTACTGTATTTCCTCATCTATAAAACAGTAATGATACAATAACAAAAATCAATAGCACAACTATTAAATGAGGTAATTTAATAAGTAGTCAATAAATGGAGCCTTTACTAACAATGCTCTGAGATGCTTGTAGTGATGAGCATGAATTCGATCTGCAACCTTGTAGCTAAGGCATATAAAGACCTTAACTTTAGTGCATGCGTGGTGAGCACTCAGTAAACATTAGCTGTCATAATTGTTCCCTCCTTGCACAGCAATTATGCAAATCCACTCCCCTGTAACCTTTGGTCTTCACATCTTTCCTCCATGAAGAGGTCTTTCAGATCTTTGAAGATAGCCCTCAAATTTTACCTAAACACTCTGTTTTGAGGATTAATCATCCTCAATTACTCTGACTCTTCTTCATGTGATATAGCTTCAAGTCTCTCTCATCTGAGCCATCTTCTCCTGGAAGGGTATGTGTCTCTGCCCTTGAAAAAAAAAAGCATAAAAAAGTAGTTGTCTTATAGATTAATTACCTAATTAACCATTAGCAAACACAATACAGCCTGAGATCTTTTCTCTCTCTCTCTCTCTTTTTTTTTTTTTTTTCTCAAATACATCTCAATGTTGATAGGAGTACATGGAGAAGACTGGACATTCTTTATGGTGTTATGCTTAGGCCATGCACGTGAACATGGAGTTGATCTTTGGAACCAAAGTTCCTGATCCACTTTCTCTAAGTCCCTTAGGATTGGATTCAGGCATCCAGTGTCTCCCCATATTCATGGATTACATAAAAATATTAAGATGCCACATGACATCCCACTAAGGAGCTCCCTCCGCTAAGCTGGGAGCATAGCATTCTTGGGTTCACTGGTTATTAATAAACTGCTTAACAGTGCAATTGCCAAACTTCAATTTTCTATTCTATTCATAAAGACATCTTAGAAGTGTTGTCAAGTGTCTTAGAGGAACCTGCCTTCTCCCTGGGCTCTGCTGGTGGTCAGCAGTGGATACAATAGAGTGGAATATGTGGTGTTGTCATGTATGTGGGCTCCATCTTTGGACCTGGTTGTTGTGTATAAATCCCACCGTTACCATTTACTGGCTGCATTACCCTTAACTCATGAGATTGAAACCGTGCCTACCAGATAGGGTTGAGTGAAGATTAAATGAGTTAATTCATGAAAAATTCTTAGAACAGGACCTGACACATAGAAACACTCACTGAATGTTAGCTATTTTTACCTACAACAGTTCTTCAATGGACAATTCATATTAACAGACTCAAAAAATAAAAGAACAACATCCATTCCCTCTTTTCACATGTCAGTCTCCACCCATAATGGTGAGAAAGAGCTGTTACCACTTTCCCTTCTCAGTTCCTGGTCACAGCTCGAACCATTCAATCATTAGGTCATGCTTTAGCAGAGAGGAGGGCCATTTTATAGCAAGGAACAGAATCCAAGTGCATCCCCTCACTTGCACTTCTGGTAAGCCCACTTGGGCAGAGCCTATACCTTCGTGCAGACAGGCCAGCCTCATCCACATCTCAAGTGGTTAGGGAGACGGATTCAGGATCTCCTCTGTAGAACCATCCATCTTAGTTTCAGGATAAGTAGAGGAAAAGAGAGCAGGGTAGGGACAGATGGCTGGAAAATCAAAATCACTTAAGCCTCAAGTCTAAGCTTCATTCCCCCACCGTGTTTTTATAAGAAAGCTTTGCATTGTTAATGGACAGAGAGGTATTTGGGGCAGTTTCTCAGATTTAAATACTTTGATCTTGTGTTTCCTATATCTTTATCTTTCCTTGTGTGTACAAAATTCCAAACTAGGAGGATTGAGACCCTATCAAAATGTCACCATGCAAAGTGTCACCATGAAACCCCAAACTGAAATAATGGCCTGTTGTATTTTTAATCAATGATGACTCACGTTGATCAACTCCTTCCTAAGTGCTCATAAATATTAATTTCTAATTTATTTTTTAAACTTATTGGATTCTAAATGGATCCTGTGCATTTAATAATACATTCAGTAATTTGCTTCAAATTTCTGCTCCAAATGAGCACCAAATTCCTTGATCTACAGTTTGACAAATCTATTCCCTTTTCTTGTGTTAGAATCAGGCTCATGCTGGTTTGCCTCCAGTCTTCAAACAGCTCTGGGGGCAGAGAGAGTTGCCTCAGCTCCAGGACTCGGCTACACCAGGGATAATGAGATCTGGGCAGCAGGCAGACACCTGCAATTTACAGCCAACAGGGTCAGCCCTGGAACAAGCAGAGTGACACGGAGGGCTGCTGTGAGAGGGCATTCCTTTACTTGATCATTCATTAATTCAACGTGCAGTGAATGCCTTAAGTGTGAGTTTAAAAGGGAGAAAGGGAGAGTATAATCATGAACGAGAGAAACATGGCTTGCCCCCTTTTGGCATTTCCATTCTAGCTCAGAAGACAGATTTTAAATGGCCATTAAAAACAAGTGAGGAGTATAATATTAGGAGAAGGACAGAACATTGCAGGACTGCATGGAGACAGGGATGCTAACATCACCTGTAAGTCAGGAAAAGCCTCCTGGGGAAGTTCTGTTGATTTGAAACCTGAAGGGTGAGTGAGGAGGTGTTATCCAGGACAAAAAGACAAAAGGAAGTGGGTTGGTAATGAGGAAGGATTCTAAGCAAAAACAGTTAACTTTGTATGAAGGTTCACAGCAAGCTTGTCCCACCCATGGCCCACAGGCCGCATGCAGCCCAGTACGACTTTGAATGCAGTCCAACATAAAACTGTGAACTTTCTTAAAACATGATGAGTTTTGTGATTTTTTTTAGCTCATCATTAGTGCTAGTGTATTTTATGTGTGGCCCAAGACAATTCTTCTTCTTCTTCCAATGTGTCCGAGGGAAGCCAAACAATTGGACACCCCTAGAGAAATCATAGTGTGGGAGGAACCTTAAAAAGTCTATTTGGCCCAAGTCTGAAAGTATCAAAAGTAAATCTAAAAGCAATGGGCAAAAGCCAAAATTTGGAAGCCCTTGAGAGTCATATTACAGAATTTGGATGTATTAAGGATGATGGAAAGGCCTAATAAGTTTTGATTTGGTTTGTTTTCCACTGAAATGTTTTAAGCAACTGATTGTTGTGGTCAGTTATTGTTTTAAAGGTCATCCTACTAAATAGTGAATGAATTAGTGGGGAGACAAAAATGCACGTGGGAAGAATAGTGTCTTAGTCTGCTCATTCTGCCATAGCAAAATTCCATGGACTGGGTGGCTTAAACAACAGAAATTTATTTTCTCACACTCCTGAAGGCTGGAAGTCTGAGATCAGAGTGCTGACATGGTCGGCTTCTGATGAGGGCTCACTTCCTGGCCCGCAGACTGCTGCCTTCTTATTATATCCTTACATGGCAGAAAGAGCAAGAGAAAGCTCTCAGGTATCTCTTCTTATAAGGGCACTAATCCCAGCAGGAGGTCACCACACTCAAGGCCTCATCTCAACCTAATTACTTCTCAAAGCCCCATCTCCACATACCATCACATTAGTGGTAGGGCTTCAACATAAGAATTTTGGGGGAGAACAAGCATTCAATTCATAACCAACAGATAGGGAATTATTGCACCGAGGTCAGAGATGGGAGCCTAAGTCATGCATTAATGGAGAAACTGAGAACTACAGAAATTCAAGTGTTAGTTATGTTTGCGGTAGAGGGCACATAGAACTGATGTTCACCCTGGTTGGGGAAGCTCTCAAACTAGCAATTTGCTTTTGTCTTCCTTCATTGGCTCAACCAAATCTAAACTTGCTTAGCTTTCTTGTAGCCTAGTATCCAAAACAATATCACCGACAACATTTATTCCCAGGTCAAGGACAGACTCAAGATATAAAAGGGATGACTCCCCTCTTGTTTGACTTTCTGTGACACCATTACCTTGCGTTCATCTCCAGTGTGTTCCCATTTCTTAATCACTATATTACTGTCCATTGGTGAAGAACATCCACCCAAAAATGCAAAAGTTATTGTCTGCACCAATACCCCTCTGCTCCAGCCATTCCACCCTACTTTTAAACAAAAAATATCTCCATGGACTTCCAAGTCACCTATTAACCAGATGTCTTCTCCTGTTTTGAGTTTTTCTGGGTAGATTTATCAAGACTTCTTAGATCTATATCCATTGTCTACCACCCAGAGTCCAATGAACAATAGCCAAAGAAATAGTATTTATCAGTAACTCAAGGAATCCATCCAATATTACAATAAATACTGACAAGAGGATTGACTCAACCGTCTCATGAGAGCAAAATTTAAAGAGTATTTAAATGTCCATGCTTTGAAGTCTACAGATGTGAAAATCCTAGCTCTACTTCTTAGTAGCCACTTAACTTATTTTTCTCTAAGCCTATAAAACGTGGATGTTGGGATAATGATACTTCTTTCAGACAGTGCCTAGCGCATACTGAACATTCAATAAATGGAGCCAACATGAATGCTAACCACTATATACTTGTAATGGTTATTAATAGATTGCATGACAGTCAGGTGAAAGTATCAATATTCTTTACTTTGTCTTCAAAATGTTTTAAATAAATATATGTCCGTTTACTATTATTAATAAATATTATTAGTAAGCAAATATTTGCTAATTTATAGATAATATAATGAATATATACATTCACAGTCCTAGTTAGTCCCTAGAGGTCAACACACTGAGTTTTTTCTTTTTTGAATTTTTTGGTAATTCATGCCATGCTTCTAACTGTTTGTACTATTTTGTTTGACCAACTTCAGACAGTATTTATTAACTCCCTCCTCTGAAAAGTTTTTATAACTTTTGTTTACTTACCTCTCTTTCCTAATTCTTCTATTATTTCTTTGATTGTATAAGAGTATTCTGTTTTTTTATTGATAAATTTTCTATCTCATGGGCCTTCTGATATTCTCATTCATGTCACTTAACTTTTCTCTCATTGCTTCTATTCCTTATGAGTCTTAGTACTGCCCTCTGGGACAATCCTCTGGCTCTGTCTTCCAATTCATTAAGTCAGTCTTTAGCTTTGTCTATTCTTTCTATTTATATAGTTCAATGGTTTTTAAATTTTTAATGATCATAATTTAAATTTCTTAATTTTCTCACACTTTTAAATAATTACCTCTAGTGGGCGCTGTGGGCACACCCCCTCATGCCGCGGCTCAGGACGAAGGTGCTCCATCATCCAATCACACAGCTGATGATTGATGCATGAATACAACTCCAGAGCTCCCCATGAAGTTGGCTGGGTCCTCTGTTGTGACTACATTGCATCTCAACTTCTTCCTCTGCTCAGTCCTGCTTACCTCAGTTTTTCTCGAGTGTGGATCTCAAAGGTACTCCAAAGTCACCCTCCAGTAAGCAAACCTCAGTCTCAGAGTATTTGTCCTGGACAACCTGACCTAAGACATTACCTGCTCTTGTTTTATGGATATAATAGCCTCTCTTATTGCTGTGAGGATATTAGTATTTCTTTCAAATTCTTTTTTTTTTTAATTTACTCTATTATCTCTACTTTCCTAGGTTATAGTTACTCAGTTTAAGTTGGATGTCTCCTTGTTTGCATGCTGAACTTTACTAATATGATTCTCCGTTCGCCTGCCAGCTGTTTCTATTTTCTGCAGCTTGCAACTGGTGATCCTGGAGAAGAAGAAATGGATTACCAGGTGGAGATGCTGGTAGTTTATTTCCAGTGTGTGGTAGCACTCCCCCTCCAGGAGATGAAAGGATACATGGAGCCCCTCCGTTTCAACCCAGTTGCTCACATTCACTGCCCTGTGGGGAAGGAAGGGTAAGGCTGTGAGCTCCTCCGCAAAAAGTGATAGTTGGGGCAGAGAAGAGAGAGAGCAGTCCCACAATTAATCAGTGCCCTTGGACACTCTCCTGTCTGTGGTGTGTTTATGCCAGACTCAGAGCACACTTGAACCAAATGACTTCTACTGTTGTAGTAGTAATTTTCAACTTAGATTTGGGGCTGTGGTGCTGGGCATGGTGGCTCACACCTGTAATCCCAGCACTTTGGGAGGCCGAGGCAGGTGGATCACCTAAGGTTAGGAGTTCGAGACCAGCCAGGCCAACATGGTGAAACCCCATCTCTACCAAAAACACAAAAATTAGCCAGGTGTGGTGGCACGCACCTCTAATCCCAGCTACTCGGGAGACTGAGGCAGGAGAATCGCTTGAACCTGGGAGACGGAAGTTGCAGTGAGCCGAGATGGTACCACTGCACTCCAGCCTGGGTGATAGAGCAAGAATCCATCTCAAAAAAAAAAGAAAAGAAAAAGATTTGGGGCTGTGGTTTCCTTCCATTTTAATCTCCTCAGTCTCTGATCTAGTACTACATCATTAAACCTGTCACCTTTGAGGAAGAATGTATCAATGGTCAAGATCAAACAGATTTTCTCTTTTGACATTCTCTCGATTGCCCCAAATTTTGATATAATTCAATATACTTTATGGAGATACCATGCATTTCTTTGTGTTTTGCTCTCATTGGAGTTTTAAATTGGTGAAACACATGGAAGTCTTCTATGTTGTAAAAAATGAAATCCACTTTCCGCCAGGCGTGGTGACTCACACCTGTAATCCCAGCACTTTGGGAGGCCGAGGAGGGTGGATCACCTGAGGTCAGGAGTCTGAGACCAGCCTGGCCAACATGATGAAACCCTGTCTCTACTAAAAATACAAAAAAAATTAGCTGGGCATGGTGGCACGTGCCTGTAATCCTAGCTACTGAGGAGGCTGATGCAGGAGAATCGCTTGAATCGGGGAGGCAGAGGTTGCAGTGAGCCGAGATCATGCCTTCCAGCCTGGGCAACAAGAGCAAAACTCCATCTCAAAAAAAAAAAAAAAAAAAAAAAGAAAGAAAGAAATGGAATCTACTTTCCTCTTGAAATGATCCTCCACGTCTAAGGATTATACCCCTTCTCTTCAGGTCCAGTCTTGCTCTTTGGCTCTGCTATGAATAATGTTGCATAATTACAATGCTGTAAATTCTGTTTTTCAATTTTTAGAATAAATCTATAGATAAGCTTTAATTATAGTGTCAAGATGGAAGGTAGCAGAATGTAAATGTAGTAAACATCCACAATGTAAAAGTAATATTAAGTGTGGAAATCTAGTGTCCTCCTGATGCATATCTACCCTTCTAGCACCAAGTCCCACGAAAGAAAAGATATAAAAAGAAGACTCCATAGCCACACTAGGAAAAGGAAGAAAGAAAAAAGGAAGGGGGAAAAAGAAGAAAGGGAGGAAGGAAAAAAGACACCAGAAGTTTTGGAAAACAGATTTTGTCCCAGTTTGGCCCACTTTCCTGCTGTTTGCCAAGGGTTTCTTCTCATTATTCTCTGGTCATTTCCACTGTTTCTTGAATACCTTGTCTGCTGCGTTCAAAGACTTCTTTCTCCTGTGAAGTACATAAGCATCTTGTAATTTTTTTCCAGAAAGTATAAATGGAAGGTAAACTTTTCTGAGAAGCTGCATGTCAGTAAACATCTTTGTTTTGCAGTTACATTTGATTGATTGTTTATTTAGTTATCAGATCATAAATATCAAAATGTTTTTCATCAGAATTATTAAAAACATTGTTCCTATCTTCAAACTGATAAGCAATCTGAGGCCCAGGTGATCTTCTTTTGTGGTATGCCTCGTGTGTGTGTGTATGTGCCTATATGTTCTCATTTCTAGAAGCATTCAGAATCTTCTCTTTATTCTTGCCATTCTGAGCTGTTACCAGGATGGAGATGGGTGTGAATATTTTATCATTTTTCCCAATTGACACTACTTAGGCAGTTTCAATCTAAAGACTTGTCCCTCTTCAGCCTAAGGAATTTTTCCCCATTTTAAAAAAATTTTCACCCTATTTTCTGTAATCTCCTTCCTAGAAGTTCTATGTAAGTCAGTGTTGGACCTTCTGCATCAACTCGTTTTGTCTCCTATCTTTCTTTTTTTTTTTTTTTTTGAGATGAAGTCTCGCTCTGTCGCCCAGGCTGGAGTGCAGTGGCTCGATCTCAGTTCGCTGCAACCTCTGCCTCCCAGGTTCAAGCAATTCTCCTGCCTCAGCCTCCAGAGTAACTGGGACTACAGGCGCATGCCACCATGCCTAGCTAATTTTTTGTATTTTTAGTAGCGACGGGATTTCACCATGTTAGCAAGGATGGTCTCAGATCTCCTGACCTCGTGATCCACCCGCTTCGGCCTCCCAAAGTGCTGGGATCATAGGCATGAGCCACTGTGCCCAGCCATCTGCTACCTTTCTTCCTTTGTTTGCTCAGTGCTGTTCTGGAAGTTGTCTTTGACTTTATCCTCTGACCCTTATATTGAATTCTTTCAGCATCAGCCATCATGTGTTTTAGTATTTCTAATTATTCCTTTTTTTTAATGGCAGCCCATTTCTCTTTTAAGGACATAATATTGTCTCAAATCTCTGATGACATTTTGATTAAAATTTATTGAGTTTTCTTTTTAAAATTCTCTTTGTTTCCTGAGTTGCCTGTTAAGCTGGGGTCCATTTTTTTCTGTTTCTTGGCCTTGATTCTTTTTTTTTTTTAAATACTTTAAGTTCTAGGGTATTTTTTAAAAATACTTTAAGTTGTGCACAACGTGTAGGTTTGTTACATATGCATACATGTGCCATGTTGGTGTGCTGTACCCATTAACTCGTCATTTACATTAGGTATATCTCTTAATGCTATCCGTCCCCACTGTCCCCTCACCACAATATGCCGTGGTGTGTGATGTTCCCCTTCCTGTGTCCAAGTGTTCTCATTGTTCAATTCCCACCTATGAGTGAGAACATACGGTGTTTGGTTTTCTGTTCTTGCGATAGTTTGCTGAGAATGATGGTTTCCAGCTGCATCCATGTCCTTACAAAGGACACAAACTCATCCTTTTTTATGGCTGCATAGTATTCCGTGGTGTATATGTGCCACAATTTCTTAATCCAGTCTGTCATTGATGGACATTTGGGTTGGTTCCAAGTCTTTGCTATTGTGAATAGTGCCGCAGTAAACATACATGTGCATGTGTCTTTATAGCAGCATGATTTATAATCCTTTGGGTATATACCCAGTAATGGGATGGCTGGGTCTAATGGTATTTCTAGTTCTAGATCCTTGAGGAATCGCCACACTTTTTTCTACAATGGTTAAACTAGTTTACAGTCCCACCAACAGTGTAAAAGTGTTCCTATTTCTCCACATCCTCTCCAGCACCTGTTGTTTCCTGATTTTTTTACGATTGTCTTGGCCTTGATTCTTAACTCAGGCACTGATGATTTTTTCTGATAGTTTAGTAATCATTAGTTTATATTCCTAATATTTATGTCTGTGAACACAGATGGCGTATGTGTGGCTGTTTTCAGCTGTTACGAAATTTGATTTCCCCAGCAGGCTTCTCCCCAGACTGTGAGGACCCCCTGTGAGCCCTGTGGATAGGGGATACCAGCAGTTCTGTCTTTAGGGTGTCCGTACACAGAACTGGCAGGCATGCTCTCATCCCCTCAGCCCACTGCTCCCAGTCTTGGGGATGTCAATTACAAACTTGCAGCCCCAGCCTTTTCTAGGCAAATCTTCCACCTCTGCAGACAGCAGCTCTCCATTTGTTAATCAGTGGTAAACAGAACAGCTTCCGGTCACTTTCTAAACATAGATGGAATCCACTGGCCCAGCTTTTCCATACCCTGTTCCTGTCACCACAGTCCTTGATGATTGCTCCACAGTCCATTCTTGTTCCCAATGCATGCAGGCTCTGAACTTGAAGCCAGCATGGGGTCTCCTGGACAGATTTGCTCCTATACCTTTATAGCAACCTTCTGTGTCTCTTCCAAGTAACAGCTCCCTCCACTCGGGTTGACACTCACTAAGATCCCATTTGCTCTCTAAACTACACAAATTCCTCAGAGCTCTGGACTGTGGTCCTCCCTTTCTGTTCTCCCTGTGGTTTCCTATTGATCCCCTCTGTCTGTCTGTTTTGTTACTTCAGTGGGATTTCTGGAAGTAAGTGAGAAAACACAGATGCTCAGGCCACCATCTTCAACGCAAACCTCCCTTAATTTTCTAAATCACTTGAACCTAACTTGGCATCCACTGGCTGAGTTGACTGGAGATCCAGTCTCTGTCAATTTTATGGGGTTATCACCCTCTCTATGATTATAGGAGTGAACTGGGCTGTTTATAGGTGACAACAAAATAAATCTCTTTGTTCTGGGCCTCATCATGATAGACCCTCCATGTTGGGGGTAGACACTGCTCACTCTCAGCCACAGGTGGCTGTGGGGGCCTCACTTGCTGTGGATACCAAAGCCTTGGTGCCTCCATGCAGCCAAGCCTTCTCCTTAGGGGCAGTGCAGCTTACCTGGATTTTTCAATATGTCAACTTCATGAAGATTTCTAAAGGAAAAGACAATAAGCAGAAGTGAAAAGACAAATCCGGAGTAAAGGGATGAAAGACATCAATTCGCACATAAAGAATGCATTGAATAAGTCTTGATAAGAACCTGACTCCGGGGGGAAACCTATAAATATATTAGTTGTGTCAGTTGGAGAAACTTAAATATTCATTGGAGATTATATGATATTATAGAATTAGTCTTACTTTCTTAGATATAAAAATTATAGTATGCTTATGGAACGTAATTTTCCAATACAACTATATAAATCAAATTTGGCAAAATGTTAACAATTCTTGAACCTAAGAGGAGGGTACACAGGCGTTCTCTGAAGTATTCTTTTAACTTTTCTGTATATTTTTAAATTTTGTTAATAAAACACTGAAGTCAAAATTGTGCTTATTCGAGGGAGCAGTCCTGAGTTATTTCATCAAAAGACACCTGGTACTCGAGGTTTGTCCACAGTGGCAGAATACATGGGCCAATTAAATTGAATTAACAGATTTTTCTGTAAGGTGCTCTCTCTGAGCCTCAGAATCTTGTTCACTAGAATGAGTTGAGATCTACCACGTGTTTTGAGGGGAGGGGTAAGCTACAAGAATATTTGAAGGATTGTCTTATGTGAGATTTTTTAAGGATCACAAAAAGATGAGTTGAAAATGAATGAATTCTTATGTTTAATAAAAACTTAGTCTTTGTTTAGTTAACTTATGCTTACTTCTATTTCATAAATGCTACATACTGTGTCTCTGTTTTTTTTGTTTTTTGTTTTTGTTTTTTTGTTTTGTTTTGTTTTGTTTTTTGAGTTAAGATCTCACTCTGTCACCCAGGCTGGAGTGCAGTGGCACAATCACAGCTTATTGCAGCCTCAACATCCCAGGCTCTAGCAATCCTCCCATCTCAGCCTCCTGAGTTGCTAGGACTAGAGGCGCATGCCACCATGTCCAACCAATTTCTGTATTTTTTTATATATAGAGAGAGACAGGGTTGGTCTCTAAATCCAGGCTAGTCTCAAACTCCTGGGTTCAAGAAATCCTCCCACCTTGGCCTCCCAAAGTGCTGGGATTACAGGTATGAACCCCACTGCCTGGCTGAGGCACTGGTCTTAATCTCTGATTTTTTTCTCATTAAGCAATTGGGTAAGAGTCTGTCTGGAGTTTCTTCTTTAGTCATCCAGGTTCTAACTTGTTCATTAACTCTTTCTATGCCTTCAGTATTAAGAGGTAAAATACTACCTTTCTTTCTATCTATCAATGAATTACAATCACTATTACTAATTATTTGTGAGGTCCAGGCGTAGCCTCTTATAGAGTATCTTACACTTTAGATTTGTCTGGTTTTTCCTATGGTGTCATTGTATTATTCTGCTGTCCTTTGCGTTCCCATAAAAAGTAGGTTTCATGAGATTTAGGCTGAACATTTTTGGCAAGAACACTTCATGGGTGATATGGAGACTTCACATTGCATCACGTCAATATCAGATGCATCACATCCTTGTCCATCTGTCCACTATGATGGTGCTAACTTTAAACACTTGGTAACGTTGTCATCACTAACGAGGCTTTCCAGTGAAAAGGTACATTTTTCACTTACAAATAATAAGCAATCTATGGAGGGATACTTTACATTGTGCCAATATCCTATCCTAGAACCACATTTGACCCAGTAATTTTCGCATCTACTGATAACTCTCCCCAACTGCAATTTTCTTCCCACTTTCTTCCCAGTTTCTTTAGTATATTCCCCCACTTCTGACTTCCAGTAACCATATCTCACTTCACACCTACCTTCAGGTCCCCTGGAATTGGTGTTCAGTCTTACTGTCAGCTGGCTTGAACTTATCTTCTTTTGTTCTCTTTCAGACTCAACTAATGTTTCCAGTCCTACCGTCTTTCATTGTTTTTGCTCCAGTGTCTCTCTCTATGTAACTCAGGTTAGTACTGTCTCCTTAGGCATGGCAGGGATGTGGGCATACATACTGTGCTAAAAGAGCTTCTTTCTACCAGAGCATGCCATTTACTATATCAACACTAATGCTTTCTGGAGATATAGAGAGGGCTCCAAGCAGTGGAAAACACAGTGGAAAATGTCACAATGTATTTTGTCATAGAAGTGTCCAAAGAAAAACAAAGTAATTGTTCCTTTTTTGTTTTCTGCTAGTAGAAGTAATTTTGTGTCTTGCCAATTTGTGGAATCAGATAGTTGAGAATTTTCCTGTCAAAGACCTCTCCTCCATCTCAGTGCTCTTTCTTCTGTGTTTCCTGGGCTAAGTTCTCCTGCAAGCTCAAAGAGTAATGGTGCACGTGGCTGTGTAAAGATCACAAACCAGGAAGGAGGGATTCACATATTACATACTTGACATCAAATAGGTCATGACCCTGGTGTTATATTGCTCCAATCAGCTTTCTGCTGTTTGAAGCTTTGATTGGTTTCTTCTAAGTTTCCTCTATTTTCACTTTTGGGCTTCATTAGTCTTCCATCCCTTGGTTCCTTAAACCTCTATAGAGGTTTTCTATCCTCCATAAACAATTTTTTTTCCCACCAGTTCCTTGTTTTCTGAGAAAGTAAGGCTCTTATATTCTAAGCAACAGAACCTCCCCAAATTTAGAGTTCAAAAATGTTTTCCTTCCTTCCTTCCTTCCTTCCTTCCTTCCTTCCTTCCTTCCTTCCTTCCTTCCTTCCTTCCTTCCTTCCTTCCTTCCTTCTTTCTTTTTTTAATACAAGGTCTCACTCTGTCACCCAGGCTGGAGTGCAATGGCATGATCTCGGCTTACTGCAACCTCTGCCTCCCACGTTCAAGCGATTCTCGTGCCTCAGCCTCCCAAGTAGCTGGGATCATAGGACCTATCACCACGCCTGGCTAATTTTTGTAATGTTAGTACAGACGGGGTTTCACCATGTTGGCCAGGCTGGTCTCAAACTCCTGATTTTGGCCTACCAAAAAGGGTTGGGATTACGCCACTGCACCCAGCCCAAAAACGTTTTCTTAAGCTACAAAAAAATATTGTGCCCCTTTGCAGCCAATACCTCCACCCCTCCTCTCACCCAGCCCTAAGCAATCACTGACGTGTTTTCTGACACCATAGGTCTGACCTTTTCCAGAAATCCACATGAATGGAAGCACAGAGCATATTGCTCTTTTATGTCTTGCTTTTTTTCACTGTGATGTTGTTGAGATGAATCCATGTTACGTGTATCAGAAGGTCATTGCTTTTTACTGCTGGTAGTGTTGTATCGTGTAGACATATCATAATTGATTTGTTTATATATTTATTTACCTGTGGTTGGACATTTGGATTGTTTCAAATTTTTAGGTATTATGAATTAAACCGCTACAAGCACCTGCGTCATTTATACATGGACATACATTTTCATTTACCTAGGGTAAATGTCCTTTTCATTGATTGTGGTGATGATTCCATGGGTGTATCAATTTGTCAAAACTCATCAAAAATGTAACCTTAAAATTCATATATTTTGTCTTCCAGTGGGTGACTGCTTAAGCAAACTGTGATGCATTCCTACCATGAAAAACTACTCAGCAATACAAAAGAATGAACTGTTGCTACAACTGCTTAATTTTCAGGGAATTATGCTGGATGAAAAGCTCTACCCTAAAATATCACATGCTATATGATTCCATTTAAATAGCATTCCTGAAATGAAAAAAATTATGGAAATGGAGAACAGATTAGTGGTTGGCAGGCATCAGAGAGAGTGAGAGTGAGGAAGTGGGGAGAGGAAGGGGGTGTGTGTCTATATAGAGGCTACATGAGGGAACCTTGTGGTGATAGAGCTGCTCTTTATCTTGACTGTGTCAATGTCGATATCATGGTTGTGATATTGCAATATTGTACTATTTTACCGTTGGGAGAAATTGAGTAAATGGTACATAGAATCTTTCTGTTTTATTTCTTACAACTGCATATGAATATACAATTATCTCAAAAAAAGTTTAATTTTTTAAAAGGTGCATTGTATTGTACGTAAATTATGCCACCTTAAACTTTTTTTTTTAAATGTCTTTTTTCAGTCTGCAGAACACTCACTCAGTTGCACTCTCCAGAGACCACTCAGAATTTTTGTGAAACACTGTTACCTTTTCTTCCAGGCATGTGGCACAATCATCAGGCACTGTGAGCCATTTAGCTCTTCCAGCTTTTCCCTTATTCATTACCTCTCCAAGAATCAGCCACATTTTCCAACGGCCCCTCCTGGGTCACCATACACACTCAAGAAGTCAGCACAACTGAGTTTATCCACCAGCTTGACCCCTCTGAAGACATATACACCTAGAAAAATTTAGCTCATCTATAATTCTATGTACACTATTTTTTAGATGTAGGTCTCAGATTGATGAAAGGTTATTTTCAACTCTCAAAGAGTCACCATAACACCAATTTTATCTTAAGATCCATGTCCCAATTTTTGCAGTTTATTGTCAACACCTTATATTGTTTGTCCCCAAACATGACCTTATCTGTTTTTTTTATCTTCACAGGAAAATAAGTGAGAGAGAGAATTAAATGTGAAAGGAAAAGATGGAGTGTGTAGTAATTTTACTATTGCCAATTTAGAGTCTTTAGGCTTGTAATGGTCCTTAAATCTTATAGAAAAAAAAAAAAGAAAAAGTTTTGCTACATATTTGGATAAAATTTGGAGGAATAACATTAAATTTCATGATAATAAAATAGTATTTATGACCAAGCACAGTAGTTACTTGCTTCCAAGCATGTGAATTTGTTTCCCTAATGAGTCTAATATTTAGGGCATGAATGAGGACAGTAAAGGGCGAATAAGATTCCCTATTTCTTTGCCTGAAGGCAAAAATGTTAAATAGCAAAATGTTTTAGATGAAACTAAAGAAGTTAGGCCTTCTTTTGTGGAAAATACACCATGGATTTGAAAATACACCATGGATCAAGGTAGGTCACATGAATAACATAATTACGTTATCTTAAGTACTCATAATTGAAGTGAGATCCTCTTTAATTTGCATATGCACTTATGAAAATTGGAAAGCTTTATAATATTGGGAAAAACGGTTCTATGGTTTATTCCAAAGAGACTAATTATTAAAAAAAAACATTTTAGCATCTTAGGCAGTAGATTGTGGGTATGTTCCTATTTCATTAAGGTAAATAATCTATTTGAAGTACTGATATTCCTTATCTGAAATTCCTAATCTGGTGAGGCAAAAATTAAGTGAAGAAAGGCCTTTTATTTTTGTTCAATTTCACAATAACCAAACAAAAAAATATCGTATTATTCCTATTTTACAGATGAAACAAAATTAAAGAGGTTAAGTGGTGTATTAGTCTGTTGTCATGCTGCTGACAAAGACATACCCAAGACTGGGCAATTTATAAAAGAAAGAGATTTACTGGACTTACAGTTCCACATGACTGGGGAGGCCTCACAATCATGGCAGAGGGTGAAAGGCATGTCTCACATAGTGGTGGACGAGAGAAGAGAGGAAGTTTGTGCAGGGAGACTCCCGTTTTTAAAACCATTAGATCTCATGAGACTTTATCACTATCACTAGAACAGCACGGGAAAGACCTGCCCCCATGATTCAATTGCCTCCCACCAGGTCCCTCCCATGACACGTGGAAATTCAAGATGAGATTTGTGTGGTGGCACAGCCAAACCATATCAAATGACTTGCCAAATTCAGACACCTATCAAATGGCAGATTAGGACTGAAAGCAGATTTTTCACTCCAGAGCTCACAATTGTTCTGCTATGACAAAAATCCATACCACAACTCTGCACTTGATTTTATGGGGACGATTGAGAACTTAAATTCAAAGACTGGCTAGGCACGGTGGCTCACACTTGTAATCCCAGCACTTTGGGAGGACAAGGCAGGTGGATCACAAGGTCAGGAGATCGAGACCATTCTGGTTAACACGGTAAAACCCCATCTCTCTTGAAAATACAAAAAATTAGCCGTGCGTGGCGGTGGGCGCCTGTAGTCCCAGCTACTCAGGAGGCTGAGGCAGGAGAATGACATGAACCCGGGAGGCGGAGTTTGCAGTGAGCTGAGATCGCGCCACTGCACTCCAGCCTGGGTGAAAGCGAGAGAGACTGTGTCTCAAAAAATAAAAAAATAAAAAAATTCAAAACTATCAGATGACTAATTGGATTTGGGGGAAATGCCTTTGCAGTCATAGAAGTGAATTAATTATTGTGGGATATTTGATTTAAAAGCATTTTCTCTATTTTAAATAAATATTTTAAATATTGTTATTTAAAATGAACACCCTTGCACATACATCTTTAAACACAATTCCTAAGAGTGAAGAAGTTGGGTCAAAAGATGAATCTGTGGCACATGTTGGTATATATAAGTGAATTGTCCTCTGGAAATGCGCCAAAGCAATAAACTCATAAATGCCTTCTGTTTCTGTTCTCTTTCTCTTTTTAATCCTTACTGCACATTACCAGGCTAATATTCCCAATAAGCTATTTATTCATGACTAAAATTAAAGGTTATTACCCATTGTCTGCAAATGACTCCAAACTCTGTGTAACATTCAAAGCCTTCCACTCTTAGGGCAGCCTGTCTCTCACAGTTCTGTCTCTCTTACTTTTTTATATGACCTCTGTGACTCAGAGGCTGGACATGTTGGGAACCTAGGGTCTCTCTGCATCTCGGATGTTCATCTGCCACTTCTCGTTAAGGCTCTAGCCAAAAGGGAGGGTAAAGATCGAAGAAAGTTATTCCCGGAAAAAGAAAAGAAAAGAAAAAGTCATTGTAATGAGCTGATTTTTTATTTTTAAAAGTTACTATTCAGGGAAAAAAATGGTCTATCTATAAGAAGAATTTTTAATAACATGAGAAATTACATAATGTGGTACAAATCACAAGATACTGAATGAAAAAAGAGAAATTTGTCTGTGTATTATATCTCAACTGTATATATGTATACCCAGGAATACCAGTGCTCTCTGAGTGAATTATTTATTTATTTTCTTTGTAATTTAAACAGTGGGCACATACCTGCCTTAAAATTTCAAAGATTAGAAACCATTAGTGCTATGCTGTTGATATGAAGTCTTGCGTATTATGTCACTTCTCTCTTTTGAGTTCTCTCACCCTCCTGTTTTAGTGTCTATCACTCCTATGGGACTTGGCAAATCAGCAAAGGAAACCATTTCCTTTTGAAGTTTGTAAACCCAAGGGCTAGGACTGCTTCTTTTGCAATGCTGTGCACTTCGCAAAAACTTGAAATCACTTTCAAGATGACTAAATGCATAGATGAGCGAATGGCTGGCTGCCGGAAACACTCCGGAGAGTTGAGTTGTATCTCTTTGCTCTCAGAATGGGCAGAGCAGCTATTGGTACAGAAAGCCAAGAGTGTTCTGTCTTGTGGTCCCTCTGTCCTGTGAGGACTCATGTTCCATGTTTCTTTGTCTTTTCCTGATGTGTACGCATTTAGTGATCTCTTAGTCAAAGGACGAGACTCAGTTTTTCTCCTAGAACCTTGCCTTCAACGCTGATGAAATGCAGGGCTCTGGTTAGTCTAGTGTTTAGAAAATCTACTTAAAAAAAAAATTTGCCTAGAAACTATTGACATAAGCACATAGTCATAAATTCAGTAAACCTTAATAGACTACTTCCACTGAGACAGTTCCCTTATGAATGTCTTAGGCATATTTAGACACTCATATTTAGAACATTTCATCTTAAATATTCCAGATTTAGTGGGAGGTGGATGGCATTTCCTAAGTTCCTTTCCCACTCGCATGAAGAAAAAAAAAGATCACACCTACTGCCTCCATTCATTTCTTCTCAACTACCAGCAGAATTATTTAAATTACTGCTGAAGTTTATTCAATAAGGAGTTTCATCTTGTTACTAACATTATTAATGAATTGGGAAAGACCACTTTTCTTTGATGGGGATGGCAAACATTCTAGTGTTTATCTTATGTCATTCATACTTCCTTTCTTTTCTCCAACTCTTACTTCTCAGAGGTTAGGAATGGCAGACTCTGAAGTCAGAACTTGGGACTCAATGCTGCCTGTAACAAGTGGTACTTATTCTGTTATCTTGCACAGTCTCTTAACTCTCCGACACTTGGATCCTTGTATATAAAGTCGAATAGTCAGAGTACGTGCATCACAGGCAGTTTTGAGTATGGTATTAAAATAGTATATTTTGATTGGCAAATTTTAATTACTCACAGGATGTCAGCCATTATTAATTTAGCTATGTAGGAGAGTACAAAAACTAACAAAAAATAGTGTAATTAACAGCAGGGTTCTCCCACACTCAAACCAGTTATTACAAGTATTGCTATTTGGTCAGTTGATTCCTCGTAAATTTTAAGTGCACTTGAAAAAGAAATACTACAGTGTGTTCAAAACCTGTGTTTTGGCTGGGTGCGGTGGCTCATGCCTGTAATCCCAGCACTTTGGGAGGTCGAAGCAGGTGAATCACCTGAGGTCCGGAGTTCAAGACCAGGCTGGCCTACATGGTGAAACGCCATCTCTACTAAAAAACAAAAATTAGCCAGGCATGGTGGCGCATGCCTGTCGTCCCAGCTACTTGGGAGGCTGAGGCATGAGAATCACTTGAATCTGGGAGGTGGAGGTTGCAGTGAGCCAAGATCGCACCACTGAACTCCAACCCGGGCAACAGAGAAAGACTCCATCTAAAAAACAAAACAAAACAAAGCAAAAACAAACCTATTTTGCAAAGCTTGTGGATATGGGGAGGAAATTATTTCTCCACCCTCCTAGGCTGCAAAGTTTCTCTCCAGGGCCAACTCCCTCTTCTTTCCTTCCTCACCTCCAGCTCCCTCTGCAATCCATTCACTCTTACTTTTGCTTCCACCATGGCATTGAAACTACTTTGACAAGGCCACCAACAACCTCCCATTGACCAGCTCAGAAGAACTCTTTCACCCTGATTTGCTCACCTTCCCAGCAGAATTCCACTCAGTGAGTTGTTTACTCCTTCCGAAATACTCTACTTTTGTTTTCTTCCAAGTCACAGTTCCCCACCTTACTGGGCCCTCCTTCTTGGGCTCGTTTGCCAGTTTTCCTTTCTCCATCACACCTGCAAATGTTTGAGTGCCCCAGGAAGTGGCCTGGGTCCTATTCCATTCTTTTCTAAATGATCTGTTCTTCTCTCATAATCTTAAATACATATATGTGCAAATATCACCCAAATTAAATCTCTGAGCTAGACATTTCCCATGAAACTTAAGCTTGCTTACCCACCTGCCTACTTGAGATTTCCATGTTCAAACATATGGTGTCCAAAACTCAGCTATCTCCAAAGCCCATTGATATGGTTTGGCTACATCCCCACCCAAATCTCATCTTGAATTGTAGCTCCCATAATTTCCATGTGTCATGGGAGGGACCTGGTAAGAGGTAATTGAATCATAGGAGCAGGTTTTTCCCATGCTATTCTCCTGATAGTGAGTAAGTCTCATGAGATCTGATGGTTTATAAAGGACAGCTCCCCTCCACATGTTTTCTTGCCTGCTGCCATGTAACACGTGCCTTTGCTTCTCCTTCACCTTCTGCCATGATTGTGAGGTCTCCCAAGCCATGTGGAACTGTGAGTCCATTAAACCTCTTATTTTTTTGTAAATTACCCAGTCTTAGGTATGTCTTTATTAGCATTGTGAAAACAGACGAATACAACCATGCTCCTCCTTCTTTCCCATTTTAGTAAATGGCACCACTGTCCAAGGAAAATACATCTCATGTCAATCCACTTCCACAGTGATCTTTTAAAAAGAGAAATGAGGTCATGTCACGTTCGTATTTAAAAACCTTAAATTGGAACCTATGGCTAATGGCTTCCCTGACCACTACAAAACTCCCCACTGACTGCCGGGCCACATTATCTGGGTCCCCTGCATAACTGACTAGCTCATGCTACTCTTCTGTCTTGTTGAGGACTCTCACCCTCTGGTCCAGCCACACTGACTATGTTTATTGTCTTTGAACACAGAAAGCCCATGCCATCCTCAGGGCCTTTGCACACACTCTTCTTTCTGTCTGGGATGCAAAGTTATAGCTTTCCACATGGCTGGTTCCTTCTTGTACTTCAGACCTTGGCCTAACTTCTCCTGAGGTAGCCCTACCTTGACCACCCTATCTGAAGCAGACCCTCCCACAACTCATGGATACCACTCCATTTATTTTGGCCACTGCTCTGTCGAAACTGTTACCTTAATGCTGGGTGCAGAGGTCATGTCTGTAATCCTAGCATTCTTGGAGGCCAAGGCAGGAGGATTGCTTGAAACAAGGAGTTTGTGACCAGTCTGGGCAACAAGGCGAGATCCTGTCTCTATAAAAAGTAAAAAAAGTTCACCTGGCATGGTGGTGCATGCCTGCAGTAGCCCTAGCTACTCTGAAAGCTGAGTTGGGAGGATTGCTTGAGCCTAGGAGTTCAAGGCTGCAGTGATCTGTGATTGTGCCAACTGCACTCCAACCTAGATGACAGAACGAGACCCATCTCAAATTTTTTTTTTAAATACCATGTGAGATAACAAAGTTTATATTTTAAAACCCAAACTGTTATCTTATTTATTAGGTAAGCTTGGGAACTCCATGAGGATAGTACTGTGTTTACCTGTTCATTTCTATATCCTGGAGGTCTGGCAGAGGGCCACAGTCAGCTCTCGGTAAATACTGGTTGACTGAATGCATGTGGGTCGTAGTGTTCTAAGCAAGGGGACTGGGGATGAAGGAGACACAGGTCCTGCCCTACTTGATAAGCATTGTCATAATGACTGTGCAATGCGCAATGGAAAGCCATAGATGAAGGAGAAGCTGCACTGAGGAGGCAGCAGCTGCATTCAGATGAGTACACACATGCTGGGGAATGGATGCTTGGGCCAAGTGAACAGCAGGAGCAAAGGCCTGAAAGTGTGGGAAAAGCATGCCATGTTTAAACTGTTTGCTTAAGCAAATTTTCCAAAGAAATTAAAAGTAATGCAGATCCATAGAACTTGAGCGGAAAAGTCAGAACCTAAATAAACTCAGGTGATGGAGAAAGAGTTTTAAATTTGAGCAGAAAATGCAGCTTCACGAGTATGGCTCATTTAAGCTACGGGTAATTAACAGCATATATAGTAACAAACACCACCTGGGCTTTGCAGGTGTGAATAAAGTAAAAAAAAATAGAGGGAAGAATTGTTTAAAATGGCTCAAGAGGCAACTAAAACGAGGCTGTGATGTTAATGCTTTTTGACCAATAATGGGAATGAACATGCTGATGGCAACAACCCTCTGGCAAAATAATCTTATTTACAGCAATTCATTTCACTTAAATTCAGCAAACATATACCTAGGCTCTGGACTAGGTAGTGGAAATTAAAAAGTAATAATCTCGAGCCTCTAAGAACCCGTACCTAATAAAAACATGGGCACAGGAGCAATTGCCATTCTAGAATTCAAAAAAAGAACCCTCTACATAACCTCAGTAAATGTGTAAACAGTTGTTTAAGACCACACGAATTACATTTTTCAAAGGCTGCAACTGCAAGTTTACACAAAGCCATTTTCTCATGGGTTGTTTGAGCCTGCACAGGACAGTTCTGATGGTGAGTTTCAGATAGCAAAACAAATGTCAGTCACTGGCAATTGATTGGAAAATGTCAACGCAATATTTTTCCCTTTATGCCTGAGCGACATCTCTTAAAATCTTTTTGTACTTAAAAATCAATATACTCTTATTTTAGAAAACATTGAAAATTTAAAAAAATACGTTTCACATGTTACATACAGAATTTTAATAGGCATTTTAAAAACTAAAAGTAAGATCATATCATGATGTGTTTGCATTCATCTTCACTGATTTGAAAGTCATATATAGTGTATTTTATTTTGTTATTATCTTTAAATTTTTTAATAAAAATTGTTATTGTCTTACATCAAAATCAAGAATGAGAGCAATTTTTTGAGTCCACCTATTATAAGAACTGTGGGGCCGGGCGCAGTGGCTCACACCTGTAATCCCAGCACTTCGGGAGGCCGAGGTGGGTGAATCACCTGAGGTCAGGAGTTCCAGACCAGCCTGGCCAACATGGTGAAAACCTGTCTCTACTAAAAATACAAAAATTAGCTGGGTGTGGTGGCGTGGGCCTGTAGTCCCAGCTACTTGGGAATCTGAGGCAAGAGAATCGCTTGAACCCGGGAGGTGGAGGTTGCAGTGAGCCGAGATTGCGCCATTGCACTCCAGCCTGGGCTACAAGAGTGAAACTGTCTCAGAACAAAACAAAAAAAGAACTGTGAAATTTCAAAACCTTTTCTCTATCATAACCAATTTCATTCCTGGGTTTCATAATATAATTTTAAGTTTTCCACTAAGATTTTCATTAAATCACATTTGGAGTCTGTATCTTTTTTTATATATAAAATTGAGATTTGCTTTTTCATATCATTAAGTAAATTTTAAACAGTTATTTAAACTAATAGTTATCAGTTGTTACTGCCTGACTTTTTGACACCATAAAACTTACACTGTTGAGTTTTTCATTTAACCTTCTCTCTCATTTAGATGGCAAATGTACTTTTTAAAACAGATGTAAAGGATTAACATATTTTCAGAATCAATACAAATCTGGAACTATGCTTATGTTGACTTCACACTGCAAGAAGAGCTTCTCACACGTGATAAAATTCTTATGTTACAATTTTCCCCCAAAACTCTGCCAATGTTTTGTTTTTACTATTTAGTGTCACAGAGAAATGACTGAGATCTGCCTGATTTTTTCTTCTTTGCACGTAACCCACTTTTCTACTCATAGGCTTGGGTTTTCTCTTTCTTTGCAGTTCTTATAAATTAAGCATTTGTCAGAATGTAATCTAATTTTTCTAGGAATGTGATGTAACTTACTGAGTTGGATTCCTCAGTATTTTTTTGGTCTAGAAAAGTATTCTACATTCATGTCTCATTCTTGTTCTTGATCGGTTCTTCCATTTTCTTCCTTAGGAACACCAAATAATTACTCAGTGAACTCTCTAATCTCTGTCCTAAACATTCATCATCTTACTTCTTATCATTTTTTCATTCCTTCATTCTCTTTCTCTGTGTGTTCCTGAGAGCTTTTTTAATGTTGTCTTTCTGATCATGGATTTAATTTTGTAAAGTTTTCATTTTTTCTCCTAATTGTTGTTATTTTGAGTTCTGCTGTTAGACGTTCGGTTTTCTTAAATGCCTTTCTCATCTCATTCATCTCTCTCTCATCTTAGAATCTTTTATTCTCTATTTTTCCTACTTCTTCTCTCCTGTTGAGGTTGACAGTTTGTAATAATTTTCTTTGCTTTCTGAAGGAAATCCATTTTGGAGGCTTGTTTTTCCTGTTTTCAGCATCATGTTTGGCATTCTTTACTCTCTGGTAGTAGTTTTTTTCATGGGCATATTTTGTTTCTGTTTTTGTTTTGTTTGTCTATTCATCCCAGGGGAAGATAAAGCTATATAGCCCCAAATTTGGGGTTTCGGCAATCAGGCGTAAACAGATCAAGAAGAAGGCAAGCTCTTCTCATTTCGTGGCAAACCAGCACCCCTAGATAAGGCACAGATTGCATTTTCCAATCCAAACCCATCGACTGTAGAATTAGAGAACATTATTTCCAAACTCCAGTAATAGGGTGGTAGAAAAACTTAGTTTTTGATGTGGTTGAATATTCCCCTTTCTTCTCACATTTTTATTTGTATTTTATTTTTGGAAGTCAGGAAAAGCCACTTTGGGGGACAATAACCTGCTGTCATTTTTTTCTCCTCCATGAAATGATGTTCAGAAAATTCATTTTTCCAAAGCTCTGAACTTGTATTGAGGTATAAGAGCTTCTATCAAGACACGGTAGGATTGTGGATTAGGTAGGGTTGGATTTTCACCATAGGATAGATAACTTCCCTGCTGCCATCAGCAGTCTGAGGCCACCCTTTTCTGTCACATGATGAGTTAATGCTCAGCAATAAAGCTGAATGCTTCCTTCTCCACCAGTAATTTTCTTAGCACTCAGAGAGGGCAAACCCCCAAGACCAGGATGCAGATGGTTCCCAGGCCATAGCAGCTGTTTCCTCACATTCACATGAGACCCTTTTTCTGGATTTGGAATTTGTAGGTAGCCTGGTCTTCTGGTAACTGGAGGTATGTGCTGGGATGGAAGTCACTGCATGAAATGATTGGTTTACTAATTTGGCAAGCTGGACCTAGGCAAGTGCTTTTAAGCAGAGGAATTAAACCTGTTTTAGGTTACTTCTTTGTGGTTGTCTTTCAGAGCTGAGAGAGTGAAGGAATAAAGCAATTTAGACATAAGAATAATGGGAGTCGGTGCAGGGAGAAAAGAGAAAGCTAAGTCCCCAGAGCTACCTCTAACTCCATGTGCACTTATTTTTTATTTTTTTTCTAGAGACAGGGTCCTGCTCTGTCACCCAGGCTAGAGTGCAGTGGCACAATCATAGCTCACAGAGGCCTCAACCTCCTGGGCTCAAGCGATCCTCCTATCTCAGCCTCCCGAGTAGCTGGGATTACAGGTTGTGCGCCACCACGCTTGGCTAATTTTTACTTTTTTTTTGTAGAGTCAGGGTCTTGCTTTGTTGCCCAGGCTGGTCTCTAACTCCTGGCCTCAAGCTCCCCTCCCTCCTTGGCCTCCTAAAGCACTGGGATTACAGGCATGAAGCATGATGCCAGGCCTCCATGTACGTTTAAGCCTCCAACCACCTTCCTAAAACAAGTAAGTTAATTCCTTTAGAATCAGCACCAGAAGGTTAGTGAGCATTCTCCACCTTTTCTGGACAGAGGAAAACACGTGGTAATAGGTGTGTGAAGTGCAATAGCCCCTTTCCCAGGTAGAGAACCCAGTGTATGCTGGCCACACAGCACTGTACGGTTGGCCTTTTTTCCAGGTTTTAACTCACCATCTTTCCACACACTGTTCTGTTTACCAAATCTTAATCTCTATACTTTCTATCCTGATATTAAACATTATTTTGGGGGGGGGTGTATTAGTCAGGGTTCTCTAGAGGGATAGAACTAATAGGATACATATAAAGGGGAGTTTATTTAAAGTATTAACTCACATGATCACAAGGTCCCACAATAGGGTGTCCGCAAGCTGACAAACAAGGAGAGCCAGTCTGAGTCCCAAAACTGAAGAACTTGAAGTCTGATGTTCGAGGGCAGGAAGCATCCAGCACAGGAGAAAAATGTAGTCTGGGAGGCTAGGCCAGTCTAGCCTTTTCACGTTTTTCTGCCTGCTTTATATTCTAGCCGCACTAGCAGCTGATTAGATGACGCCCACCCAGATAGAGGGTAGGCCTGCCTTTCGCAGCCCATTGACTCAAATGTTAATTTCCTTTGGCAACACTCTCAGAGACACACCCAGGATCAATACTTTGCATCCTTCAATCCAATCAAGTTGACACTCAGTATTAACCATCACTGGAGGGTTCCCATTTAGTTCTTTATTTTTTTACAAATTGAATTTTCCCAAATGCTTAAATTAATGCATAGCTCTAAAAAGTAACTATTTCTTCTTCCTCAAAGTGTCAGCAGCATTGACAGTGTGCAGCTCTGCCCTGGCAAATGAGCCAGCTTGTTAGCACTTGTTTGGGTGAGGCGGGAGAGGACTAGGGGTTGAATCCTGAAGGTTACCAACCAACAAAAGCTATTTTTATTTCTTTCTTATTAAATGCACTATTCCCTCTCCCAACAAATTCTTGCTTTTATTATCCTAAGTTTTTGATGAATTTCATAACAAAATTTTTAATGAAATTATTTATATGACAATTATTAAAGAATTCTGTGGCTAAATTTCCTTCAAAAATTAAGATGCAAATGTGACCAGAAGTCAAATGTAACCCTACTGATTTTTAAAAACTAATTATATACGACATCCAAACAATGAATATTAATTGTCTACTATGTGTCAGACACTATTCTAGGTACTGGGCACGCATCAGTGAGCAAAATGGAGTTCCTTCTGCTATAATTTAAACTTAGGATAATTTTCACCATAATATTGGCCAAAAGCATGTAGAAGCCATATGGCCAAACATACAAATATAGGGATTAAAAATCTAAATATTCAGTCTTTTCTACCTAGGTCCCTTCTGAAAAGGCTGGTTTACTCTTACACTTTGTTGCCCAGAATGGGCAAGGCAGAGGAATACCTGTTCAAGTTATGGCTGGAAGAGGCTTAGGTCCATGAGGCAGGGTAGGAGGGTTGCAGCTTTTTCTATCACAAAATATTGCCTTTGTACCACCAAACCTGGTTTCAGATTCACAAATATTGAACTTCTCTCATGAGTTAATGCAACTGCTGTACATGCTCTGGCATTAGATGGGCAGTCTGTCTGAGGGTTCATCGTTCCCTGAGTCTCCATGGGTGTTTCAGGGGAAAGTTGGGAGAGACCAGTTTTCACTAGCCTCTAAACTGCTACTAGATGCCATATGAAACCAGCAATGGATCATTTTGAAAGCCAGATTTTTAAAGCCTGTTTCTTCTGCAAACAGGTGAAATGTCATTAATTTGAAATCCATAATCTAATGCTACATGATGAAAAAAATCTAACTTTAACTCTGACCTAAGGCAATACAGAGTATTTTTTCCCCAAGAGGCAGAAAATCTGTTGTGTTGACATTGGAAAAATTAGGGAGAACCATGTTTCCTCTAGCAAAGGGGTAAAGGCATTTTCTAAACAATCACTGGTCACAAGTGACTAGAAAGATGCCCTCTCCCTCATGCTTGGAGGTGGAGATCTTGCTGACAAAACAGTGAAGGTCAAGGGTGAGGACACAGCCGGACATCCTTACCCAAAGCCCAGCTGACACTTGTGTTGTGCCATTTAGAGTCTATGTTTTTGAATGAATAAATGGTGATTTATCCTTGAGCTTATGCAAAACACTTCCAGGAAACTTCCAGAAATATTGGAGTGGGGAGTTCTTTATAGGAAGCAGGTCTCCTGTGAATTGGTGATGTTTCCTCTGTGGATAAAATTTGGCCTTTATTGCAACTCATTTTTAAATTTTTTTTTTTTTTTGCAGAAATTCTTGTGAGACTGGAACAACTTAGAATGCTCTGTGAATTAAAGTGGTCTAGTTGTACAGGTTTCAACATTTTTTTAAGCTACAGAATTCCTTTTGTAAGCAGAAACTTTGCATTTAAACCAAGTAGAAGTGGAGCTTCACTGGTTGCAACAGAGAGGAGGAACTGGAACACGCTGAAATCTATAATCTAATGCTACATGATGAAAAAAATCTAACTTTATCTCTGACCTAAGGCAATAGATTTTTTCCCCCAAGAGCCAGAAAATCTGTTATGTGTTTACACTGGAGCTCCCCACAGGAGCCTGCAGGACAGTCTGAAAACAACTGGGTTAGGACTCATTCTGGGCTAATTTTCTAAATACTGTGAATATGTTAAAATAGATCTAGACTTTGTCCTTGCTATGCCTGATTCCAACGTTAAAATGTGGTCATTTGATCTCATTCTCAAGATCTGCTGATTGCCTAATTAAATTTTGGAAGATCATTCTACCTGTGTTCTTGGCTTCGTGCAGAAGAGAAAATACTGTCAATTTAAGCTCTGAAGAGATTGATTACTGTGACAAATGCTACTCCTTAGTTTGCCATTTGCCATCAACTTTACTGGGCAGTCTTCCGGTTTTCAAAGCAAATGTACAGAGGATCAAATTTCTATCTGAGATAAGTAAGTTTCAGAGAGCTACTGTGCAACATATCACTTACAGTTAACAATATTGTGGTATTTAAAAATTGGCTAAGAAGGTAGATCTTATGTTGTGTTCTTATCACAATCAACCAATCAGAAAATAAATAAATGAGTAGGAGGAAACTTTTGGAGGTGAGGGATATGATTATGGCGTTAATTGTGGCAATGGCTTCTTAGGTTTATACCTATCTTCAGACTTATTAAGGTGTACATATTAAATATATACAGCTTTTTGTGTATCAATAAAAAAAAGTCTGAAAAAGAAAATCTCACTTATGTAAAACTCACCATTAATATGTCACATCATGGTGAATGAGACTCGTGGAATGGAAGCAGGGATGTTCAATCTTTTGGCTTCCCTGAGCCACATTGGAAGAATTGTCTTGGGCCACACATAAGAGATACTAATACTAATGATAGCTGATAAGCTAAAAAAAAAAATTGCAAAAAAATCTAATGTTTTAAGAAAGTTTACAAATTTGTGTGACCAACAGGCTATGGGTTGAATAAGCTTGGATTTGAGGTTGAGATAGGAGTTTCACTTGATCATTTTCGATTTATTCTTTCATAGCATTCATTTCATTGATGATTTCATTGATAGAATTTCAATTGATAAATAGTTTGTGTTTTCTTTTTTTTTTTTTTTTAATTCTCTTTATTGAGACGGAGTCTCGCTCTGTCACCCAGGCTGGAGTGCAGTGGCCGGATCTCGGCTCACAGCAAGCTCCGCCTCCCGGGTTCACGCCATTCTCCTGCCTTAGCCTCCCGAGTAGCTGGGACTACAGGCGCCCGCCACCTCGCCCGGCTAGTTTTTTGTATTTTTTAGTAGAGACGGGGTTTCACCGTGTTGGCCAGGATGGTCTCGATCTCCTGACCTCGTGATCCACCCGTCTCGGCCTCCCAAAGTGCTGGGATTACAGGCTTGAGCCGCCGCGCCCGGCCAATAGTCTGTGTTTTCTAACAGAGTCCAAGAGCCTGGAGTTTGCTTTCTTCCTTTTTTTTTTTTTTTTTTCTCTCTCTCCTAGTTTCCTTTTTCATTTTCAACAGGCTCATTGAGATATAGTACACATAACACAATTTGCCCTTTTAAAGTATAAAATTCAATAACTTTTGGTATGTTCAAAGTTATGCAACCACCAGAGTCAATTTTAGAACATTTTTCGTCACCTCCAAGAAAAATCTCATATGCTTTAGCTATGACAGTCTTGTAACCTCCACAGCCATAAGCAACCACTAATCTACTTTCTATCTCTACAGATTTGCCTATTCTGGACACTTTACATGAAAGGAATCATATGATGTGTGACCTTTGGTGACTGGCTTCTTTCACTTGGCATAACGTTTTTAAGATTTATCCATGTTTTAGCATGTGTCAGTATTTCATTCATTTTTTAATGTATTATAATATTCCATTGTATGGATAGAATGTGTTTTGTTTATCCATTCATCCGTTGGTGAATATTTGGTTTCTACCTTTTAGCTATTATAAATAATGCTGCTATGAACACTTGTGTATAAGTTTTGCTGTGGTCATATGTTTTCACTTCTCTTGAATATATACCTAGAAGTGGAATGACTGAGTAAAATGTTAATTCTATTTTAACGATTTGAGGAACTGTTGGACTGTTTTCCAAAGTGGCTGTACCATTTTACATTCCCACCAGTAATGCACGAAGATTTCAATCTCTCTACATCCTCACCAACACTTGTTATTATCGGACTTTTTATTATGGTTATTTTTGTGGGTATGAAGTGGTATCTCATTGTAGTTTTGATTTGCATTTTTGTGATGACTAATAATATTGAACATCTTTTCACATGCTCACTGACCATTTGTATATCTTTTTTTGGAAATGCCTATATAGGTCTTTTGTGAATTTTTAAATTGGGTTATTTATCTCTTTTTATTACTGAGTTTTAAGAGTTCTTTATATATTCTAGATGCAAGGCCCTTATCAGATAAATTATTTGCAAATATTTTCTCCCATTCTCGGGGTTTTCATTTTCTTGGTAGTGTCCTTTGAAGCACAAAAGAATTTTGATTAAGTCCAACTTATCTATATTTTTCTAATGTTGCTTACACTTTTGGTGTCATTGATTATGAATCCATTGCGAAATCCAAGGTCACAAAAATTTACCTTTATGCTTTCTTGTAAGAGATTCATAGTCTTGTCTTTTACATTTAGGTCTTTGATTCATTTGAAGTTAATTTTTGTATATGGTTTTTATTTTTGTCATTTCTTCTTTCATTTTTAGGTCTTAAGAAACTGAAAGAGTCAAATTTGCTTAAAACAAATTGACCAAACAACATGTGAAAATATTAATAAACTGGCTATTGGTGTGTTGAAGAAGGGAAAATGTAGGCAGTAAAGCTAGTTAATTTTGTGTTTGTGTAATATATTATGTGATCTACGTATCTAATGCCTCCTGTATAATATTGTGGTTAAACAATATTCAGAATCCTATCTCCACTTCCTCCTTGCAATGAACACTTCTTCCATGTTAGTTATGAATATTCATATCTTGTTTCCATTCTTGCTATAAATGCCGCTTCAAACAGTGTTGCTTACATAACCCAGCTTTTGTTCCCCATTAAAAAAAATCTGCTTTCTCCACGGGCACACAGCATTCACACACACATACACACACAGTGCAGCCTCTCCCCATATGCTCATGTGTTGGCTGGCACGGATGTCTCTGCAATTCACCTCTTCTCATCATTCACCTTTCAAGTTATTTTCACAGGCTCATTTCAGCAGGGATTAATCTGGAAAATAAGAAAAAATCGTAACAGAGAGAAAGGGCAACATAACACCCTGGAGTATTTAGTCATTTCTTTGTATTTTAGGATAAAAATGTAAGATTTAGCTACAGAGTAAGCATAATGCATAATTATCACATTGGGATGCTAAACACAGGCACTGCATTCACTCCGTGCATAGAGTGAGATCTGGTTCATGGAAAACTGCAGGTTTTGCATTTTTCCAGCAAAATAAGTGAGTGGGGGTGGAAGGAGACTGGCATTCTGATGATTTTTTCAGAATACTAATGCCTGCCATAGGCGGTGGCAGTGTTGGGTTGGCTGGTCTCTTCTGTATTATGCCCACAGAAAAGGGAGGCTCCCCTCTTTAGGCGTCTTTTATGGCAGCAGCCCAACAGGAAATCTGACTAACCAACATTAATTCTTTTGCACCTCTATGGAAGAAAACATTCTCCGAGTGCTCAGGAAGAATCCAGACAGGAAAAGCAAAGCCATTCTCATGTGGTCATGGAAGAACAATTAAGTGTCAGGTTGTGTGATCCTGAATGTGAGGGCCGAAGGGGGACAGAGAAGGGAGGTTAGTGAGCCTTGCTGGTGGGAGTGGAGGGCGTTGGGAAGCCTTCATGGAGAATGTGGGCTGTGGAGAATGAAAACAATTTTTAAATGTAAAAGGGGAAAAAAAGGAGAGCACACCAAGTGAGAGGAAGGAAGGATGGAGGGTGAGCCTAACATAGCAGTTACGATGGACCCAGCCTTGGGCAGAGGCCTTGTTATGATCCCCTTTGAGTATTTAAACAATTCTGAAAGGTGTGTTAATTGTCCTTTGGTGGAGTGTAGTGACTTGCTCATGGTCACTCAGCTTCTAAGCAGTGACATAGTATTTGGTTCAACAGTTCTTTGCCCTGGCAATATGCCTTGTTGATGCCATCCTGCAGTCACAGAGACTGGAGTTATTATCAATTCTCTATGCATTAACTCTAATTCCACTCTACTGCTCCCTCTCTGAATCTACCAGGCAACACAGAAATTCAGGTTCACTGTTTCAGATCAGTGGGCTCCAAACATGTTGATCCTTCAGCTCATCTCAGGAGTTTAAAAAAAAAAAAAAAAAAAAAGGCCTGTTTCTACATCCCACTCCAAACCAAATGAAACTGCATGTCCAGAAATGAGATTTCTGATTGTTCTCCAGAACCTCACTTACTATCTTGAATAAAGTAGGTATCAATAAATATCTGGCAAATGAACAATTAATATACTATCTAAATCATTTTTTAATCTACTGATTTGAGTTCCTCGTTGCCTTGGTTTATTCCTTCTGTATTATACCACGACCATCCTTCTGTGCAAATGTCTGTTTCCGGGTGATGAAAATAAGGACTGATGAGCTTTTCCCAGTCAGGAGTCCACTATGAACCAAAGAGCATTTTACTAGGACTTGCAGGAGGCAAATGCATATCTTCTGGCACTGAGGAGAATGCACATACCAAGTCTTCTGTCCTTGCAAACCTGGCTGTCATTTCGTCCTAATCCAAACCATTGTGTTAAGACAAGCCTTAGCAGTTTCTCTTTTTCCAGAGCTAAACATCCAGTGCTTCTTACCCTCTCTACAATTGTTGTCCTCTGGAATAGAAGGGTGATTGACAGGCCCTTGCTGATTATTATCTGAAACTGGCCTAAATTAACTTTGGTTGCTGAGTGGAGGGGGTTGGAAGACGAAGGTAGGCAAGTAAACTGACTTGGTCTTTATTAATTCCATTGGTAATCTGATTTAATGTCAAGTTGTAGGATGTTTGAGGTTGGGTTGTGTTCATCAGAATGATTTAACACATTGCTTGATTTGGTTCCAAATTGAAGTGCTTGATAAAGTGGTCCTGTGATTTTTCCACTACTTTCTTTCTGCATCTATCCACTTTAGCATGCTACCAAGGCGTCGTCTGGATCTCATATAGATAAGTGATTGGAGATAGGTGACGACGTGATTAGAAATACTGGAGTTCTCTGAGTTTAAGAGTGCTTCAGTCATAGACATAATTATTAGTGTAATAAAAACAGGAAAAGTCTAGCTGAGATTCCCCTCCCTTTAGTATCCATGGGATTTGAGTTGATGTTTCAGGCTTGGTTCATTTTTCCCTTCTGCATTTATTATTCCATTATTATAAAATGTCTCTTTGCCTATAACATATTTCGCCTTGCTGTCAAATTTTATTTGGTTCAGCTTTTAAGTCAGGAGCATTTGTGACTGAACACTCCTGTCTGTCTGTGCCAAAGGAATTTTCCAAGCTACAGTGTTTTTGTTAGTTTCATAAATACTCACATTGTTTTTAAGGTGGAGAACAAACATTTACTAAAAACAAAAACAAAAACCATAATATGCAGAAGACACACATTCAGAATTTAATTCAAGTCTTATGGGAACATCCTTTACTGTAGAAACCAAAATTTTGAAATTGTCATTAGAATTGATTGGGATGGAAGGGAAAAAAAAGCAAATCATCTATGCTTTCAAGGGACAGTTAGTCACCAGAGAGAATAGCAAGCTATTTGATGCAAAAAGAAAAAATTTCTTAAAAGCTTTGATACAGATGAGATGATTCAGTTTTGCTATGTTACCCTGGCCTGTTCCACACTCCCACCCACCATTTCAATTTTGCTGGCCTTTCCTTTATCATCCATCTTTCAAAACTGTCATTCAGATTTCCAGCTGCTTCTCTAGCACAGAAAACACCAGCCTGCCTGGTGGAAACTCCAATTGTTGTCCTCTTCTCTTACAGTTTCTTTCTAAAAAGAAACTCTCCATTAAATTAATTCTCCCCATATAGTTTGATGAGAAGCAGTCAGTTACCAGGAGCATATCTTTTCTCTTAGTCTTTAAAAAGGCAACACAATAAAATATGGACTCTATTAAAAAAAGAAGTAGTTTTGTAGGAAAAATACAGTAGGATGCATTCAGAGTTCATGCTTACCAAAGATTTGTACTACTAGACAACATTGGTCTTCTTTCTATAATCTACCAGATTGCATTTGCCATAAAATAAGCCTTCTTCATTGCTGTTTGCAGTGCATCTCTTTTATGCATAAACATAGGCCATGAGGTATTTTTGAAGAAAGGCAAAGATTCTTACAGAAATGCAGTTTTCAAGTGTTTTGTCAATAGACAAGATAATTTACCATTGCCTCCAAGGACACAAACACTTCTGATAAAAGTGTAATATGTTAACAGATTTTACTTATTTTCAAGGAAGGGGTTTACTCTGATGAGGAGGTTGTGCCTTTGCAAAACCCATTGTGGATGGAATTCCTACCTTTATTGCAGTTCTGGACATGCTGCTTAGACCACCCTTTAGAATGACTCACAATGCCCATTGTCAGCTATCGTAAAGACAACAGATGAGGGCCAATGATTTATGGCAAGTGCCAAACTGATGTGTATGTAGTTAATGGATTGCCTCCCTTTCAGATTTCCTGGTTGTCAACCAGCTTGCTCCATGTGGCATTTCATATTGTTCTTTATGTTTGTTCTGTATTTTAAGTTGCAACATCAATATATGAATGAAGACTGATGCAAAGAAAGGAACCACTGGAGAAAAAGAAACTACAAATCAAAAGTTTCTACAGTTTTGGTTAATTTACAATAAAATTGGAGGTCTTTGGATACAACATGAGTCAACTTCTCACTGAAAAGCACTAAGATGTGAGGATTTGAGCTCACAAAGCGTTTCACTTAGCCATTGCCAATGCCTGGAGCCCAACCTTTGTTTTCTAGAATGGAGACTGACAGATATCAGAAGAAAAAGTCAAGAAATGTGGTGACAGCTGGAGGAAGGGAGAGAAGCTGAAAGGACTTTAATGTCACACACAAAAAAACAGGTCATGAGCAAAATAATAGACCATGGGCCACTGCTCAATGAACCTGCTCCTGTACTTACGTCATTCCCTAATACTTGAGACCTTTGAGGCAAGAAGGGAAGGTGAGGAAAGGAGATTACACCTTTTTCAGGTATTAAAAGCCAGAAGAAAATATGGTAACTGTACCACTGAGTTAAAATGCCAACAGGCAGCGAGCATCCCTAGTTCAGTCACATAGATAGCCCCTTTAATGGCAATTTGCAAAGGTGGTTTTTGTACTGGGTCCAATTGTCTTGATAAATAGTGGAACTGGTGAAAACCTCCTGGCAAGGAACTTGCAGTAATTGAATAGATCCCCAGGCTGGCTGCCATCTGGGAATATAGTTCCAGATGCCTGCTTGGCAGGGCCACTGGCTGCTCACCCCTGCTCTCAGAACTAGAGGCTGCACTCTCACTTCGAAGGAGTCTGATTTCAACATTTTAGAAGAACAATTGTATTCAGCCTTCAATGGGCCTGGGAATCCACTGAGCTGGCTCACTGCAATTCTCCCATGCATAGAATAGACTGTAATTTAATGTGGATTTTCATTTATATCTCAACAGAATGGGTTTCCTGCATGAATCACCTTGATTGTGGTGGTTTTATCCTGGGCCACTTAGCCACATTATAAACGATCTTTAGAGGCATGAGATAAATCTTCTGCCTTTTTGACTCACCATTTTACAAACGAAAAAAATGTAGACTTATTTAGCTATCTATTTCCAGAGTGGCCAACAGGGTTTTGGGTTGGTTAATGTCAGATGACGAATGGGCACTTCTGGGGCAGTCTATGAAATGGCTTGTGTGAGAGTTCCTTGCATTCCCTGCCCTGTCCTTTTTCCTTCCTAAATTCTGTTAGCAGATCTTCTTCCACCTTGGAATTCATGCTATGCGCATGGCTCTATCTTTTCAAAGTTTCAACCTTTCTCCTAATATGAACTTTAACAGGTTCCTCTGAGTACTAACTGTGAACAAACATTGGCACAGCATTTCTGGTCTGTATGAACTGGAATGAGTTCCATGAACTTCCACAATCAGCCTCATTAACTAGGCAAAGCTATGGAGTCCTTTGAGTTCCCCTCCAATCCCCTTGGGGGGGAAATAAAAAGTAAAGATTGCATTTTATATTCTGAACAAATCGTTAATGTTTTTCCTTTTTACCTTCCCCAGTGTTTTCAATCAGTGTCTTATTTCGGGGACTTTTTCCAGTTGCTCAAGGTGGAGATTTCCTGGAGCATTGTGTCTGAAGACAAGGCACCTGTGTGCTCTAGGGTCCGTGCTCTGGGTGGGCCTTGCTCATCTGCACAAGGTTGCTTTGCTTTTCTGTCTATTGCTGCTCCCTTCCTGGAACCCAGCATTGCTATCATCTGTCCCTGTCCGGACTTGGCAATGATACATACGGTATCACTAACTATGCAGAGCCAGTGGGGTGATGGGGAGCACAGCTAAGTCCTTCCCGCTTGCTGAAGGTCTCATCCTGTCACCTGGCGAATTCCCCTTGTTCGGGGGAGTCGCGCCTCCAGATGCATGTGGGATTCTTCTTCAACAGTCTAACTTTGATTTCTAATGAGGATTTCTGAGTCACCCTGGACTTTAGATAGACACCTGGAAGAAGGCAAATGGTTGGCCCTCTGATGCAAGTCACAAATGTATGGATGTTGTTCTGTGTTTCTTGTACAATAACAAATAGTGCCCATCTCATGCATGAATTTTTCTTTAAATTTTTATTTTAAATTCAGGGGTACATGTGTGGGTTTGTTACACAGGATAGTGCCTATCTCATACATGAGTGCTTCTTTTTTTTTAAGTTCAGGGGTGCATGTGTAGGTTTGTTACACAGGTAAACTTGTGTCATAGGGGTTTGTTGTACAGATCATTTCATCACCCAGGTATTAAGCCTAGTACCCATTAGTTATTTCTCCTGATCCTCTCCTTCCTCCCATGCCCCACCCTCCAATAGGCTCCATCATGTGGGATTCCCCTCTGTGTGTCCATGTGGCCTCATCATTTGGCTCCCACTTGTGAGAACATGCAGTATTTGGTTTTCTGTTCCTGCATTAGTTCATTAGTTTGCTGAGGATAATGGCTTCCAGCTCCATCCCTGCAAGGGAGATGATCTTGTTCTTTTTATAGCTGCATAGTATTTAATGGTGTATATGTACCACATTTTCTTTATCCAATCTTTCACTGATGGGCATTTATGTTGATTCCATGTCTTTGCTATTATGAATAGTGTTGCAATGATCATACACATGCATGTGTCTTTATAACAGAATGATTTTTGTTCCTTTGGATACATGGCCAGTAATGGGTTTACTTGGTTGAGTGGTATTTCTGTCTTTAGGTCTTTGAGGAATCACCATTCTTTTTTTTTTTTTTTTTTTTTTGAGACAAGGTATCACTCTGCTGGGGAGGTTGGAGTGCAGTGGTGCCAATATGGCTCACTGCAGGCTCACTGCAGCCTCAACCTCTCAGGCTTAAGTAATCCTCCCATCTCATCCTTCCAAGTAGCTGGAACAACAGCTGTGTGCCAATATGCCCAGCTAATTTAAAATTTTTATTTTTTATTTTTTTGTAGAGACGGGATTTCACCACGTTGCCCAGTCTGGTTTTAAACTCCTGGCTCAAATGATCCTCTTGACTCAGTTTCCCAAAGTGTTGGCATTACAGGCATGTGCCACCCACCACGTCCAGCCCAGGTGTGCTTTTTCAAATTGACGGCAAATTCCCCAAGAACCACCTTGATTGGTTGTAAATTACTAACTGCAAAAGTCAGAAGTTCATTTCCTGGGCAAAATGAAATGTGATGGTAGTTTAAAACTTTTATTTTGAAATCATTATAGTCTCATGAGAAATTTCAAAAATAGTACAGAGAGGTTCCATGTTTCCATCACTCAGTGTTCCCCAATGGTAACATTTTATATAATGCAGTACATCAACACAATCAGGGCATTGGCAACATTTTTATGGCCAGAAAGAATAAGTACCAGAAAGCCAGATGCACACCTAATAGTCAGAGTTCTGGTCCACTAGTTGATTAAAGAATGGTTTTAAATGAGTCATACATGGACTCTTTGGGCTACACACACACACACACACACACACAAAGTCCCAGTTAAAGCCATTCCAGATCATGCTGGATTCCATTCCTACTATGCAAAATGTGGTGAGTTATTCAGACAGGGGAGCTTGCAAAAATAAGGGACCTACAAAGAATCTTAGTAACATAAAATAGGTGTTCTGGCCGGGCACAGTAGCACACCTGTAATTCCAGCACTCTGGGAGACTGAGGCAGGCAGATCATGAGATCAAGAGATGGAGACCATTCTGGCCAACATGGTGAAACCCTATCTCTACTAAAAATACAAAAAAAAAAAAAAAATTACCTGGGTGTGGTGGTGCGTGCCTGTAGTCCCAGCTACTCGGGAGGCTGAGGCAGGAGAATCGCTCGAACCCGGGAAGAGGAGGTTGCAGTGAGCCAAGATCACACCACTGCACTCCAGCCTGGCGACAGAGTGAGACTCTGTCTCAAAAAAAAAAAAAAAAAATTAATAGGTGTTCTTGGTTCATCTGGTCACTCCTGGTATCTTCTTGTAAGATACAGTTCTCTAGATATTTTGAATACTATGTTGTCTGAATGGACCTTAGGATGAAGGAAGAGCCAGCTTTATTAAAAGTTGTGTACCTAGGTTTATTAAAAAAAAAAGCATGGTCAACATTTATTATAATGTAAGAGTTAAGAGCTTGGATCCTGAATTCAGACAGGTCTGGTTTAATCTCCAGCCTTGTCCCTGACCAGAATGTTGACCACAAGTTACTTTACTGCTCTAAGTCTCAATTTTCTTATCCATAATATAAGGACAACTATAGCACATGAGAAATTGTTAGAAACAGATAATGGGTGCCACAAAGAAATGTCAGCACGGAGACAAAGGATCTCTCAGCAAGGCAATCTTTACTTTCTGCAGAAAGGGTGTCCCTCACAGATGGAACAATGGCGAGAGCACACCTGAACAAAAGAAAAGCAGACATATTTATCCCTTATGCATTTTGGTCATCCTTACTGCTGCGTCCTGCATCCATTGGCTGGAGCTGGACCTCACAGTTTTAAACTGATACATGATTTGCTAATAACCTAAAACTTTCCTAAATAGCTAAGTGCAAGGGAGAACAAAGAAGAAGAGGAAGTTGCTTACAAAAGGTTTAAGGAAGCAATAACATTTCCAAATAAGGAAGAGGCATAAGCTATGAGCTAAGACTTGCCTGGGCCTGTCCAGGCATGCCTGAGTAAGCCAAAGCAACCAACTGGGCTAAAATGTAAGAACTAATAATTGATAGGAGGCTTTAGAGTAAGGAGCTATTATTCCCAGTGTCTATTATTTCATTTTAAACCAAGCAGAACTTTGAAGAGGAACTTTTCTACTTTCTACAGAAATAAATGTTAATTGATTAGGAACTTTAATGCATATAGTAAGCATTTGTAAATTTTCGCTGTTGTTATGCATAATCATCTCTGATCAGAGTATTCTGTCAAGTAATTGTTATTCCATTCAGTTTCTTGGTTGTATTTTCAATGCTGGTACAGATGACTTCAAAAACATCTTCTATCCTTGTGGTATGAAAAGTAGGTAGTGACTACTCATTATATTTTGAGAACCATTTTTATTGTTATTACAGTTATTATTTTTAAATAACAATTGCTCAATATCCTATATTATAAATTGTATAACTTGCAGATTATTAACTGCTGATAAGTTACTTGTATCATAAAACAGTCTAAAATTGGATCAAAAACAAGTACAAGATTTTAAGGTCTAAAATGCATACAATCTAGGCTCATATGACTAAAGTTAATGCAGCTAGATCCACAGTTACCTGGACATTAATTTCCTCAAAAATATAAACAGAGGCCAATGGAATTGCTTGTAACAATCAGTCAAACATACACTACATGTGAAGGAACATTAATTGTTTTTGAAAATTTTTTGTTATAAAAGGTGGATCTGTTACCAGGGTTGCTTATGTCTTGTTTATAATTGTAGGTTTTCTTTTTTCAGCAGTTGAAGAGTAGTTTAGTAACGAGTAGCAAAAAAAAAAAAAAAAAAATCCAACATCAGCCCTTCTTTAGTTTATAATGAATAAATCACTGAAAATTGCATGTAAATAATTTTACACTTAGATTTTAGAGTGGATGGAGAAGGTTTTCCTAAAACATGTTTATTCTTCTTTTAAAGCAGAATATTACATCTCCAATTATGATGGTGCAAATTAGAATTTTTAAAAAATGGTTTATTGCAAAGCTTTTATATGGAGAATTATCAGCAAATAGCCTTGATAAAATGAAAAGAGCCCTAATTGTGGCAGTTGGAAGTTTTGTTGCCAGATAATAAGATAATGTGGAGCTTTGTAAATAGACTATTCTGCTGTAATCTACCACAGACGGCAGATATCTCTGATTGGCAACATTTCCTTTTAGAGTTGAAATTTCAAAGGTAACACTTCATGAGTAACTCTTTCGGATTCTTATTCTGAGAAGCAACCCAGTGAATGACAGTGCTGGAAAGAAAGGACTTGTATTCCTGACACCAAATCAGATGCCCAGGACCAAAATCCAGTCCTGTGGTTCCAATTGTCATTAGCAATGCATAACTATGCTTCCTTTGTTTTCCCTTTTTGTTATTAGCTGTGGGAAGGACAAAGTTGCTGCTTTGAAATTTCAATGAATTGTGTTTTTAGAGTACCAGAAATATTAGAAAATATTTGTTTCCACTTTGATAACACTGCCATCTAAGACAAACTGAAGAAATCCATGGCTGTCAGCAAGACTTTCTGGGTAAAGTAGATTGATCAACACAGGGAAAGACAGTGTTTAGCAGAAAATTTAATATTGATCTGATCTCTAGATATGGGATGACTTTCAGAGCATGAAAACACTCAAACAGAAATGTCAATATATTTGCATAGAAATGAAGAGATTTCATGTGTTCAAAACATAAATACAATGAAATGCCAAACAAGAACAATATTTAGCTACCAATAGGCCCAAAGGATAAAATTTTTTAATGTTTGACAAGTTTATATAATAAGAGTTACTAAACAGCAAATGATGGAAACAGATGATTCACATTAGAAGAAACACAACTGGCTGATAACTGTATCAGGAAAGCACATAAAGGAGCTAATATTAAAATAATAAACCTAAAAACAAAAATGAGAGTCTTTTTTTCTATCAAATTAGCAAAAATTTAAAATACTGGATATATACTGAACCTTTCAATGCTGACAAAGATTCTTTCAGTACAGCGGGGACCAGGGCTCTGGAGTTAAATCATGTGTCTACAACTTGATTGTACGACCTTGGGAGAAAATTACATAACCTGTCCTTGCCTCAGTTTATCATCTGTAAAATGAATATAAAGAATGCCTATTTCATATTTTTATGAATAAAGTTAAATGAGATAACACAAATAAAACATTTAGCATGGTGCCTGGCCATAAGACATCAAAAAAAAAAAAAAAAAAAAAAAGAAAGAAAAAGGAAAGAAAAAAGATAGCTGCTGTCTGCTATTCTTATAGTTATCAAACAATGCTGGTAGACCTTAATCCACAAACTGTAGCAACACTAGAAGGTGACATGACAATACTTTATCAAAAGCCTTAAAAATATTCAAGTCTATTTCTAGGAAACTGTTCCAAGAAAGTCACTAACATTATATGCTTAAATATTATATATAAAGATGGTCATAAAGATACATTTCAAATGATGTAAATGTTCAACAGTAGGTAATTGATTATTGGACATATCTATAGTGGAACACAGCATGGCTATTAAAATTATGTTTGTTTTTGAGACAGAGTTTCACTCCTGTCGCCCAGGCTGTAGTATAATGGTGCTATCTTGGCATGCTGCAACCTCCGCTTCCCAGGTTCATGCAGTTCTCCTGCCTCTGCCTCAGCCTCCCAAGTAGCTGGGATTACAGGTGCATGCCACCACGCCCAGCCCAGTAGTAGAGATGGTGTTTCCCCATGTAGGCCAAGCTGGTCTTGAACTCCTGACCTAAGGTGATCTGCCTGCCTCGACCTCCCAAAGTGCTGGGATTACAGGCGTGATCCACCATGCTTGGCCTAAAATTATGTTTTTTTAAAAGAAGTTTTAATTGACGTGTACGTTTAAGAAACAAATTTAAAAAGCAAAATATGAAATTATATGTATAGCATTTATATATGTCAACACAGGTATAATTTAACACGAAAAATATAGAAAAAAATGGAAAGAAACCACAACATTTTAGTAGCTGTTATTTCTGGGGAGTGAGATTATGAGGATTTAAAAAAATATACTTCCATGTGCCTTTTTTTTTCTACAATGAACCTATCTTACTTTTTCTACAATTAAGATAAAATATGAATTCAGAAAAGATTTGAAAAGGCATAGTGTTCCTCATACAATGTGACGTGTTTTCCAAGAAGTAGGAGAAAAAACAAGACTAAAGAAACCTGCAGGGGA
Organism: Papio anubis; assembly: GCF_008728515.1. Lineage (NCBI taxonomy): Eukaryota > Metazoa > Chordata > Mammalia > Primates > Cercopithecidae > Papio > Papio anubis. The sequence continues at coordinate 107,303,693 of NC_044979.1, forward strand.
CACAAATAAAAACACCTTTATATCATGATCTTGAGAGGCGACAACGTTCTAGCAGCCCTCGCTAGCTCTCCGTGCCTCCTCCGCCTCCGCGTCCACTCTGGCCCCACTGGAGGAGCCCTTCAGCCGGCCACTGAGCTGTGGGGGCCCTCTCTCTGGGGCTGGCCGAGGCCGGAGCCGGCTCCCGCTGCTGGCCGGGAGGTGTGGAGGGAGAGGTGGGGGCGGGAGCCGGGGCTGCGCGGCGCTCGCGGGACAGCGCGGATTCTGGGTGGGTGCGGGCTCGGCGGGCCCGCACTCGGCCCGATAGGCAGGAGCCTGCTGGGTTTGATGGGAGTCTGAATCCAGTGCGTGGACTGCCGTTCCCTCTTTGCGGGATCGTTGGCCACGAGAGCAGGTCTCCATCTCTTTCTCACTTCTCCTCTTTTCCCCTTGAATGTCTGGGACGAGCCCCCTCTGGGCTCACGGAGTGCCCGGGCTAGGTGCCGCAAAATCCCGTGTCAGCGCCAACCACAGGTGAAGCTGCTTGGGCTTCTGGGAAGGATGGTGACTTGGAGAACTTTTGAGTCTAGCTACAGGATTGTAAACGCAGCAATCAGCACTCTGTATCTAGCTAATATATGTAAACGTGCCAATCAGCACTCTGTCAAAACGGGCCAACCAGCGCTCTGTAAAGCTGACCAATCAGCTCTCTGTAAAGCGGACCAATCAACTGGATGTGGGTGGGGCCAAATAAGGGAATAAAAGCAGGTCACGCCTGGCGGAGGTGGCAATCTGGTTTGGTCTTCCTTGCGAGGTGTGTCGGAGTTGTTGTTTTGTTCTTTGCAATAAATGTTTTTGCTGTCAACTGTGTGTCTGCGATGCCTTTATGAGTTGTAACACTCACAGCGAAGGTCTGTAGCTCCGCTCCTGAAGTCAGCGAGACTAGGAACCCCCCCTGGGAGGCATGAACAATGTTGAACGCGCTGTCTTAATTAACTGTACCACTCACTGCGAAGGTCGGCAGCCTCACTCGTGAGGTCACAGAGACCACCAACCGACCGGAAGGAAAAAACTCCGAAGACACTCATCTTTAAGAACTGCAAAACTCACCGCGAGGGTCTGTAGCATCATTCTTGAAGTCAGTGAGACCAAGAACCCATGAATTCCAGACACAATCTGACTTGTCCTTGTGTGTGGTAAACTCAGTCTTTACCCACAAGTGAGTTTGTAACTGGTTCATCTGTCCATTGGGAATGTTTACTGTGGGCCTACCATGTACCAGGGACTACGCCATGCTTGGAAGACCTGCATAGAGTTTACAGCTGGTGAGTGTTTTGTAATTCCAGATTGAAGTCTCAAGAAATGAGCTCAGGCCTTCCCGGGTTTAACATTTGTAATCTACTGTAGCCACTTTTCAATGAAAAATATTAAGGGCTGTTTTTGTTCATTAGAGGGAATGTTTTTTAAAACCGAAAGGAAAAAGCAATGCTTTCGATGTGTGTGAGATGTTGGCATGGTTAGACGTGGCTGGAGGAAATACTTAGCGTAGGTCGTAGATGTTTGAGAACCCAGGGTTGCCAGCTGTGCTGCAGGTCACAGAGAATGCCATTGTTTTTGGAAACTGTTGCTTTTGTTCACCAACTCCCACAACTTTACCGAAGAGAGAACAGACGAGCAGTTACAGCTCTCCTGTACTGTTCCTTTGTAAAGTATCACTAGCCTTCTTGTTAGCATTTTTTCCATTTAATGACCTTGATAAAGATAATTGTTAAAAATAACTCAAGGAAAACAGATTGAAATAAAGTCTTTTCCCAAAGGAAAATAATGAGCTCCCCTTGGTCAACGTGCCTCATAATAAGAGCATACTCAACATGTATGTATGTATATATATGTATGTGTTTATATGTATCTGTATATACACACAAGCAATAATGCAGGTATGGTTTTTGATAAATGAAAGCCCTAAAGCACATTTAGACATTTTTGTTAAAATACACTATGCTCTTAGCACACGAAAAATAAAATACATAAGATTTATATAACTTGAGGGGCCCACACAAAGCTTTTTTATAAATGTTATGATTCTAGCCACAAGTAAAAATAGATTAGAAAGATTTATTTGAAACAACAGCTCAACTACCCACGATTCAACCACATGCAGTTTCACCTTTTGTGAGGAAAAACCAAGAGCAAGAAAATAAAACAGCCAGACTAGACACGGCACGGTATGCGCCACTGTCGTCATGGAGCAGTCCCTTGCGTAACCGGCCCCGCTCTCCCACTTGCGCTATGCACGTTCTTAGCAAAACACGACTTTCATCCTTCCAAGGCCTCTGCAGGTTAGAAATAGAAGGGACCCTCCCTGCTGCCTTGGTGTGTTGGTAGCAACACAAAATAACAATTGAAAGTAAGGGGGAAAAGTAAGAAAACCGTACCATGGAGAGGCAACAATTCCCAGAGCAGAGTTGCCTGGGTTCATGTACTCTAGGTACAAACAGGTCTTTAGGACCTTGGCGGACCCTGAAGACACTGCCGCTTTCAAACACTACCCACGAATCCATTTGCACACTTATTGTGCTAAGTTGTAATGAAACGGTTACATTTTCTCAGTTGAAATTGAGTAGTGGGAAATATATTTTAGAATATTGTCGGTTTGAAATATTTTAAAACAAGTGAGTTTAAAGAAGCAAAGTTGTGATTCTACAAAAAACTGGTTTAAAACAACAAAAATTCATTTCAGAGGGTCCTAGAGAGCATGCGCACGAACACCACACACGCGTACGTACACACGCATACCTACAGTATACACACATGCACTTTCATACACACATTCCTATGCAATAATTAGCTGAACTTCAGGAAGATGGTTTGTGTCTCAAACTAGGGAAAACAAAATAAACTGCTTTGCTTAAAAAAAAAAAGAAGTTTGAAAATATCCACAGGGAGTAAGCAATACGTTTCTTTCAACTCCAGAGATCAATGTAATTAAAAGATCAATGTGTTTGATTCACCGTTTGAATATCTATTGTAAATATCACCCATTCTTTCCAGAAGAGATTAATTTTCATTATATTCTATAAAATACATTTTTCCCCTTCTGCAAAGCTGAACGTACTTTCCAAATATCCTGTTACATAGAGTTGAATCTGCCACTCTGAATTTTCTTGGAGAGATAGTAACCTAGCAAAATCTCATCTGGAGATTTTACAGTGAAACCTATAATCCCTGACCTTCAAGATACAAGCTATATAGGAAGCAGAAAAAAGTTTCAGAACATCACAAACTTATGAACCAATTGTGGTTTCTGACTACTAGAAAGATTGAGAGCAATCTAAATTTAGTTCTCAGAATTTTGCATAACAGTCAAGCCAAGTGCATGCTGTAAAAGCAAATTGAGGTCCCCACTTTGTCCCCACCACTCTGATACAGTAATGCTGGAGGCTGGTGGCCTTGCCTAATTTTAATTGTCATTCCTGGTGGTAGGTGACTCACTCTTTCAAGGGCCCTGGCTATTCGAGCAGACTTTTCCTTCTCTCTCTTAACATCTCTGTTTTTTTCATCAAACACTTTGGAATTCAGATATAAGATAGTCACCTCTTCAAACTTAAAATTTGTGCTCTTGATTGGAGATGATTATTCTAACTCAGGAATGAAAAACCAAACATCGTATATTGTCACACATGAGTGGGAGCTAAACTACGAGGACACAAAGGTGTAAGAATGACACAGTGGACTTTGGGGACTCGGGGGAAAGGGTGGGAGAGAAGGTGAGGAATAAAAAACTACACATTAGGTACAGTGAACACTGCTTGGGCGATGGGTGCACCAAAATCTCAGAAATCACCACTAAAGAACTTACGTAACCAAACAACACCTGTTCCCCTAAAACCTATTGAAATGGAAAAATAAATTTAAAAAAACTACATTAAAAAATTATCCTTTTTTTTTTGACCTTGTTCAAAAAGAACATATTCATTCATCCCTTTGATAGCTTTCTTGGCCTTGAGTATACCACCTAGCGGGAAGAGGGGTAATTGCAGGTTCTTTTGAAAACAAAGAATGTTTTGAATGTTTCCATGACTCTAGGGAGATTTGGCAATCAGATTTTTTCCCCAACATTTCCAGGAGATGTGAATGAGCTACAATTTCCCCAAGGTATCATTAAATCTTAAGCACTTAGCAAAAATATATTTAATAACATACTTAAAATTATTGCTGGAATAAGCATTTTGTTTAGGGTAAACTTTCAGAAAGATTTAGACTGGCATTTCATTTTTGATATGATACACGTATATTTTATAGTACATTGGGCACCTTTGTATAGTTACTATGTTAAGTTTGTTTCTTCCATTACTGTTACTGTTTGAGAGGGAGTCTTGTTCTGTTACCCAGACTGGACTACAGTGGCACGATCTTCGCTAACTGCAACCTCCACCACCTGGGTTCAAGAGATTCTCCTGCCTCAGCCTCTCAAGTGGCTGAGATTACAGGCACCTGCCACCATTCCCAGCTAATTTTTTTTTTTTTGTATTTTAATAGAGATGGGGTTTCACCATGTTGTTCAGGCCGGTCTTGAACTCCTGACCTCAAGTGATCCACCTGCCTCAGCCTCCCAAAGTGCCAGGATTACAGGCGTGAACGACCGCGCCCAGCCTGTTTGTTTTGAGACAGGGTGTTGCTCTGTTGCTCAGGCTGGAGTGCAGTGGTGCGATCATAGATCCCTGCAGCCTAGACCTCATGGCCTCAAATGATCCTCCTGCTTCAGCCTCCCAAGTAGCTGGGACTACAGGCACACACCACCACTCACGGCTAATTTTTTTTTGTATTTTTTTGTAGAGATGGGTTTCACCAGCCCAGGCTTGTCTTGAACTCCTGGACTCAAGTGATCTGTCTGCCTCAGCCTCTCAAAGTGGTGGGATCACAAGTGTCAGTTACCTTGCCCAGCCACATCTATAGGTTTGTGTGTAATTGAGTTATGCCTGTTTTGTGGGATTTAGGGCAGAGTGTTAAATCTTCTAAATTATTACCAGAGTTTACAGTTGAGTCTCTGCTTTTGTAATAAGATGTTTGTTAGAGAGATGGTTGGTTCTGAAATCGGTCAGCTTTCAAACTCTCAACTTTCACGTTTTTCCTTATCCTTAGATATAACTTGCTGGGTGATGTCACACTTGTTGGGTGATGGTGGTTTCAAAGGTGGGCTACCAGGCTGGGCGTGGTGACTCACGCCTGTAATCCTAGCACTTTGCAAGACCAAGGTGGGTGAATCTCCTAAGCTCAGGAGTTCGAGACCAGCCTGGCCAACATGGTGAAACTCCATCTCTGCTACAAATACAAAAATTAGCTGGGCATGGTGGTGCATGGCTGTAATCCTAGCTACCAGGGAGGTTGAGGCAGGAGAATCGCTGGAACCCGGGAGGCAGAGGCTGCAGTGAGCTGAGATCGTGCCACTGCACTCCAGCCTGGCGATGGAGTGAAACTCCGTCTCAAAAAAATAAAATAAAGATGGGCTGCTTACATAAGGAACTCAGGGAAATCACTGCTTCAAAAGCATTCTTGACAAACGATGCCAGAGAAAATTTAATTTTATGCTGAATGCAAAGCCACAAACATAAATGGGTAGTGTAGGGTTTCCTTTTCTAAGATTTCAGGAATAAAATAGGAGAAGCCAAGTTCTGTCCTTGTCCCATGCAACATTATAAATCAGGAGTGCATTTTGATACACACTCCCAAGACTATACCTTAAGAGAATAGAATACAAGCAATAAATATGATACTATAAATACATACAATAAATGTATTATAAATATGACTCTGTAAAAAAGACCGTCCTCTTCTCTTCCTTTCTTATTTGTAAGACATCATCATCTTCCAAGTTGTCTTAATTAACTGCCACCCATAAGCATGACTGTTGTCACAGATGGGTGCTATTCAAAACGGTTAGCAATTCATTTACACACGCCCCCAAAGGAGAAAACACGATTCATTCAGTTGAAAGAACTGCCTGTGAAAGCAGAGTGGAATTCTCAGTGGTGGAAAAGATAAAATAGATTGTCCCGAAATAGACTGCCACTTGGAAAGTGTCTTTTGTTTCTGGTGGTGGTAAGAGCATAGTAAGAGCGTGGCCTACTCCAATGGAAATCGTTCCTCACCATGCCACAAATAAGTGTGACCACTCTGTCACTTCAGAAAAAGAACTGGTTAAGTACATCATGCAGCATTTCTAAAACTGTGGGTCCATAGAACGTTACTTTCTCTGAATGCTCATAGATAGATGTATTTGAAATAGTGTTGTGGTCAAATAACACGACCAGAAATGCTCTTAGTGTAGGCTATCATAGAGTGTTTAATTTCATTATCAGTGAAATCCTTTCTTCTCCCTGAGGAGCTCCTGACGCTAGTGTTTCTAGAAACCGGCTTTAGGCAACATTGACTTAAGAGGTTATATTATCTTAGAAGTATTCCCATGCACACGCACAAATATCTGCATGCATATATTAAATATGAATTTGGAAAAACTGGGCCAGTGTTCTCTGTGCCCTGTAATTTACTACATAGTTTACTGTGAATTATACATTTCTAATTATATATGTGTAAATACACATATATATACACTTAGGTATTTATTATAAAATTGAACTATTCATTTCATGGTGAAATCTTTAGTTAAGAATCAATAAACAGCACATGGTCTCTGCCTTCAAGACCTTGGTTGGGTGGGAGCAAAAACAGACATGGGAAAAAACAGTTTCAGTGTATGTGGAGAAGATGCTTTCGAGCTACTGCTAAAGAATGTTCTGGGAGACCAAGAGAGAGGAAGTTTACTTCATTTTCGGACAGACTAAGTATTTCATATGTTGGACATACTTCATTTGGTAATAGTGGATCTCGGAGAAGACAATGCTTGAACTGAGTACTGAAGAATAAATAGGGATTAGTAATTCAAAGAATGAAGTTAAACAGGGCTTGCATTCCAGGCAAGACACATCCTGAGGCATAGAAGAGCATGTCAAGTAATAGGTGGGAAGTTTTTCTTTTCTTTTTTTTTTTTTTGAGACAGAGTTTCACTCTTGTTACCCAGGCTGGAGTACAATGGTGTGATCTTGGCTCACTGCAACCTCCGCCTCCCGGGTTCGAGCGATTCTCCTGCCTCAGCCTCTCAAGTAGCTGGGATTACAGGCATGTGCCACCTTGCCTGGCTAATTTTTGTATTTTTAGTAGAAACGGGGTTTTTCCATGTTGTTCAGGCTGGTCTCAAACTCCCGACCTCAAGTGATCTGCCTGCCTCGGCCTCCCAGAGTGCTGGGATTATATGTGTGAGCCACCGCGCCTGGCCAGGAAGCTTTATTAGGAAGGAAGAGGGGAAGATGAAACTGCAAGACACTGAGAGACCTGGTCATGGAAAGAGTGCAGACACTCTGGTTCTCAAACATCATGACACATTAGAATCAACCAAAACTTGTCATTCAATAAGGCCAAATGATGAGTAGGGTGATCTGTATTTTGGATAAGTTATTTAAGTGATTTTATGTGTCCAGCCAGCATGAAGGCCTTTGGGAACCACTGCTATAGGATCACGGAAGGGTTTTGAGTCATTGAATGAGTCACTTTGCATCTTGAAAAGAAAACCTCATTAATTCAAAATACCGTGAAGACTAATACGTGCTCATTACAGAGAGAAATGCACAAACAAAATAAAAAGAGGACGGGGCCCTGTCTTTTTTTTTCTCTTGTTTTCGAGACAGAGTTCCACTCTTGTTGCCCAGGCTGGATTACAATGGCATGATCTCGGCTCACTGCAACCTCTGCCTCCTGGGTTTGAGTGATTTTCCTGCCTCAGCCTCCTGAGTAGCTGGGATTACAGGTGCCCGCCACCATGCCAGGCTAATTGTTCGGTATTTTTAGTAGAGACGGGGAGGTTTCACTGTGTTGGCCAGGCTGGTCTTGAACTCCCGTCCTCAAGTGATCCACCTACCTCGGCCTCCCAAAGTACTGGGATTACAGGCGTGAGCCACCACGCCTGGCTGACAGGGCTCTGTCTTTTATCCTTCAAATCCAATTCCCAAAGCAATCAGTCTTAATTGTTTGAGTTAAACAATTATGTATATAGTCTATACAGAACTAAATCAAAATAAGTAACATCATGTGCATTGTTCCAGTTGTACTACATTTATTAATTCCCTTAATTTTTGTAACAACTTGGTGGGATAGGGGTTAGTATTACTGCCAATTGACAGATGGGAAAATGAGGACTTTAGTTTTCTAAGGTGATGCAACTAGTAACTGATGAATCCAGGATTTGAACCCTTGCTATGTGGCTCCATTACTCTCTATTACCTCTCATATCATTATGCAATTATTTTCTTAAAAATATACTTTGCATCCTTAATAGGTTAAACATAGAATTTCCATGTGACCCAGCAATTCCATTCCTATGTGTATACCCCAAAGAGTTGAAAACAGTTACTCAAACAAATAACATGCACATGCATGGTCATAGACGCTCTATTCACAACAGCCAGGAGGTAGAAACAACACAGACATCCATGGACAGATGAAGGGATTAACAAAATATGTATGTCCGTATGATGAAATATTATTCAGTTATAAGAAAGAATAAAATATGGACACACGCTACAACATGGACGGGATGAATCTGAAGAAAATGATAGTAAATTTTGAAAGTCAGACATGAAAGGTCACATATTGTATAATTCAATTTACATGCAATGTCCAAAATAGGGAAACAGGGACAAAAAACAGACTAGCAGTTACCAGAAGCTGAGGGAAACAGTAATGAGAAACAGTGCTTAAAACAGGGTTACCTTTTGGGGCACCGAAAATGTTCTGGAGCTAGACAGTGGTGAAGATTGCACAACAGTGTGAATATGTTAAATGTCACCGAGTTCTGTATTTTAAAATGATTTAAGTGGTGAATTTTATGTAATGTGTGTGTATTTTACCAATATCGCTATTTTTAAGTAAAGAATCCAGTGGCATTTAGTATGTTCATAATATTGTATAATCAAAGGCTAGAACATAGTAGGTGCTTAATAAAGATAAATATGTATTTTTATAAATTTGTTTTTAGTACAAGTATGTGCTCTTTAAAAAGATTCAGATAATACAAAAAGTTTTAGTTATAATTATATAAATACAATAGCTAACACATTCATTGTTTTAAATTTATTTCTTTTTTTTATTTTGAGACAGGGTCTCACTGTGTTGCCCAGGCTGGAGAGCAGTGGCACAATCTCGGCTGAGTGCAGCCTCTAACTCCAGGGCTCCCAAGTAGCTGGGACTACAAACATATGCCATGACACTCAGCTACTTTTTTGTAGAGACGGAGTCTTACTATGTTGCTCAGGCTGGTTTCAAAACTCTTGGGCTCAAGCAATCCACCTGCTTTGGCCTCCCAAAATGTTGAGATTACAGGTGTGAGCCACCATATCCAGCCTCATTCATTGTTTACAAGTTCTAGACACTGCTAAGGTTCTATGAATATTAATATGTTTTATCCTTTTAACAGCTTTATGGAATGTGTTGTTCTCATCCCTGACTTATAGATGACACAACAGAGGCCCAGAAAGGTTAGGTAACTTGACTAATATCACATAGCTCGTAAGTGGCAGAGCCAGAAATACAAACCATACACAGCTTTTCTCAGCATTGCTAATATCAAGTGTCACCTTCTCTCATGACATGAGACGTCCCTTCCTGTTCATATTTGGGGAGGGGTGGAGATGGTCTTCCATGCACCCCTGAGTCCTCCACTTGAGCCCTGCTCCTCTGTGGCATCTATTCCATGCCACAGTGGGTGACATTTCATCGCATTCCCATTCTGGCCTGGAATCCACTGGTGCTGTGACCCTCACTTCACAGGTCCCTGATGGCAGACAGATGGGTTATGTTGGGAATTGGAGGTGATGACCTGACACAAAGTTGGTTAAAGGGTCAGAAGGATTAAAGGGAATTACAACATATGAGGGAAAGAATTGAAAACTTTGCCTTTAGTGTGAATATCCCCTGAGCCCATGACATGAACACTCTTGTAGGCCTCTTACAGGAACCCTGAGTTCCTGACTTCCACATCCACAGGGCTCTGCTCTTGCCTGAGAATACCTTCTTCTCTGAGCCTTTGTTCTGTGACTTTGCACTGTCCCTTAAGGAGATTCTATCTTGGTGACAAGGTTTAGTCTCCCCCAGCCACATCCATTCCTGTCCCACAGTAATACTGTCTCCCATTCTGACCCTGGAGCTCCCTCTGGTCAAGCTGTTGTGTCCCCTTGTGGAGTATTTTGAGGGAAGTTATTCTTCCACTTACAGCTCATTATTCTACTAAATATTCCACTAACATATATTCTATGTACTATGAATATATTTGGTGCATATCATTTCATATAAGTTGTCTTTGTATTCTTAAACTTGAAACCACATTAAAGAAAAATGCAGTACAGTATGTTTAATTGCTTCTAAGGTTAACTATCTCATGGACGTTTATTAATGTCAAACACAGTTTCATAATTCTTTTTTGCTATTTTAAACTAAATATTTTTATTATTTATTTATTTTTTACATTGAGTTCCTGCCCCGGACCTTTATGAGTCTTAATGGTTGTGTAAAACTCCATTGTGTGGCTAAACCATCATACGTGTTGAATTCCAGCTTGATGGATGAAGAGGTTGTTACCCATTGCTGTCTATGGCACACACTTCCCTGAATACACATTTTTTCCATGCGTATTTGCCACGTTGTAGAGTTTCCTAAAATTTGCTAGTTTAGAAATAATGTAATTTATGTAATCCACTCACAATAAGTACCTTTTTTTACTTTTAAACCACAGAAAAATGAATAAGTAGAAGAGTGAAAACAAACACATGTATGTATATTTGTGTGTGTGTGTATGTATATTTATGTGATGGGTGTGTGCTTATACATATATATGATACATTAAGCCTTTCAAATTGGGAAGGGATGAAGAGAATGCATTGGTTAGAGTTGAAAATTTGATGGATATTTGTCACAAAGTGGCATGTACTTATTTAAAAACAAATTCCAGATGAAATATAAAAGGTAAAGGACATTAGATGTCAAAAATGTTAAAACTTCTGTGCTTTTAAAGAACTATAAACAAAAAAGTAAAAGACAAATGATAAACTCAGGAAAATATTTTCAGTCTCTATTAAAAAGTGATGCTAGATTTAATATGTTAGAACGGTTATTAATGAAAAAGAACAAAAACCCAATGAAAACATGGGGTAAGGATATGAAAAGGTGTTTCATGGAGGAGAAAGTACAGTCAGTAAGCATGTACTGATAAAAGAGATGATGTAGATTTAAACAACAATGGGATTCTACTTTTGTCTTTAAACTTAATCACATTAAAGTTTTTAAGTTTTATATGTATTTAAGTTTTATAGATAAAAGTAGAATCCCATCGTTTAAGTACATTACATTAAGTAACATAATTACTCCATTTGTGAGGGTGTTAGGTTGTTGAAAAGCAGGCTCACTCATTTTTGGTGGCAATAGAAATTGAAATTACTGTTTCAATTTTTGTCACTAAACTGGAGAGCAGTTTAGTAATCCATTCATTATCTGTTAACGCAGGTGTATTCTTTAGCCATAGGAATGTATATAAAACTGGGTGTCTAGTTATCCACCCATGCCACTGCAAACATTGCCACCATCACCACCCCACCACTCCTGTTACTACCATTACTACCCTCTTCCCCCTTTTCTTTTTTTTCTTTTTGAGATGGAGTTTCACTCTTGTTGCCCAGGCTGGAGTGCAATGGCACAATCTTGGCTCACTGCAACCTCTGCCTCCCGGGTTCAAGTGATTCTTCTGCCTCAGCCTCCTGAGTAGCTGGGATTATAGGAGTGCACCACCACGACCGGCTAATTTTGCATTTTTAGTAGAGATGGGGTTTCTCTATGTTGGTCAGGCTGGTCTCAAACTCCTGACCTTAGGTGATCCACCCACTTCGGTCTCCCAAAGTGCTGGGATTATAGGCGTGAGCCACCGCGCCTGATACCATATAATTCTTAATACGACCTTCTAAGAGAATATATTTTTATCTGCATTTTTCACTTGTAGAAGAAGGAAGATCTGTATGATTAAGTAATTTGCCTAAGGTCATCCAGCAACCAAGATTTGAACCGAAGTATTCTAGCATTCTAGTGATGATGGCAGAGTAGTCGAAATGATGTTTATTAGTTTCTGCAGTAAATCATTTCAGAAATTTTTTACTTCTTCAAGTATTCAAGATATTTCCTTTCCCTTATGTGGATTATTTTTTTCATAAGCTACCCTAACCCTTTTGTTCTACTTAATCTTCAAATAAAAAGTGGTCTGGGTGTGGTGGCTTGTACCCGTAATCCCAGCACTTTGGGAGGCCAACGCGGGAGGATTGCTTGAGCTCAGGAGTTGGAGACCAGCCTGGGCAATGTAGTAAGGCCTCGTCTGTACAAAAAATAAAAATATTAGTTGCTTGCAGTGGCAGGCGCCAGTAGTCCCAGCTACTTGGGAGGATGAGATGGGAGGATTGCTTGAGCCCAGGAAGGCAGTGAGCTGAGATCGTACCACTGCACTCCAACCTCCCAGGTGACAGTAAGATTACCCTGTCTCAAAAAAAAAAAAAAAAAAAAAAAAAAAAAGTGGCGTGGTGGGGTGGCTGTTAACACTGTATGTGCAATGCCCATGGCCCTATTTTGTATCTATATGAGTTCTTCCTCACATTTCATGCAGTTTTACGGCAGACTTCTTCAGCTTCAGTGGACTTTCATCCAGGGCATTTCTGCTGGCTTGAGATTCCTGATACTCTGAGTGAATGGAGAAAATTAAAAACTTGCAATTCCTAGGCTGTCCTGTTACCTATGTGGGTCCTCTGTTCTTGTCTTTAGCTCTTTGGTGGATGGTGGCTCCCAGAATGCAATAAACTGCCATTGTTCTGGATGTTGCAGTTTCTGACTAGATGGAGAAAGGAGAGGCACCCTGGGAAAAGACTAACAGTACAACAGGCTTGTCTTAAAAACCTCTATCCAAGCATTAGAAAAATGCATTAGAAAAATGGCTGAATGAAAGAGTCTGAATCAGGAGGTTGAAGCTGGGAAAGGAGGAAGCACATCTGTTCGTATTTTAGAATGGAAACCTCTATTATTTTGGGAGGAAAGCACCAATTAGTCATCTATTGTTTTTGTCAATGGGTTGACTTTGGAGTTAGTGTTACAGAAAAATTTCTCCCAGATTCTAGCAAGCATTCTTTTTTTTTTTTTTTTTTTTAAAAACAAATTGTATTATGCCTCGTTTTAAAAAAAAAACCAAAACTGTATGTGTATTTTAGTGGGAAATAGGAGGATGTGACAGGGGCTGCTAGCCAGATGGGATTTTTAACCAATTCATTTGAAAATTTGTAACATAATGAAATCCTGTCGCTATTTATCTCTTCAGAAATGAGCACAGCTAGTTATTTGACAATTTCTACATGAAAAGCTTAATTTTTAGAAGCACATTATGAAAGAATCTGTGTGCATAGAATACTTTATTCTACTGTTTATATTCACTTGGACCTTATTACAACAGTTTTGAAGTTTGTAGCTGCATTGATTGATTGCTTACCTTTTTCCCCCGGTAAGGCTGTAAGTTTGGGGAAAACTCTTTATAAAAGATAGTTTTTTATGTGTGTACATGTGCAACAAGGAGGGAAGGGAACTTTCTGAGGAAATGTTGGCTAAGTTAGCAGATGAATGTCATGTCTAACTGAAGATTACCTCACCAAAAATGAACCGTCAGCTAATTTCTGTCCACAAATATGCCAAAAACTCGAGGATAAATTGACATTTCTGGTTTCAGCTGTGAAAATAGGAAGGCCAAAGTATTGAGAGCGTAATGTTCTGTAATAATAATTGCATTTTGCAAGGTCACCATGCTCAAGGACATCCTTAAGTAGGTATTGTTTTATTTCGGAAAGGTCTCTGGCTCCTACTTGACTCCAGTTTTTAAAAACAGGTTTGTCTCTAAAACAACAGCATTGACGTAGGCTGTAGCTACAAGGGTGACCAAGGGTGAATGTCAGCTTGGCCCTGGAGATGAGTACATATATATATTTTTCAAGTTTTCAAGTTTAATCACCAATGCTTTCCATTGATTTAAGTGAATACAAAGTCACCATAAGATCACACTTTTAAAATGACTTAATCTAACATAAATGAGCCTTTATAAACCAAATGAATTTTCAACCTACATGGATCTTATCCAGTTCTTTGTAAGAAATCTGTGAGCTAGGCATTATTACCATCCTCATTTTACAGGTGAGAAAACTGAGGACCACTAGGTCCCAGTCCCTTGGGTGGCAGAACACAGCAGCCGAAAGCTGCTCCTGTGACATGACCAGAGGTCTTGGGGCTATGAGTCCAGGGCTGTTTCCACCATTACAACAGTCTCTGAATCTAGACAACGCTAGAATGTTTTTCTCTTGGAGTGAAAAAGTCTTTCCTTTGTCCTAGTTTACACAGTAACAGCTTAGAAAAATCGCTTTATTTAAAAACTTTATAAAATCTGCCTAACAAAATTACAGCAAGATTGTTTACTATGTAGGGAAAAATGTTTTAGTGCTATTACCCCAATCAGATTCTTACTTTTTTTTTTTTATTGTGGGTAGAAATACATAACATAAATTAGATTCTTTTCATTTTTGTATGTCTGAATCTAGACTCTTTTGTTGACATATTCCCTGGTGACTGTAATATGTCTGTATCTTTTTCATAGATATTTATTCTATTTGCTATAATTTATTGATCACTATCTGGTTTCAGTAACTGGGATAAGCTGTTTCATATTTTCTCACTCAATTTTCTACGCTCGTATTTTCTTCACTCAATTTTCTCTACTCTTTAGACATCAGCATTTTCCATTTTGTAAATGAAAAACGTGAAATTCAGAATAGTTCGCTAGCTTGCCAAATTTAATAGTGAATTAGCAAAGAGAGGATGTGAGCTTTGCTTTTTATCCAAATTACCAGCGTAATGACAATATGGGATTCAATCAAGGGGCCCTTCTAAAGTATAGCTAACACATTTGTTAGACCATTAGTTTAATTCCAGGTTTTTGCTATAATAAATATCAGAACTGAGAAGGGTTTTGAAGGCAGTGTCTCCCACTATTTAGGTTACTTCCTTAGGATAGATTCTCAGAATGTAGTTCTTAAAGTCAATTATTATGGATAGTTTTACTGTCCTTGATATATATTTCTAAATTGCTTTGCAAAAGTGGCTTTTCAATTTGTACTGCAGCCACTGTTGAATCTAAGTTATACTTTGCTTATATTCTGCCTTTCTCCTAAAGCCTTTTCAGAGAGTTATGGCTATAAAACAAAGTGTAAATATTTATGGGGAAGCTTAAGAAACCACTTTACAGATAGCTCCCTAATGGCATAGGAGCAGCGGAGCATGGAATGCACTGTTGGTACTCAGGGAGGCAACCATGCACCTTTGCATATTTAAAGACTGATAGGATGCCCAAATGCATGCAGCAAGGCATGCAGTTCTCCCATTTTATCCCTCTCCAGTCAGTATCGTGCTGAGCTTTCTCTGTCTGGGCAAAAATTTGAAAATGGTTCAGAAGAGAGCTGCCATTAAATAATCAGAAAGTAAAGCTCGTAAGTCAGGATACAATGAGATGAAATGATTTGGCTGGGAAAAGTATTTGAAGTCTTCAGTGCCGTGAGGAAGAGGACCAGCTCTTCTGTATGTAAGATGCAGTGAAAAGGTCCCAGGTTTTGAATAAGAGAAAGCTGACTGTGGACCTTGACTCTTTTACCTACTGTCTATGTGATCTTGGGCAAATACTGATCTCCCTGCATCTCAATTTCCTAATCTATAATATGGGCATAATATCCATTTCAAAGTAGTTGTCAGAAGGACTAAATGAGATGACATGGTAAAGTATCCACAACAGATGATACACACCAAATTCAGGATGGTAGCTTCTCTGCAGGAGGAAGGAAGGAGAATGGGACAGAGACAGGTAGCAAAAGGAGCTTTAATTTTAACTGAGATAGTTAGCGTCTTTTACTCAAATTCAAAGAGATCTGAAGCAAGCATAAAAATATGTTGACGTGTGGATCCGGAGACAGTGCTTGTTACATGATTTTCCGTACTTTGTTTATGTTTTTAATTAACAGAGATAGTGCAAGGCACATAGGGAACACTCCACACAGATATAGATTCTTTTCCACAGCCCTCATCAGAAGCTGAAGAGCATAGTCTCCGTTAAGATGAATTTAGGCAGGACCCACGGAAACAAATCCTGCGGAGAGCCTGAGCCAAGTGGAATTTGCCTCTGGGGAGCTGCCCCCGCCTTTCACAATGGAGCTCCACACGGACAAGTTCTTTCTTCCTCTCCTCCATGTAGATGGAATAAACACAGTATCCCTGCTCTGCCTTACTCAGCTCTATTGCTCAGTCCAGAGACACGTTGTTGTTATGAGATCTAAAATCAACAGCCGGATTCGATTTTCTGTATGGAATTTTCTATCAAGGAAGGTTGTTTATGTCTTAATCCACTGCAGCACGCAAGCCCTGCCAACGTATGTGTCACTGTGATTTCCATATTGAAGACTTCCTTTCCTCCAAATGATGTTTATTTAGTCTGTACAGTTTGTTTAGATTTTCCTCATGGAAATTCTGGTTTTAGGGTTGTGAAAGTAACTCTTACAGAGCTCCTAAATGTGGTGAGCTCCACATGAAAACTGGTTTTCTTGAAGCTTATTATCAATGGATCACCATGCACAGAGGGTAATGGAGCTTAGAGCAGGCGTCCACCTATCTTGCAACAGATAGTCACATAAGGCACAACACAGGGTTCAGCAACTCAGGCTTTTCAGACACCGAAACAACACAAGGCTGTTCCATTGTTTAGTTGTTCTTTTTTGACCTCCTATCTTTCTATCTCTACCCCCACTGTCCTCACCTGGATTCTTAGGAAGGAAGAGGCTGTGTTTTTGGAGACAGAAATTAAATGAATCAAGCCTATCCTAATGTGTATTCCTAGGAGCTCCGCCATCATTCGTATAGGAAAGACTCATTGTTCACACATGCAGGGCTCAGAGAGCAGTATT
This sequence comes from Papio anubis, assembly GCF_008728515.1. Taxonomy (NCBI): domain Eukaryota; kingdom Metazoa; phylum Chordata; class Mammalia; order Primates; family Cercopithecidae; genus Papio; species Papio anubis. The sequence continues at coordinate 107,320,786 of NC_044979.1, forward strand.
CTTCCACTGCCCAGGAAAGAGAAAAATAGTGTCCCCTTCCCTGTTATTTTTGTAGCATTGATGAAGGGGGCACGTGCTGTCAACTCGGGACTATGCAGCACACAGGAATTTCAGAACATTTTATATGTTATAAAATTGCAAGTTAACAGCAGACAGGGATATTTGAGGAAATTAGACAGTCTTTCAAATCATTTATCAGAGTGCTTACAATTCCCGTTTCAAGGCAAGTGAAGTAATAATGGATGGTTGGGGCTTGAAATCATATTCAATGCATGAAGGAGAAAGGCCATCTGCATCCAAATTATTTGAGTAAATGGAAGAACCAGAACTGCCCGGGCAGATATTGCTGTTGCTGCTGCTGCTGTCGCCGTTTTAACTCGATTCTGAGTGGCAGCCCTGGGAGAAGACAGAGAGCGAGCTAATGCTCATTGCCTTAAAGAAAACCTTCCACGCGAATCCACATGCTACCCTTGTACCTCCTAGGCTATTTGAACCAGAAGTCAAAAAACAATCGGTGAAGAGTTTGGTTTCCTTCGAGAGGGAAGCCCAGCATTAAAATGCTCGTCTCTTCCTTGAGTATGACTCCCTTGGTGTTCTAAAATAATAAAACGGCAATATCCTTTTAAGCCAAAAAGCAGTCTCCTCAAAATAATTATAGTACATCAAGGATAACTTGCAAATATGCTCTAGGAAATCAAGACAAAGAGAAAATTAAAGGAAAAATAGATGTTTCATCAGTTAAGGCCGATGCGAACGGCAGCCCTTTCATAGCATTTGGTCATGGCAACATGGCTCAGCTGGAAGGAAGAACACCTAAAACCTGAATCCCATTAATTTTACAATAGCATTTCCATAGGGTTTCCACTGAGACTTAGCAGGGTTTTTAATATCCTTTTGCGGGAACATCAATACAATTATTTGTGGAGTACTTTGCAAAATGATCTGGGTCTATAATATACAGCCAGAATAAAGCGAAAAAGCCTAGTTTGGAACTCTATTACCACCAACAAACCCAGCTCCACGGAGCAATTATTTTTATGTGGTGATTTAAATTATTCAATAATTTAACCAACTTGCTCATTTATCCTCTGTTCTCTAACATGGCTGTCTTGGAAAGACGTACACTTTGAAAGAGAACATTAAACTAAGACAGCAAATGAGAGGAAGAAAGAATGATCACAAATACAAAATTTAGGGGAAAATGCCACCTCGACTCCCTTCTGCCCTCTGCTGGGTATTGTAGTCCTTTTAGTCCTCCTCAGTTCTTTCTACAGGACAGTGTTGAGGTGATCTGGGTATGACAAATACTTCTATTCTGGTGAATCTTGTAGGTAAATATGATGCAGGTGAGTCAAGTGGTGCTTTGTAAGTTTTCTATTTTTTAAAATTGGGACAAAATAAGACATAAAAGTCTTCATTTTAGCCATTTTGAACTATACAGTTCAGTGATATTAAGTATACTCACCTTATTGGGAAACCATCACCACCAACCATCTTCAGAATGTTTTTTCATCTTGCAAAAGTGGAACTCTATCCATTGAACACGAACTCCCACTTCCCACCCTTCCCGTAGCCGGTTTGCTTTCTGTCTGTACGTATTTGAATGCTCCAAGTACCTCATGTAAGAGGAATCATACGGTATTTGTCATTTTGTGATCAAATGTTTCTTTTTAAAACTCATAATGAAATACTATAAAAATATATAGGTAGCAATGAGAGGAGATGAACGAAGGAGTATGGAAGAGTTTTGGGACAAGCATATGAAGGAGGAGAGAGGGAGTTAGCAAGAACAAAGTGACAAAATGAGACAGCAGCAGTGTAGCAAATCCCGGCAATGTGCTTCCTTGTTAAAATGCTGTGACTTAGCCGGATGCGGTGGCTCATGCCTGTAATCCCAGCACAATGGGAGGCCGAGGTGGGTGGATCACTTGAGGCCAGGAGTTCGAGAACAGCTTAGCCAACATGGTGAAAACCCATCTCTACAAAAAATACAAAAAATTAGCCAAGCATGGTGGTGCATGCCTGTAATCCCAGCTACTTGGGAGGCTGAAGCAGGAGAGTTGCTTGAACCCAGGAGGCGGAGATTGCAGTAAGCCCTGAGATTGAGCCGCTGCACTCCAGCCTGGGAGGCAGAGTGTGACCATCAAAAAAACAAAAACAAAAAACAAACCAAAAACAAACCAAAAACAAACTTGCTGTGTCCAAATAAGCACAGAAGAAGTAAATTGCACAAGGACCTGCAACTAGCATGTGGTGGAGCCTGGTTTGACTCTATCCTTTTGGGCTCCAGAGGTTCATTGGACCTATGTCCTTACAAACCAATTTCTTCCAGTGCAGTTTTTCGTCTTTTAAAACATTAAGACATTTTCCAGGGATTAGGAATATGGCCCTTGCTTACTGTTCATCTCATGCATGAAGTGATCACCTATCAGTTAACTTTAGTATGCCTGACCTCCAAGATCTTGAGCCCCAGGTATCTGCCATTATCCCACCCTTTGCCTGAAACCTTACAACGTAAAGGTAGCTGTTTACCCCTTGCGACCCTGGGATTAGGACAATAATTGTCCCTTAGGTCTACTCCATTTAGGTAAAGCTTCTTGAAAGGTGCCTAAGGGTCTTCTAAACTGTGATTGGTAGAACCAGCAAAAGGATTAGTTGAGATAAACGGAAACCACACTGTATTCCTTCTACTAAGCACAGGTATAGCCAACAACCAAGCAACAAAAAGAAAGCCAGTTAATGTTGGTGTACTGCCAGGACCGTTGAGCAGCTACCGCCTCGCCAGCCTAGTGGAGTACTGGGAAATGCTCATGGAATCTACCGCCGCCACCTGGTTCATCTCTAGGTCCCACTCACAACAGAACCCTCCATGGGGGTCTCCTGGCATCTGGACTGATTACTTTAGTTGCCTTCCCTGAGGGGGCTATGAGTTCACACTTAAAGTCACAGAGTCATCATCTGCTGCATTTCTAACGCTCTAGCTGCCGATGTTCCTGTTTGCTCTTGGCAAGTCTGTGCAATTGCTGGAGAGACCTTCTCATTCTGTAAATCTACCAGCTGTTTAAATAAACAGCAAACATAGTGACCTTCTCACTGTCGGTTCTGGCAGTACTGGGGGAGTTCGGTAGTTTTAACAGACTTTGGTGGGAAGAGAAAAAGTTCTTGTTTGGAAGAGTCACTTCCCTGCCTTGGTCTCTGAAGGACCCTGACTGGGGTTGCTTACCACACTAGACTGTCAAGATACCCCTCCCACACAACAGCTAGGCTTAAGAGAGTCCATCTGCTGCTTCTACAAGATTTTATTTTGCTGTTTATTTAACAGTTTTGTACCCACTTAATATTATGCTTTCTTATTATGACATTTACGATTGAGTTGTAGTGACTTAATAAATGCTTAGTGGCTGAATAAACCATTAGAGCAAAAAACTTGTGTTAAAATATTCAAGGTGTTATTTCTCAGAATGCAGTCAACTCTTATCCATTTAGATGACAATAAACTGGCTCACAGGAATCAAAGTCAAGTTATAGAGAACATTTTTATTTAAAATTAGATTTATAAGCATAACTCTTATATTTCCACTCTGGTTTACTAAGACTAGGTAATTTATATAATTATAGTGTGAACTACCTTGTTATGTAAGTCAAGAGGTGTCTTTAGTTGGTTTTGGTCAGATGTCCACCTGGACTGGTCTTCCTGAGGATGGAGGTCTGTTTGCATGGGTCCTTATAAAGCTGGCAAAGTGATGCCCACTTATTTATGCTCTGCAAGTGAGTGGCCCACCTCCGGACTGGAGCCTATATCCTTTGCTCGCTTAGCCTGATTCTGAGCTCCCAACCTTAGCTCCATCAGCATGGCCCCTAAACAGCTGCAAACTACTTTCTATCTCAGACGTCTTAATCACACAGCAAGTGGCTCAGAACTCAAGATCTGGCCTCCTGCAGAAAAACTCTTAGAACCCAGTTTGCCCTCTCACTGGCCTCTAGCAAGCTCCTCCCTCTCAGGGGTGTTTGAAGCCTCCATGGAGGAGATGGTCTAAAGACCTAGCTCAGTTCCCTGCAGTAGATGCTCACATCACACACAGTGGCTCTCGTTACAGTGTCAAAGCGGGTCTGGACTTACATGTTGGGGCTCTGGCTTTCAGTTCCATCCCTAATTTTTGTTTTTACTTATTTTTTTTTTTTTTTACTTTTATATTTATTTGGGTGAGGACTTGCCACTGGTTCCCTTTGTAATCCAATCTAGGCTGAACAATGACTTGACTTTCTGGCCACGTTGATGGCCACATTTTCAGCTGTGAATTTCCTAGATGCTTAGGCTTTTCCAGACTACAATGATCTTTTTAAAAATTCACTGAAATCGTCTCTAAAGCAGCAGTATTCCACTGGTTGGGTTCCCACCCCAGCTCTTGTCTTTCACCATCTGCTTATCAAAGTCTCCTCCAAATGTTTTCGTTTTCTCATCTGGAAGGTGGATATAATAATAGTGCTTCACGGGTACGTGTGGGGATTTGACAACCAAATCCATGAAAATCACCTGGCTCAGTAATTGAATGCTACTGTTATTGTTAATGTCTTTTCTTAATACAGAGTTCCAATATTGGATTGACTTGTGGTTAGAGACACGGAGGATGGAGAAAGGAGTGAGAGCAGAGAACAGGGAGAGAGTAGAAGTGTGTTAGACCCTGGGGAGGGACCAGAGTCTGATGCACCAGGGGTGACTTAAGATGCTTTTGCCTTGGAGCCCCCAGCCTGGGCCTGATACCCTCAGAAATCACAGCCTGGTTCTCTTTCCCTCCAGAACCTGAATTGGCTGTCAATGACCTTTCAGAGTAACCTGTTTAGGAACTTCTCTTGCCCCTGATGATGAGGGGAATTTAGGGATTGTATCAATGACTCCAGGGTTTGGGAACTTAGTCAAAGGGCCCCTATTAAACATTTGGTGGCTTCCCAAAGGACACCTCTCCTTACTTATTATTCTAACTCATTGAAGGGCATCATTAAACCAAGAAAGAGTTACTTGACACAGCATTCCAAATACCCAACTCTAGCAAGCAATATACCTGACCTTCGTCTAAAGCCACTTACTTAAAGACAAAATCCCTAACATCCTCTTCTGTAAAATGGAGATGATAATACCTGCTCCATGGGGTTGCTTAAATGAGGTAGCATTAGATTTGAGAGTGCTAGGCATAGAGATTGGCACTACATAAAGAGTTCAGCAAATATTTCATGCTGCTGCTGCTGCTGGGAATGATAATAGTTATAAGTGAGGCCCACACCCAGCGAGGATTCTGAAACAGCAACACAGATGTCCTTGACTGGGGCCTCACACAGCAATTGCTCATGGTGCTTTTCTAGTGATTTAGAGTTTACAAAGCTCTTTCACACACTTTATCTTATTGGAGCCTCACAAAGGCTCAGTAATTGAATGCTACTGTTAATGTTGATGTCTTTTCTTAATACAAAGTTCCAATATTGGATTGACTTGTGGTGAGAGACAGCGGCGGGTGGGGGATGGAGAAATTTAGGAGGAAGATCTTCCAATGAGGAAGATTTGGGACAGAGCAATATTCAACTAGCCCTCTGTGTAAGCTCCAGAGGATGGGGTGAGGAGGGTGTAAGGAAGTGTGAGGGGTGAAAATTGTCTTTCCTGCTCCTGGATTCTTCTCCCAGCTTAAAAAAGTCACAAGGAGTCATCATTAAAAGCTCATTAGACATGAAGCTTTGGAGGAGTGGAACCCAATCTCTTAGTTCTTGGCCCCCACCGTTCTGCTGCAGCATGCTCCTTCTAGGGACTGAAACTCACATGACAGACCCTCAGCACATACTAGTGACCTGCTCACCCTGGGATTGAGGCTCACACGGCAGGCACTCAGCACACACTGGTGACCTAATCACCCTGGTTTTACCAAGGAACAAGTTCAATGGAAGAACTGTCCTATGGTTGTTTTTGCAAAAGCTGCAGAGAGTCTGGGACTCAAGAAAGGACAAAGACTTCCTCTTTGACAGGCCATGGGAATTCAATTCAGAAGGATTCAGGCGTGTTCCTGTTTTAGTTACATGGCCTTAAGCAACTTCTCTCAGTCTCGGTTTCCTCATCTGTTAATTGATGATAGTATTAACTGTTTTGTTCTTATAAAGATTAGGGAAAATGTCTTGGCATATATCAGGGATGCAACAGATTGTAGTTATTATAATTATGACTGCACCTCCAAAGTAAAAGGGTGATGGGATAGAGAAAAGGAAAACAAACGTTGTTGCAAAAATATCATAGGCTACTGAATGTTTATGATTATCTGGGGCCTATCTTACAACTAAATCTAGGTTACACAATAGAAATAAAATATATCCGATCTTTGTCCTGATCCCATTCGACGATCGAACGGATCCTTTATGATCATTCCTGAACTGAATTTATGTCCCGCCCGACGATTTCGCGCGGCGCGGCGGCGGCGGCGTCGCCGCCGCCGCCGCCGGCAATCTTTCTGCGTGCCGCCGCCTGCCGCCGCCGCCGCCAGCGCCGCCGCCGGATGCGCAGCGCCGCCGCCCCTTTCTTTCCTCTTCTTCTTTTTCTTTCTTTTCTTTCCTTTTCCTTCTTTTCTTTTCTTTTTCTTTTCTTTTCTTTTCTTCTTTTCTTTCTTTTCTTTCTCGTCTCAATTCTATGTTGCTAAGGCTAGAGGCAACGGCCCTGCCTCATCATTGAAATCTTTTGTCTCCCAGTTCAAGTTTATCTTGCACTCCTTAGCCTCCCGAGTAGCTGGGATTACAGGCTGGCCCCCACCTTCTGGTTTAATTTTGTGGCTTTTAGGATGGGTTTTTGCTTATGTTGGCTAGGTTGGTCTAAACTCCTGACCTCAGGTGGATCACCCTACTCTTTGGCCTCCCTAGTGCTGGGGATTACATGAGCTTAATGCACCACATGTAATTTTTTTCTTAGATGTGCACATATTTGTGCGGGTTTGTGTGCAAGCTGATCCTGAAGGTTGGGAGTTGACGTTCTTCCTGTCCAAGTCCTGTGGCCTCAGGGCTGTTACCCATGTACCTGCCCAGGCAGGAGTCATGAGATAAAGAACATTTTATTAACTTAGTAGTTGTTCTAGAATCCTTCTTAGGGAGCTCTGCCTTTGAAGACTTCTACTTAAGTCAAAAGTAGTTTCCAGGGTCAGAGAAAGGAAGGACATAGGAATATGTAATGGAAGGAGAACTGTCATGGTAGGGGTGTGAGAAAGAGGATGAGGAAGAGAGGAAGAGAAGGAGAGAGGAGGAGAAAGGGTGAGGGAGAAGGCAGAGTGCTGTGGGCTGGACACCATTCCTCTTTCCACACATACTTCCCAATCGTGATAAATACGATAATATGATAACTGTACACTGCTAGTTGTGGTTAGTTCCTTGTAGAAAGCTATGGTAAGTGGATTCTTGGTTGTCACCAGGTGATACCAGTGCAGCAAAGGAGGACAAAGAGGCTGAAAGCCACAGGACACAGGGAATGCTAGATCCACAAGAATTTGCAAAACTTGGGGAGAGCTTTAAGTTTTTCCAGACTTGGATGCTTTTGGGTTAAAAAAAAAAAAGCCTTCATTCAAGGGACAGAGATGGACATCATTTGTCACAGCTTTCCCCCAACTTACCCTGTGCCTAGATGCCAGCCTGTTTGCTGCTCCCGAGAGCCTTGCACAAGAAACCTTTGTCCTGGCTATTCCCTCTGCTGAAATGCTTTGCCTCTCACTCCTTTCGCTCTTGGAATGTGTCCTTCCTGAGAAGCCTTCCCCACTGCTGAACCTAAGGTGGCCCTCACCCTGCTCTCTACCAATGCAGCCCTGTTGTCATATTTTTATAGCTGTCATTACTCTGAGACATTTATACTACATAAGTGCATTTCTTGCCAGTTTCCCCCGACTTGTACATGTGCTTTCTGGGGGCAGGGCCTTTGCCTTTTGTGTTTACTTCCTTGTCTCTAGCGTAAGATCACTCAATAAATACTGAGCAGTGACAGGCAGATGACACAGTACTGAACCCATGCCCCTCCTCAGGACAGCTCAGGCCCAGCCTGTGTACAGCGGCACCAAGCACATTCCTCAAGGGCTGCTGCTAACCTTGATGATGATGTGGTTCTTTTATCTCTTCTCTCATTCTCTATCCTCCTCAACCTATTTTCTGCTGTTAGAGCCTTTGGGAATCTGCTAACCTTTTCCTCGCATCGCCTCTCATTCCTGTCCCTTGCAGTGCACAAAGCCCACTTTGTTGTTCATCCTCACACCACAGACCCCACACCACCCAGAGTTAGCATCTGTGGGCATGTATGTGCTTCCGAGGCCTTCTGCCGCCTGGTCAAGGGTTTGGGGTTTGGAAGTGATCTGGTCTGGATTTGAATTCTGGCTTTGGGCTGGTTGGCTGCGAGACTAGAAAAGCATCTTACCCTTTGGAGCCTCAGTTTCCAATCTTGTGAGAATGGAGATGGTTTCACTGGCCTGGAAGGAAGAGTGAGATCAGCCCCTTGTTTTTCCCAACATGTGGCCAAGGTGCTGCTCAGTAGGAGGCAGTCATTGTTGTCAGTCAGCCCCTGGAATGCCCACATCTCATGGCCCGTGGGGATTTCCTGTGCACGAAAATGGAGCCGGAGTGGCATTTTAGGTCTATCCACTTTTAATGTTTTATCATAACATACATAGTAGTTGGCCAAGTGTCACTGGGGCTGATCCTGCGTGTTTCCTTGGCATTCTTACAAGGTTGATCTTTTGGACACTGTTACTCACCTGATTCATGGCTTCCTTCCAGCAAATGCGCTCTGGGATCCCGCCCCAGGAAGGTGAGTTTCCAGCACAATTAGAAAGACAAAGAGAAATAAGGATGTCTTAATTTCTTTCAGTCACCCAGAGGCAGAACCTGAGGCATGAACTTGGGTGCTGGTGGCTTAGTGGGAGGTGATTCAGGCAGCACAAGCAGGGAGTGGAGAAATGAGACAGAGGAGAGAAGCCAACAAAAGGTGCATGGTTGTGAGGGTACTGTGAACTGTCCCTCTAGGAGCTCCCTGGGAAGCTGTGTGGAATATGCCTCAGAACTGCCCCACCCAAGCACAGAGAGGCTGGGGCGCTTATCCACAAACTCCCATCCTCCCTGGGTCATACCTACCCACAACCTGAACTACTGAGAAAATCCCAGGGAGAGAAGCCTTGAGCAGCAGGTACTTGAAATTGGAAGTCGTCAGCATGCTACAGACTGTCCATTGCAGCTGTAAGGGAACTCAGAGCAGGGCTGAGGGGCTGTGGGGTGGGACATTGCTGCAGGATGGAAGCAGACTCTAGGAAGGAGATTTGTAGGCAGGAAGTATTTTAGGCATGTTCTTGGGATCTACACCTGTTGGGGGAAGGGAAAGAGGCAGGAGTGGGCAGAGGGAGAAGATTATTTGGCAGCAATGCAGTCTCAAGGAGGGCCCTAGCTTACGCCACAGAGATATTTGAAGCAGAGATGACTCTTCAGAGGGGTCCTCAGTTGAAATGGAGGAAAAGGGTCCTTATTTCTCCATGTGAGCCAGTCACTGGATAAAGGTTGCCCTAGGTGAGACAACACCTTCAGCCAAGGCAATTCACTAAGAGGACTGAGAGCTGAGGGCCAATGATCAGTAGCCCACTGGACAATCAGGTAAGTGAGTCCTTCATTCCTGAACGGAGATCTGGGGAGTAGAAGGGGACTTCAAAATGCATGTAAAAAAATAAAATTAGAAGGTAAAAATCAAAATATAAACTTTATTTCTCAACATAAGCTTTATCCAGTTCAATACACTTTTGTAAGTGATGATACCAGTCATGGCAGCAATGGGCAGAAGCCACCCCTAAAGAACTGAGGGTTCTGGGAGTTTAGCCATGTCAGTGTAGGCTTTTTTACATCATTAACTGAAGAAAAGTGGGTGCCCTGTAAAGATTACTTAAGATTAGGAGACAAAAAGAAGTCAGAAGGAGCAAAATCAGGAGTGTAAGGTGGATGCTTAATGATTTTCCATCAAAACCTTGGCAAAATTTTCCTTAGATGACGAAAGGAATGAACCAGGAGCATTGATGTGGTAGAGAAGGACTCCCTGGTAGAGCTTTCCCAGGGGTTTTTCTGCTACAGCTTTGGCCAACTTTCTCAAAACACTCTCATGATAAGCAGATGTTGTCATTCTTTGGCCTTCCAGAAAGTCAACAAGCAAAATGCCTTGAGTATCTTAAAAAATTTATTGCCATAACCTCTGCTCTTGACCAGTCTGCTTCTGCTTTGACTGGTCCACTTCCCCTTCTTGGTAGCCATTGCTTTGATTGTGCTTTGTCTTTAGAATTGTACTGGTAATGCCATGTTTCATCACCTGTTACAATTCTTTGAAGAAATGCTTCAGTATCTTGATCTCACTTGCCTAAAATTTCTATTAAAAGTTCTATTCTCATCTGCAGCTGATCTGGGCACATTGAGTGGAAAGTTTGCTAAGCTTTAATATTCCAGTCAGAATTGTGTAAGCTGAACCAACAGAGATGTTTATGGTGTTGGCTATTGTTTCTTCTATTAATCACTGGATCTCTTCAATCATGGCACGAACAAGATTAATTTTTTCCTTGAAATTGATGTGGATGGTCTGCTTTTGCAAGCTTCACCTTTGACATTGTCTTGTCCCTTCTTAAAAGTTACTCATTTGTAAACTTATGATTTCCTTGGGACATTGCCTTCATAAACTTTTCAGAAGTTGTCAGTGATTTCACTATTCTTCCACCCAATGTTCATCATAAACTTGATGTTTTTTCTTACTTCAATTTTAGCAGAATGCATGGCGTTCCAATGGGACTCTTTTCAAACTGATGTCTTGCTCTTAGTGCCTCAAACTATATCCTGTTTAGACATCTTATAACAAGTTAGTATGAATTTATTTTGGTGCAAAAAATTTTGAAATCCAAGCATAGTTTTTTCATAAGATGTTTTTCCAACGAACTTTTGAAGACCCCTTGTATATCATGGTGTCTGCTACAGACATCAACAACATTCGCATCACACAGTTTTGAAGAGAGGGATAGAGGTGGAGAAAGTTGCAAGGACACAAAGCCATGTCTTTGACTATAGGTAAGTGTTATTAATCTGGGCCACAGCCCAGCACTTGTTCTTACTTAGGATGAGAAAATGACCAAAGCCTCACTCTCCTTCTGACCTTAAAATATGACATACTCACCCTCCTAGGGCTCTCAAAACTATTTGGGTCCACCATTTGGTGTGATAACAGATCTGGTTTTTCCTAATCTATTGTCGATGGTGACAGTAGTGATAATGGCAATAAAGATTTATAAACTCATGACAGACATTGGCAGAAGCCAGGCTCCCTGAATCTATTACAACCTGCTTGGTTTTGGGAAGCTTCTAATAAACATATCTCTGGTGACTGCTAGGGAAGGCATTGAGTGAAGACATACAGTATACAGTGGCCATAACTGGCTAGAAGGTTCTCCTGATGAGACTGAAGACCTAAGCTGGAGAGCATAGGTCTTTCTGGCCCTGTGGGAAAGGATCTTAAAGTGACTAGCATGTTCATCAGCTGTGTAGAGGTTACAGAAACCCACATGTTCCTGAAATTCTTCCCCAGCTCCCCATAAATCCAGACCGAATTAATATAAGTTATAGCTCATCTTTGAACATTTTTTGTTGGCAAATGAAAAACTAATTTTGTCAATACAAACAGTTGCAATGACAATACAAGTATTTCTGGGGCCTTGGCCTCTAAGGATGCCCAGGTGCCTATAAATCACTTTATTAGTGTTAGATATCTATCTGCCTTACCCTCTGTCTGCCCAAACACATTTGAAGTTTTTTTTTTTTTGTCACATTAATGGGTTTCTTGGCTACTTTTGAGTTCTGTGCTGCACAGGTTGCCATGATTCCTGAGCCTGAAAAAGCAGTTGACAAATCCACTAAGGTAAAGTGCCACCCACACTGAAAACTATTTGTGAAGTGGAAACTCTCTCATAGCTTCTGATTCATTCAATGATGCTTTGACCAAAATGCCATGTCATAGGTGAGCAGAATATGTGATGGGAAATATGGGCAGGAAACATGCTCTGTTTGACGGTCATGTGTTAGGGGAGTTAGGAGTAGGGGCATCCTAGGTGAAAATATAACTGTGTGTTAGTCTCAGCAGTTCAGGGTGGGCTTTGTAAAATGATGAGAATTCAGTGGCTTTGAGTAAGGCCTTGGGGTGTCATGATTAAAATTCTTAGTTGTAAAGTGAGGGCAAAGATCAGGCCAACATCCTAGGAGAGAGGAGGAAAGAGGAGTGAATGGTTTTATTCCACTGGTGGTTTTAGTCTGGGGCCAAACATGGTAGGATATCCAATCACATTTTGGGTCTTGGCTGTTGTGTCCTCAGAGATAAGAAAGTCACTTTCATAGTGTATTTCAGTGGGAGCTTGGGTTCATTCTGGAAGTACAGGTTTGAAGTAGGCAAGGACGAAATGTTTGCCATATAATAGATATAAAAAAATAGTTGATGCAAATATTCCCCTGGCTCATCTTCCACGCAGTTTCCCCACAGTGTCTGACAGAGAGGCTTCAAGGGCATGAAACACCTTGGAATTCCCGTGAGAAGCCTTCTCTACTGTCATCAGAGCAACATAGGTAATTTTGGAAGTGAAGGGGTAGGAATGGAAGGTGATAGCCACGTGAAGCATTTTCTCTCCATCTTCATGATTTCTTACACTCTTCATTGTTCTCTCAGAACTCTGTCACCTACCATGATGGTTCATTTCATTGTGTCAACTTGACTGGATCCAGGGGGTCAACTTGAACGGATCATTGGGGTGACCAGATGTTTGGCTTAATGTGATTTCTGGGTGTGTCTGTGAGTGTGTTTCTGGCTGAGATCAGCATTTGAATTGCTGGACTAAGTAAAGCAGATGACCCATGTGGTGGGCATCATCCAATCTGTTGAGGGCCTGAACAGAACTAAGGGCCAAGGAAGAGAGATTTTGCCCCTGCTGTCTGACCACTTGAGCTGGGACATCAGTCTCCTACTCCTCTGAGACTTAGACTTACACCATCAGCTCTCTTGGTTCTCAGCCTTTACACTCATACTCAACTACATTACTGGCTTTCTTGGGTCTCCAGCTTGCAGATGGTGGGAATTTTCAGTCTTCACAATTGTGTGAGCCAATTCTTTCTTCTCTCTCTCTCTCTCTCTCCCTCCCCCCCTCCCTCCCTCCCTCCTCCTATTCGTTCCTTAACTAATACAGATTTAATGCTATTGTATCCTCTCCTCACAATTCATATATTGAAACTCTAATCCCCAGTGTGACAGTATTTGGAAATAGGATGCTTTGAGAGGCAATTGGGTTATAAAGGTGGAGCTCTTGTGATGGGATTAATGCCCTCATAAGAAAAGGCATGAGAAAGCTTGCTTCCTTTCTCTCCTCTCTATCTCTCTCTCTGTCTTTGCCATATGAAGATACAGTAAGAAGGTAGTCATCTGCAAACCAGGAAGAAGACCCTCACCAGACACTGGATTTGCTGGCACCTTGAGCTTAGATTTCCCAGTCTTCAGAACTGTGAGAAATGAATGTTTGTCATTGAAGTCATCCAGTCTATAATATTCTATTTTAGCTACCTGAAATGACTAAGACACCTACATTTAAGTATTTCAACACTACTGGCAGAGCAGGGGTGATGGTGTTCCCTACTACAGACTTGGAAACAGACATGGAAAATGATTCCAGCTACTTCCTTGGGGCAAAAAAGTTATAAATGTCAGCAGGGCATAGAACCAGGTCTCAAATCCTAATGTGTTGTGTTTTCTGCCAAGCAGTAATGACTTTTTGTCTTATGTGTTTCAGGCCTTTTTATTTCTACACACCCAAATTGCTCTCCTCCTCTCTCTACCCTCTCACCCTCTCTAACTTAATCTGTCTGTCTGTCTATCTGTCTGTCTGTGTGTCTGTCTATCTATCTATCTATCTATCTATCTATCTATCTATCTATCTATCTATCTATCTATTCATCCATGTAGGAATGGCCCACCAGGCAAGTTAGTCTTTTAATCAAGGAATAAATGTAAATGACTACTGGACAATAGCCAAATAGCTATTACTGGTGAAATATTTCTTTAATTTCAGCTACATGAATTAAGGATTTGTTGATAATTCATCCAGAGCATAATATTTGCTATCTGTTGAGATGAAAATAATTAGTAAGAATTCAATAAAAAGAGAGTTTTAATTTATTAAGAAAACAAATCATTTAAGAACTTCAGACTTTGATGAACTCACACAATTAATGTTAGTCTCTGTGTATAAACAATTAATGTACTAAATATCCTGTCCGTTAAAGCCAGCTTAGCAGGGTCTCAATTTGGAAACACTGTTGGTTGTTTGAGTAATTCTGTATCATACTTGAGTAGAGTATGATATTAAGTGAAAATGAACTTGAGAATATAGGCTATTATTAGAAATGAGAATTAAAGCAGACTGCTAGAGCCTTTTTTATCAGAAAGTAGAGAAAGATAGCCATAGGACACCAGGAAATAACACCATTTAGCCTCCAGGGAAGAAGCACAGGGAGAATAATGCTGCTTTGCATTAACCTACCCCATCCAGGTCAGAGGAAGTCTAATGTGAATGGTTCTGAGTACACAGATATTTAATGAGTCCAGTCACTTGCAGGTGGAGAATTTTGAGAAACAAGGGGAGGAGGCTTGGATTCTAGGTCAGAATGGAAAGTTTTTCTTTTTGCTTTTCTCTCTCTGCAGATTTTCTTTCCTTTCTCCTAGAACTTCTTTCTTAAAAGGAGTGAGAAGCTGCCTCCCCTGCAAGCTTTCCTTTTTGCCCTCCTGCTACCTCCAGTGGCTTGTTGGTCAGAGTCAGATTCCCCTTTTCTTCCTTGCTTTTCCTTGGTCTGTTTTTCTTTAGCCTGGTCTTGCCTGGCCATTTGAAAACCAGTAATAGAAGGCTAGGATATGGGTCTGGGTGTAAAGGAAATGTGTAAGTAAGTGCCTCTGCTGACTTTGTCTCTAAATCCCATGGCTACTGAGTTTAAGCAAGACAGTTACAGAGACTCCATTATGGTTTCCACATTGGGATCTGGTCCCAAAGCCCAAGTTAGCAATAAGGTGATATTTACCTAGTCTTATGCTGTTTGTGTTCTGTTGCATTAATTATCTATTACTGCATAACAAATTATCCCAAAACCTAACGGCTTGAAACAATACATATATATTATTTTACACAGTTTCGTACATCAGAATCCAAGAGTAGCTTGGCTGGATGTTTCTGGCTTGGATCACTCATGAGGTTGCAGTCATGATGTTGACTGGGGCTGTGGTCATCTGATGGGGCTGTGGTCATCTGAAGGTTCAACTGGGGCTGGAAGATACATTTTCAAGCTAGCCCTCTTACATGGCTTTTGGCAGTTTGTCTCACTGTTACTGACTATTGGCAGAGGGTTTTTTTTTTCTTTTTGAGATGGAGTTTCACTCTGTCACCCAGGCTGAAGTGCAGTGGCACTATCTCCGTTCACTGCAACTTCTGCCTTCTGAGTTCAAGCAAATCCCCTGCCTCAGCCTCCCAAGTAGCTGGGATTATAGGTGTGTGCCACCACACGCAGCTAATTTTTGTATTTTCTTTTAGTAGAGATGAGGTTTCACCATGTGGTCAGGATGGTCTTGAACTCCTGACTTCGTGATCCACCCACCTCAGCCTCCCAAAGTGCTGGGATTACAGGTGTGAGCCCCACCATGCCCGGCCTGTAGAGGTCTTAAATTCCACATCACACTCAACTTCTCTATAGGGCTGTTTGAGTATCTTCATGGCACAGCTGCTGGCATTCCTTTAGTGTTTCAAGAAAGAAGGAGAGTGAGCAAAGAGGAAACTGCAATACCTTTCCTGACCAATTCTCAGAAGTCACACAGTGTCACTTTCAGCATACTCTCTTCTTTCATACTGAGTCATGTTAGAACCTCGAGCCCACACTCAGGGGAAGGGGAATTAGATTCCACCAGAGATTTTGTGGACATACTTTAAAACTACCACACATCTCAAAGATTGTTAGTGCTCACTAATACCTGTATGTTTCCTGTTATTTTGGGTACAAAACTAAGGTTTATATCCTAACCCCTTTTCAATTATGTAGGACCCTCTGACATAGAGTCAATGGAATATGAGCAAAAGTGATGCAGTCTCTTGGAGGCCTGGCTTACAGAAGCACATGTTGACCTCTGTTCTTCTTCCCTTTTCCATGATAACTTGGAAGACATGTTGAAGATACTGCCTCCAAATGCCTAGTATCACAAGCTGGAAGGGGCCCTGGAGTGACAGGCAGACTCTCACTGGTGATAACAATGGTCTGTAGTCTGAGAAAGTAATACACCTTTATCATTTCAGGATGCTCTCTTAGAGAACCTAGATTTATTTCTCAAAGAATGAGTGCAACAGGGACTTAAATTGATGTAGGGTATGTGTATGAGTGTATGGTAGATACGTAATTTTTAATGTATTAGCATGGAAAATTATTTCAAATATATAGATGATAATTTCAGCAGTGATAAGTTGGGGATACTTTCCTACATCATTTTCATATTGGTTATAGAATATTTTCCAAATTTTCTAATGTTTGTCATAGCATGTATTTTTTTAATCTTTAAACAAGAAAAATGTATATTTTATGAGGAAAATAAATTCTTGCCTTTATTTTTATTTTTACTGTTTTTGTTATTTTCTAGTTTTCTTTTCTCTTTGACGGCTTACTTTCTTCAGCTTTTTGGCATCCAGTCACCAAGATCCAACAGGTTACCTGCCTAAGAAAGATGATTATGTGCCCTTCTTGTTGCCCAGTCCCTCAGCTGAGATTCTTCTAGACTGTAGGGATTGGAAATCGTAGGTGTCGTACTCGGGAGCACTAAGGAGACCTGGTGGGACTCCTGTAGCAGAGATGGGGTAGGAAGAAGAAGCCAGGACCTGATGTGCTGGATGGAAAGTATGGTTGAATGATGAGAAATCACTTTTTGTTGCCCTAATTCAGTCGTGATTTTGCTCTTTGCTTTTGTAATTCTTTACCTTTTTTTCAGTTCCAGAAGTTCCTATTACATCTCTTCTTTCATCTTGACCTCTTCTGTCTTTACGGGTCTCTGGTCCTGTTTTTTTAAGGTCATACCCTCCATGTCATTTTGAAGACATCAAGTCAATATATGCTAAATTTTTTCTTTCTTCCTTTTTCTCTTCATTTCTTCCTCCTTCTCCCGCTTTTCATTCTCCTTCCCTCCTTCCTTATCTTCCCTCTCCTTCCTTCCCTCTCCTTCCATTCTTCCTCCTTACTTCTCTTCCTTCTCCTTCCTTCCTTCTTTTGTTGTTGAAAGCCATTTTTAGAAATATGATCTAAGTTTTCAGAAAGCATTACCTTTTCCATAAGCATCAAGATATTTTATGAATCACCTCATGTTTTTAATTTGTTTGTTTCTCCATATTTTAATAGAGAAAGATCTTTCTAGACCAACAGATGGTATGTTGGCTTACAGGGTATCAAAGAGATTCAAAGAGAAATAAGAAAAGTACCTGCCTCCTGAGCCTACCATCTCAACATGACCCCAACATTCTAACAACTCATCACAATACCAAATAACAACCTGGTGACAGAGGGATGCAGACTTTTCTGGGGTGTAGGCAAGGGAGAAAGGAATGCTGCCTAGAGATAGAGGGAAGCACTGAGAAGAATAAATGTGGCCGGGATCTTGAAGAATGGCTCATAATTGACTCAGTAGAGGAGAAGTAAAACCAGCATGTGTAAGGTTGGGGGATGAAGAAAGCCTGAGAGTGAGTAGTGGAATAGGGAGCATGTGAGTGATGTCTGAGGACAGAGGGACAGGCAGCAGGCAGTCATGGAGGGACTGGAAGGCCATGCTGATGATTTTAGATTGTACTTCGAGGGCAAGAAAGGAGCCACTGTTACATTTAAGTAAGGGGAGGACGTGAAGAGTCCTGCATTTTGAACAACTCCTTTTGGCAAGGTGACAGCTTAGAGGACATAACCAAAGAGTGGCACTGGGCCTGGGGTGATTTCACCTGCTCCCTGAAGGACCCGTGGAGACTGGTGGGTCCA
The DNA here is from genome assembly GCF_008728515.1 of Papio anubis. NCBI lineage: Eukaryota > Metazoa > Chordata > Mammalia > Primates > Cercopithecidae > Papio > Papio anubis. The sequence continues at coordinate 107,338,873 of NC_044979.1, forward strand.
TGGGCAAGATGCTACCACTTACTGTGAAAATACGTTTTCCTGGTCCTTCATTCAAAAGACTCCAGTGAACCATTTTCCTTCCTCCTATTTAAAAATAAATATTTCCATTATATGAAGCATTTAAAATATCCCTGGATTGTTCTTTCCAGTTAAAAATGTATTTTATTTAATTGTACTTTGTTTATAAGGCTGCCTTTGCTTTTAAATAATCTGAAAATCTACTCAGTGGCTGAAGTAATGACAAATGTTTTGCTTCACTTTGAAACTCTTTCATATTAATTTCTCCTTCTGTGTCTCCTATGTTCTGTTCTCTGAACTTTGGAGACATTAACATGCAGCTCAGTTTGTGTCTGTCGCCTTCTTCCTGCCTGCTGGGATGTGGGGAGGCGTGTCAGCTTGCCAGTCCCCTTTCCAGGGCCTTGTACTCTGGGACTGTCGTGGCATCTGCCAGGCTGTGTTTCTTCACAGGGCCTTTTGGCAGCTCCAGTTTCTTGTGAAAATAAGATAATACATGTAAGACAAACGACTGCTGCCAAGTGTTAGGATTTGGGCTGTGTCAGGTGGCGGCGGGTGCTGTGCATTGAGCAGTAGCCATTGGGAAGTCATTTACAATGACGTTATGGCAATTTTGTTAGGAGGGGTGAATCCTCTCTCCAACAGCCTCTCTTTGCATAGGAGCAGAGACATCAAGAAAATACAGTTCTCTGCCTGTGTTCCTTAGCCCCTTGGGGAGCCTTTCTGTGGTTCATGTTAGGCAGTGTCTCTCCTGTTGATAGTCATCATTCTACGGGATGCTGAAAGGCAGCTGGAAGAGAAGCTTCTGGAAACGTAGAAGCCAGTGGAGTGAGGAACAACTGATGGGGCAAACGGTGTCCCAGAAATATATTTCTGCAAGGAAGCTTATGGGGAGTTTTACTGCTTTAAGTTTTCTTCTAATTGTTTAGTGAACTTGCTTGGATCTTTATGGCTTTAGTCAATTCAGGCTCTCCTAACAGGCAGCCATGAAGGCTAAGAGTTGGAATTTGAGCTTGAACATCAGGACTAATTGAACTCCTGCGTGGTCTGCTGCAGCAAACCCAAGGGCAGATTCTCTGCCACTTCTTCACAAGGTTTTGTCTAGGAGAGGATATGCTTTAGTCCTTGACAGAGCCAAAAGGAAGCATGACTGAGGACAGAGGTGTGTCTTGGAAGACCATGGGTAAAAAGGCCAGACTAGAGAAATTAGGGATTTTGGAAACTGAGGCCACCCTGGATGAAACCCATCACTTTTACAGTTCAGTGCAGCTCTCTTCACATCCTTTGCTTTCTGTTCTGGGTCTCTAATCTTTTTCATGAACTCCAAGTGGCCTTCTGGGAACCCATTGGCTCACTTATACTCATCTCTTTCTTTCCTTTCCTTATGGGGTGAAGAAGAGATTTTGCATTTTGTTACACAATAAAATTTTCAAGAAAATTGTTGAAACACCTCAAATACCTGATAGAATTATTCTCAACTCTTGTTCAAGTATTCTATTTCTGCTTCTTTTGAAAGCAAATACTTTTTTTTTTCCCCCTACAATAAAACCTATACATTGAGTTGAGGCCAAAGTTTTTCAAATGTATTTTGTGAAATTCCATCCTATAAAATGCTCTTGGAAAAATAACGTTGTGGAAAATAGTTAAGGAAATAGAGAATGCTATTTCTTTTTCATAGAAATTCAAATTGCTTGAAGGCAAAAACTTAAGGAATATTGCAGAAACAAAACACACAAAAAAACGAAACCTGTTTAATTTTGCTTAACTGATAATTTCCTAAAGTTAAGTCATCAAATAAGCTATCTACTCCTCATTTAAGAACAGAACCTTCTTGGGAAAATGTTTCTCCAGATTCCTTTTGGTCACACTGAGAATTGTAGATGACACACAAAACCCCAAATCACAAGATTCTGGGGGAGCACCTGTAGTCATATAATTTATTTCCGTCTATGGAAGTCCTTAAGCAATTCCGGAGAGGTTAAAATCTATCCTCATTTTAAACATTGCCTGAAACTTCCCTCAGTAATCTCATTCTCTTGTGTCATCATAGCCTTCTTCCACGTATCTACTCTAAAGGCCTCAGGAGTACAGTGTTTGAAAGCATTTCTTCACATTTTGTCCTAAACTTAGAAAAGGAACATCTGGTCTAAATCAAGCTACTGGATAAGAGACTTTTGTGTAACTGAAATTGAGAACCATGATTTGAGTGGCTACTTAGGTTTCTCTGCCTATACTAAACAAAGACAGAATCTGGCCTTTCTTTAGGTATCATGTTTTTTTTTTTCTTTTTTTTCCCCTGTATTTCCTAATGCCTGTCCGTGTTTCTTCATCTACAAACTGGGGGCAGTTAATGATATCAGCCTTGCCTATCTCCATAGCTGGTGACTAATAATAATAAGATAAAGTACAAGGAAGCGCTATTTATTTGGAAGAGAACTATAGAAGCGCAAGGTGGTGTTATTACCTTAAGCAATTTACAGGGCACACCAAAATCCAGGAGGCTTCAAAGTCAAATTCAAACCTTGAGTCTGTTTTTTGAAGCACTGGAAGGACAGTGTATGCTGGAGAAGGTGGGGCCCTGGAGGATGGGATTCAAGGTCCATACTGGGCACTGGTCAGCTGCCCAGTTGTTAGATCTCTAGGTAGAAACAAAAGGAACTGGTTTTGCTACCCCTTAAGGACACGGGGGCAATCTAAATGACTTTGGAGTTTAGCATCCTAAGGGAACTGTAAAAGAAGACAAGCATTCTCTTGCTTTATAGTTGGACTATCAGATGGTAAATTGGGGAAAATATAGCACTGCCACACCAGTGACAGCTGAGGTGGCCTTAGCAAGCCTTATCCAAGGTGCCCACAACACAGGTGAAGAGAAGCTCAATGCCACATGTTTGTTGCCAGCACAGTCTTATATCCATGACATCTCAAGGGATTCCATAAAATTAACAGACTCGGGGAGGCTTGGCAGGGAGTTGTAAGTCCTGCAACAGTAAGTGGGAAAAAGAGCCAATGCAAGCATAATTATTTCTGTTCATTTGACCCTGGTTTGAACTTTACCCTTTACTCTCTGCCTGGTGTAACATAGATTATATATAAATTTGAAACTGACACTCTCTGTATCTCTATATGTATATCTGTAGATATGTATATCATCTATATCTATCCATATCTATATATCTATATATCTGTCTGTGCATATATGTATTTGTATAGATCATGCTCCTATGAGAGTAACCTCAAAAAGAGATTGTAATAATCATGGAATAACCATTAGTTATGATTTGTGGCAATTACTCATCACTTTTCTTAATGCTTTTTACTACTTTAGCATATCAGTACTTATTTTCAGAGTAATGTTGAGATAACTGCAAAAGTAAGTTAGCATTCCTTTTATTTGCACAATGTTCAAGAGCATTTGCTCTGGAGTTAGTCTAGGTTCAAATCCTGGTTCTTCTACTTGCTAGCTGTGTGAGTTTGGGCAAATTAATCTTTCTGATCCTCAGTTTCCTTAGCTATAAAATGGATAAATAATACTGCAAAGACAAAAGTAGTGCAGTGTTCTGAGGAAATGCAGAGAAGGGGTAATTGACTATGAGGGGGCATCTGGAAAGTGTTCATGGACTGCTCTGTTCTCAGGAGGTAGTGAAGGAACAGGAGAAGCAAGACAGGGGAGAAAGGCTGGTGCCGGATCAGAGAGGTCTTTGGATGCCATCCTAAAGAGTTTGCAAAAACTTCAAACAACCCTAATATATACACACTCCTCAGATACGGAGTTGAGGCTACCTAAATTCTCAGAACTTGTTTGTGTTTTCTGACTGTATGTATACCTAGGAGGAAAGGGTTTGTTATTCACAGTGTAATGGAGTAATGCACTATTTACCCAGTAAGATGCAGTTCAAGTCATCCAACACAACTGTGTTTTAGAAAATAGCTGTCCCAGGTCTCTCAATCTTTCCATGGCAAAAAGGGCCAGGGAGCTTCCCTAGGTGTTCATTCATCCATCCTTGTTCCCGACACCTACCAATTCATCCACCCACCCATGCAACAAGTATTTACTGTTGGCTCTTTGTCAGGCCCTGCCTGGGGTACTAAAGACATAGATATAAATAAAATCTGATACCTGCCCCCAGGGAGTGCACAGCATAGTTGGGAGATGCACATGCAAGACACATTATGACCCAGTAAGCCAAGTACTTTAGGAGAAGTCAGGATAGAGTTGTGGGGCCCCCAGGGAGAATGGGGAGACATCACTTCTGGGGGCATTTCAGCTGGGCCCTGCAGGGTGAATAGAAGATACATGTGACTGGCATCGTGAACGTGAATTACATGTAAAATAACACATCTTATTTAGTTGAAATGACTGTTTGCTTTCATGGTAAAGGAGAGAAGGCAGCTAACATTTGCTTAGGGCCCATATGTACCAGGTCTAGGTACTTTTACAAAAACTTTTCTCATTGTACTTTTAGCCAACTGTGAGGTAAGTACTATTCTTATCCTCTTTTTACTGATTAGGAAACTGAGGCTCAGAGATGGTGAATACATTTACTCAAGGTCTCACAGCTAAAAACAAATGAGTTAAGAAAGAAATATGAGTGGTTCAAGGCCTCCTATCTGGGTTTAGATAATCAGCATAATAACAAAAGTATAATAATTTCTAATAAAATATAGTAATAGTGATATAGTGATGATCTGTTGAGCATTTGCCATAGCAATGCTACCAGCCTTGGTTCTAGGCACTACATATATGTGTGTGTGTGTGTGTGTATATATGTACATATATACATAAATTTATATAATTCTTTTTTTTTTTTTTTTTTTGAGACGGAGTCTCGCTCTGTCGCCCAGGCTGGAGTGCAGTGGCCGGATCTCAGCTCACTGCAAGCTCCGCCTCCCGGGTTCACGCCATTCTCCTGCCTCAGCCTCCCGAGTAGCTGGGACTGCAGGCGCCCGCCACATCGCCCGGCTAGTTTTTTGTATTTTTTTTTTAGTAGAGACGGGGTTTCACCGTGTTAGCTAGGATGGTCTCGATCTCCTGACCTCGTGATCCGCCCGTCTCGGCCTCCCGAAGTGCTGGGATTACAGGCTTGAGCCACCGCGCCCGGCCAAATTTATATAATTCTTAAGCTCACCTTGAGACGCAGGTGCAATTATATATTACAAATGAGGAAACTGAGGAACAGAGAGTTGAAATAACTTGGACAGTGTCATTCAGTGACACAGGCAGAGCCAGGACTTGAACCCAGGCAGTCTAGCTTCATAACATGTGATACATTCTGTGCAGGGGTCAGGGGAGCCCAAAGCAGATTTCATTGTTTGCCCTTCTCGCTCTAGTCAATGCTCATTTTACTAACACAGGGAAAGTTGTAATTCAAGTGAAATTAATTCAGAATAAATACCAGGGGATGGTTAGAGGATAAAAGTAAGTAACAAAACTATAATCTAGGGGTTGTGCTGGACAAAGTGTGTGTGCATTATTGTAATTGTGATTGTAATGACTTCCTGTAGCAACAGGGCTGATGAGATTTATAGATATAAAAGTGTCTCAGGGCCAGGCATGGTGGTTCACGCCTGTAATTCCAGCAATCTGGGAGGCTGGGGCAGGCAGATTACTTGAGACCAAAAGTTCGGGACTAGCCTTGGCAACATAGTGAGACCTCCAACTCTACAAAAAATTAAAAAATTAGCTGGGTGCGATGGTGTACACCTGTAGTTGTAGCTACTTGAAAGGCTGAGGTGGGAGGAGCAGTTGAGCCCAGGAGTTGGGGGCTGTAGTGAGGTATGATCTCACCATTGTACGCTAACCTGGGTAGCACAGTGAGACCCCATCTATAAAAAAAGAAAAAAAAAAAAACCTGTGTCTCAGACTGTTTTCTGTCCGACCACTTTCTTCTTTCCTCACTGAGTTCTTGCCTCAACATCAGTTCAGAGTTACGTCAAGGGACAAGTGTCCTAGCTCACCTTACACTAGGAATTATTCTGTGCCCAAGAATGTTAATCCACATGCAGTGGGTCTGGGGATGGTCAAAGAGTCTACATTTCTAAAAGTTCCTAGGCGATGCTGATGCTGCTGGCCTAAGGATCACACCTGGAGAAGCATGGACACTTTGTTGTAAACAGAAGACCTACTGCTGACCACAAGCTAGCAGCCATGAGCTATAGCTGATGTAAGGAAGGACACAGAAGAACAGACCAGCCAGGGTGAGTGACAGCTAAGGTGTCCTGCCCATTTCCCTAACCCATGATAGACTGCAGAGCTACCGGGTAGCATAAGATAATAATTGATATTCTTTTTTTTTCTTTTTTTTTTTTTTTGAGACAGAATCTCACTGTGTTGACAGGCTGGGGTGCAGTGGTGTGATCTCAACTCACTGCAACCTCCACATTCTGGGTTCAAGCAATTCTCCAGCCTCAGCCTCCTGAGTAACTGGGACTACAGGCATGCGCCAGCACATCCGGCTAATCAGCTAATTTTTTGTATTTTTAGTAGACACAGGGTTTCACTGTGTTGGTCAGTATGGTCTGGAACTCTTGACCTCGTGATCCACCCACCTCGGCCTCCCAAAGTGCTGGCGTTACAGGTGTGAACTACCCTGCCTGGCCAATAATTAATATTCTTAATGAGGTGACCTTCTTTTGCAAATACAGTCATTGTCTTCTGGATGATATATTGAATAAATTAGGAAAGTATACAATATGTGGTAAAAATATTTCCATCAAGCATTGTTAAATTAAACAGCGTGGGAGTTGCAGGTAGTGAACATCTGTTACAGAGAAAAAAAAAAATACCTCTGCAGATTTCCCAAAGGATTAGGTAAATAAAGCATTATCTAAATTTGTAAAGCCGTTCTCTAAGCTCCTGTGGTGCCATGAATTCTGTGGTGAGATAAAATTTCAAGGAAACAGCAGATGTTTCCTAACATATTGTTGCCTTAGCCTTCCTCTCATTGAGTTGCCCATTGCTGTGGGAGATGGTGGGCTCAGAATTAGTCCAGTATCTGAATAGACGCCACTGTTGTGAACACTTCTGGTAATACAGCCAGAGCCAAGATTTTTGACAGAAAAAGAGGTTTTTTTGAGTTTTTAAAGAGTGAGGAAAAATTCAAGATGATGAGAGAGCTTGATTTGCCTCTAGTACACGAAATCAAATCTGATTTGTTGGTAAGAAGGATATTCAAGGACGCAAAACCTTAGACCCCAGTGGATACCTGAGCAGTGAAGGGATCTTCTTTATCCCTCAGCTGAGCCCTAGACCTGGGGAAGGGAACTCCAGGTGAGTTGGAGACACTTCAGAGCATCTGTTTTTCTGGATGTAGCCTGAAGAGGTAGCGGATCCATGGGCCAAAGTGGGTGAGGTACAGTGGACATGAGATTGTGTGAGGGGCATTGCTAGAGTGGCTACATTTAGGGACTTTATTTTCTCCTAAAAATATCATCAATCCCCTCTTTTTAAAAATGTGTCATTTGTTTTGCCTATTTTTTGAACTTTTTGTAGTTTTCTTCAGTGACTTGCTTTTTTCCTTTGCCTAATAAGAGCTTTTGAGATTCCTCCATGTTTAACCTGTCCCTGTAGTTCACTGTTTCCCCTGCTGCATTCTACTCCATTGAATAAGCACACCACCATTTATCCATTCCATTGTGATGAATTTGGGGGTGGTTTCTAGTGTATTTTGCTGTTACAAACAAGGCTTCCATAAATGTTTTTGCACGTGTTTCATGACAAGTTTCTTTTTACGGCCATACTTCCTGACCTATCATGAGAGACATAGAAAATGACAGCATTTGTTCAACACACAGGGGTAAACTGGAGGGTGTTTGGAGGCATCTCCATGGGTCTTGGTGCAAAAAGAATTTTTTAATATTACGTAATTGTATTAAAAGTGAGTTCGTATGAAATTTCCACATGGAATCTTCCAACATTTTTAAAAAGAGAAACTTAAGCTTTCCTCCTTGAACATACATGGATTTTTTAAAGTCAGGCTTTATGCATGAAATGGTTGCATGCAATTTCTGGTCAAGATTTAAAATGATGATCTGTTTAAATTCTTGATAGTCACCACTGATGAAAACCATTGCTTTAAGGTAAGTAATAAAAATTTTAAAATCATCTAATAAGAATTCAAAAATGATAATGAATCAAATTGCTCCTTTTTTCCACTGACAAGCGTTACATTGAAAATACCTTGCTAACGCAACTCAATTTTAAATTCAATCAAAAATTTTTATGTCAACTGTTACAAAATAATGAGGAAGCTCTGATTTGCTGAGTAGGCTTGCATGGCTGGAGTAGTTACCCTGCTACTAAATGGATGTCGCAAAAGAGACCTTCTGCTACAAATGGCTGGAACCATTCAGTTTAGACCTCTGACTAATGGTACATCTTCCAGTAGTCCTGTCTGACCTCCCAGCCCCCAGCCCCAGAACCCAAAAATGAGACTTCTCAGTTTGTACCCTTTGAGAGGAGGTACCCCACTGGTATTTGGGGAGGAAAACCTGGCCGTGTCTTGGACCAAAGGACTGCTGGAGGACTTCCTTGTTTGTGTGGCACAAGACGTAAATATCCGAGTTGGAGAGGATCTCTTTCTTACACCTAGGCTGTTGTGGATGGGAAGCATGAATGGGATTTTGTTCAGTGGGCTCCCAGCCTACTGGGTGTCCTGCTGATTCTGGGTCTCCTCCACTTCAGCCAGTACTGAAGAGCAGTCAAAAGCCACAGCCCAGAGGGTGCCGCTGGCTAGAAAGCTTGGCTCACCTTGGAATCGTCTGGATGTTTTAAACAATACTGATGTATGGGTCTTATGATGTATGGGTCTTATGAGATTCTTTTTTAATTGGGTACAGCCTGAGGATCAGGATTTCTAAAAAACATGTCAGGTAACTGTGATATACAGCAAAGTTTGAGATCCACTCTTAGAAGTGGACTTTTTGGATTGTAAGTTAGAACATTTTGAATTCTCTGCAACACCCAATTGTTCTACAAAGTGGTTGCACCTATGTACCTGTAGCACATGAGTTCCTGATCATTGCTTTCTATCCTTCTGCTGTGCTTGGTATTTCATCACGTTGGTGGTTATGAGATGGTATCTCGTTGTGATTTTAACTTGCATTGCCTTGTCTAGTAATGACATTCAGGATATTTTCATATATTTGATGGCTTTCCTGTCTCCTCTCCTGTGAAATACCTATTCAGGTGTTTTGCTCATTTTTTTTTATTAGGTTGTTTGCTTTTTTCTTATCAATTCATTGACGTTCTTTTATTCTGGATATTAATCTTTTGTCAGTTAAATGTTTTACAAATATATTCTCCTAGGTTGTGCCTATCTTTTCAACTTTTTATGATGTCTTGGTGAGCAGTTCTTGATTTTAATGTTTTTAAATGTATTATAGCTTTTAAAAATAGTTCCCCCCCACCACAGTTTTTTTTTTTTTTCTTTCTTTTTTTTTTTTTTGAAGGCAGGGTCTCACTCTGTCACCCAGGCTGCAGTGCAGTGGTACAATTATGGCTCACTGCAGTCTTGACTTCCTGGGCTTGGGGGATTCTCCTGCTTTAGCCTCCTGGGTAGCAAGGACTACAGGTGCATGTCACCACACCTGGCAAATTTTTTGTAGAGACAGGATTTCGCCATGTTGTGAAACTCCTGGGATTAAGCCATCTGCCAGACGTGGCCTCCCAAAGTGTTGGGATTACAAGTGTGAGCCACTATGCCCAGCCTTATTTTGTCTTTTTAAATACATTCTTTCCTATCCTGAGGCCATAATGGTGTTCTTTTGTTTTCTTCCAAAAGATTTAAAGTTTTGTTCTTTGCATTTAAGTCTTTATTTCTATCTACAATAGATTTTTTTGTATGTCTTGAGATAGAAATCTATTTTTTTTTTTCCTCGTAAGGACCACCAACTATTCCAGCAGCATTATTAATTTATTCATCCTTTCCTTCCTAACCTGCAACAGCCAGTTTCTCAAATCAGGTGATAGGCTATTTCATGCCATTCTCACAGAACACATGATTCAAATTTATGCCTTGGAAAAATTATAAATACTATGAGCTATTAGCTATATAGCACTGTTATAGTCTTCATAGCTCATGTGAGGAAATAAAAAGGTGTTTTTTAAAGGGCATTATCTATAAATCATTTAAAGGACATCATTTATGAATGATTACCATGCCCATGTTACAGATGAGGAAACAGGCTCAGAGAGGTTACGTCACTTGTTCAAGGTCACACAGCCAGTGTTCAAATGCATTGTGGCTCCAGCGTCTGTGCGTTAACCACTGTGCTGTGCTGCCTCTCTAAATGAGTGCACATTCTAAACTTTATGGTTCCTTAAAATTATTAATCATTAATGCCTCTACTATACTGATCGACTATATGGAAGTTTAAATATGCAAATTAAGAAGCATAAGATAGCCAAATGGTTTATAAATGATACCGTTAAAAAAAAACCACTCTATTTTTAAGTATTCAAAAATAACAAGAAATCCACAGAAAGACCTTCAATTCTCCAGTGTCTCCTAATGACTGTAAACAGTCACTCTAGCAAGCAGGTCAGAGTCTACAAATGCACTTCCGTCAGCCAAGTTCACCTTGAGAGTTAGTGCTGCAGCTCTTGGTTATTTTCAAACACTGTCATTTGTTTTAAGTAAAGAAAACAATTTAGAAGAGACTTGGTTCCACATAAGCACTGATTGGGTTCAAGAGGCTGGGAGTGCGGGAGGCCAGATCCCAGGGAGGTGGCAGCGCTTTGCTTTGTAGGTGCCCATTTGGCTTAAGATCTGAAGGTCTCTGTTGCCAGAAGGGTCGGGCGGAGGCCGGTTAAAATCAGAGCAGGAGGATCATCTGCTTTTTTGTTTTTTCTAAAAGCAGTCGGAGTAAACCAATCTGAGACAAGAGGCTTTCGTTTGTGATAATTGGTTTCTCCTGCAAGCAAGTTGGCATGCAACATTAGCTGTTTGCAATTCTAATGACCTTTTGGTTGAGTACAGACAGAATTGCCAAATGGCTCTAAAATAACTATGTATTCTGACCTCTTCATCAGTTCTCTCCTGGGCAATATTTCCATAAGAAGACGGGAAGAATGGTGCTCATGCCTAGGAGACCTTTTTATTTCTCCAAATTATTTGCTCTCACTATACTTTGCAAAGGCAAGGCCCTGTTTTACTGACTTCAGCTTCCTGTCATCAACTTTCACATCAGATTTAAGGGAGACCTGGTTCACAGATGTTAAAATCCCAGCTCATTTTTCACTGTCTTCTATTGACACCAGTTGCTGTCAGTATTGTTGGGAGCAGGCAAGAGTTAACTATTTAATACCTTTCTCACTCTACTATCACACTCACAAGATAAAACAAACAAACAAAAACAAACAAACAAAAAAACCCAAACAGCAATCAAACATATAAACTAAACCCATTCAGATGTTGAGCATGGAACCAAAAGGTAAAACTCTAGACTCTTTTGTGGAGCACCCTTGCTGAAGATAGGTTGAAAATAACAAGCCTTTGCTCCAAGAGTGGAATATGTTTTTACATTGACATTCCAAAGACTAGGACAAGCTGTGTCCTCTCTTTTGTTTATTTTTTCATGAGGCTGAAGAGGGATGTCTTCCTTTATAGAGAGAGGGAAGGATTTTGGAAAAAAGAAATAGGGCTCATCTGTGGAAATAGCAGTAGAGATGGTTTAGGTCAGGGAGGAGAGCATTCCTGTTGCTCACTAATAAGGGGGAAATGTGTAACCATATGCCCCATTACGGATTTTCTTAGGTAGATGAATCTAATGCAATTTTGTTCTTTTTTGATTAGAGCAATTAGAGGCTTCGCTAAATGTGATTTGATTTTTATATTTTTTAGATTATTTTACTTTCAAAACTCACCAGTCTCTTGTGAAGCAAATCACCTGTTTTAGTTCAGAAGATACTGTATCTATGTAGGGCCCTTCTATCCAGAAGCCCAAGGATGGGACTGTCCAACACCTGCTGTACTGTCAAGGTCAGGGATCAGTGCAATGCATCCAAGGTAGCCTTTGCTTCCCTGCAGGGGTTGGAGTGAACATACACTGTAAAACCGGGGGTAGCTGAGGTGTGTTGAGGCCTTTGAGGATGAGACAGCTGGCAAAACTGGTGAGAACAGCCCTATTTGCTCTCCTGGGCATGGGAGGCCTCAGCACTACTTGGGAAACTCAGGAACACCATGGGTTTAGTGGGGAGGAGATGAGAAGCCTTATGACAGAGATCCTCATCACATCACCCATGCTTCTCTCTGTGAGAGAATTGCCGAGCAGTTCTCAATGGTGTGTTGCTTTTGGCATTCCATCAATTTAGCAAAAATGTACAAGTCATTTACTATGGAGGAGTAGGAACCCAGAGAAGTTAAACAAATTATTCCAGGAAGTATAACCGGTTGGTGGCAGAGCCAAGACTGAAAGCCAAGTCTCAGGGCTTTTGGTTCCCGGTAGACCACGACACCACATTGCTGAGTATTTACTGCCTGCCTCTTGTTGCCTTGAGGTCATTTTGCTTTAGGAGCTGAGTTTTTATACCAAGAGATGACAGGCCTATTTTGGTAGCCGGGGGAAGGGGAGGACAAAAGAACATGCAACAAAAGTAATATTTCTTGTATCAGCCTTAAGAGCAAGGTAGAGAGGGCCAGATAATAAACAACATAAAGACCAAGGATAAGAGAAATATCTAAAACTCATTTCTATCCTCATCTACACAAGACTGGCCTCTGTGACTACACATGTAGCCGCCATCTGCGCCGCCTTGCTTCCTCTGGGTAGTTCTGCCCTGCGATTCTTCCTCCTGAAGGAAAAGTGCAAGTTACACAGCGCAGTGGCACTGAATGCAATTTTGAACGATGTGAATTTGAAAGAGTGGGACCTAAAAATATTAGCAAAGTCTCAATAGGCTATGCACATTTGGCAAAAACTCAGTAACTCTCCACATTAAAAAAAGGGTAAATAATTTACACAATTTCAGAGCAGGGGACCCATCAGAATTGTCTGCTGTGTTCACACTGTAAATGTGAAACAAACTCAATAATTCTCCAAATTAAAAAAAGTGTAAATAATTTACAGTTTCAAAGTAGGGCCCCCATTGGAATTGTCTGCTGTGTTCATGCAGTTGCCAGATGACAGTGCCGCTTCAGCTGGTGAATGGAAACATGCGGCTTCCATTGTTGGTGGCTGTGGATCACTCTCATGTTGACATGCACCAGAATTTCTGCAAGGGATTTTGGTTATTTTTATACTGTTATTTTAATATTCATTGCTACTTAAAAATTAAAACTTTTGAATCATGTATCCTCTAAGTTGTCATTAAGCCATATTGCCTGGGTTTGTGCTGAAAAATCAGTCACTTTGTGGTAGAGGTTATGTAAATTTGAGTGCCCAAAGGGAAACTTAGAGAAAACATTGAGAAAAGAAAAAAAGAAATATTAAAAAGCAAACATGTTACGTGTTTGTGGATTAAATACATTTTGAGGCCCGGCGTGGTGGCTTATGCCTGTAATCTCAGCACTTTGGGAGGCTGAGGTGGGCCAATCACTTGAGGTCAGGAGTTCCAGACCAGCCTGCGCAACATGATGAAACCCCATGTCTACTAAAAATACAAAAATTAGCTGGGTGTGGTGGGGGGTGCCTGTAATCCCAGCTTCTCAGGAGGCTGAGGTAGGAGAATCATTTGAACCTGGGAGGCGGAGGTTGCAGTGAGCCAAGATCATGCCATTGCACTCCTGCTTAGGCGACAGAGCGAGACTCCGTCCCAGAAATAATAAATAAATAAATAAATTAATTGATTAAATACATTTTGAGATTGTAGTCCCTCCACAATTGTTTTGCCTTTAGAAAAATTAATTTTGTATTATGAAAATTTTAAGTTCTATGGGGGTCTTGAGGAATGCATCCTTGACCCAAATAAGAATATGGTATACCCAAATGTTACGGGTGAATTGTGGCTCCCCAAACGATGTTGGAGTCCTCACCCCTGGGACCTGTGAATGGGACCTTTTTGGAAATAAGGCCTTTGCTGATGATTAAATTAGAATGAGGCCATTACACTGACCCTCATCCAATATAACTGATGTCCTTACCTAAAAGGAAAATTTGGACACAGAAACAGACATGTACAGAGGGAGACAATGTGAAGACAGGGAGAGCATCATCTACAAGTCAAGGAATGCTTGAGGCTACCAGAATCTCCGAGAGGGGGCATGGAACAGATTGTCCCTCAGAGCCCTCAGAAAGATCCACTCTGTTGAGACCCTGATTGCAGACTTCTAGCTTCCAGGACCTGGGAGAAAATACATTCCTGTTTGAGCCACCCAGTTTGTGATACTTCGTTATGGGAGCCCTAGCCAACAAATACACTAAATGGCTGACCTGAGTTAAAATAATGTATTTTTAGGAGGGTACAGATGTTGTGGTCCCAATGTTTTGGCCAACAGCAGAACCCAAGGAATGGCCCTTAGAAGGAGGGAATGCCCACCCCAGTTGCTACCAGTCCAGGGGAAAGCCTTGCTTTCTCAGCCATTTATGTGCATGTGTGATTAGTTCATCAGATGCATTTCTAAGAGATTGGCTCATGTCAAGGTGATGAGTGACGACTTTGACTGGAGTGATGAAATTGCAGGGAAAGTGGAAGCATTGCCCAGCTGACCAGGCATACTACCCAGGATCTGGTTACCACTACAATGGCATGAAGGGAAATTGATGGACCAGTCAAGAGGGTTGAAGTTTGTCTAAGGATGTCATACACAAGGTCACAAGGTTTGCAACCTGTTTTTTTTGTTTTTTTTTTCCCACTATGGGCTAGGTCTGTGCAGGTAACAGAAGGGTATGGCTGCATGGAGAGGTCAGGAAAGGAGTCGGGGAGCTGAAGGGAGGATCCAGGTGCTGAGATAAGGGGACAGAGCTGAGGGTTGAAGGGAAACAGTGGGAGGCACCATGGTTTGCTTAATGCACTGCATGGAGCCACGACTCTAGGTGGGACAAGGCTTGGCTTTTGGTGGACAAACATCAAGGCTGGAGGAAACAGAAACGGAAAGGCTCCTCTGTGCTTGGCCGAAGAAAACTGGCAGCACCTTCCCAGTTACAGGGGAGGGATCAGGGCAGCATGGGCTGTCTGGACAGGGTCATTCTGTAGTCATGTGTTCAATTATTCACAAAGCAAGATGGTTTCTTGGGGTGATGCATATTTTACACGTAGGCTGGTGGTTTTGGAGACAAAATAAGTGCCAGTTAGGCTGCTGTGCTTTCTGATGCAGAAGTGTCTTATAATGACTTTGTGTGCAGAATACGGAACAGAGTTAAGCGAAGTGGTTGATAGACAAATGCACATTTTAGTCTTTTGAATGGCTAAGGCCCTTTCTCTGATCCGGCAGGAACCAAGTTTTTGCTTTCATTTCTTCTATCATCTTGATCCCTCCCTTCGTCATTAGATGAGCAAACATGGAGGCAAGTGGGAATGGTGGAAGGCGGGTAGGAGATGTAGGGAAACAAACCGTTACATATCTTTGGGGAGGGTGGTTTTAACAGCAATCCCAATAACAGCAACAGGATTGCCAGTGGCTGATACTCACTGAGGACTTGCTATGTGTGAGCCCTAGACTTGATATGTTGATTCCCACTCTAAGTATGCAAGGAAGCTCTAATTAATCCTTTCTTATAACAAAAAACTGGTGTCTCCCAGATGTTTAGTGTTGGTCTACATTACTACTCTTGACACACATGGCTAAGAGTAGACTCCAGTGATGTACAGTATTATATCATAATACCTAGCAAGCAGAATTTTTGGCCTAGTTTTTTTTTTTCCTCACATTTCTCATCATAACACAGGAACCAGATGACACCTTAGTCCCTTGCCGTGTTCTGTGACAGTAGGGAAGACCCAACTTACAAGACAGCTTATTCTTTTTCTGGGTGAGGTCTCAATGTAAAAGAAATGGCTGTGGATGAAATGAGCAGTGAAGGTGGAAATGTACCAGTTTCAAGGTGGGGGGTATGGTTTGCCATATGATGAATTTTAGATGTCCTTGGTGTGTGCAAGCAATATCCATTATTAGAACAAGATAGAGCGGGGCAGCAGCGTCCGAAGATGTGAGTGGTTTGGACCACTTGTTCCTGTGAATGCTCTTCCTGTGGGTTGAAATTCTGAGGCTATAAAGATAACATTTCAGAAATGACCCCTTTTGTGTGCATTATTTGTTGCCGGTTGGGAGAGGAAAGTTTCTTTTTTATGTGTTTAGTTGACACCTAATAATTATACATACTTATGGGGTACAGAGTATTTCCATACATGCATGTGATGTGCAGTGATCAAATTGGTAATTAGCATATCCATCAGCTCAAACACCGATCGTTTCTTTGTGTTGGGAACATTCAAAATTCTTTCTTCTAGCATTGGACCACACACAATAAATGATTGTTAACCAATTCCAAATTCACCCTGTGGTGTGAAGAGGAAAGGTTCTTTGTCAGATGTTATTCCAGGGCACTCACTTGCTGGCATGCTCCCTGCCTCTCCTGCTCCGTTCCTCAGCTGCCAAGTGCTGGCAGGGTTCTGTGTGCAGTTGCAAGTTGTCACTTGGGTAATAAAGGAGAGGGAGCATAGCTTGGCAGACTCTCCAACATGGCCATGTACATCCTGTGCAAATAGAATTATGATTAGTGACTAGCGTGGCAGCTGAATTGGACTAGAGAACTTGGCCGAGGTCAAGGTAGGCTCAAGGAGCAGCCTGGGTGAGGCTGCCTGAGGCGGGAGATGGCACAGATGAGGGGCAAAGCCCAAAGGAAGGCAGGCAGAGGCTGATTACTTGGGGGATCCTGTGTAAGGAGGGGATCTGCAGAGCAGGGGAGCTGGGAAGGGTGGTGGGGATCTGAACCCATGTCCTGTGCATGAGGCCTGACTCCTCCTGTGGCCAAGCTTGAGCTGCTCTACTGCCTTTGTAGGCTGCTTTGTGAGTTTTCTCCAGCAGCCATAAAAGTTACCTCCATCTTGGTGGCTTAAAACAGTTCTGAAGGCCAGAGTTGAAAGACAAGATTATTGGCAGGGTCGCACTCCCTCCTAATGCTCTAGGGGAGAACCCTCCCTTGCCTCTGACAGCTTCTGGTGAATGTCAGCGTGCCTCGACTTCCCTGGCCTGCATGGCTCCAGCATGCCTCAGTGGCCACAGCCCCTCCTCCACATGTGTCTTCTCTTCTGTCTCTCACAATTCAGTGCCTACCTGGGTAACCCAGAATGATCTGATCTCTTCATTACTTCTGCAAAGACCCTTTTTTGAAAGAAGGTCATAGTCACAGGTTCCAGGGGTTAGGAAATGGACATAATATTGGGGACCACCATTCAACCCATTACAGTTGCTGAGAGAATTGTGAGTGCCTAAATCTGTATTGTTTCTTAAAAAAAATTTTTTTTTTTTGTTTCAGTTGAGACCACACATATTCACTGGGCTTGAATTTGCATGTGGTGTTCAGTGGCAGGCAAGCCAGGTTTCAGGATGTCTGTTATCCAAAGCTGTACTCTTAGGGCACCTCCAGATGACTCTTGGGCTTCCCAATCCGATCTTCTGCTTCTCCTCCACCACATGTGCCCTTCATCTTGTGGTAGGCAAATCAGACTCAATACCTACGGAGAAAGCAAAGGACATCAGTGACCGTCTCATTCACATGTGTTACAAATGATTGGCACAACACTAACCGACTCTGCCCTAGACTCATAACAGATATTAATTATCTACTGTGACACCAGTTCAGACAGAACCTATCTATGATGGTTAATTTTATGTCAACTTAATGGGGCCACAGGATGCCTGGATGTCTGATGAGCATTGGAATTGGTATGCCGGGGAAAGCAGACTTCCCAGTGTGGGTGGGCCTCATCCAGTTCATTGAGGGCATGGATAGAACAAGAGGGTGAAGGAAGGTTGGATTCACCCTCTCTCTGTCTGACTGCTTGAGCTGTACATCAGTCTACTGCCTGCTCCTAGTTCTCAAGCCTTTGGACTCAGGCTGAAATCTACACTATTGGCTCTCCAGCTCTCAGGCCATCAAAACACAGTGCTGCACTTCCTGGGTCTCCAGAGTGCAAATGGCAGATCCTGGGACTTCTCAGACTGTAATCAATACCTTATAAGAAATCACACACACACACACATTCTATTGGTTCTGTTTCACTGGAGAACCCTGACTGATACAGAGCTTCAGACCTCTCAGGCCAGGCCTCAGCAGCCACCGTCATGGGTTAGAGATAGCACCCAAAATGAAATCTCTGCCACTTCTGACCCAAAACGAGCCTCATTTCATAGATAAGGAAACTGGGGCCCAGGGAAGATGAGATAATTGAAAGGTGGTTGCCTATTCAAGTGGTATTTTATCATTGCATTTCCCATGTCAAAAAAAAAAAAAAAAAAAAATCAGATGAACAGCCCATAGATTTTCAAATTATTATTTTTTTGACTTTAAAAACACCTAATATTGAACTGATTTTCTTCATATTTTTTGATAGCTTCCCAAGCCACATAAACACCTGGAGCCTGTCACCCTACCAGTGTGACTTATGACATGCTGTACAGCCATTCTGTTTCATAGCTTTCAGGATCCATCTGTTAGCTCATATAAAACAAAGTTTATATTAAATGGGATTTTAGAAATATCCTCATGGCCCAAATTGAACATCATATGATGGAAAACAAAACATATGTTGGCAATTTTGCTTTTGATTATTGGATTGGGTGATTTGAGTTCCAAAGGGGAAAGAAAGAACTCCTCTCCAGACCTTACTGTGATCCTGTCAGAGTATTGTTCCTAACACCTCCATTTATTTTTTTAACAACTATTGTAATTACTACTTTTATACAATATAAAAGTAATATATATATTTTAATAAATTCTTTTAATCATTTACATTTTTAAATTATGGGCAATAATAGTTGTATATATTTATGGGGTACATGTGGTGTTTTAATACAGGCATACAGTGTGTAATGATCAAATCAGGGTAATTGAAATGTCCATCGCTTCAAGTCTTTACCATTTCTTTGTGTTTCACTCTATTAGTCTGTTCTCATGCTGCTAATAAAGATGTACCCGATACTGGGTAATTTATAAAAGAAAGAGGTTTAATTGATTTACAGTTCCACATGGCTGGCAAGGCCTCAACAGTCGTGGCAGAAGGTGAAGGAAGAACAAAGTCATGTCTTACATGGCGGCAGGCAAGAGAATGTGTGCAGGGGAACTGTCCTTTTATAAAACCATCAGAACTTGTGAGAATTATGCACTATCATGACAAGACTACAGGAAAAACCTGCCCTCGTGATTCAGTTATATCCCACCGGTCCCTCCCATGAGACATAGGGATTATGAGAACTGTAATTCAAGATGAGATTTGGGTGGGAACACAGCCAAACCATATTATCCACTTTTTTAGTTATTCTACGATATATAAGTTATTGTTAACTCTAGTTACTCTGTTGTGCTACTGAATACTACACCTTATTGATTCTAACTGTATTTTTGTACCCATTAATATCCTCCACCTTATCTTCTCTGGGCTATCTTTTTCAGCCTCTGGTAACCATTATTCTACTCTTTATGAATTCAACTTATATTTTTCTCTTAGCTCCTGCCCATGAGTGAGGACATGTGACATTTGTCTTTCTGTGCTTAGCTTATTTCACTTAAGATCATGTTCTCCAGTTCCATCTAAGCTGTTGTAAATGACAGGATCTCATTCTTTTTTATATACCTCAATTTCTTGAGAGCAGTTCCCATCCAACTCTGAGTGGCTAAAATGCAGACTTCCTTAGAAATTTGAAATTGTCCCATTTAGACCTCTTGTTAAAAAAGAACAGCTCAAAAACATTATATTTGATACAGCTTTTCCAATAACAGTTC
The DNA here is from genome assembly GCF_008728515.1 of Papio anubis. Lineage (NCBI taxonomy): Eukaryota > Metazoa > Chordata > Mammalia > Primates > Cercopithecidae > Papio > Papio anubis. The sequence goes on from NC_044979.1 coordinate 107,358,766, forward strand.
TTTGGGCCGCTATAGTTTGGAGAAAAGTTGAGAAAATAGGAGTGGGCATTTCAAGTTTGAAAAAGAAAAAGAAGAAATAAGGCTAGAATTCATTGTTAGCTTGGTCTATTTACTCCTAAGGATAATGCCTATTGATGCAGTTGAGCAAAGGGACATTGATGGGGGGATTCTGAGGCAGAAGAGGACTCCAATTTACAATATTCAAAGGGCCATATACAATACTCTGTCAAAGCATCTACAATGACCCTGTGAGATAGCTGCTGTTGTTTCCATTTTACAGAGGAAAAAAAAAGTGTGAGAAAATTATTTGTCCAAGGTCAGCTAGTAAAGGGCAAGTGAAGTAATGGATTTACAGTCGTGTCTTTTAATTAAGTAAGGTATCCCAGTAGGAATTCATGGTAGCTCCTGATGCTTTTCTTATTCTTGAATAGGATATTTCCCTAGGGGAAAATGCTACAAGTAAATTAGGATCAAATGTGGAGGAAAGGAGCAGAGGAAAGCTATCATGGGGCGCAAGATACAAAAAGGCAAATAACAGAGAAGAAGTTGGAGAACTGTGTGATAAACTATTCCCTTCACCCCCACACTCCAGCTAATCTGATTTTGTAAGTCGTACAGGCATTGTTAATTACATTTTGACTATATTTTGAGGAATGATTAGAACTACCATACCAAGTGCTTGGCAATATCTAAGATTAAATGTCTCATTTTTAATTCTCACCATAACTTGGGGTGCAATGGGATGTGTATTGTCATCTCCATTTTACAGATTAGGAAACATGCAAAATGCGACCTGATTTGCCTCCAGTCCTGGGGCCGAAGTGGGATTTATTGCCAAGGCTGTAGCTCTGCACAGGACATTTCTAGGTGATGTCCTGTGGTTTGAAACTCCTCTGAGTGGCTTCATTTTTTGTTTCTCTTTCATTGGGGAGGATAAAGTCACCACCAGGTCTTTTCTGTGTTCTTTGCTTCCTTTTTCTCTTCAGCATCCACAGTCATGACTTGCTCTGTTTTGGTCTGGATTTCAACTAGTTGAAACTTAATCTCTGATACTGTTAGCTGAGAGAGAGCATCAAATATTAATCCTCCAGGGAGTGTGTTTTTTAAAGGAGACACTGGAAGGGCAAAAGGTCTTTTAAGACCCAGATGATTCCGTGATAATGAAAATTGAAGCCGGGTGAGGGGGAGAGAGTTTTAAGAGGAGGGGTTGTCTCAGGGCTTCAGAACCGGTAGACACCATATGGCCCTGGAACCAGCAGCATTGGCATTACCTGGGGGTTCTGTAGAAATACAGAATCCGGGGCCATCCCTGGGCCTACCAGTGTGCATTTTAACAGGATCCCCAGGTAATTTGGGAGTACATTACAGTTTGAGAAGCACTGGTGTAATCCATGCTCTGACTTTTTTGTCTGAGCTCTGGCAGTGGGCTGAGCTCAGCACTGGAACTGAAAGGTAAACTTAAACCTCCTTTTTCAAGTGAGCAGGTAAGAGGTAACTTAAGGAAAGAGCAGCAGAAAATCAGTTCTGGGCATACAAGAGTTGGCAGTATGTTGGGAAACACAGTTGACCGATTCAAAACAATAAATGGGCCAGTCTCAATGTGTAGTTGCTGAGTTAGCAAAAATCTACCAGGTCAAATCAAATTCAAAGTGTTTTAGCTTTAGATAAGCAATATCTAGTCTCTCCCTCATGAGAGCCAATGTAAAATAGTCTAAAATTTTTATTAGCAGTGGGAGAATTGGCAAGATCCTGTTTCCTCTGGGAGCCAATGCAGTCATTTCTCTCACAGTTCATGAACTGACTATTTTCCCTGGAACTGAAATTGTTAGTTTCCTTGAGCAAAAAGCAATTTCATTTCTCTCTGATTTTTTTTCTAAGTGCAGCTTAGCCTGAAACTCGGCACTGCCCTGCTCTGCAGACATGTTCCAAACTGACCTCTTCTTCTTAACAATGTCATCTTGCAGATAAATCGGACCCTAAGAATCAGGGAAAAAAGGAGCCCCAGAACTTGGCTTTTTCTCAGCTTATCACACTGAGTTTTTGGCAAATGTTTTTCAAACCTTAAGTGTTTTAAATTTTCCCTAATACTGTTTACCTGGCAATCTCCTCCAGGAATGCTGAGTGAAAGTTAATGAGATGATGCAGCTGCTTTGATCTCCTGGGGAGAAAAAGAGGGTTATAAATATATCAAACCCAATGACTAGATACAGACGAGATTTTAAAAAGTAAAATGATACGTCATTAACACAATCACCTATCCGCATTAACCATGCTGTTTCCGTGCTGTTTTCTACTTATAGGCTTGAGCCTAAGAGTCATTCTTAGTCATTCTCTAAGAGTGTGAGAGAAAGACAGCGAGTGCTCTGTTTACCCACATCTGGTCATTTTCATTCTCCTGCTGCAGACCTTCTAATGCCTTCTCACTGTCTTCAGAATTGCATCTCAAAACTTCAATTTTTGTGTTTTGATCTTTCTTCACCTCTCCAAGCTCAGTTGATCACTTCCTGCCTCTCCTTTGCTGTAGGGACATTTTCTGTTTGCTAACACACCAGCCTTTCTCTCCCTTCAGGGCACTTTCTTCTGGCATTTTCTGGCTATTCTATTTGCCCAGAACACTCTTCTTCTCCCATCTTCCCAACATCTTCACCTGGCCATTTGGCAGGACCTGGCAGGTCTCATCTGAGGTGTTCCTTCTCTGGGCTCCTGAGCCTTTCAGAGGACCCAGATCCTGGGCTCTGAGAGCCCCACATGATTTCATTGCCTCAGGTGCTTAGACCCTTTCTGATGATTCTCTGCTTTTTCATCTTCCTCTCCTAGACCACTGGCCTCAACCTGGGCCACACGTTAGAGTCGCCTGGGTACATTTAAAAACTCCTGCTATCCAGATCACATCTCAGACTAAATAAATCAGTCTCTGGGTGTGGGATCCAGGGATCAGTATTTTTAAAAGCTGTCTAGGTGATTCCAGGGCACAGGTCCATTCAAGAACCACTGTACTCAGTGGTAAAATCCGGATGAGAGTGGGTACAGTCACGAGCATTACCATAGTGCTTGGTATAAATTGGCATGCAATAGAGCTTGTGGATTGAATGAGTTGAGTGAACGAGGCTTTGGCTTTGCAGTTCCTGAACTTTGGTTGCCAGCTCACTCTTGGAAGTATTAACCAAAAAGTGACTAATGCAGATCTCAATAGATAGAAGTTTATTTAGCCAAGGTTAAGGATGTGCCTGGAAAAAAATACAAGTCGCAGGAGCATCTGTGACCTGTGCTTTTTCCAAAGGGGGTTTTGGGAACGACAGTAAAGGGGAAAGAATAAGCAGGAAAGAAAAAAAGGAAGAGGAGGCAGGTGGTTATATTTTTGGAGGCTCTGATTAGGCTCAGCAATATCTACAGTTTACATGTGAAAAGAGGGGCTGGAGTAAAAGTCAATTATACATTGTCTTCCACTCAGTAAATCGTACACTTCACACAACATAAAGTGAATGTCCAGTGCAGTGGCTCACACCTGTGATCCCAGCACTTGAGGCCCTTGAGGCCCAGGTGGGAGAATCACTGAAGCCCAGGAGTTTGAGAGCAGTCTGGGCAACAAGGCAAGACCCTGAGTGTTAAAAAATAAAGAAAAAATTAGGCACAGTGGTATAGGCTGTAGTCTCAGCTGACTAGGCTGAGGCAGGAGGATCCCTTGAGCTCAGGAGATCAAGGCTGCGGTGAACTATGATTGTACCACTGCACTCTAGCCTGGGTGACAGAGCGAGACACTGTCTCAAAAAAACAAAAACAAAAACTAAAGCAAACATGTGAAAAGAGGGAATAGAGGGAAAAACCAGTTATACATTCATCTCAGGGTAGACAGAGGGATGATTTCTGGTCTTGTCCTTGTCCTGTGGAATTAAACTGGCAATTGACATTATCAGAAAGTAATTCAACAGAATTTGGTCTTAGGGTTAGTTTATGGGGCGATATATATTCTAAAGCAGGGGTGCCCAACCTCGAGTCCGTGGATGGGTACCATTCGGTGGCCTGTTAGGAACCGGGCCACATAGCGGGAGGTGCACGGTGGGCCAGGGAGCATTACCGCCTCAGCTTCACCTCCTGGTGGATCGGTGGTGGCATTAGATTCTCACAGGAGCACGGACCCTGTTGTGAACTGCACATGTGAGGGATCTAGGTTATGCACTCCTTATGAGAATCTAACTAATGATTGATGATCTGAGGCGCAACCGTTTCATCCCAAAACCATGCCTCTCCCTTGCCCCAATCCGTGGAAAAATTGTCTTCCAGGAAACCAGTCCCTGGTGCCAAAAAGGTTGGGGACTGCTGTCCTAAAAGATTTAGGGACTCACAGAGAATTTCCTTGTGAGCAATTTCTGCAGGAGGCCATCGGGGAGATATGTGGCCGCCTTTTGTCCAAGCTTAACTTTCCCTTTGGTGTAGTGAGTCTGGGATCACGGGATGGTATTTTCTTTCACAGAGGATCAGGCCTTTGGGTACCTGAGGCCCTGACATTTCTCTTCAGCAGAAATCAATTCATTTGATTTTCAGAAAATGTGACCAAGTTACCCGGGTACTTTTATCACCCTTCCTGCTCCCCAGCTCCCCACCGTCAGCCCATTCTTTTCATAGGCAGAAAGCCTATTTAGAAAGCTAAATTAAGATTAGATAAGAAAAGGAAGGAAGTTGAACATTGTTTTTATTTGGCTCTGAGGCCCAGAAAACCTCAGCTTTCTGCTATAAACATTCCTGAAACTGCATATTCTTGACATTTGAGATGATTTATCTGAAAGGGCTTCGAAAACCATAAAGCAGCATTACTGTTATTACTGCGTTTCACTTATTCCCATAACAAGGCTTCATAGGGTCTTTATGATTGCCATAGGTAATGGGAATTTAAGGGGCAAAAAGGGCAGCCACTGACCCCAGAGTACAGAGTGGGGTGGAGTGTCCCGTGTACAACTCATTGGCATGCAAGGTAGGAAGTCCAGGAACTGGGAACTCAGGGAAAGGAGTGCTACCCTGTGCCTCTTTCCTTTGGATTCTGAATGCCTTAAGGGCAGAGGCCATCCTATTTATACACATTTCCTCAAGGTCTCATGTAATACCTGGCACATAGTAATTATTTGAAGGATGATGATAAATTATGGGCCATTTGTTTGTTAGGATTCTTTGAGTTCCAGGTGATAGAAAACCAACTTGAGTCCATCTAAACATGAAAAGATTTATTGGAAAGATCGGGGTGGTTTAGAAAGTCAACACCACCATCAGAACAGAAAAACAAAACCTAAAAGCAGAACCCGGGGAAGGCTGTGCCCAGGGCTCTTCTGAGAACTTCTCATGCTGAAACCCCGGGCACCCGCAGGGTCACTCACCTCCCCTGCTGTTGTTTGTGTTATGTTCATTCTCTCCTCCTGCTGGTAAGCTGCGGATATGCAGTGGGCACAGGTGAGAGATAGGAGTTTGGCGGCACTGGTTTCCTAAGACACAGGATACAAGACTCCTCCAGTAAAACAGGATGCTGTAGAGAAGCTGAGCAAAACCTACCAAAACCAAAAAGGCAACAGAAGTGGCCTCTGGTTACCCTTGCTGCTCCTAATGTGCTAATGATAACACACTAGCATGCCAAAAGACACTCCCACCAGTACCAGGAGGGTTTACAAATGCCATGGCAACCTGGCGGCCCACTCCCCACCCCTAAGAAATCACCTGGAAAACTCGTGAATAATGCACACTTCGTTTAGCATATGATCAAGAAATAAATCACAAAAACAGCCAACCAGCAGCCCTCAAGGCTGCCCTGCCTATGGAGTAGCCACGTTTTTATGGCATTACTTTCTTAATAAATGTGTATTCACTTTGCTCTGTTGGCTTGCTCTTGAATTCTTTCCTGCACTTAGCTAAGGACCCACTTGGCTTCCTGGGCTGACCCTAATTTTGGGGTTTGCCCTGTGACGCAGGGGAAGCTGGTGGTTCTGAACTCTGAAGTTTTCAAATCTTAGGAGAGGGAAGGGCTGTCTCTTCTGAGCTTATTATACCACTCCGGGGGAAGGACTCTGGCCCAGGAGGAAGAGGTCACCAGTCACTGAGGTAGACTACAGGGGTGTACGTGTGAGAGCACGGTGTGGGGGAAGAAGCTCCTCAAAGAAGGCAGGTTTTCTTAGAACAGCACCTGCTGGCATGTAGTGGTTACAGGAGACCCCCTGACTCCAAGGAAGCAGATAGGATTAACAGGGTGTAACTCTTAGTTGCAGAATTTTTGGAAAAGTACAATAAGATCTAAATGTCCCTCTGCAGATAGACTAAATTATAAAAGTGAAGGAGAACTTTTGCAAATCCTAGGCTAAAAGCCCTTTGTTTATAGATCATGCTCACTTGCTTTTATGTTGCTACCAAAATTAGGATGGCATTTGTTCCAGAGTGTCCCAAATCTGATAAGACAAGATTATGACTATGACTTTTGGTCTGAATGAAATAATAAGAGTGCAGAGACGGGTGCCCTGCCCTGGTAGGAGTGAGTTGTTCTGGTGACTCACGGAGTTTTGGTGGCTCTGATCAGTGCTCTAGCAGCTCTGGAGTTGGATGGCTCTGTAGCTGAAGAAGCCTCAATCCAAGATTGCAGGTGCTATTTAACTATTTCCTGGTACTTCCTTTAACAGAGCATAGGAGAGATAACCTTGAATAAGTCTCTATTTCTTATTATAGTTCTGAAGTTTCCATTTTATTGCAAACAAAAGACTCCAAGGTTGTCTTGCTCAGAACCAGGAGGGCTCTGGTTGGTCTCAGACCAGTGATGTTTCCACGGTTCTTTCTGATGATCCAAAGTTCTAGAAATTGTTATGCACGTGTCTAATTGAAGAGACAGCCTGAACAGGGTAAGTGTGAGCAACAAGGCTGTTTATTCACTTGGGTGCAAGTGGGCTGAGTTCGAGAAAGGAGTCAGTGAAGGGTGGTGGGAGTGAAACTGGTTTTACAGGTTTGGGGTAGGTAGTGGAAAGTTACGGTTGGGGCAGTTTTTTCGGGCAGGGGAAGAATGTTACAAGGTGCATAGTCACAAGGTAGGGGGAGGTCACAAGGTCTATTGATGAGTTAGGGTAGGGCAGGAACATATCACAATGGTGGAATGTTGCAAGGTCGGTTAATCAGTTAAGGCAAGACTTAGCTGTTTCTTCTTCTTTAGTGGTTCTCTTGTTGCTCCAGACTTTGTGACTCCAGGAAGCCTGTACCTGTGGGTCACAAGGGTCACAATGGCTCGACCGTGGTGTAGCCTGTTCACAGGACCTTACAGAAACAAGGCAGAGAGAGCACTGGCTTCCCCCAAAGTGAAGAATTGGAACTCACCTCTCCGATAAGAAACTTCTGGGAGAGTTGGGACTGTGGAGGAAGTGACAGGGAAAGCTTCTTTTCCTGAAGGTTTTCACACTGGCTATGTAAATTTGGGTGGCAAAGTTGTATGAGTGACAGAGGTCATTGAGTCCTGTTCATAGGAGGCCAAACACTGGGGACAATGCATGGAAAGCAGAGATTCCAGGAACAGAGTAGATCCAGAACAGGTCCTGGACCCTGAAGTGGGAATGAGCAAAGAAAGGCCCCAAAGGGGATTTGAGATCTGGGTCCAAAGACGCTGAATAGAAGCCAAGGAGGCTGAATAGAGCTGTCAGCGGGAGGGCTGAGTCAAGAATACAAATGATAGTTGGGTAGATAACCAGGTTGGGAAAATGAGCTGGGGGTAGACTTCTTTACATTTTCTCAATTGTGGTCTCCTAGGCTAGTGACCCTGGAAAACACAAAGACAGTAGCATTCATATAGCTTTTTAAATAGGGCTGCTTTCCTGAGGCAGGCTTTGCAGCCAAAGTTCCCATGCAAATTTCCACTGAGTGTTGCCACATTTTAAATAGGGTTCTTTGGTGAAGCCACAGTTTCAGAGTAGCAAGAATTTTAAAAATTGCTGTTTAAAACAAACACTTCATCAATGCTGCTTCCCTCTGCTAGTATAATTGCTCTTAGGGCCAAATTGTTTTCTGCGTAACCAAATGAATTAATAGATATGTGGCTCTGTTGGGGGCAGCTCCCCTCCTACTGTACAAGCAGCCACACCATTTGGAAGCAGAGGGCAAAATATAGAGAAAACCGAATGGCTCTGCATAAGAAATCAAGCTGAATTCAGAGTGTTTGTGGTCAGAGGAGTGAGGGGGTGAAGGACGAAAGGGGACCAGATGAGCAACATGACAGAGCTGGGTCCTGAGAAGAGATGACCCATAAAAATATCTGAATCTGCCCCTCCTGGTGGTAGGGCTGGTCAGGGGACCTCTAAAACGGGCAAGGCTGCCCTTCAGTTTTCTCACTTCATTAGAAATAATACCACAAGTATAAGATAGTAAAGTATATCTATCATTTTAAACTGTAAAGGCAAATTGAGTTAAATTTTGATTTCAAAATATTCCATTTTGTCTGTCTGATGATGTTCTGTACTAGAAGCCCTGCCCCAAGTCCTTGCCTCCAAATCCGTAGTAAAGGTGGGGTTTGTGAGAATCAAGGAAGAAGGGACCATATTCCATCTTTGGGTCAATGTGGAGTGGAGAGAAGGGAACACCAGCAAGTATGAGGAGAAAAATGTGGCAGACTCAGCAGGAGGATGAAAGTGATACAGTGGATTCTACATAAGCAGTGCCTGGGAGAAATAGGAGTGGGCCCTATATTTTCCATCATGTCTGGGAAAGAAGCTTGTATTAGTCTGTTTTCTGCTGATAAACATACCCGAGACTGGGCAATTTACAAAAGAAAGAGGCTTAATGGGACTTACAGTTCCACGTGGATGGGGAAGCCTCACAATCATGGCAGAGGGCAAGGAGGAGCAGGTCACATCTTACGTGGATGGCAGCCGTCAAAGAGCAAACTTGTGCAGAGAAACTCCCGTTTTTAAAACCATGAGATCTCGTGAGACCCATTCACTATCAGGAGAACAGCATGGGAAAGACCTGTCCCCGTGATTCAGTCATCTCTTACCAAGTCCCTCCCACAACACGTGGGAATTATGGAAGCTGCAGGATGAGATTTAGGTGGGGACACAGAGCCAAACCATATCAAAGCGGGAGCCACTTTTTTGTCTTACTTTATTTTTAAAACAATTCCAGCCTCTCTAATAAATGAAAAGTTTGAACATCCTGAAATGTTAAAAGAAGAGCCTTCTGACATCCTATATACCCACAACAGAGAGTCAAGAATTAACATTTGCCATATTTACTTTATTTTTCTTTATATGTGTTTTAACTTTTTATTTGTATATTTACTTATTTATTGAGGCATTTACATATGAGTTGCGGAATATCATGACACTTGAGTACTATAGACTTAAGTATATATAAGCCACCATCATTTAAATATTAATAAGGGTCAGCTCTAAAGCCTGGGGGACTCAAAGATCTCCAGATAACTGGCACCAGAGTTACAAAGGTGCACAGAGAAAGGCTCCCACTCCTCCTCCTGGGAAGTCTGGACCCCCGTGCAAGTGAAGCCCTGTACGCATCCCCACTCCCTCAGGTTGGCTTTGGTCAAAACCATTCAATAAGTCTCTAGAAAGTTCCAAACTTTCCCATTTCTTCCTATCTTTTTCTGAACCCTTCAAACTGTTCCAACTTTTGCCCATTACCCAGTTCCAAAGTTGCTTCCACATTTTCAGTTGTCTTTATAGCAGTGCCCTCTTGGTACTCTGGGTACCAATTCTGGTACCAGTTTTCTGTATCGGTTCATCCCCACATTGCTATAAAGAATTATCTGAGACGGTAATTTATGAAGAAGGAGGTTTAATTGACTCACAGTTCCATAGGCTTAACAGGTAGCATGACTGGAAGGCCTCAGGAAACTTTCAATCATGGCAGAAGGCAAAGGGGAAGCAAGGATCTTCTTCACATGACAGCAGGAGAGAGCGAGCAAGCAAGGGAGGGGGACATGTCATACACTTTTAAACCATCAGATCTTGTGAGAACTCACTATCATGAGAACAGCATGGGGGAAATCCACCCCCAAGATCCAATCACCTCCCACCAGGTCCCTCCCCCAACATTGAGAATTACAATTCAACATGAGATTTGGGTGGAGATACAGAGCCATATTATATCAGCCCACCTTGTCACAGCATCATCTTGTCTTCTCTTTCTCACTCTCTTTTCTTCTCCCCAGGACATTTCCCCCTTGTCTCTTTTCTTGAGTCTGTTTCCTACTCTTGTCTGTCTGCGAAGTATCCCCTTGTTGCTGTCATCCCAGACTGGGTCTTTCTGAGTACCTGGAGTCGTAGAGGACTGATGTGTTTTAGGGGAGGACAGAGTGGAGGAAGTGTGTCAGGGGAGCAGAGGGAGTAGTATTTTGGGGAAAATGGTTTTGGATGCCCTTTAGCCCAGAGTAGCCCTGGAAATGGCTTGGGTGAAGGCTGTCTTGGACCACCTCTGGTGGTCGGTTTGTCTGTCCATCAGCCTGCTCTGCCAGGCTCTGTATGTCTGTCTGGACATAATTCTGTCTCTGTTTATGCCTCAGACTTTATTTCCTTCCCTTCCTGCCTCTATCTTTCCCTTTCTTTCTGGCTCACTGTCTCCCTTTACCTCTCCCTGTCTGTCTAATACAGCTCCTCTCTTTACCATTTTTTCCTCCTTCACATTCAAATGGTGCCAACTTGAAGAAGCCAGCTGAAGCAGGGGCAGGATCTGCTGCTCAGCAGCATCTGCTCTTCTGTTAGTGATGTTTGTGTCGAGACACCATCTGAGAGGGGCCTTTTAAAAGGGCAGTATGTGTCTCTGAAGGATAATGTTGGCAAAGGCAAATCAGAAAAAGGACATAAACCATTTTGTAATGTTATGTTTATTTCCATTTGGACGTAAGTTCTCATGGAATAAATGGGCAACATTCCAATTTCAGGACACTTTGTTCACCACATTGCTTTTTTGTCTCCATGTGGCCTTCTTGAGAGGATGGAGTCTCTCCTAATTTATTAAATCATTAAATCTCCTAATTTAATAATTAGGGCATTAAATTAATTACAGCATTAAAGAAGAGGCAGGCACTGCATTCCTGGAGTTCAGAAGATCAGATCTGCTGCCTTGACACAAGGGCCTCACAGACAGTCCCCTGGTGTCCGCTGGAGTTGTGGTTCCTGCTGAGGCAATGAGGACCTGGGCCAAGAAATTAGAAACCCCAATGGCATCTTGGCATGCACATCTCCCAGAGCACCCAATAAGCCCCCTGTAATGTGCCCACCCAAGCCCATGACTCGCCTCAAGAATTCGCTGCTCTGGTTACTGTTACACTAGATCTGGCTGGTACATAGGCACAGATACGAGTGTAGGTGAATGGAACGTGGTCAGTGGGACTTTTTGTCTGTTGGGTACCATTTCATCCTCCTAATTGGATCTAACAGAAACACATACCTGCTTGGGCAGGCAACTTCTAAATCAGACACCAGCTGTCACAGGAGCAACCTGTAAGACAGCCATGCTGGGTTTGCTGCATCTGAATTCTGAGTTAGATCACTACCATCTGATTTTCCCTATCTTCCTGGAGAAACCTCTAGAGGGAACACTTTGTTTAGCCAAATTATTTAGCTTCACTGCAAATACTGTTAGACACATAACATCTTTAACTTCAAGGCAATCTATATTTATTGGGAACCAGTTAGGTCCCCTCACTGTGCTGAGTCTGTAAATGGATGCATAGGTGGCTTAAGATGACCTAGACAACAGACATACGGAGTGAGGAGATTGGGAAGGAAATTGAGAACCTCTCCTGATAGGTGGGGAGGGCTGGCATAATGCAAGCAGGAACTTGAGGAATGCAAAAGACTTAGGTAGGTGAAGAAGGGAGACAATAGGGATGTCCAGAGGGAGACAGCCTGCAGCATGAAATGCTGCAGACTAGAACTGCTCCTGGAAGTGGGACATAAGGCTAGACCATTAGCCTGGAGCTGTTTGGTGGAAGGCTTGGAAAGCCCTTCTGACAGTTTGGCTGTTTTCACTGTGTCATGGGAACCATTCAAGCTTCCTCTGCTTTCTGAATTCAGCATGGACTGAGTTCATACAGTGGGCTCACTTGTAGAAACGGGGATTTTGTTGTACGCTTACACTTTAGCAGAAAATGCAGGGCTTTGACACTTGGTTTCAATTCTGGAGCTCTGCACATCCAAAGAGAATTCTGCACATCCAAAAACAACCTTGGGCTGCTTGCTTCCTTCCTCCCCTCCTCCTTCTCTTTTTTCCCCCTTTGTCCTCTCTTTCTGTTTCTTTTTCTTCTCTTCCCCCCACTTCTGTCAGAATCTCCGCTCTAAGCACAGTGAATGGTGTGCCCAACTGGGAGGCCTCGTCTGTGCCAGCTGTCCCATCTCCCCAGGCTCCTGCAGCCGTCTTTGCCCAGCACCAACCCAGGTGCCCAGCTCAGCACTTGGTTGATTCTCTGCTAAGAATCCATTAATGGAAAACACTGGGGAACAATGCAGACTTTTTACTGAAGAGTCCTTTGGGGGCAGAGCGGGGTGTTTTCATCAGACATTCCACAGAAAATAACTTTAAAATCTTCAATTGGGCATTTCTATACTTTAAAGTCACTTTCTGGCAGTGTGGTCCCCAGACATGAGCTTTGTTTTTCTTTCCCCACAGAATCCACTGGCTCCTTTCTCCTCCTTTCACTTTGCATTAAAATAAATTCCTCTTCTATTAGGCAGAGCACTCCAATCTTGCCCCAGCAACTAGCTGCAGTCTGTGTACCCAGTTGGTGTACTTGTTTTGGCGGTCATCTGTTGGCATCTTTGTTACTTCAGCACCCAGCAAGAGGTACAAAACAACACCTGCATGGGTGCTTTAGGACCTTAGGAAGATGATAGGTTTGTATTAGGTTGGTGCAAAGGTAATTGCGGTTTTTGCCACCACTTTAATGGCAAAAAACGCAATTACTTTTGCAATAACCCATATAGTCAGCCCTTACTCTTCTGTTGTCAGTAGAAGAAGAACCATGTACACCCTTGATGAAATAACTCTGGTCATATTTGATGAGTTCTAAATAATATGCAAGGGGCTTTTACTATTAATGTCCCGACTCTCCTCACTCTGTGACTGGTGTCAAAGATCTAGTCCTGGTGGGGTCTGACTCAACATCTTTCTGCAGCTCTCTGTTCTTGTCCCTTACACTATGAAGCAATGTCTCCATCCTGCCTTTCCATCCTTCTCACAGTCCTTAGCTGCTGCTGGGTAACCTCAAGAATGACTTGTCATGCCACAGTCCCCGGCACCACCTCCCACTGTCTGCCATTTGTGGTGGTTCAAGTGGCTGCGTTTGCCTGCAGGATCAGTGTTCTGCACCCTCTGGTGATAGCAGTGAGAAGATTAACTTCAAATCTAGAATTTATTCCCTAATTGTGTCATTTTGTGACACTGCTGAGGAACGTCATTAAATACCACCTTTCCCCCATTGTAGCAGACTTAGATATTACAGTCCGGTAACTTCATGGCAAGTACCCTGTGGGTCACATGAGCTTATGACCTTGATTTTAAGTCTCTGTTCATCTCTATGTAAAATAGTGTGAATAATATAGACTTGCAGTATTGTGGTAAGAATGAATGCTTTTTTTTTTTTTTTTCTTATGCAAGTATCTTGGAAACTAGTGACTATTTACATGTTTCTTTCCCACACATTCCCGTGAATTTTGCATCACAAATACAGAGTTGATGTTATACTTTTATTGATCACAATAAACTTCTAGGAAACAAGAATCAAGATAATAAGCTAATATTTGTTAAATACACAGTTCATATTATTATAGAAATTAGGGTAAAAACTAGACAAGGGATGGGAGAACAAAGGGAGCAGATTGAGGAAAGAAAACATAAAAGTGTCACCCTTCCATCTGGATTCTAGAAGATTATCAGCTGAAGAACTGAATACATTAAAATATTATATAGACCTTTGTTTTACCCTGGAAATAATTGCTTCTCTCCAAAGGAGGATAACTTGTCCTGACTGATCTTGGTGTTTCTGCTATGAGCAGAACATAGAACCTTTCCTTCTCCACCCAGGGTCTTCTCCATGAGCTTTCTAGCCATCCCAAGATGAACTCTGGATTTTTTTATTTTTTTAATTTCAGCACTTTCTTCCCAAATAAGGATATGAAATGAACTCTGAGTGAGTGAGTTTGAATTTAGGCTTTACCGCTTAGAAGCCAGGTGACCTTGGACAAGTTCTGAATTGTGTTTTTCTGTAATTCCGTAAGATGATATTTACCCCATGTGAACCATGTGAAGTCACCAAGCAGCAAATACAAACTCACCGAACCCTGGGTCCAGTCAACCATTCCCAAGTGTAAGGTTTGCCTTCACCATGTGCATTTGCCAAAAGGCCAGTTCTTCCCTTTACCCATTCAGTTCCTTTTCTGGCTTTAAGGTTTTCTAGATGGACTCAAAGACTTTGCTTTGTCACTTGTTTCCTAATGTTTCTAACCAAGGGTACACATCTTATGTGAAGTCTCAATCTCTTTCTCTCTGTGTGTGTGTGTGTGTGTGTGTGTGTGTGCGCGCGTGCATGTGTATGTATGTGTTGCGGGTCCAAAGGCAATTTATTTGTGAACAATGATGAAACAGGACAGGGGTGTCCAGGGAGCGCCTGTTCCTTGCTGCTGAAGCCCCTGGCTCCGCAGGAGCCCACACTCCACATTGCCCAGCCATTATCCCACAGTCTCCGCTGGCTGTGGGTAGCCGAAAACTTTGAACTACACATTTTAAATGAAACTTAGTAGGTGGGCAGCTACGGCCAACAGTAGAAGCAGAAGACTTGCTAACTGGACAGGCCACTGAATTTCAAAATTCAGGCCAGGTCAGGTCTAGCAAGTTTTTCGGCTCAAGCATTTAGTAGGGAAAATGTCTCCGTATGATAAGGCAGGAATCCAACAGAATTTTCAGATACTGCAGTTTAAAGGTTTAAAGGAGCATGTGCCTAATTGCAGGGAGTGAACCTCCGGGTGGAGGTGCAGAGGGCAAGCCTTTGTTACCTCTGTTTCATCCTGAGGTCTCAACTGGCTGGCCCAGGCTGGAGAAGCTTCTGGGACTGTGCTCCATTTATTTAGGGCACTCATCTCAGTACCCTAAAGAAATTATATATTCGTTAGTGCGATTTCATTGTCTGTCTCCTAGACCACAAGCCACAAGCGCCATGTAAATTGAGACTGCATCTAGCACGGTGCCTGGCACGCAGAAGGCTTTCCATTGTAGAAAGACAGAAAATGGACATGCATTTATGAGTATGCATTTACAAGTTATGCCAACTGAATACTAAATAGAAATAAATCATTACCAAATGTAGCTGGGGAAGAACATTAATTATGTGTAATTTGGATTCGTAATTTTTGTATCAAATCCTAATTAACATTCCCCATCTAATTGGTATTCTAAATAAAGTCCCTTTATTTGGATTTTGAGTTTGTTTGTCCTGGTACTCCAATAACAACCTTGCATGCAGTTGGAATTTGCATGTATAATGAGAGAACAGGGCTGTGGATTTTAATATTTTTCAAGACATTAGGAACAGGCAGCCCTTTAAAAAAACTAAATATCTAATTATTTGCAAACATATCTATTTTTTTCAATGTAGCACAATTAAGGAATTTTCTTATAGAAGAAGATAAAATAAATGGAATATGAAGGTAAGCATGAATTAACCAGAAATCACTTGGAAATCAAAGAAAACTGAAAATAGGGGAACAAAGGCATAATTGAGGAAAGAAAAATATCTTGAATCTATTGAATCCATGCTGAATGAGAAATCGAATAATGATATGAATAAAACCTCAGTGACAAAACATGAGAGCTATTGCAATAGATGGAAAAGGCAAGGCATGAAATCAAATACAATTCACTTGTGCTGAAAAACAACCTTTAGTGGCATGGTTAATATAAAATAAGTCATTATTTGAAAAGGAAAAAGAAAGGCTGCCTTATTACATCACATCAATAATGCATTTTCGAGGAGCTCATCACGGCTTATTCTATAAAGGCCAAGTAACACAGAGGAATCATCTTTTAAGTCTGCTTTTGCCTTCCTGCCTAGAAGGGTTCACTTCATTATTCTGCTTTGGTTCAACCTATAAAAATTCTCAAGGGGTTTTAATGCAGATGAATTCAGTCACTCTGTGTAACTATCCAAAAAGAATCAGGACAAAAAAAGAAAAAGTAAAATAAACATCCTGTTCCTATTTCCACTTCCCATCTCATTTTCCTAGCAAGGTGCTTTTTGTTTTAATCTTATAGGTAATTAGCTTGGTTCTTCATTTAATTTTGCCTTTAGAGAAATGGCCACAGGCTACACATGGTCGTTAGTTGTATAATTATTAGCACTGACTATGCGTTAGGGGCTGTTTGAGGGTGATCCAGATTCTTAACTCTTTGGATTTTGGTCTCCTTATCTGGGAAAGAGGGGTAATAATACCTACTTCATGAGATCTTGGTTGGGATTCAATGAGATAAAGTAAATGAGATCCAAGGCACAGGGGAGACTGGTCCCATTCTTGCTGTTTCTCATTTATTATCTCCATTGACAGAACAACCTGTTGACCACCCAGTAGGTGCTGCCCTGCAGAAGCTTCGAGTTGAGGGAATGAGAAAGGCAAGCAAGCAGAAAATAGAATAGGCTGGGATTCACACAAAGATGTAGGTATTCCTGGGGCACCTGGCCCACCTAGCTCTGTGGTGCAGGATGAGGGGGTTTTCCAGCAGAAGGGGTTGTGAGAAATCAATGAAGGGCATGTCATCAGGAGCTGGTACCCGGGGGAGAGTAGGCTTTGGTGTTTTTGGAGACCTGAGAGTAGTTCATTCCAGTCTTGGACTGTAGGAGAGAAGGTGTGGTGAGCCAAGGCCAGATAATGAATGAACTTACATACATTTGAATAAACTTTAGGCCCTATTATGAGGGCCACAGAGAGCATCTTGGTGCTGTTTTTAAAAAATAATATTTTAAAATTCCGATTACAAAAGTTTTACCTGTTCATGAAGGCAAACACAGAATAGCCTAAAAAAAAAAAAAAAAAAAAAAAAAAAATATGAGAACCCCATAGTGCTTTTACCCAGAGGTAAATATTGTTATTTTGGTGTAATTCATGATTAGGATCATACATTTTGTTCCCTTTTGTTATTACAAACATTGTATATTCATTGTATAAAGGTAAAGAAAATACAGATAATTTAAGACACAAAATGAAACACACCAAAATTTTCTTTACATGGCTACATTTTTTTGTTTGTTTGTTTTACTTTAAGTTCCGGGATATGAGTGCCGAACGTGCAGATTTGTTACATAGATATATGTGTGCCATGGTGGTTTGCTGCACCCTATCAACCTGTCATCTAGGTTTTAAGCCCCGCATGCATTAGCTATTTGTCTTAATGCTCTCCCTCCCCTTGTCCCCCACCACCCAACAGGCCCAAGTATGTGCTGTTCCCCTCCCTGTGTCCATAACATAGCCACATTTATAAATGCTTATATATCCTTCTGAATCTATATCCTTCTCAGTCTTCTCTGTGTGTCTCTGTCTGTCTAATTCTCAATCTCTGTTTGTCAATCGCTTTTTAATTTTTTTTTAAACCTATATGTTCCATTAAATATACCAGGAGAGCATTTCTCTAACAATAAAATTTCAGCATAGTCTAATTAATAATGACCAAATAAAGTTATATTGTGTAACAAAATTTATTTACCCAACCTCCTATGGTGAACATTTATGCTTCTCCAAATTTTCATTCCAAATACAATATGGTCATAAAAGTTTCATAGCTAAACTTTTCACAGTCTCTGAAGATTTTCATAGAATAAAACATTAGCAGTGGCATTTAAGATATTTAAAGATTTTGATACGTCTGCTGTTATATTGCCCACCAACAGGCAGTTTCACCATTTCTTCTGGTCCGTGTCCTGACCACCTTAACCACTGAGTATCATCAGGGTTTTATAGGTACAACATAGTAGTTCATTGTTGCCAATTTGCATTCCTTTACTAAATAATGAAATTAAATACATTTTCATGTATCTGTTGGTTAATTTTCTTTTCTCTTGCAAACTTTATTGATGATCTTTGCCATTTTTTATGAATTCTTTTCTTGCCAAATCTTACATTGAGGATATTTTCCTTTTCATATATAATGAATGTATTTTTGTTAGTAAATAGTTCATTGTTGGATTGTATTCATTCATGGCATTTTATTGTAAATAAAATCAAATTATAAAAGTTATTGCTAAAAAGTTTTCAACATTTTCATAATGGGATCTATTGAACCTTCCCTTCATGAATTCTGCTCATAGCATTTGGCATAGAAAGGCATCACCCGCTGTGTGATCATGTGGATACTAACCTGTGATTGATCCTAGTAATTGTACCATTTCTGTTTTCAGTTGTTACATTTTTTGATCCACATGAAATTTAGTTCATGTAATACATGAAATAGAGTTCTAATAGTCTCCTCTCCCCCAAATGGTTAGCCAAGTGTCCCAATCCTTCGTGTTAAAGAATGCAGCCTTTCATCTTTTATTTGAAATACATTCATGGCTGGTTCTGTAATATTATCCAATAACCATTTCCCATTCCTTTTTACTCATGGAACCCAATTGTTGGGAGCAATGAGCCCATATTTCTTTGCAGCTGGCTGCATGACCCAGAAAGCAGAACTGTCAAAGCTAATATTTCCTAAGCTGGTGGATGCACTGTTAAGTATTACTGTCTCTTTTTTCGTCTTTGTTCCTGGAATATGAGGTGAATCTTGTAGGTTAGGTAACCATCTTTCCACCATAAGGGCAAACCCACCTGATAAAAATGGTGGGGCCAGGAGGCTAGAGAGGTCCGACCTTACATGGCTTTCTGGAGTAGCCACTGCAGGTACCGACCCTTATTTGTGAGAAACATAAACTCCTATTTCGTACATTTCTTATCACTGGATTTTCTGTTTCATGTTGCCAAATTTATTTTAAGAGATAAATCACTCTTTTCTCTCTCTTAAAATTTTTTTATTTTAATTTTTGTGGGTATGCAGTAGGTGTATATATTTATGGGGTACATGAGATATTTTGATACAGGCATGCAATGCATAAAAATCCATCATGTAAAATGGCATATGCATCCCCTCAAGCACTTATCCTTTGTGTTACAATCCAATTATATTCTTTTAGTTGTTTAAAAATGTACAGTTAAATTATTATTGACTACAGTCACCCTATTGTGCTGTCGAATACTAGGTCTCATTCATTCTTTGGAACTATTGTTTTTTGTATACCTATTAATGATCCGCACCTCCCCATACCCTTTCACTGCCCTTTCCAGCCTCTGATAACCATTGTTCTCTCTATCTCCATGATTTTTAGATCCCACAAATAAGTGAGAACATGTGATGTTTGTCTTTCTGTATCTGGCTTACTTCGCTTAACCTCATGAGCTCCAGTTCCATTCATGTTGTTGCAAATGACAGGATCTCATTCATTTTTTATGGCTAAATAGTATTCCGTTGTATATATGTACCATATTTTCTTTATCTATTCATCTGTTGATGGACACTTACGTTGATTCCAAATTTTGGCTGTTGTAAACAGGGCTGCAATAAACATGGAAGTATAGATAGCTCTTTGATACACTGATTTCTTTTCTTTTGGATATACCCAGCTGTGGGATTGCTGGATCATGTGGTAGCCCTATTTTTAGTGTTTTGAGGAACCTCCAAAACTGTTCTGCATAGTGATTGTACTAATTTACATTCTCACCAATAGTGTTCAAGTATTTCCTTTTCTCCATATGCTTACCAGCATTTGTTATTGTCTGGCTCTTTTTTTTTTTTTTTTAATCTAAGCCATTTTAACTGGAGTGAGATGATATCTCATTGTAGTTTTAATTTGCATCAGATAAATCACTTTTATAATGAATGAATTTTCTTGGATGCCAGAGGATGTTACAGAGCCTTCCAATATGTGTCGTTAATCTCTGTGTCCTGCATTATTCAGATACCACACTCTAGCTTTTAATCTCACGTAGCTTACATACCAAGTCTCCGCCATGCCATGTCCCCTGATTGTTTTTTTTCCAAAAAGTTACTTGCTTTTTTTGTATTGCCTGTCTTTAGATAACTTGGTATTCATTTTGTCAGATTTGTATTGTTGCTCAGTTGTCCAAATCTTCACTTATGTCCTTCAATGAAGTTGTATTGCTTTGTTCACATAGGTCCAGGATACTTCTTTTACCTTTTTCCTATGCAATGCCTATATTTTGTGCTTATTAAATAGGGATAACTTCTTCCAAATATTTCCTAATATTTATTTATTTATTTATTTATTTGAGACTAGATCTCACTAATGTTACCCAGGCTGGAATGCAGTGGCGTGATCATAGCTCACTGTATCCTCAAACTCCTGGCCTCAAGTGATCCTCCTGTCTCAGCCTCCCAAGTACCTGGGACTGTAGTTATGTGCCACCATGCCCGTCTTTCTATTAGTTGATTTTTTGTTGCTATACTTTTCATTCTTTGCTGATTAGCTTATTGAACTTTCTTATTATTTTGACATTTACCGATTGACTTTTTTTGAGTTATTTTCCTGATAACTTGTCATTATAAACTTATATTGTCTTTTTTCCTTCCCATAGTAGTGTGTTATTTCTTTTCTCATGTCAGTACCCCACTGAGAATTTATGACCATTCTTAAATAAGCATGCTGACTTATTTTTCTCCTTTTTTGACTTTAGCAAGAATGTCTGGTCCATCATTGTGAAATTTTATATTGGCTCTTAGTTAGCTCGTCTCTGGCCTTCCAAAATGTTTTAGCAAAAGGAACATTGGACAAATTATAGGTACTGAGGAGGCTTAGAGTCAAGACATTTCCTTGACTTTGTTCAACTCAGCTCTTTCCCTTTTACTTATTCTATAACTGTAGATTCCATTGGATATTTGAGAAATGTTCATCTAATAATATTACTAGAAATTCTAACAATAATTGAATTTCTGAAATTTATGATTTTGAATTAGATTTTCTATTTTAATTAGGATTTGTGTATTACTGTTTATAAATCAACCTGCAATTTTTTTGTCGTCTGTATGTTATTCTGTTAGAATTAGTATGGGGATTATGCTAGCTTTCTAATATAAATAAGGAAGCTTTATATTTGTTTATAAGCTCAAAAAGAATCTAAATAGCTAAGCAATAATTGTAACCATCCAATGGGTTTTTCTTGCCCACTGTACAGGTAGAGCCGATTTATCAAGCCAGGGGAATTGTAATAAAGTTGCCCACACCAAGAGCCAGCTAAATGTGAGACCAGAGTTTTATTATTGTTCAAATCAGCCTCCCTGAAAATTTGGAAGCTAGGATTTTCAAGGATAGTTTGGGGAAAGAGAGGAGCTGGACAGGCAATGGGTGCTTGCTGCTGATTGGTTGGTTGTATAATCACAGGGGTATGGGAAATGGCCCTCCTGTGTGCTGGGTCAATGCTGGGTGGTGCCACAGGAACCATGGGTGGGTCCAGGTGGAGCCACTGGTCATCAGACATAGAAAACACCTGAAAAGATCCCTCAAAAGGCCAATCTTAGGTTCTGTAATAGTGATGTTATCTGCAGGAGTAATTGGGAAAGTTGCCTATCTTGTGACTTTCAGAATAATGGCTTGTAATTGCTTATGTCTACACCTTAGCAGAATTTGGGCTCCTCTCATCCTTCTAGCCTGGTGGCCTTTGCTTAGATTTAAAAAGGCGATTGAGCTTTGAGGAAGGGCTACTATGATTTAAACTATCAACTAAATGTCTCCCAAAGTTAGCTTGGCCCAAGCCTGCGAATACGTCAGGTAAGTTTGAAGGCTAAAGGCAAATGGAGGTGGCCTTAGATCAAATCTCTTTTACTACCATAATTTTCTCACTGTTAAAATTTTTGCAAAGGTGATTTTATTGTCTTTTCTTTAATATCTGAACAAACAGACTTGGGGAATGGCTTACTTGGGGCCAGCAGCTCTTGTGCTTGACAGCTTTATCTTTTTCTTCCATGATCATTGCTCAATTCAGACTTTTTTTGCTCTTCTTGTTTTAATTTGGTTACTCATTTTTCCTAAAAGGTCATCACTATCAATGAAATTTTCAGAACTTTGGCTTATAATTATACATAACATTCCCCAGAGCTTAAAACAAGCAAACAAAAAACCCTCTGGTATTTGTAGTTATATTCTCTTTCTCATTCCAGATGTTTCCTATTCATGTTTTGTTTATTTTGATGTTGATCTGAATTTTAGAGATTTGCTTTGATGACTGACATTTTGAAAGAACCGGTATGTATTCATTGCTTGCAATTTTTTCTTTTCTAATTAATTAAAATGTTCTACTTTTATCTTTATTAGTTCTCCCCTGCTTTTCTTGTTTGTTTTCTTGATTTTCAAACTTCTTCCTTAGAATTTTAAGCTATATATTTTCATTCTTACTTTGTAACTGTACACCAAAAGTGACCAAGTCAGGTCTCAATTGATAAGAGGTTTATTTTGCCAAGGTTGAGGAAAAAGAAACACAAGTCACGGTAGAATCTGTGTCCTGTGCTTCTTCCAAAGAGGGTTTTGAGAACTTCAATATTTAAATAACAAATGGTGAGCAGAAAAAGAAAGAAGAAAGAAAAAAAAATGGGGGCGAGTAGGCAAGGAGGCAAGTGGTCATATTCTTTTGAGGCTCGGATTAGTACTCAGTGAATCTACATTTTATACGTGAAAAGATAGGAACGGGGAAATAGCCAATTCTGCATTCACATTCTGCTCAGTAGATCTACATTTTATATGAGATAAAGAAAGCATGTGAAGGTCTGGGAACAAAAGGCAGGCATTTTTTGTGTGACTCAGCTCCCAAGCTTAACTTTCCCTTTAGCATAGTGAGTTTGGGGTCCTGTGATTTTATTTCCCTCTCACATAATTGTTAGCACTTAGGGAATGTATCTGAGTCAGGCAGCACCAAAGTATGTGAGTGGTGGTGAATCTGTATGGGTCTGCACCAACCTCATTCAATTCTTGCCTGCTCAAAAGAAAGAATTCCACTGAGAGGCATAAGGCAGAGTGAGAGACCAAGGCAAGTTTTAGAGAAGGACTGAAAGTTTATTAAAAAGTTCTAGAGCAGGAACAAAAGTAAAGTACACTTAGAAGAGGGCCCAGTGGGCAACGTGAAAGATCAAGGGCACAGTTTGAGCTTTGACTTAGGGTTTTATATGTTGGCATACTTCTGGGGTCTTGTGTTGCTTCTCCCCTGGTTCTTCTGTTGGGGTGGGCTGTCCGCATGCACAGTGGCCTGCCAGTGCTTGAGAGGGGCTGCATGTGCAGTGTGTTTGCTGGAGTTGTATACGTGCTCCCTTGAGGCGTTTTTTAAAAAAATGCCAGCGTTTTGTCTCTTAGTGCGCATGCTTGAGCCCACTCACCCAACTCCTGAGATCTTATTAGGAAGTTGCTGATCACCAGTTTCGGGTTTTTTCTGTCTATTGAGATGGTGCTGTTCCCTGTACCGGCTGCAACCAATTATTGTTTTAGAGAGACAGCTTAATAATCGCCTGACCATCACCTCATGGTCTCCTGACGTTCCTGGTGGGGGGCGGGGAGGAGGGCGGTCTTCTGCGCTGCTCATGTCAGCCTACCTACTGTAACATAATGAATTCATCTAAGGCTATGCATCTTTCTCTTGATACAGGCTTACCTGCACATTGCTGGATGGCAAAACGAAAGCCTCTCCAAAAGTCTGACTCTGCTTGGAGGCCCTTTACGCTCATATGGGGAGACAATAGCATTAGTGGTTGGAAGAAGGCTTGCTACACTTTGGAAATAGCAGTCATTCTCTCCAACCTGGATTCTACCTGTGCATGGTTTGGTAGCTCCATGTTCAGTTTCTGGATTTAGACTGCCCAGACTGACGTCTTGGCTTTGGCACCTACTAACAGAATAAACTACTGGAGGGACAGGGGTACTGGAAACAGTTCTGGATAAACTACTGGAGGGACAGGGGTACTGGAAACAGTTCTGGATAAACTACTGGAGGGACAGGGGTACTGGAAACAGTCGTCCCTCCCTCCTGCAAACTGGCAGGGTTGCCCCCTTACTCTGATGAAGCCACCACTGTTCAGGGCAGGGCATCCTGTGAGGTGGACTTCTCCAGAGTGCCTGGCAGGAAGTGAGGCTTTCCACTGTACTAACCCACTCTAGGACTTTAGACCAGAGAGAGGAGGTCAGGATCTGTGTGTTTCACTGCTTTCCTTTCTTTCCTTCACTTTCTTCTTCCTTCTATTCCAGAGACCAGAGTACATACTTTTTTTTTTTCATTTTACTGAGATCTGCTTACATCAGGCACCCTCCCTTCTCAAACCAAGCCTTTTGTATCGGCCAAGATATGAGGAATCAAAATGATTCACAGCTAGGAAAAACAAATCAGGAAATATTTAAAAACCACCGTACTCATGAACACAAACACAGAGTACCATTTCTCTGAAAAATACTTACCACTTTTTGAATTCAGAGATATCATCAATTGTGAAATGCATCACCAGCTTTATTTCAGCTTCTTAGGGAAAAATTCTATTACATTAGCTGAATAACTGATGAACTAATTAACAGTGACACAAATGTGTAGTTATAAACCACTTTTGTTTCTCAATCAAGGTTTAAGTCTATGATTTTTAAATTTTCGTTAATAGCGCAAAGTTTCTTTGGAAAAATTTTGGCCATAGCAAGTAATTATGTAGTAAACCATAAAGATAATAAGTTTTTTACAATCCAGGTTGTTGAACTCAAAAATTTAGTACATTTAGGCTTACCAGTATAACGTAAGTTGTATCAAATAATATTAGGTTACTGTCTGTATTTTTTCTTTGATTAAAAGGTTTCTTTTGCTTTCTTTGCTAAAGTGAAAGATCTCTAATGGTTAGCTAAATAGTTTCTATTGCAAAGCAGTCACTCTCGACAAATCTAAGTTCATTTCCTAAGTGATTCACCTCCATGCATGATTAGGTCACTCTAACACTTGGGGGCACTGAAATGTGTCTGCTAAATTTGGAAATACCCAGCGATGACCAAAATAAAGATAAAAGCAGGAACTGACCATCTATTAGAAAGGCTGATGTGGGGGGACTGCATGAGCCCGGGGGGTTGAGGCTGCAGTGAGCTGAGATAGCACCTCTGCACTCCAGCCTGGACAACAGAGTGAGACCCTGTCTCAAAAAAAAAAAAAAAAAAAAAAAAAAGTCATAATTCCAAAAGGTAGTTTTTGAAAACTACTAATTATAAATTTTTGGCAAGACTGATAAAGATAATAGAGAAGGCACAGTTTACTGACATTGGGAAGGAAAGAGGAACATTAACACAGAATCCACAGGGATCAAAAAGGTGATAAGAAAACATAATGAAATCCCAGCAATTTGGAAGCCCGAGGTGGGCTGATCACTTGAGGCCAGAAGTTTAAGACCAGCCTGGCCAACATGGTGAAACCCCATCTCTACTAAACATAAAAAAAATTAGCTGGATGTGGTGGCATATGCGTGTAATCCCAGCTACTTGGGAGGCTGAGGCAGGAGAATCACTTGAACCCGGGAGGCAGAGGTTGCAGTGAGCCAGAATCATGCCACTGTACTCCAGGTCAGGCAACAGAGAGACTCCGTCTCAAAAAAAATAAAAATAAAAAAAATAAAAAGTAAAAGGAAAATTACAGACTAGTAACTGTCATGAACATAGATTGAAAAATTCCTAACAAAAATATTACAAAATCAAATGCAGAAATATAGAAAAAGGATAGTTCATTATAACCAAGTGATTTTTATCCCAGGAATGTGAAGTTGGTTTAACATTTGAAAATCAATCAATATGATTCATCATCTTAACAGAATAAAGGAGAAAAACCATATGACCATGTCGATACATACAGAGAAAGCATTAAATGTCTATTTATGACAATACCTCTCAACTAATTAGACCTAGAAGGAAGCTTTTTCAGTCCGATTATTGGAATCTACAAAAACTACAGGTAACATAATTAATGGTTCAGGATTGAATGTTTTTTCCCTAAATTCAGAAACAAGGCAAAGTTATCCACTCTCACTACTTCCATTTAATATGGTACTGGAAGTCCTAGCTAGTATAGTAAGGCATACAAATAAAACAAAAGTCATATAGAAGAAAGAAATAGTTAAACTAGTTTTATTCTTAGATGGCATGATTGTCTATGTTGGCAATTCTAAATGAATCTACAAGAACTCTGGAAGCTCACAGGATAAAAAGTCAATCTACAGAATTAATTTATTTCTGTATACTAGCAACGAACAGTTGGAAAATCAAATATAAAAACCAATACCATTTATAATACAATAAACAATTTAATACAAATAACATGTAAAACCTCCACACTGAAAACAGCAAAATATTGTGGAGAGAAACTAAAGAAGACCTGACCCATGAGTCTTTCTGTCCTCATGCCATAGCACAGTCTATTAATAATTTTATAATTTTACAATAAAATTTAAAATCAGATAACTGAAGTCCTCTAACTTTCTTCTTCTTTTTAAAGATTGTTTTGGCTATTCCAGCTTTTTATATTTCCTTTAAATATTAAAATCAATTTGTTAATTTCTACCAAAATGCTGTTTTTGAACAGGATAACATTGGTTCCATTAATCACTTTGGGAAGGATTCACATCTTAACAATATTGAGTTTTTCAATGTATTAACATTGTCTATTTTTGAAATAATTTGTCTTCTTTAATTTATGTCTGCAACATTTTACTGTTTTTAGCATAGAGGGTCCTTTTTTTTTTGTTCTTTTGTTCTGTATTGTACTTCCTTCTTCAAAAAAAATCCTTCATATATTTACCTATTTGATCAATTCCTCTGAATATAACCAATCTCCCAGCACTCTTGCCATGCCTGCTCCCCCACATAGATAACTTCATTATGCTATTTGGGCTGTGACAGGCATGCTAGGGTTTTCCCCCAGATGGATATCCTCTTTTC
Organism: Papio anubis; assembly: GCF_008728515.1. Taxonomy (NCBI): domain Eukaryota; kingdom Metazoa; phylum Chordata; class Mammalia; order Primates; family Cercopithecidae; genus Papio; species Papio anubis. The sequence continues at coordinate 107,385,749 of NC_044979.1, forward strand.
CTTGCTTGGGCTTTGACTCTGCACTCCAGGCCTACCTTCTGCATAGATGCCTCTCACTCTGCTTTGGCTCTTACATTTCATGCCTGGGTTTGCAAACATGTGAATGTCTACCTCCCTGTGTTGGGTTCTGACTCCTAACACTGGGTAGTCTTCAGTCAACACACACACATGAATGCTAGATCCTACCTGGACTCTGAGGACACTCCACTGAATGTGTTTAAGAGGGAATTGTTTTGGAAATGGAAGGGAAAGTATGTGGAAGATGATGAAAAGGATGAGCAAGATGGACTTTTAATTTTTTTAGGCCTGGGCATGGTGGCTCACACCTGTAATCCCAGCAATTTAGGAGGCTGAGGCAAGCAGATTGCTTGAACTCAGGAGTTTGAGACCAGCCTGGGCGACATGACAAAATGGTGTCTCTACCAAAAATACAAAAAATTAGCCAGGTGTGGTGGCTTGAACCTGTGTTCCCAGCTACTGGGAGGCTGAGGTGGGAGGATCCCTGGAGCCCAGCAGGTGGAGGTTGCAGTAAGCTGAGTAAGCTGAGATCACACCACTGTACTCTAGCCTGGGCAAGAAAGTGAGACCCCCATCTCAAAAAAAAAAAAGAATCTTTTAGTGTTACTGAAATTTTATTCTGTTTTTTCTTACTGTTTTTAAGCAAATACGTTTTTATTTTTTAATTTTTGTGGGAGAGGGACTTTTAAAAAAATGATGTAAGGATAACTAGATAGCTGTTTAGAAAGAGAAAAAAATTGTTATCTCTGCCAACTGTGTACTAGCATTAAGTTCCAAATAAATTAGTAATTTAAATTGGAAAAATAAAATATATAAATACTAGACAAAAACGTGAATGAATTTCTTTATACACCAGGAGCGTGGAATAGTTTCCTGCTTATTACTCAAAATCCAAAAGCAACTTTTACATGGCAAGTAAACTAAAAAGAAAAATGACCAATGGGAAAAAGTAGTGCCACTTATATCACTTCATATATAAAGAGCTTCTAGAAATATAAATAAAAATTTCCAATAAACTTTTAGAAGAAAAAGGAAAAACTGCAAATAGCCCATAAGTGTGAGAAAAGATAACTCCACTTAGAGTAAGAGACATACAAGTTAAAATTTCACCAAGATATTTTTCACATATTAGATTGGCAAAAATGCAAAATTTGAAAGTAATATTGTTGGCCAGACTGAGATAAACCAACATTCTCATTCCCTATTGGTTGTAGCTAGCAAAATTACACATGCATTTACTTTTAACTCAGCTGTCCCACTTTTGGTAATTATTTTTAAAAACTAGCAAAAATATGAAAATATGTACGCCTTAGATTATTTATTGCAACACTATTTGTAATAGCAAAAGATTAAACCAGCCAAATGTGTAATAATAGAATAAGCCGTAGAAGATCTGCACGACGGAGGACTGTGCGGCATGAAGAAGATACCAAAGATCACCATTGGCACTAGAAAACGTGGCTAGGGTAGTTTCATAGATGGAAAAGGCATACCAGAGAGAAGTGTGTAAACTATGCTGCCTTCTATCTGAGACAGGGGAAGGTGCAAAATACATCCATCCACACTTGTTTATATTCAAAAACCAATGGAAAAGACCAGGTGTGGTGGCTCACACCTTTAATTCTAGCACTCTGGGAGGCCGCAGCGGGTGGTTCAGTTGAGTCCAGGAGTTAGAGACCAGCCTGGGCAACATGGAGAAGCCCTGTCTCTACAAAAAATACAAAAATTAGCCAGGTATGGCGGCGAATGCCTGTATTCCCAGCTACCAGGGAGGCTGAGGTGGGAGGATCACCTGAGCCCGAGGGGTTAAGGCTGCAGTGAGCTGTGATTGCGCCACTGCACTCCAGTCTGGGTGACAGCGTGAGACCCTGTCTCAAAATAAAACAACAACAACAATAAAATGATAAAGCTAACATGAATGATTATCTTTAGGGAGAAGGAGAACACAGAGTGGAAATGATAAATGGGAAAGGTAGACTTCTTAGCATACATCTTATGTAGTAGATTTGGCACTGGAAAAATGTACATTCTTTACATAATTATAAACAAAATTAAATCTAAATAAAAAAGTCAAAATGACATGAAAGAACCTGCCTCTGTATTGAGTTGGTTGTTTTAACAAAGAGAATAATTATTTCAAGTGATTTTAAAACACAATTATTTGATAGTATACTCCTTCTAGAATATATCCTAAAGACAAAAAGAACAAAGTAATCTTAAACAGTTTTTAGTAATCATAGTGTTTATAATATTATTAAAATTGTTATTCTAAACCAACATGGATACGTAGGTGTGTGTATGCCTACATACACGTATTAGAACATAGAAAACCAGTAATGATGTTAATTATATTTAATGCTGTTAGGGTTCAATATTTTCAGTGTAAGATGGAAGAGATACAAATATAAAATCAAAGACTTTATATCAAAACCTATCTTAAATTTCAATGATAAATAGTGTAAATTTTATACATATCAAATGCATTTTCTCTTTAAAAACTTAAATCTTTTTGGCTGGGTGCAGTGACTCATGCCTGTAATCCCAGCACTTTGGGAGGCCAAGGCAGGTGGATCAGCTGAGGTTGGGAGTTCAAGACCGGCCTGACCAACATGGAGAAACCCCATCTCTACTAAAAATACAAAATTAGCTGGGCATAGTGGCACATGCCTGTAATCCCAGCTACTTGGGAGGCCGAGGTGGGAGAATCGCGTGAACCTGAGGGGGAAGGTTGCAGTGAGCCGAGATCGTGCCGTTGCACTCCAGCCTGGGCAACAAGAGCAAAACTCTGTCTCATAGAACAGTAACAAAAACAAAACAAAACCTTACATATTTTCTAAGTTTTTCCACTGAAAAGTTCTAGAAAAACTACTGACTCAGAACAGATGACCATCCCAAGTGTCTGGACTGTAGTCTCTAAATCCCAACCTTAATGAAAGCAGGGATCTTTGGAGAAATGGCTGATTCCAGGTCTGTGGCAGCAAGTGTATAAAAGAAGCCTGAAACCTCAATCCTGAAAGTAAGGAAAGAATTGAAAATCACATTGAAGTCATATCAAAAGGACTCAAGAACCAACTTAAATTGGCTCCCATTTGTCTCAAAAAATGAGATAACTGAACCACCAATAACAACTATAATGAATTGAAACATATCAAACATATTTAAATCAGGTTGAGATAAGGAGGGCAGAATAAAAAAATCTCTAGGAAACCAGTATTTATATTGTGCGTTTGAATGAATGCATGCCTGAATGCATGAATACTGTGCTAAGTGCTTTATATATGTATATATATTACATCTATATGTACAGTATATATGCTGTAGTATATATATTATATTTACATATAACACAGACACAAGGTTTAAAAAAAATCTTTCCAACAGTCCTGTGAGGTCATTATCATTGCTATTAATTTTTTTTTTTTTTTTTTTTTTTTTGGTGAGGTCTGCAGCTCTGTTGCCAGGCTGGAGTGCAGTGGCGGATCTCAGCTCACTGCAAGCTCCATGCCTCCTGGGTTCACCGCCATTCTCCTGCCTCAGCCTCCCGAGTAGCTGGGACTACAGGTGCCCACCACCTCGCCCGGCTAGTTTTTGTATTTTTTAGTAGAGCCGGGGTTTCGCTGTGACATGGGATGGTCTCGATCTCTTGACCTCGTGATCCGCCGATCTCGGCCCTCCCAAGTGCTGGGATTGCAGGCGAGCCCACGCCTCCGGCGGCCGCTATTAATTTTTTAAATCATCATATTGATCAAGAAAGGTAAGGAGCTCAGATCACCTAGTGAAGTCTGTGCTATTTTTACTAAAGCACATAGGAACAGGGATGATGTAAACATCCTCAGCTGTTTTGTCCTCCTCATTCATATTGGCCATTAGAGTTCAGTATAGGAGACCGGCCTTGCTTTGTCCCCCGTGACAGCCCATGTTACCCACTGTCATGGTAATAAGAATGAATCATGGTTCTCCTCTGCCAAGGCCAGTCAGGGAGCAGGTCTTTGTGTTCTCACAGCATATATAGGTTCAGAAGGAAGCTGAATTTTCTCTAGATTCTGCTTTGCAAAGCACTTCTGTTTTCTCCTTGGGGTCTCACATGGATGTGTAGCACAAATTCTGCTTATGTAAGTCTTTTATCATGGATTTTTATTAAATTCCCACATCTTTGGAGAGTCTTTGACGTTAGAAGCTGAAAAACAAGCTTATTTTAAAACCGAAGTTAAACTGCCCATTATCTCCACCAAAGTGTCTTTTATGAAAACACCACCCACCCCCCCACACCCCCCACACACCCCTAGAGAAAAAACGAACTGCCAACAGACCCATCATGGTCTCTTGATATATTACAACAGAGGCACTATTTCCACCAAGCATCGGCTTCCTGGTCTCCCTAAAGACCAGCAGAGGAGAAAAGCCAGGGTTAAGTCACAAAAGCTTGATGGGCAGTGGAATAACAAAGGCTATAGCCTTTTCAGGTAAGAAGCATTCCAGAGAAACAGCATAACTCAGACCCAGGAGCTATAATTTTGGCTTTACCCCTGACTGTCTACAGACCTTGCAGGCCACTGAATTATTTGTAATTCAGTTGTCTCATCTAAAAGTTTTAAAACAGAAAAAGATATTTCTCGTTTTTCCTATGCATTATTATACTTCTACGAATGAAGACATTATTTTTCAAATGATTGCATTTGGAAGATCAATGAAAGATCCCAAGGATTTGGTGGTCGTAAAACTGTTCAGTATTTGTCCTTTCTGAATCTTACGTATAAAATAATACCTAGCTCAAATGAGATCATGTATTTGAAATACATAACATGTAATCAAAGAGTAAACACATTGGCACTCAGTAAACCTTTCCTTTATAACCGTTAATAAGACAGAGTATGATGTAATAATTTGTTAACAACACATGATTTAGAGACAGACAAGCCTGGGTTGAAATGCTGCCCATATTTGACCTTGGAACAATAATAAACCTCACTATTTAAACATTTTAAAAATAAGGAAAATAGTTCTATTGTAATGAGTAAATTAGGCCTAGCACCAGATGCAATGGCTGATGCATAGTAAGTACTCAAGAAATAGTGGCTTCTATCTACCTAAATAAATACCCATTCACCTATGGGTCCTGTGTTTATAGCTTACAGTGTAGCTTACATGTTTTGTAATACTTGCTGCTCTAAGACCAAATAACTGAAAATATTGACCCACTGAGTTCATGGAGCTTCATCCAATGTTTCTTTTCCAAAGAAATTTTGCTATTACCTTTTTCCAAAGTAACTTTGGTAGAGTGCTTGCTGTTAGTAATATTTGTGGGTAATTATTAACATTTTCATCTTTGCCTGTTTGCACTACTATTTTAGCTCTTTGCTATATAACTGTTTTATTTTTTACTTGTAATAATTTGGCTTGGCATCTTTGGAGTTAATTGTGTTGCTATTACTATTACTGATACTACCATTGAGAGAAAACACTTGGGAGTTTTTGGTGTCCTAACTGCCTGAAATCAATTTATAAAGCTAGGACCAAGCCCTGTCATAAGCACAAAATAACTGCTACTGTTCTCTTTCCCCTCTAACATAATTTGGTTGTTAAGGAAAGATATGTAGTGTGATTTAAGCCTATGGGTTATTATCGGAATATAGGAGGAGTCTTACTCCAGTCAGTGTAACAGCCTGTCACAGTTGCTTGGTTATATTTGAAGTCTACTTAAATGGATACATATTGCTGTACTGCATCTTGTGCTTGATTTAAAAACATTTCCATAGCAGGCTTTCTGTATGGACCTACTCATTTTCTTTCCTTAACTTCATTAATTAACTCTTTTTCCTGATTTTCCTTAGCTAGAATTTAATTTGCTATGTTATTTTATATTTTTGTAAGCTATATTAAATTCTAGTTGGAACAAAAAAGCTATCTTTCCTAAAGATATCTGATTTTTGCATCCTGAAATTTCCATAAACACTTTGCAGAGCTTATCACGTGAAAAAATTCTTACATCCTAATGCTGTGGCATGAGTGATAAATATAATAATACATTAATTTTGATACTAAGATGGAATTCATCTCCTATTTAGCAGAGCTGTAAAGAGAAAACAAAACAAAGCACTGCCCAACAATAGCAAGATAATTAGAACATGGGCTTTGACTCCAGTGAATATGAAACCCAGGGACAACCACAGTCAACTAAGTTTTTTAATAATTCGTATCAACTGCATCTGAAAGTATAGCATGTTTTTTAAAATAATGTTTTTGTTGTCGGCTCAGCACAGCATTTTCCCTCGGGGCTGTCTAATTCTGAACACACACACTAAATCAGATGTTAAAATGGTATTTGATAAAATGAGTTTCAAATTAGATAATTTCAGGATCAGAAATGAAGTTAATACGTTGTGTAAAGAAATCAATAATTAAAAGGAAGGTAATAAATTTAAAAAGATGAATTTTGCTGATAGAACTAAAGCTCACACCTGAAGTATAAGATGTGTGGCTAAAAGTCAAATATATCATTACTTATTTATTTATTTAAATGATTGGATGAGCATCAGCAGATTTAGTCCCTTTGCTTTAGCATCTTGAGAAATAACTCATATTTACAAGACAATGAAGACTTATCCAATCTGTTTCTTTCTTGTTAACTATTGTAGACCCTGAAGATGTGAGGTAAAAAAATTGCTTAAAAATTTAGACCTCCATTTATTGAATCCTTTAAGTTAACAACATAATAGGCTGAAATATCTATTCTGAAATAAATGGCTTTCTGATTTTTTATTAAGAATCCTGAGTACTTGTGCTGTTCTTCCCCTCTAAGTCATGCCAAAAACTTTAATTCAGGGAAGGAGGTGTTAGTAGATAGAGCAAGACTTCCAGCTTTACAATAAAACAATTAAATGAGAATTTCTGGGAAGTCGCCAAGTGCAATCAAGAAAGATGTTGCCTTTTATGCAGAACACTCACTGAAGAATAATTTTACATCTTTGTCAAGGCGCAGATTCTCATTATTTATTTAGATTTATTTGGCAGTTATTCTCTGAAGAGCTCATTAGAGTACATTATTCCAATACCATGTTAATTTCTGACTCTTATTTATCCTCATGTTTCTTTTCACATTTTTGCAGATTTCTCCCACCACCTATCTCTTGAATCTAGTCACATCTGTCCACCTCCAATGCAAGCCCAGTCCAGCCACTTAGCATCTTTCACTCACATGAGTGGGATTGCCTGGAAACTGGGCTCAGCACCTCCACTCTGGCTGCCTGCATCCGTTCTCTGCAGCACAGTTCCCATAGTGCTTTTGGTTTTAACAGCTTTACTGAGATACAATTCATATACCATAAAATTCAATAGTTTTTAGTATATTTACAGAGGAATGCAGCCATCACCACAAGCTAATTTTAAAACGTTTTTATTATACCCCAAAATAAATTTTTGATGAACTCAAATTTATCTATTTTCTTTGTCTCTTGTGCCTTCGGTGTTATATCTAAAAAGATTTTCCCTAACCCAAGCTTCTGAAGAATTAAAAAAATTTTTTTTTCACATAATGTGATACTCATGATTTTAGATTTTTACAAGTGGATTTTAGCATATTCACGATATTGTGCTGCTATTATGCTTATCTAATTCCAGAATATTTCCATCACTCCAAAAAAAAGCCTCATATCGATTCACAGTCAGTCCTAATTACCTCTTCTTTCAACCACTGGCAATCACTAATCCACCAGGGTTTTACTTATACTGGACATTTCATATAAATGGAATGATATATGTGACCTTTTGTGTCTAGTTCTTTTCATTTACCACAATGTTTAGAAGTCTCATCCATGTTGTAGACTGTTATCAGTACTTCACTCCTTTTTATGGCTATTGTATGGATAGTTCACATTTTGTTTAATCCATTTATCAGTTGATGGATATGTGGGTTATATCCAGTTTTTTGCTATTAGGAATAATGCTGCTATATACATTCATGGGGACACATGCTTGTGTGAAAATATGATTTTTAGTTCTCTTGGATATATACCTAGGAGAGGCATTTCTGGATTGTATGGACACTTGATGTTTAAATTTTGAGGAGCTGCTAAAGAGGTTTCCATAGCGGCTGCAACATTTTACATTCCCATCAGCAATGTATGAAGGTTCCAATTTCTCCACATCCTTGCTAGTACTTATATCCTTCCTTCTTTTTATCTTCTTTCCTTTTTTGATTATGGCCAATTTAGTGGGTGTGAGATATCTCATTGTGGTTTTGACGTATATTTCTTTAATTAATGATATTGAACATCTTTTCATGTGTTACTGGTCATTTTCTTTGGAGAAATTATATTCAAACTCTGCCTATTTTTAATTGAGTTGTCTATTTATTATTGAGTCATACAACTCTTTATATATTTTGGATAGCAAGCCCGTATCAGATCCAATTCCGTGGGTTGTCTTTTCACTTTCTTGATAGTGGCTTTTGACACACACACGTTTTTGACTTTGATAAAGTCCAATTTATCTTTTTGTGTGTGTGTTTTGGTGTCATATTTAAGAAACTGTTGCCTAATCCAAGGGCACAAATATGTGTACTTATGCTTCCTTCTACAAGTTTAATAGTTTTAGCTCCTACATTTTGATCTTTGTTTCATTCTGAGTTGATTTTTTTGCATATGGTATGAGGTAGGGGTCCACATTCCTTCTGTTGCATGTGTATATCTAATTGTCTCGATAACATGTTTTGCAAAGACTGTTGTATTCCCACTGCATGGTCTTCACACACTTTTCAAAAATCAATTGACAATAAGTGTAAGAGTTTAATTCTAGATTCTCAATTCTGAATTCATTGGTCTATATATCTATCCTTATACCAGTACCATATTGTCTAGCTTTATAGTGAGTTTTGAAATTAGAAAAATTGAGTCCTACAGCTTTCTCCTTTTCAAGGTAGTTTTGACTATTCTAGGTCACTTGAATTTCCATATAAATTTTAGAATGAGCTTTTCAATTTCCATAATAAAGCCAGTTGGAATTTTGATAAAGGTTTTATTGAATTGGTGGGTCAGTTTGGGAGTATTGGCATCTTAAAAATATTAAGTCTCTGATCCACGAGCAAATTAAATGTTTTTCCATTTATTTAGGGTTTTCTACTTTATTTCAATGATGTTTTATAGTTTTCTAATTTTGTAATTTGCAGTGATGTTTTATACTGCAAAAACTTGCAGTGCAAGGTTTGCATTTCTTTTGTTGAAGTTATTGTTAAGTATTTTATTCTTTTTGATGCTATTATAAATGGAATTTTTCTTCATATTTTTAATTGCCATTATTGCACCAACACAGTATATGTTTTATATACATATGTCTTAAAGATTTCCCATTTTTCAGGAATTCAGATACATAATATATTATCATATTGAGAATACAAAGAACACAACATGGAGGAAGATTGAGAAAATAGGTTGCCAGTATTTAGTCACTAATGATTCTACAGACTTTCCTTTTAGTGTTTTCTATTGGAATTTTAATATGTCTTGCCATGGCTCTTCAAGAATAGAGCTTCCTGGAAAATGAGGCAATGAAAAGAAAATGGACCCAAAGTCAGAAAAAGTTAAGAAGGAAATCCAGGAAAGTAATATATTTTGAAACTAAACGTAAGGACTCCCTTCTGCCAGAATGTACATTCCAGATAGGTGCAAAAGGGAAGTAAGTGTATCTTCCCATTTAATCCTCAAAATTGCTCATTTAGAAACAAAATAGAAAGTACCCATTCATCTAAGAAGCAGAACTTTTTTCACAGCATTGTAAAAGGAATGGCAGGGAAGAGGGAAAAGAGAGTGACGGGAGAACAACTTGCTTTTAAGATACCCTGGGTGACAGGTATCAAAGCCTCGGGCAAAACCTGTCACGGCAAAGCTGTGACTCTCCAACTTCCTTCACAAATGACAATATAAACAATAGCAGCTTTCTATTAAAGAACTACATGAACTCAAAAGAAATGTTTATGGAAAGGGGCCAGATACCCAGACAGCAAGGCAGTATGGGTACTGAACAAGAGTTAAGTGCTTTCAATCTCTCTGCTCTACAGATCAGGTTAAAAACTCTATACCCTTCAACTTTAGGTCAAATAACAGGGCAAATACCAATTAATGCCATGCTTCAAATGCAGTAACTAGATGGAGCTGCAAGAAATTAAACACTACTATAGAATATCATTTGGAAAGCACAGCCTCTTGAACCTCCTTCATCACAGAGACACCCATTGGTCAAAGATGTTTCACAATTCAAATTCAACAAACTGAAAAGAATAGTGGATGTGCCACCAATGCAACCCTTTTTTTCATAGAAAGAGACATGTAAACACACAAAAGGGTGATGGAGCTGCACCCAGCACTGAATGTTCACTGAGTACGATAAGCCTGAAGAAGGCTATACAGCAGAGACCCAGGAAATAGGTCTTTCTCCATATCTACCGCTATCAAAATTCTGAATTTGTAAACACTGAGGTCAACCTGTCCATTTTTAGTCCTGGGTTAGTGGAGAAGGAAGTTGCAAGGTTTTTGACTTCCCTGGAATTGCTAAATGGGGCTTCACAAAGAGGCACACAAGGGTCATGAGATGTCACTTCTCAGAGGTCACAGCCTTGGGCATGTACACAGTTTCTCTGACCTCCCTTCCCAGAGATGACTATACATGGTCCAGTTCTCTTGGACTATCTCTTTCCCTGAACACCCAATTAAGCTACAGGCTGATATCACACCTAACTGGTAGGCTTCTCTAATTGCTGGCTGATTACTATATTGTTTTTGACAACACCTTGGGCCATACATTGCTCCAGTCTTATCCAATTAAAGTTGGATTCCTTTGCAAGAGTAGTCTTTACACCTTGCTTTATGCAAGGAGAACTCTTTTTGGGTACTTTTTCCCTGGTTCTCTATATTTTTGTCAGGTTTGTCGAAGATCAGGTAGTTGTAGGTGTGTGGTTTTATTTCTAGGTACTCTCTTCTGGCAAGCTGAGAGGCAAATCATGAATGAACTCCCATTCACAATTGCCATAAAAGACCATAAAAGGGAATAAAATGCCTAGGAATACAGCTAACAAGGGAAGTAAAGGCCCTTTTCAAGGAGAACTACAAACCGCTGCTCAAAGAAGTCAGAGATGACATAATCAAATGGAAAAACATTCCATGCTAACAGGAAGAATCAATATCATGAAAATGGCCATACTACTGAAAGCAAATTATAGATTCAGTGCTACTCCCATTAAACTATCACTGAAGTTCTTCACAGAATTTTAAAAAACCTATGTAAAATTGATATGGAACCAAAATAGAGCCCAAATAGCCAAGACAATCCTAAACAAAAAGAACAAAGCTGGAGGCATCACACTACCCAACTTCAAACTATACTACAAGGCAGCAGTAACCTAAACAACATGGTACTGGCACAATACCATGGACATATAGACCAATATGTGGACAGACACACACAGATCAATGGAAAAGAACAGAGAACCTAGAAATAAGACCACACACCCACAACCATCTCATCTTCAACAAACCTGACATCACCAAGCAATGGGGAAAGGATTCCCTATTTAATAAATGGTGCTGGGAGAATTAGCCATATGCAGAAAGTTGAAACTAGACCCCTTCCTTACATCTTATACAAAAATTAACTCAAGAGGGATTAAAGACTTAAATGTAAATCCCAAAACTATAGAAAACCTAGAAGAAAATCTAGATAGTATCATTTAGGACCTAGACATAGGCAAAGATTTCATGGCAAAAAAGACAAAAGCAATAGCAACAAAAGCAAAAGTTGACAAAGTGGGATCTAATTAAACAAAAGAGCTTCTGCACAGCAAAAGAAACTATCATCGGAGTGAACAGGGAACCTACCAAATGGGAGAAAATTTTAGCAATCTATTCATCTGACAAAGGTCTAGTATCCAGCAACTATAAGGAACTTAAATTTACAAGAGAAAAACAACCCATTAAAAAGTGGGCAAAACTCTCTCACCACTCCTATTCAACATAGTGTTGGAAGTTCTGGCCAGGGCAATCAGGCAAGAGAAAGAAATAAAGGGTATTCAGTTAGGAAAAGAGGAAGTGAAATTGTCCTTGTTTGCAGATGACATGATTGTATATTTAGAAAACCCCATCACCTCAGCCCAAAATCTCCTTAAGCTGCTAAGCAACTTCAGCAAAGTCTCAGGATACAAAATCAATGTGCAAAAACCACAAGCATTCTTATACACCAATAACAGACAAATAGAGAGCCAAATCATGCTCAGTGAAATAAAAGAGAACACAAACGGAAGAACATTCCTTCCTTCCATGGATAGGAAGAACCAATATTGTGAAAATGGCCATACTGCCCAAGGTAATTTATAGATTCAATGCCATCCCCATCAAGCTCCCAATGACTTTCTTCACAGAATTGGAAAAAACTACTTTAACGTTCATATGGAACCAAAAAAGAGCCCGCATTGCCAAGACAATCCTAAGCCAAAAGAACAAAGCTGGAGGCATCACACTACCTGACTTGAAACTATACTACAAGGCTATAGTAACCAAAACAGCATGATACTGATACCAAAACAGAGATATAGACCAATGGAACAGAACAGAGACCTCAGAAATAATACCACACATCTACCATCTGATCTTTGACAAACCTGACAAAAACTAGAAATGGGGAAAGGATTCCCTATTTAATAAATGGTGCTGGGAAAACTGGCTAGCCATAAGTAGAAAGCTGCAACTGGATCCGTTCCTTACACCTTATACAAAAATTAATTCAAGATGGATTAGAGACTTAAATGTTAGACCTAAAACCATAAAAACCCTAGTAGAAAACCTAGGCAATATCATTCAGGACATAGGCATGGGCAAGGACTTCATGTCTAAAACACCAAAAGCAATGGCAACAAAAGCCAGACTTGACAAGTGAGATCTAATTAAACTAAAGAGCTTCTGCACAGCAAAATAAACTACCATCAGAGTGAACAGGCAACCTACAGAATGGGAGAAAATTTTTGCAATCTACTCATCTGACAAGGGCTGATATCCAAGACCTACAACTAACTCAAACAAATTTACAAGAAAAAAAACAACCCCATCAAAAAGTGGGCAAAGGATATGAACAGACACTTCTCAAAAGAAGACATTCATGCAGCCAACAGACACATGAAAAAATGCTCATCATCACTTGCCATCAGAGAAATGCAAATCAAAACCACAATGAGATACCATCTCACACCAGTTAGAATGTGGATCATTAAAAAATCAGGAAACAACAGGTACTGGAGAGGATGTGGAGAAATAGGAACACTTTTACACTGTTGGTGGGACTGTAAACTAGTTTAACCATTGTGGAAGTCAGTGTGGTGATTCCTCAAGGATCTAGAACTAGAAATGCCACAGCCATCCCATTACTGGGTGTATACCCAAAGGATTATAAATCATGCTGCTATAAAGACACATGCACACGTGTGTTTATTGCGGCACTATTCACAATAGCAAAGACTTGGAACCAACCCAAATGTCCATCAATGACAGACTGGATTAAGAAAATGTGGCACATATACACCATGGAATACTATGCAGCCATAAAAAAGGATGAGTTCATGTTCTTTGTATGGACATGGATGCAGCTGGAAACCATCATTCTCAGCAAACTATCGCAAGAACAGAAAACCAAACACCGCATGTTCTCCCTCATAGGTGGGAATTGAACAATGAGATCACTTGGACACAGGAAGGGGAACATCACACACCGGGGCCTGTTGTGGGGTGACGGGGGGAGGAATAGCATTAGGAGATATACCTAATGTAAATGACGAGTTAACAGGTGCAGCACACCTATATGGCACATGTATATATGTAACAAACTTGCATGTTGTGCACGTGTACCCTAGAACATAAAGTATAATAAAAAAAGTGGGCAAAAGACATGAGCAAACACTTCTTAAAAGAAGACATATATATGGCCAACAAACATATGAAAAAAGCTCAACATCACTAATCATTAGACAAATGTAAATCAAAACCACAGTGAGATACCATCTCACACCAGTCAGAATGGCAGTTATTAAAAAGTCAAAAAACAACAGATGCTAGCCAGGTTGTGGAAAAGAAGGAATGGTTTTTTGTATGTGGGAGTGTAAATTAGTTCAACCATTGTGGAAGACAGTGTGGCAATTCCTTAAAGACCTAGAGGCAGAAATACCATTTGACCCAGCAATCTCCTTACTGGGTATACACCCAAAGGAATATATATCATTCTGTTATAAAGATAACATGCACATATATGTTTATCATAGCACTTCACAATAGCAAAGACATGGAATCAACCTAAATGCTTATCCGTGATAGACTGGATAAAGAAAATGTGGTACATTTACATGATGGAATGCTATGCAGCCCTAAGAAGGAATAAGATCATGTCCTTTTCTGGGACATGGATGGAGCTGGAAGCCAGTATCCTCAGCAAACTAATACAGGCATAGAAAATAAAATACTACATGTTCTTACATATAAGTGGGAGCTGAATGATGAGAACACACGGGTACATGATGGGGAACAACACACACTGGGGCCTGTAGGAGGGTGGGGGTTGGGAGGAAGGAGAGCATCAGGAAGAATAGCTAATGGATGTTGGGCTTAATGCCTAGGTGATGGGATGATCAGTGCAGCAAGCCACCATGGCACTCATCTACCTGTGTCACAAACCTGCACATCCTGCACATGTACCCCTGAACTTAAAAGTTAGAAATAAGTAAATTCTCAAGTTTTAGGGGGCTGATTGCCTTATGTAAAGTTCACTTTCTGCAGCCCCCTACAATAATCCTGAGGGAGCTCCCCGAGGTATTCCATTTGTTTTCACAATCATTATCAGTCTGGGCCAGGTACTACTGCTCTCCTGCACAATTATCCACTGGGTTTCCACCCTCTCTTGCTGGACATCAAAGTCTCCATGGGTGTCTTGTTGTGTGGCCCTATCATCAAGGCACTAATCCACAGGGCTACAGCCATGATGATTAATTGGTTCTGAGCAGAAATGAGGACAATGCTCATGGCACGCACTCTGTGTTAAACTTTACCTACCTTCTGGAAGCCTGGTAGGCACCTGTTGGGCACCAGTGACAGAAATGAATAAACCATTATCCTGACCAATAGAATTCAAAGTCTAGTTGGGGCAAATCATTTAAAAATAGATACAAATACATTTTAAAGTCTATTTCTATGACAGTAGATAAGGTGTAGTACAAAGTTTCCTACTTATTTCATATTAGATCAAGTTAAGTTCTTAACCTTCAATTAATGCTCTTCATCTATAAAATTGATCATAATACTTTAAAATATTTTAAGGATTGAATAAATATCAAAATGTATATATGTGTGTTATAAATGTGTAGAGAGAGAGGTAAAGAGAGATTGAGGAAGAGACACAGAGGAGAGAGAGAAAGAATGATAAAGCAAACCCATATGTCTTTACCAAGAGTTGTCTTTTAATAATGTCAGTAAAGAAAAATGAGCCAAGTCCCAAATCATTTTAGGAGGTTTATTTGCCAAAATTAAGGACACACCCAGGAGACAGGTCTTATGCCTTTCTCCAAAGATGATTTTGACGGCTCCAAATTCAAGGGGGTAAGGGAGGGATATCAAGAAGTACACAATTTTCATGTAAGAGGGCGTTATTCATGCCTTTATCTGGCTCAGTGAATCTGCATTTTTTTCTTTTACATAAAATGGCATAGACAAATGTGGCAGAGAAAGGAAATCTGCATTTTACATAAGATAACATAGACAAAATTGGGCAGGGGAGCAATCAGATGAGCATTTGTGTGTGATGGGCTGGGGTTACTTTGCCTATAAAGATAAGCTATCAATTTGCATTGCCATGGTGAAATTTAACAGAAAACAGAAACATCTTAAAAGATCTTGCAGCTCACCAAGAATTTCCTTGTGGGCAAAATAGGGTGGAGATGTGTAGCTTTTCATCTTGTAGCCATTTTGTTTAGGAACAAAAAAGGGGGAGGCAGGTTTGCTTGACCCAGTTCCCAGCCTGACTTTTCCCTTTGGCTTAATGCGTTTGGGGTCCCAAGATTTAATTTCCTTTTACAATAACAAGATTAAATAACCTCTTGAAACTTCTGCTTTAAGTTGGAGGAAGTGGCACTTTGGCCTCTAGCTTAAAGCCAGGGCATAAATTCCTGCAGAGAAAGTTCTGATAGAGACTCCTAGAAAAATATTTGGTGGACAGGAAGATTGGAGATAGAACCCTTCCCTCTTCATGTGGCCACCTGTACTTCACCCAGCCTCATCTCTGCCTGGCCCCTCCTCTCAGCAAACACCACAGTCCATAGTCAGGATTTCCTGTCACACACAGGTGAATAGGAATTCTCTTTGGATAATAAAAGTACACTTGTGGTCAACTAAACTGTCAACTTAAAATAGCAGCATACAGTCCAAAATCTCCAAAAATTTTCAGAAAACTACTAATGTAAACAGTCACCAATATTATGAAAACACAAGAACTATGTGAGGAAGCGGAGTTAATGGGGGATGCAACAGAAAATATTAACAAAAGAGGGCTCATAACTCATCAAGAATGAGACAGAATTCTGGTCAATTAAAAGCAAACAACAGGTACATTAGATAGGGAAGTTGGCTTGGGTAAAGATGAGTTAGTGGTCTAAGAGATAGAAAGGAAAAGTCTCCCAGAATTCACTGCAGATGGAAAAGTAGGCTGATACGGTTTCAAGAGGTTGGCTCCTGACTGTGCAACAAATTATTATCTGGGACTTTGTTGTCATCAGTAAAGCTGGTGTGCAGGAAACTCCAGTTGAGGTGGGTTTTATGTATTAATAGGATTGGCTTAACTTTTTGTAGGAATTCATTTTATTTCATGTCATTTCCTTTTCTATGCTAAGGTTTTATGGCTGACCAAGAAAGTAAGAAACTAAGTATGTTTGACAGTGTGAATGGACCATCAGCCTCCACCATCCCCTGCTCACCATGGTTGAGCAGGTCATTTCTACCTTCTGGTGGATGGCCATATAATCTGGGGCTCAGAACTGCTTTACCTGGCACCTAGTGAGGAGGAGAAGACAAACTCAAAATACCTGCTCTGCTGGGGCTGATACAGATGTTGTGTTTTACTAGGGAAGCTGTTAATTTAATGATAGCAAATCTGGACTGTTTATAGACAAACTCGTACAGGAGTTTGCAACAATTTCACAGCTCAGTTTGATGTTTTGGCAGATGTTATGGGAGCATTCTGCAAGATCATTACAGCAGAGCTGTGGTAGAGTATACTTCCCTGGGGAGCCACCTGCCCAAAGCAACTGCACTGGAGCTTGTCTGGACATGTCCCCAAGATGGGTCTTCTCTGAAAAAAACCTTCCTTCATGTGATAAATAGGTGCTTTTCCCCTAGAGTTAACTTATGTGACTAAATATGCTTATTTTTATTACAAAGTTTCCTAACACAACTGTGGCACATGTTAAAAGGAAGTTACTATTAAAAGAAATTTATTATTTTGCGGGAGCCACTGGCAGCCAAAATGGAGGTTTCTTTTATTTTGTAACATTTTGAGGAAAGGGATGAGAAATTGAACAGAGACTAGGTTTCAACATTTCTAAAAGTGTGAGTTGTAAAAAGCCTTTATATAATGAGTCCATTTTGTTCACAATGATTCAGTTAAGGTAGAGATTGTCGAATGATTTACCAAGACTCTGACACTTAAAATGGGTGAGTTTAAGTGGTATATTAGTCCGTTTTCATGCTGGTGATAAAGACATACCTGAGACTGGGTAATTTATAAAGAAAAATAGATTTAATGGACTCACAGTTCCAAGTGGCCGGGGAAGCCTTACAATCATGGTGGAAAGCAAAGCAAAAGGCATGTCTTACATGGCGGCGGGCAAGAGAGAATCAGAGCCAATCAAAAGGGGAAACCTCTTGTAAAATCAACAGATCTTATGAGACTTGTTCACTACCATGAGAACAGTATGGGGAAAAGCACCCCCATGGTTCAATTATTTTCCACTGGGTTCCTCCTACAACATGTGGGAATTTTGGGAGCTACCATTTAAGATGAGATTTGGGTGGGGACACGGTCAAACCATATCAAGTGGCCTTCAAGATTTTATGATTGACTACAAACACTCAGCCTGCTAGTCAACCCTCCCAGGTCCCTAGATGTTATTGAGGCAAATTCCCAAGAGGCTTGGGACATTTTTACGCATGGCACCAGACACGAGAACAATTGGCAAGGCCCACTATGTACCAGTTGAAGAAATGAGAAGCTTTAAGTTAAAGGCAAAATTTGAAAAGTGTTAGAGCAACATTCAGATGAGGTGTTTATTTTGGCTAAATATATACATTTTTAAGAGACAGGGTCTCACTCTGTTGCCTAGGCTGGAATGTGTGGTGGTGTGATCATGACTCACTTCAACCTCAGATTCCAGGGCTCAAGGAATCCTCCTACCTCAGCCTCCCAAGTAGCTAGGACTATAGGCTCACACCACTACTCCCGGTGATACAGTCTGAATGCTTGTCCCCTTCAAATCTTACGTTGAAATGTGATCCCCAGTGTTGGAAGTGGGCCTAGTGGGCAGTGTTTGGGTCATGGGAGCAGATCCCTTACCAGTGGCATTGTGCTGTCCTCATGGTAATAAGTGAGTTCTCACTCTGTTAGTTCACATGAGAGCTGGTTGTTTAAAAGAGCCCACAACCTTCTCCTCTTTCTCTGCTCCCTCTGCCACCATGTGACACGCCAGCTTCCCTTGCCTTTCACCATGAGTAAAAGCTCTCCAAGTCCTCACCAGAAGCTGAACCGATGCCAGCATCATGCTTCTTGTCCAGCCGGCAGAATCAAAGACACCTCTTTTCTTTATAAATTACCTAGCCTCAGTTATTCCCTTATAGTAACACGAAGTGGACTAACACACCTAGCTAACTAAAAAATTTTTTTTTAGAGATGGAGTCTTGAATTCCTGACCTTCCATCATGGTCTTCCAAAGCACTGGGATTACAGGCATGAGCCACTGCACCAGCCTGGCAAAAGATTTTAATGTGGGTTCTGCTCAGTTTATATACTCAAAGAGGTACAGAGAGGCCTTTGTTTTTTAACCCAGATGAGCTTCAGAAGATCTGCACTCAACGCTCCCAAAAGCCCCTGGTCAAGAAGTGTGGCAATGTGTTAGTGAAATTTCTGGAGTGGCCCCCAAAGTTGAACAATTAGATCAAGATCACAATGATTTGAAACCTTTAGCAGTCCAGTGGATAAAACTGGATTCTCTATTACAATCCCCAAAAATACTTTAACATTTGTTTGCTTCAGAACTCTGCATCTGACTACAATTGTTTCACTAGACTACAAGTTGGCAAGCTACAGCCCACAGGCACAATTTTGCCTACTGCCTGTTTTTATAAATAAAGTTTTATTGGAACACAATCATACCCATTCATTATGTATTGCCTGTATCTGCTTTGGCTTTATAATGGCAGAGTTCAATAGTTGTAACAGAGCTCATATGGCCCAGAAAGCCTAAAATACTCACTATTTTGCTATTTATAGAAAAAGTGTGCTGACTCCTGCCTAGAGCATCCCAGAACATGATACATACTTCCTGAACATGTTAGTTCAAACAAGGGCACGAGAATGGGGAACAAAAATTTGATACAAAATGTGAATGAGTAGATAAAATTAAGCTAAACTATAAACTGAACTCATGCTAAACTTTGTTCTGAGCCCACCCTGTGGTGCCTCTAAAGCCTGCTGGGGTCACTGTTTTGTAATCATCAGGGACACTCTGGTCCTGTTACAGAGTGTAACTACAGATGTGGAGTCTACCAGCATCCTAGCTGTATGAGATTTAATCCTCTGCATATCCACATATTTATGATGCAGCATCAGATGGCTGGAAATCATGCTGTGCCACCGATGAGGTATGTCCTGGCTGAGGCACGTCTCATCACCAACAACACATGAGCCAGGAGCTATGACATGGTGAGAGCCTCACTTTTCACACTTCTCACCATAGCTGGTAAGCAACCATCCTTTCAGCAGCAGCAGCAGCAGCATCACAATAAAGGCTGAGCAGGACCAACATGTATTATTGAGAGTTGTATTTTGAGAAAGATGAGCTATTTAATAGAAAAAAAATGTCGCTTTCTAAATTGAATTTTGGATTCACAGATATTCATGGAACAGTAAATATGTGTGGGGCTCATTTGGAGGCTTGTTTTGAAGGGCATGCAGGGTGACCAGCCATCCGTGCTTGTTGGCTACCTAGGGGTGTCCTCATGTGTAGGGATTTCTGTGCTAATATTAGAAAAGTTCTAGGCAAACCAAGACAAATTGGTTACCTTAAGGTCATTTCTTTTTATTTTTTACTTATTTGGTTTATTTTTTTTAATTTTAAATTTTTGTGGGTACATGGTAGGTGTATATATTTTGTATATATTTATGGGGTGCATGGGGTACTTTGACACAGACATGCAACACATAATAATCACATCAGGGTAAAAAACAGAGTATCCATCACCTCAAGCATTTACCTTTGTGTTACAGACAATCCAATCATACCATTTTAGTTTTTTGCAATGTACAGTAAATTATTGTTGCCTGTAGAAGATAATGCCCTTTTAAAGAAAAGGTTTTGAGGTCACTAAAAGCATTAAAAATAATCCTGGGAAGATGTGTTGGTGCATACTTAAAAAGTCACACACATTAAAAATATAGAAAAGAAAGAAATAGAAAATAAAGGGGTGAGTTTCAAGAATCCCGATGAAACTTAGGATATTTATGCCTCAGAAGAGCAAAAATCCAAAAGTGAACAAGTTAACTTTTTCAGACTTCATAGTGGACACCAAAAGAGGAAGAGAGGAGACCTCAAGATGAGCAAATTATTCCACTCAGCTCAGGCTGTCATAACAAAATAGCATAGATGGAGTCTCTCTGGTGTCTCTTGTTATAAGGCCACTAATCCCATGATAAGAGCCCCACCCTCATGACCTCACCTAAACCTAATTAGATCCCAAAGACTCCAATTACCATCTAGTTTTCTCCAAATACCATCACATTGCAGATTAGGGATTCAACTTAGGAATTTTAGGATGCCACAATTCAGTCCATAGCAACAGGTTTTATTTAATTTTTTTAAAAAAGTAAATTTTAATATGATTTGTGCAAATGACATTTGTACATTGAAGTTCAAAAATACCAAGTTGGATTTGGACCTTTAAAAGATACAACTCATATAGTTATGATTGGAAAACATTTGAATTTTATGCTCTCCAAAATCATGATGACCTGAGGCTAAAAACTGCTCTTGTTTTCCGTTCACAGAAAAGGGTGACAAGCTGACATGTACAGGGAAGTTGTGTAATCCTGACCTACACTCATGTCACTACCATCAGTAAGACCAGCCAAATCATGAGGGTCTTCATGAAACTTGCACTCAAATCAACTGCAGTGAGCATTCACCCTCTCACATCTTCCAGGGTGAGTAAATTGTTGCAGAAGTGGTTCCCAATTTTGTAATGTCTCCTACATCCTCACCCTCACTGACTCTGGCCTTTGACATGGGACTTGTTTTGGCCAATAGGACATTAGCACTGGAAATCAAGTAAGCTTTGAAGAAAATGCTTGCACATTAGATTTGCCATCTCTGACCACTGTGTGAACAGCCATGCCTGGGCCTCTAGTGGATGAAAGGCCATGTGGAGAAAGACTCCAGTGGTCCCAGCCGTTGTTCCAGTGAGGTCCCCTGGAGCAACCAGCTTGCCAGCCATCAGCGTATGAGATCATCCTTGACCATCCAGTCCTCACTGAGCCACTGGCTAACTGCAATAATGAGCCAAGCTAGCCCAAGCCAGTTGAACCATTCAAAGGACTAACCCAATCATGACAATAATCAATGTTGTTTAAAAGCCACTAAGTTTTAGGAAGCTTGTTATGCAGTAAAAGCCTACTGATAGACAAGAAGGTAAATTTTACAAAGATGCTGCTGGTAACCAGAAATACATAGCAAAGCAAGGAGGAAATGAGGACATTAAGAAACATTCATATTTCACTGCTAGAGGTAGATATTTCCACTTTTTGAACCTTCACACTGACTACATAGTACTGCTAAGTAGTATAGATGTTACCCATAAACTCTATAAACTGTACATCGTTTCAGCTTCCCTGTTTGCTGAGAGACCCTGGTGGTGCTTGCTGTACGTTGAGGTCTTGCTGGAGTTCTGTTCCCAGCCAGTGCTGTGTACCTGGTGGACTGGGAAGGTAGGAAAGTGTTCAGCGTGTCTCAGGGAAGGCAAGAATGTAACAGGAAAATCCATTCCAAAGGCAGTTGCTAACATAACTCGTGCTGGGTTCTGTCATCCATGGATAATGGCACCATTGGTGGGGATTATTATAAAAATTCTCCTGACTTTAAAGATTATGGTATTGACTTAGGGCCTCTGGATGTGGGTGGGAAACCCAGGAACTTAATCAGGAGGTGACTCCCTGTAGGCTAGGGAATAACACAGGAAGGAACAAGTGCTCTCTGAGAACCACGAAGAGTAAAGCCAAGATCACACATTTTGCCATTAGACCAGCCGCTGAGTAGTCCAGTCTCCTCTTCCCAGAACACTGCTCTCTGTCTAGTATGAGGAACTGAGGGCAGATACTGGTTCGCCAGAGCTTTGCCGACAGTGTTAACATGGTCACCTATAGTGTTTTGGATGCTGTCACAAATGTCACTCAGAGATGGAATACATTATTTCACTACATATAAACATGGAGAGTTACATTTTACTGCCATATAACTGAAACATCCAGATATGGGGCAACATTTTAAATGTTGTCTCCATTCACTGCTTACCAACAGATGGACCGTGAAGTGTTTGGCCATCTGTGAATATGCACATTAAAAATTGCTGTAATTGATAATATAGAATCTGTTTCTGATTTTTTTTTTTACTCCATGAATGATATTTGTTATCCCTTCTCTACGTGAATATGGATGGGCCATATCTGGTTTTTGTAATAAAGTTTTACTGGGACACGGCCACAGCTATGTGTTTGTGTGTGATTGATGACTGCTTTCATTCTGCAATGTCAAAATTGAGTAGTGCAACAGAGACTATCTAGCCTTGCAAAACCTGAACTGTTTACTATCTTGTTTTTAACAGAAAATGTTTATGACCTCTGCTGTATGTCCATCATGAGCCCAGCCCCACAGCACTTGCTGTGATCAGCCCAATATCACCCACTTTACCACCCTGCCCTGAGGCTTAGACTCTCCTTTTTCTCTCCCCTGCCCTTTGTCACCTCTTATTTTTCCCTTTTAAGGAGGGCAAGCAGAATGCTTATAAAACCCTTATTTTTAAGAAAACTCTATTTTTTTTTTTACAAAGTAAGTCATTTTTTTTTTTCTTCAAAATATTTAGTTCTGATATACCTATATCAGGATAATTTTTCACTTTCTTGGAGCCAATGTACTGGGCATTTTTGCTGAGAAGAATGTTGCCTGGTGATTTCTTTCATCTGCACCAGCTGATATCTCTGAGCATGTTTCCTCAAGATATCAAATAGAAAGTTTAGTTCTGATAAGAGTCTCATAAATATCTCCCACCCTTAAGGGTGTTGCTTAGCTGTGCTCAACTGTTTGGCAAACAGACCAAGTCCCTGCTGTCAGGGGTAGCAGCTTTGTGCTTTCTATTGCATTCTAATGGCCCTTCTGGCCATACATTAACCTCTATACCTGCTTCATCTTGTTCAGAAGCAGCTCTCTTTCTTCCTCTTGTTCAGAAGCAGTATTTTTTTATATGGTTGATTTATGCTGGGTTAGGTAAAAGTTGGCTGATGGACCTCTCAGTTCAAAAAAAGGTGTAGTCTCCTTTTCTTGTTTACTCTGGTGTGAAACATAGAGCTTTGTTGAAGTACAGACTCGTATCTTTTCTTAAAAGTTTTTTTCAGACACTCAGAGTATTTAAGACTTTTTAAATGCTCCTATCCGTATGATATGGGTAATGGTGGTGACCATATTTTCATCAGTAGGTATATTCTTTAGTTTTTCGCTAAACACAACTTCTCTGGACCCTTCATCACTGACGGTCAGGGGTTGAAAGCAAAGGTGGGCTAAGCTTTGGGATGCAAAAAACCTTCCTCTTGCCCCATGGACATTTTGTGGTTTTAAGGGGGCTGTAGTACTACCCAAATCTTTGGTCATTCCTGCATTATTTCCAAAATCTGAAATCAGTGTACTATCTGAGGGATGTTTCCCTTTAGAACATTGAGGGCAATCTCAAGGACTGCAAAAACTAGATCATCAAATACACCCAAAAACATGCTTTTTCCCTGTCAGGATATTTGCAGAAGTAATTCCAAAAGTTTTGGGCTTCCCACCACATAGCAAGACATGACTCTGCCACATGGATTCAGGAAGATACAGTAGCAGTTCCCTGTGGGAATGTACTTATAATATCGTCTCAAAGGAACGACAGTCATGAGCCTCCAGGGAGGCATAAGCAGTTGTGCAGCTTGTGTTCATGCAGCTGTGTTTAGGTCTACTGCAGTGGGTTGAATTGTGGCCACCAAAAGATACGCTCACACAGAATCTCAGAATGTGATCTTATTTGAAATGAGTCTTTTGCAGATGTAATTAAGGTAAAGATCTTGAGATGAGATCATCCTAGTTTGGGTTGGCTCTTCAATTCAGTGATGGTGTCCTTATGAGAGACAGAAGGAGAAGACACATAGAGAAGGTCTTTAAAAAAATGAAGATTAGAATTATGGATTATTCTATTGTTATGAAGATTAGGATTAGATTACGCTGCCAGGAACCAAGGAATGCCTGGAGCAACCAAAAGTCGGAAGAGTCAAGGAAGGGTTCTCTCTTAGGGGCTATGGAATTCCTCTTGGCACCTTGATTTCAGACTCAGGGCCTGCAGAAATGCAAGAGAATCAATTTCTGCTCTTTTGAGCCATCCACTTCATGGTAATTTACTATGGCAGCCCCAGCAAATGAATACAATCAGCACAGGTACCCTTGTAGACTACGGCAGCATCACACAAGGTTACAGAAAATAAAAGTGCTTGGTTCGTGGACATCTGTGGGGCCAGTGTTACCTGTAATTAGTCCCAAGAATTTTGAAAAAGAACCATGACTTTTTCTTATGATGGCACGGTTTCCCTTAGCCTGCAAAATACATTTTGAACCATATTAAAGAGGCTGAGATTCAGAGATGTCATACTTCGTGGGATTTTATTTTTAATTTATTGTTGTCATGGGCTCTGGCTCTGAACATTCACAATTACACTGCACACACTCACACAGGCAGCTCCATCCTTCCCAGCTTAGAGGGCTTATTCAGTTTTTCGAAAAGGGGTGTTGTCACAGACTACTGTAATCTCAGCAGGAAGAAAGTGTCTTAAAGCCATCAAACTATGTTTGTTGTAGACAGCTCACTGATGTTTTTTCACATGGTCTGTCTCAATTGTTCAAACCACAGACTGCTCTTTTAAAAATGTCTTCATATTTACCTGCCTGTTTGAGGAAGTAAACAAGCATGAGTTCCTTAAGACATCGACATTGATTTTGGTACTGTTCTAGCTTTCTGTGTAATGCTTCTGAGACAGGGAAGAACATTAGCCCTGATGGATCGAGGTCCCCAGAGGTAGTCTCTGCAATATATACCTGAGGAACAAATCCCCTACTCAATTCAGCCAGCTTTTCAGCTCCAGAATGGTTCCAGTCTCTGTTCTGTGTTGCTAAAATAAAGGAATTCCTTGTTACTGATTAAACATATTAATTTAAGCAATCAAGTAAATTATACTTCATGGCGAATGAATGTTGAATTAAAGTGGGCAATGACAGTTTTAGCCCTCTTCTCTATTAGGCAAGTGATTCCAAAAAAATCACCCTTCCAACAAATCATAGAGGTATAGTCATTT
Organism: Papio anubis; assembly: GCF_008728515.1. Classification (NCBI taxonomy): domain Eukaryota; kingdom Metazoa; phylum Chordata; class Mammalia; order Primates; family Cercopithecidae; genus Papio; species Papio anubis. The sequence continues at coordinate 107,411,687 of NC_044979.1, forward strand.
ATGAATTGGCACCAGGACATAGCATAAGAAAGAGACAACAGGAAGTGGTCAAGCTCTACATGTATCTTCACTAAGGCGATGTTGGAAAGATTTAACTGTTGGGCAACCTTATAACCCCGTGAAATAAAAAATGGCTTGGCAATCTGTCTCCTGTGAGCTTCTATTACATCTGCTGGGGATTCAAGCAAATCCCCTGCAGGGTGATAATCCTCAGGGCATTTATGTTTTCTGGCGTAGAGTCTCATACATCTGGGAAAGCTGGAAGCCTCTTGCTTATGGCTTAGGTGTGGTCACGAAGATCACTAAAGAGGTCCATGGAAGTTTCTTTTAAATGCCAAACTTCATAAATCTCAGTACCACATTCACTTCCACTGTGCGTCAGGTTCTCGCTGAGCAGTGCTCTTTATTCATGAGGTTGCCCTTGATATGCTGGGGAATTTCAGAACAGGTTTGGTAAAGTAGAAGGCTCTCCACTGGCCCTGGAGTGCAGTATGGGAAAATTATAGCCTGGGTGAAATTTCACCTTCAGCAGCCCCGAGTGGGATTTCTGAAGATTTTTGAAATTATCAGGATTTGTTTGTGTGTGCCTTGCAAATATTTCTTGGACTTAAATCTACAAAAAGATACAGGTTTGTGTCATCATAATAATGTCACAAGTGTGCACATTTTAAAACATGGTGTAGATAGATATTGTTTGTGTGACCCCTAAAGAGACTCCAAAAGTGAACTCTCGAAGCCAAAATGAGTCTTTCCACATAGAACTGGAAGCTCTGAGAATAGTATTTTTGAAGTGGGTAGGATGACAACCTTTAACATTATATCCATAAAACTTAAAGAACACCATAATCGTTATCAAAATATGACCTGATGGACTGTGCCCACCTGGAAGCAGGGCATGTGGATATCCCAATGCTTCATATAGATGCTGTGGGTCAGTATTGCCTTTGGTGCTGATGGTAACTTTCAGAAATGAAAAGCACCAAGGCATCTGGCGATCTGCCTGTACATAGCTGTGTAGAATGGATGCTGGCCTCACATACTGAGAATGTCCACGTGTCCTTTGTTGCTGATTAAACATATTAATTTAAGCAGCAATGCCCCGATGTGCATGTTTGAAACTTTGCATAAGGCCATTAGGGTCATCTCTTCAAGGCCTTCTTCCAATCTCATCATCCACTATAGAGTAAATGCTACTACTCTTTCCACTGCTTATTTTTGGTAGCACTTCAGAAGCCCTTCTCTCTTCATGGCATAATATGTTGAGAGTTATGTTAGAATCAACATAGGAGTCACATAATTTTGACTGAACCATGTTTACAAAATGGGGAAAGTGTCCTTACTTCCTAGAAATTTCACGTCTTGTGAAAGCTTACTTAGCTTCAAAGGTAGAAATACAAATAGTTGTATGAAATATGAAGAGTGGTATTTAATTTTTTGATATCTCTGAACATAACTTCTCATCTGTGTCATAAGATTTAGGAGCATTTAATCAAATTATCCAGCACCTGTCACTAAATAATAAGTGATAAATATATATGCCCCAGAAAATCAACAGTCATAGATTTCTTTATAAATAACTAAGCATAACATGTAATCTAAAATTCCCATTCTCACCTTCTCTTAAACAGGTGTGTAGTATACATAGAATTTGGGTATTTATCTCAGTTTCTTACAGTCGAAATCACATACACTCTAATCCTTGGAGAATTTAGAGTTTCCAAACCCATAGCCCCAGAAAATAGATGTTTATCAATTTTAAAGCAGACTTTATAGGGACACCATAATAAAAGGCTTCACTTTAATTTTCCTGGGGAGAGAAATCCCTGAAGCACCCTCCAAACAATATATTTTCTTTATGTCTCATTTCTCCACCAGCAACCTTCACTTTCTGCCATTTTAAGCAGAGTTTGGAGCAGCAGATGGCCTCAGACTGGGGGTATCCATATGGGTTCTCTGCCCTTCTCCACAGCACTGATTTATCACAATCCTTGGGTTTGCGTCCAAGAGCACTGTGACACTGATCGCAGATGGAGTTATCACCTGAAGATCCTACATGCGCCGGCATAAAATCATCCTTGTGTCTAGCACAAAAACTGTTTGCATCACTACAAGCTGGGGACTACAGGTCACAACATGGTTGCTCTCGCCTGTGCCTGTTATAGAATATGATAATAGTAAAGGCTAGGTAACCCTTACACACAGACTGCACTCAGGTGGATAATATTCTAAATGAAAAATCTCAATGTGTTTTGAAGCCTTTCTGTTTGGGACATCAACTTTGACTGCAGTCTACCCTTGAAAAGGGCTGCTGTGAAACCACTGAATTCCAGATAATCAATACTGGATATTAGTGATCCCGATAAAGTGAACTACTGAATCCCAGGTAATTCCAATTGTCAACATGGCACTGGTTCTACAGATGAAACTTTCTGCCCTCACTCCCTGCAAAGTTCTTACTGTTGTTACTGTTAATATAAACAACTCAGCACAAATAAACTCTGTATTATTCTGTACCACATTAGCAAAATTAGTTAGAAATTCCAAACCATTTAGCTCGCCAGTCCTTGGTCTGTAGAAGAGGAGGATTGTTTAAAACCTTAATTACATAACTTTCTGAAATATTTCCTATGAAACTCATACATGAATCTCTGCAAGTTCCAGTTAATCACTTCCATGGCTTCTAGAAATGATGGTATCTTGGACAAGTTTATTTAAAAACTCGTTATTGATTGTAATATTCAAAATTTTGGAAATGTCTACCATAATTTGATATTCTTTCAAGGCCCACCTTCCTAGTATCTGTTGTCACTTTAATCACCCTTTTCTTCTCTTAGTAACTTCAGAACCTCCTTTTCTATTTTCTGAGGATTCTGAGGGACCGTGTGTTGGGATTATGTGGAGTGAGTCCAAGGGATGCCAGGCTGCATCATGGCTCTGGAATTTACTTGCAACCACAGGCTCTCCCAACCCTGTTATGGGGCTTCAGGGTTTGGAGGTGGTGAAGAGGTGGCCAAAGCTCTTCAACCCCACAGGCGCCGCACATCCAATGTTGTATGAGGCCGACCACATCTTGGAGAAGGCTTGATATGCTGACCTCTCAGTCTGTGCTAACACTTTTTCATTAATATGGCTTACTATATCCTGACTAATATCATATTCTCATTTCCAATTTTGAGTCTGTAAGTCTGCAAGTATTTTCTTTAAAGTCTAGAGAAATCTGCAGTGCTACCCTATTTTTTTTCTTTTCTGGTTTTCTATATCACCACTTAGTTTGCAATGTAATATTTTTATATCTAGATATTAAATTTAGCAAAATGTAAATAGCAGTAGCACACATTTTTATGACATTAGCACTTTTTTTTAAACCTTCTTGTAGTGGTGGCCGGTCCTGGTGCTGCTTTTTCATTGTAGCTTTCCCCATATTCACATAATAGACAACTGAGACCATAACATTGTGAATGAAGCTATGTGAATATAAAGGAATAATATTGTTGCTGCTGTTTATTTCAATAATAAGTTGAATCATAGAGCACTCACATTAAACCATATATACATACTTTCCATATAGTTCAAACCCATCCTTGGAAAAAAGGTAATGATAATGAAAATAATATTATGTGATATAAAACAGCCATCACACTTGCCTGGCAGTGTGCATGTATCCCTTTGCCTCTAGGGTAATTTCCACACATGGATTTAGTAGAGCACAAAGAACCCGTAGAGAAGTCAGGTTATAATGATTAAGTTGGTTGGTGGGTGGGTACAGGCTATTATTGTTTTTTCTTTAAACTCTACTTATATAGTATATATGACTGGCCCTTTAAGAAAACGGGTTTGAACTGTACAGGTCCACTTATATGCAGATTTTTTTCAATCAATATATTGGAAAACTTTTTGGAGATTTGCAACAATTTGAAAAAGACTTTCATATAAACATTGTAGTCTAGAAATATCCAAAAATTAAGAAAATGGTAGGTATGTCTCAAATGTATAAAATATATGTAGACACTAGTCTATTTTATCATTTACTACCATAAAATATACAGAAATCTGTTATAAGAAGTTTAAATTTATCAAAACAAACACATACAAATACAGACGATGCATGGTGCATAGAAGTTGAGAGAAATGTAAAGATGCAGTATTAAATTATAACTGCATAAAATTAACTGTACGGCATATTGTACTTCTATAGTAATTTTTTAGCTGCTTCCTGTTGCTGTTGTGGTGAGCTCCAGGGTTGTGAGTATCCACTCTCTGTGTGATGATAATCTTCTCCAAATGAGTGGTTTATCTCTCAAGTAAATTGTGTATCACAGCAAAACGTGATCTCTTGAGGTTCTTGCATATTTTGTTTTCATCATGTTTAGTGCAATCCTGTAAACCTTGAATGACACCATGGCATCCATACTAAGTACCACTAGTGATGCTGGAAGTGCTCCCAAGAAGCAGAGAAAAGTCATGACTTGAACCGCTTGGTGTGCACCAGATTGAGGTCTGCAGCTGCAGGTATTTTGCTATTTCAGACAGATGATTCATGTTGGAAGCAGAAGATGGAAACTTACAGGACCGATACACATAATGCACTACTGTAAATGTATTTTCTCTTCCTAATGATTTTCTTAATAAGATTTTCTTTTCCTTAGGTTACTTTATTACAAGACTATATTATGTAATGCATATAACTTACAAAATATATGTTAATTGGCTGCTCATGTACTGATAAGGCTTCTGGTCAATAGTAAGCTATTAGTAAAATGTTGAGGGAGTCAAAGTTACATGTGGATTTTCCATGGTGCAGGGAGTCAGTGCCTAGAATGCCTACATTGTCTGGGTCAACTGTTTACTGATTTACTTTTGCTGATGCAATACTGAAAAGAAGGTAAGGCAAAAAAGTACATGAGAAAACCTGAAAAGTCTCTTTTGAGCTCCCAAATCTCCATTTCTTCTCCTGCAACCTCTAATATTGAACTGTATATGACTGCAAACAATTATCTGCAGATCAACATACAGTTTGTACACAAACATGTATATACACAGAGGTTTTAACATTTTACATAAATATGATCCAAGTCCTATGTAAATATCATTGTGATTTTGCTCTTCAATAATTTCTCTTTTGATCTTCAATAATAAGTCTTTGGTATCTTTACCTATCAACATGTCTTTAAAAAGAATAGATTTTATTGTTTTTTGAGACAGGATTTCACTCCCATACCCCAGGCTGGAGTTGATAAATGATGTGTGTGTTCTGACTGCTCCACCAACCAGTGGTTCCCTCATGTCTCTCTCTCTCCTCAGGCCTTCCTATTTTCTGAGATACAGTAATGCTGAAATGAGGACAGTTAGGAAACCCTACAAAGGCCTCTAAAGGTTTAAGTGAAAGGAAGAGTCACATGTCTCTCACTTTATATGTAACAATATATTGTGCCAAAATATATAATCATACTATGTAATATATTTCACATATTACTATTATGATCTGTGATATATTATTCTTGTTATATTTTCTGATTTTAAGACTTTTTGCATCTATGGTCATAAGATATATATCTACCTATATCTGTGTCTGTGTAGTTTTTTTCTTTTAATATCTTTGTCTTTTTCAATTTTTTAATATTTTAAATCAGTGCAGCACCTGCTTAAATGTCTTAATCCTCAGAGAATGAGAAGGAAGTATTGCCTCCTCTTTGGTTTTCTGGAATAGTTTGTGTAGAATTGTTATTATTTCCTCCTTAATATTTGGTAGAACTCATTAGTCAAGAAACTGTAGTTTACGGGAAGAAATTCAATTTTCACATTATAAAATAAATTCAACTTATTAAAACTACAAGTTAAAATTTTAAAACTAGAAATTAAATTTCCTCAATAAATATATGGCTACTCAGCCCATCTGTTTCATCTTGAATGAATTTGGCAGTTTGTATCTTTCAAAGAGTTTGTCCATGTCATCTAAGTTTCCAAATTTATTGCTACAAAGTTTTTATCATCCTTTAAATATATATAAAATCTGTAGTGATGTCACCTCTTGTTTGTGATGTTGGTAAATTTCTACCTTCTCTCTTTTTTTCCTGGTCAGTCTGGCTATACGTTTTTCAATTTTATCTTTTCAAAGAATTAGCTTTTGGTTTCCTTAATATTCTCAGTATTTTGTTGTTGTTGTTTTTGTTTTGTTTTCTATTTTATTGATTTCCACTTTGATATTTACTATTTTCTTTCATCTGCTTGCTTTAGATTTAATTTGCTCTTCTTTCCCTGGTTTCTTAAGATAGACACTAAGGTCATTGATTTGAAACCTTTCTTCTTTTTTATTGTAAGCATTTAATGGTATTTCATGAATTTATTTTTCCACCACTACTGAGGCAAGATCCTTCTGAGTACTCTATGCATTGTCCTTTTTCCAGTCTGTGGATTTCCAGTCTTTGGCTGGTAGGTACAGTCACTATTATGGCCCTATGTTACTACTGGGTTTCCTCTAATCTTTTCTGGTAATTTTCCTCTGATAGTTTCCTCACATTCATGGACTGATTGCTACTCAGATGAAAATTCAACAAGGTCCCTCGTCAGCCCTCTCTTCTGCAGTACTCAATTCTCTGTGTTGTAGCCACCTTGTTCTCATTGGATTCTTATCTCCCTCTCAAATCAAGGGATCTGCTGGGCTCCTCCTGGGCTCCCACTGCCTTGGCTATAGCTTAGAAACTCTCCCAAGGCAGGACTTTGGGGCAATCACAGAGTTGACCTCATTTATTTCCTATCTCTCAGAGATTAGTATCCTTTGTTGTCTAATGCTAAGTGTCTTGAATGTCATTGTTTTATATATTTTGTCTTTTTTGCTCTGGTGGTGGTGGTTGTTGTTTTCTCTCTCCGTATGCGTGTGTGTGCTGGGGGTGGAGGGTGAGATTTAGTTGCTTCATTTTGATCCTCATTTTCTCCTGATTCCACTCAAGGAAGGATTTTATCTTTATTATTTTACCCAAAACTGTTCTCATCAAAGTCAATGACAACTTTCCATTGTTAAATCTAATATTCATTTACTAATCCTCATAATATCAGAGCAATTAGCAGAAGTTGGCCTATTTGATCAAGCTGTCTTGAAACATTTCCTTCACCTGGCTTTCAGGATACGACATTTTATTTTGTTTTTCTCTATCTTTGTGGCTGTACCTTCTCAATCTATTTTCTGAATCATCCATATCATTTCCTGACGTTTACATATTGTAGTTCCATGGAGCTCAGTTCTTAGATATCTTATTTTTCTTCATTAACTTCCTCTTATCTAGTGTCATGACTTTAAATATCATCTCTGTACTTGTGGCTCCCACATTTCTATCTCTAGCCTGAACTCAAAACTTACATATCCATTTGTCTAACCAACATCTCCACCTGGATATTTAAACATGTTTGAAATAAATTTCCTAAGATTCTTCCTCAAACCTGATCGTCCTGCAGTCTTTCTCATCTCAGTTAAAACCATTTCTGGGCTGGACGTGGTGGCTCACGCCTGTAATCCCAGCAGTTTGGAAGGCTGAGGCAGGTGAATCATGAGGTCAGGTCAAGAGATCAAGGCCATCCTGGCCAACGTGACAAAAACCCGCCTCTACTAAAAATACAGAAAAAATAGCCAGTGTGGTGGTGTGAGCCTGTAGTCCCAGCTACTTGCGGGGGGTGAGGTAGGAGAATTGCTTGAACCCAGGAGGCGGAGGTTGCAATGAGCCAAGATTGAACCACTGAGGTCCAGCCTGGTGACAGAGTGAGATTCCGTCTAATAAATAAATAAATAAAATAAAATAAATAATTTCTGTCCTTCTAATCATTTAACCCAAAAACCATGGCTCTGTCCTTAATGTTTCCCTTTCTCTCACTTTCTACATCTGATCCAATAGCACATAATTCTGCTTCATATTTAAATCTCTCTCCTGAACCTATTACTTCTTATTTATCTCCACTGCCACCACCTGGGCTTAGCAATCATCATTTCCTACCAGTATTGTTTCCATTATCTCCTTACTATTTCCCACTCTGCCTGTCTTCAGTCAGCAAAGCAGCCACAGTGATCCTATCATCACAGTTTCCATGGTCAGATCATGTAATTTTTCTGCTCAGAACCCTCCATGCTTCCCATCTTACTCAAAATAAAAGAAAAGTTCTTATTATGACATACTCCCTACATGATCTGCTCTCTGCTGGTCTAAGTCTTCTCAGGTTACTATAACAGAATACCATAGACTGGGTAGCTTAAACAACAGCATTTATTTCTCATAGTTCTGGAGGTTGGGAAGTCCAAGAACAAGATCAAATTGCCAACAGATTTGATTCTTGGTGAGGGCTTCCTTCCTAGCTTCTTGCTGAGTCCTCACATGGAGGAGAGAGAGTTCTGGTCTCATTTTCTGTCTTATAAGGACACTAGTTCCATCATGGGGTCCCACCTTCAAATATCATTACATTGGTGTTTAGAGCTTCAACAGGTAAATTTTGGGGGATGCAATCATTTAGTCCATAGCACTGCCCAACACCACACCTTCCCTCTTATCTCTCTGACATAATCTATACATGTTTTATCTTCCTCATTCTGTTTAAGCTTCTCTGGTATCCTCACTGTCCTTGAATATAATAGGCATGGTTCTATATCAGGGCCTTTGGACTTCCTATTTCTGTTGCTTGGATTGCCTCCTCCCTGCCCCCAAGGAATCAATATGGCTCACACATTCTCTTTTTCATCCTCCTCCCTTTTTCTTCTCCTCCTCAAAAGTCTTCTTAGAAAGGACTTCTCTGGTTACTTTATTTAAATTTTCACCCAACCAAAGACCTTATTTCCATTCCCTGCTTTATTTATTTTCTTTATAACATTTATCACTAACATATTATATATTTCATTTTTTAATTTTTTTTTTTTTTTTTTAGCTGCACCAACCACTAGACTTTGGTTGGTGGGGCCAGGCACTCTTTTGGGCAGAAAGACTACAGCAAAGAATAAAATAGAAAAATCACTGCCTAGAAGAGTGCCTGACCCATAGTAGAAGCACAATGGATAGTGATATTGAATGAATGGATTCTGTTTTTTCCTCAGAGAAGACCATTTGGATATGGGAGAATAGATTGTAGAGGGCTGTAGTGGAAGCAGGAGAAAAATTATTAACAGGAGTCCAGGTCAGTGGCTCAGGTTAGGCTGCTAGCAATGAAGATAGTTGGATTTAGGGTTTATTTGGGAGGTAGAGTCAACCAACCTTTCTTAAAGAGGTTGACAGGAAAGTGATAATCATAGATGATACCTATATGTCCATCTTAAGCAGTTGGGTAGAAAGTATTGCCATTTCTTAAGGTGAGGAAGGTGGAGTCAGGAACTAATTTGCTGGGGCTGGTAATTGAAAGTTCCATTTGATATTTTAAATTTGAGTTGCTATTAAACATATAAAACAACTGAAGAAAACAGTGTTGAAGATACAAATATGGGAATCATTGGTGTCTAGGTGAAAACCAAGGAGAAAGTGTAGGTAGATATGACTAGAGGGTTACCTATAGTACACACTAAATTGGCATATATATTTGGGTACATGATTTCAGTTTATTTGAAGTCAATGATCTCTTTGTTTACGTACCAATACCACCTACAGTGGTTCATGTGACGCTATAGAATGTTTGATACCTGGTAGGGCAAGCTCCTGTATGTTTTAAAAAAGTTGTCTTGACTATTTTTGCACTTTTCTTTCAAATGGGATTCCTTATCTGCTTGTCAAGTCCCAAGGGAAAAGTATTGAGGGCTCAATTTGAATTGCTTTGAATTTATTAAATTATTTGATGAGAATTGATGTCTTTACATACAGGATCCTGATATGTCAGGTTTTCTCTTACCTGAAAATCACTTTTCAGCATATTTGTACAATTCTTTTCAAGTCTTAATATTTCTGGGTATTTTTTTGGATGTCTTAGTTTTATCTCCATTTTGAATGGGCACAGTTTTGATTCTACTTTAAAATTGGACAGTTGCATGTACATTAAAAAGGTATCATTTGGGGGTAACTCCCTTATTAGAATTATTGATTCTAATAGTTTTCCGGGTAATTTTCTTGAAACACATTTATACCATGTGAAAATAATAACTTTTAAAAGTTTCTTTTAATTTTTATATATCATATTTCTTTTTCTAAAATCTATTTTCCCATTTCATTGGCTAGTAACAATAATAACTGGCTTCCTTGTATTTCCCATCTTTGATGTGAATGCCTCCAGCATTTCATCTTTGTGCCTCTAAGTTGAGGAAGTTTCCTTTTATTCCTCGTTTACTGAGAGTTTTAAATTAGGAATATGTCAAATTTTTTTAAGACTCTATCAGGACAACAATATTTTTCTTCATCTGGTAATTTATGAATGTAGTGACTACAGAAATAGAATTCTAAATGTTGAACCATCCTTATATTCCTTAATAAAACATTACTGGTCATAATGTATTGTTCTCTTAATAAACTATGATATTTTAACCTAAAAATATGACATTAAAACTCTTTAATAAGCTTGCTTTCTAGGTGTGTGTGTGCTGAATAGGGATGGTGTGATAACTGTGCTCTTCTTGGCTGATTTTGGCATCAGAATTAGATACAATAGCTTTTCTCTCCTCCTGTAAGTAAGGTGTTAACTTTCTATGTTTTCCTTCTGGTTTTGAAACGGGTTAGGTAGCAACAAATATGTCTTTATTTAGGTTTAATAAAACATGCTGTAAACATATCTGGGTGTTTTGTCATTTTGAGAGTGTATCTTGCCTAACTTCTACATTTTTTTTATGATTACTGGTGTATTCATGTTATTTATGTTTTCTTCTTAATCTTGAATTAATTTGTTAAAATAATCCATCAATTTCAAATATATACCGTATTTTGTTGGTATAAGTTATCACATAATTAAATACATTGTAAATGTATTTAAAATTTTTTATTCTTTCTGATATTTTATAATGCAACTTTAGGTAATATTTGAATTTCATCATTCTATATTGAAAAAGAAAATGTTAAAAAACTTCAAAATGAATTATATGCAAATGCTTGGCACATTTACTATGTAAGTTAGCTTACTATTACTTATTATTAAAATATCATTAGACTAACTGAAGTAAAATACATATAGAAATGCTATGCATTTAATTTAAATGGCATATTTAGTATCTCCAGTTGCACAATAGATTAGCACATGGTACTTATAAATGATATATTCATTTTATGCTATAAATTTAGAAATAAACATTAAATTTGGAACTTCATTAGGGAGAAATCATGTCTCATTTGTTTTTACAAATCTAACATGTAGCCCAAGTAAAATGCTCTTAGGTAATGTAGCTTAATGAAGGATTAAATGAGAAGTTTCATGGTTACTTATTAAAAGAAAAGCAAAGAAATACTTTTGTGTTTATTATAAAGTTTTAGGGTTTAAGCCTAACTACATTTCTTATACAAACCACAAAAATGTACATCATTAAAATAATTTACACTATCAAAACTACTAATACTTTCATAAAGTGTAAACATTCATGGAGTGTACTTTTTAAGTATGTGAGAGCAGCTAGGGCATTTGGGGACAGTGCTAATACAATTTCAACTGAAAAAATAACATGTGTTCTAAATACACAAATGAATGCAATTGTGACTTTTGAAGATTTGACGTTTAAAATATTTGAGAAATTGCAGAAAAATACCTGGTGGTTGTTATTTTATCTCTGACATATAATAATTTAAAATATATTTGAAAAATTTTTTGGGTTGCAATTTTTTTTAGCAGTTACTTTTTTCAGTAAGTTATTTTCCAAAGTAACAAGTAGATGGCATTATATCACTATTCTTAACAGTATTATAATACAATTCTTAGCATAATGATAATGCTCTAGAAACAAATTTCATCACGTTTTTTATCTTGAATTAGTCAGAAAATGAATGGGTTTATTCTAATTAAATAGAGCTTAAGAACACAATATTTTAATAATATAATATGGCTTGTTTCGTCAAAATAATAGTGTCTCAAAATAATGGCTAAACATTAAATATTTATTAAGAAAAATAAAACAACATGGGAATAAAATTTCCTGAATCACTTTGCACATAACAATATGGTAAAATCTTAAGTTGTTCCTGAGTCTTGAGAAGAGATAATAGTTATGTTTCTTCAGTAAGTACGATGTCAAAATAGTGCATAAGTGTCTACAGTGTCAAAATAGTGATGACTGCAAGGATAATCATAATTGTTCCTTAAATTTTTATGTCACTTATAAAATTTTCAGCCCGTTAGCAACATGTTATCTCATTGCAAAATGTGCTTTATCATATTAAATGCACTGAAATCATCAGAAAAAGGATTCTGTGATTCTGTGGGGCCTTGGAAAGAAAGTCTGTCGATAAAAGACTTTCCTGTGCAGTTTGTTTTCCACAGTTTAGCTGTGCATAAGTCCACTTTGAAAAAATGTGTATACTTTGTATGAAAATGACTCTGTGTAAGTTCACTAGAATGAAAGAGAAACATGCCCTCATTATGGGGAAAGTGAATACAACTGAGATTTGTTTGATAGTCATATCCAATTCTTTCCTACCCTCACTCCCTCCTTAGCCACTGACAACAATGAATCTGTTCTCCATTTCTACACTTTGTCATTTCAAGGATATTATATAAATGAATTCATACAGTATATAATCTTTTGGCATTGGCATTTTTTCACTCAGCACAATTATCTGGAGATTTATTCATATCATTGTGTGGATCAATAGTTTGTTCCTTTTTATTGTTGAGTAATATTCCATTGTACAAAGTACCACAATTTGCTTAACTGCACATTTGTTGAAGGATATTGAGTTGTTTCTCATTTTGGGTTATTATGCATAAAGATGCTGTAAACATTTGTCCACAAATTTCACCTGTATGTTAATTTAGGAAGAACTGACAGCTTTGCTATGTAGGATCTTCTGATCTATGAACACATAAGGTCTCTCCATTATTTCAGTATTCTTTGATTTCCTTCATTAATATTTGCAGTTTCCAGCATATAAGATCTGTACATATTTTGTTAGATATACAAGTAGATATTTTGTTTTAATTTGAACAATTAGAAATTGTATTTAATTTAAAAATTTAAAAATTTTTCATTGGTACATAATAGGGGTATATATTTATGGGGTACATGAGATATTTTGATACAGGCATACAATGTGTGATAATCACATCAGGATAAATGGGATAGTCATCACCTCAAGCACTTAATCATTTCTCTTACAGACATTCCAATTGTGCTGTTTTAGTTATTTAATAATGTACAATAAATTATTGTTGACTGTAGTCACTATGTTGTGTTATCAAATACTAGATCTTATTGGTTCTAACTATACTTTTATAGCCACTAAACATTCTCACTTCTCTCCTTCTCCATCTGTTGATGGACATTTAGGTTGATTCCAAATCTTGGCTATTGTGAATTGTGCTGCAATAAACATGGGAGTACAGATATTCCTTTGATACACTGATTTCCTTTCTTTGGGGTATGTACCTAGTAGTGAGATTGCTGGATCATGTGGTAATTCTATTTTTAGTTTTTTAGGAACTACCAAACTGTTCTCATGGTGACTGTACTAATATACATTGCCACCAACAGTGTAATAGGATTCTCTTTTCTCTACATCCTTGCCAGCATTTGTTATTGCTTGTCTTTTGGATAAAAGCCATTTTAACTGGGGTGAGATGATATCTCATTGTAGTTTTGATTTGCATTTCTATAGTGATCAATGATGTGGAGCACCTTTTCATATACCTGTTTGCCATTTTTTAAAGTTTTTAATATTTGTGTATACACAGTAGGTGTATATATTTATGGAGTATTACATGAGTTGTTTTGATATGGGCATGCAGTAAGCAATAATCACATTATATAACATGGGATATTCATGTCCTCAAACATTTATCCTTTATGTTACAAGCAATCCAATAGTACACTTTTAGTTATTTTAAAATGTACAATTATTATTGACTATAGTCACCCTGTTGTGCTATCAATTACTAGGTCTTATTCATTCTTTCTAATTTTTTTGTACCCATTAACTATCCTCACCTCTCCCCTACCTTCCAACCCCTTCCCAGCTTCTGGTAACCATCCTATTCTTTGTCTTTAAGAGTTCAATTATTTTGACTTTTAGATCCCACAAATAAATGAGAACATGCAATGTTTGTATTTCTGTGCCTGTCTTATTTCACTTAGCACCAGACCTCTGGTTCGATCGATGTTGTTACAAATGACAGACTCTCATTCTTCTTTTATGACTGAATAGTACTCCATTGTGTTTGTGTATCACATTTTCTTTATCCATTCATTTGTTCATGGACATTTAGGCTACTTCCAAATTTTTGTTATTGTGAATTGTGCTGCAGCAAACACGGGAGTGCGGGTATCTCTTTGATACACCAATTTTCTTTCTTTTGGGTATATATCCATCAGTAAGATTGTGACATTTTATGATAGCTCTATTTTTAGGTTTTTGGGGAACCTCCAAGCTGATCTCCATAGTGGTTATATGAAATTACATTCCCACCAACAATGTACGAGGGTTCCCTTTCCTCCACATCCTTGCCAGCATTTGTTATGGCCTGTCTTTCGGATATGAGCCATTTTAACTGGGGTGAGATGATATCTCATTGTAGTTTTGATTTGCATTTCTCTAGTGATCAGTGATATTGAGCACCTTTTCGTATGCCTGATTGTCATTTTTGTATGTCTTCTTTTGAGAAATGTCTATTCAGATCTTTTTGTCCATTTTTAAGTCAGATGATTAGATTTTTTTTCCCTATAGAGTTGTTTGAGCTCCCTGTATATTCTGGTTACTAATCCCTTCTCAGATGGGTAGTTTGCAAATATTTTCTCCCATTCTTGGGGTTGTCTCTTCACTCTGTTGATTGTTTCCTTTGCTGTGCAGAAGTTTTTTTATCTTGATGTGATCTCATTTGTCCATTTTCGCTTTAGTTGCTTGTGCTTGTGGAGTAATATTCAAGAATTTTTTGCCTAGCCTAATGTCCTGGAGAGTTTCCCTGATGCTTTCTTGTAGTGGTTTCATAGTTTGAGGTCTTAGAATTAGTCTTTAATACATTTTGATTTGATGTTTTGTAACATGGTGAGAGACAGGGGTCTCATTTCATTCTTCTGCATATGGATATCCAGTCTTCCCAGCACCATTTATTGAAGAGACATTTTTTCCTAATGCATGTTCTGGCACCTTTGTCAAAAATGAGTTCACTGTAGATGTAAGGGTTTCTTTCTGTGTTTTCTATTCTGTTCTATTGGTCTATGTGTCTGTTTTCATGCCAGTACCTTGCTGTTTTGGTTACTATAACTCTGTAGTATAGTTTGAAGTCAGGTTAGGCCGTGCGCGGTGGCTCGAGCCTGTAATCCCAGCACTTTGGGAGGCTGAGACGGGCGGATCACGAGGTCAGGAGATCGAGACCATCCTGGCTAACACGGTGAAACCCCGTCTCTACTAAAAAAAATACAAAAAACTAGCCAGGCGAGGTGGCGGGCGCCTGTAGTCCCAGCTACTCGGGAGGCTGAGGCAGGAGAATGCGTAAACCCGGGAGGCAGAGCTTGCAGTGAGCTGAGATCTGGCCACTGCAGCCTGGGCGACAGAGAGAGACTCCGTCTCAAAAAAAAAAAAAAAAATTTGAAGTCAGGTAATATAATTCCTCCAGTTTTGTTCTTTTTGCTTAGTATAGCTGTGGTTATTCTGGGTCTTTTGTGGTTCCATGTAAATTTTAGAATTTTTTTCTACTTCTGTGAAGAATGCCATTGGCATTTTGATAGAGATTGCATTGACTCTATAGATTTCTTGGGGTAGCATGAACATTTTAACAATATTGAGTCTTGCAATCCATAAATGTGGAATATTTTTCCATTTTATTGTGTCTTCTCTAATTTCTTGCATCAATATTTTATAATTTTTATTGTAGAGATCTATCACTTCTTTGGTTAAATTTACTCCTAGGCATTGTATTTTATTTCTAGCAATTGTAAACGGGATTACATTCTTAATTTATTTTTCAGATAGTTCACTGTTGGTGTATAGAAATGCTACTGGTTTTTATATGTTGATTTTGTATCCTGCCACTTTACTGAATTTGTTTATCAGTTCTCCAGTTTTTTGGTCGATCTTAGAGGAAAGGCTTTCAGTTTCTCCCTATTCAGTGTAATAATAGCTATGGGTGTGTTGTATATTTGGTTTTTATTGTGTTAAGGTATGTTCCTACCTTCTTGATGTAGGCACTGAAAACTTTCCTCTTTGTACTGCTTTTGCTGTATCCCATAGGTTTTGGTATGTTTTGGTTCTATTTTCATTTGCTTCAGGAAATTTTTCAGTTTTTTTTCTTAATTTCTTCATTGACCCACTGGTCATTCAGGATCATATTGTATAATTTCCAAAGTCCCTCTGGTTATTGATTTCTAGTTTTATTCTATTGTGGTGAGAGATGATACTGGATGTGATTTCATTTTTTTTTTAATGTTTTAAGACTTGTTTTGCATCCTAACATATGGTGTGTCCTTGAGTATGATCCATATGCTAAGAAGAATGTGTATCCTGTAGCTGTTGCAAGAGATGTTCTGTAAAGATCTCTTTGGTGTATAGTGCTGATATTTTTGCCTGGAAGATATCTCTAATGCTGAGATTGGCATCCTAAGTCTCCAGCTATTATTTTATTGGGGTCTCTCTCTAGCTCTAATAATATTTGCTTTAT
The DNA here is from genome assembly GCF_008728515.1 of Papio anubis. Taxonomy (NCBI): domain Eukaryota; kingdom Metazoa; phylum Chordata; class Mammalia; order Primates; family Cercopithecidae; genus Papio; species Papio anubis. The sequence goes on from NC_044979.1 coordinate 107,428,424, forward strand.
ATATTTGGGTTCTCCAATGTTGGGTGCTTATACATTTACAATTGTTATATCCTTTTGCTGCATTGACCCCTTTATCATTATATAATGACTTTCTTTGTCTTTTTTTTATAGTTCTTTTGAAACTCCTACTGTTTTTTTTTTTTTTTTTTTTTTTTGGTTTCCATTTGCATGGAATATCTTTTTTCATCCCTTTATTTTCAGTCTATGTGTGTATTTATAGGTGAAGTTTGTTGTAGGCAACAGATTGTTGGATCTTATTATTTTATTCTTTCAGACACTCTATGTCTTTTGATTGGAGAGCTTAGTACATTTACATTCAATGTTGTTAATAAGTAAGGACTTACCTCTACCATTTTGTTATTTGTTTTCTTTTTTTGTTGTTGTTATTTGTTTTCTGGTTGTTTTGTGGGTTTTTTTTCTTCCTTCCATCTTTCCTTCCTTCATTTTTGTGAAGGCTATTTTCTTTGGTGGTATGTTTCTTGCTTTTTATTTTTTGTGTATATGTTGTAGGTTTTTAAATTTGAAGTTACCATGATGCTTGCAAATAACATCTTATAACCTAATATTTTAAACTGATGACAACTTAATACTGATTGCAAAAGCAAAGTAATAAGCAAAGAGAAAACTAATTAAAAAAACTGCCTTAGCTTTGTCTAACACATTTTAATATGTTGCATTTTTATTTTCTTTTAAATTATAAAAAATTTCCCTTGAGATTTTCTCTTTGACCCATGAATTATTTGGACATGAATTGTTATTTTTCAAGTGTCTGTAGATTCTCCTGTTATCTTATCATTATTGGTTCCTAGTTTCATTTTATTGTGTTTGGAGATTATATTTTTAGTGATTTCAATTCTTTTAAATTTGTTGGGGTTTGTTTTATGGCCCAGGATGTGGTCTTTCTTGGTATTTGTTTTATTGGCACTTAAAAAAAGTGTGTGTTCTGCTATCTTTGGGTGGAGTATTCCAAAAGTGTTAATTAGATTTTGCTGGTTGATGGTGTTATTGAGTGATTTGTATCCTTGCTGATATTCTGTCTAGTTGTTCAGTCAGTTATTAATAGAGGAGTTTTGAGGGATCCGACTATTATTGTGGATTTGTCTATTTCTTTTTTCAGTTCAATCAATTGAATTGAGAAATTGCTTCACGTATTTTGCATCTCCGTTGTTGGGCATGTAAACATTTAGGATTGCTATGTCTTTTGGATGGATTATCAAATCAACACTATATGATGTTACTCTCTGTCTCTAAAGATTTTTTTTTTATGCTCTGAAGTCTACTTTATCTGATATTATGTAGCCACTCTTGCTTTTGTTTGATTAATGTTTGCATGCCATATCTTTTACTTTCAGCCTGCCTATATTGTCATATTTGAAGTGAGTTTCTAATAGAGTTCATATTGTTGAATCATGTTTTTTAATCCACTCTGCTGACCTCTGTCTTTAATCGGAAGAGGTTTGTATTTTTTATTTTCTACTTGTTCTTTCTGTTTTTCATTTCTCATTTGCTTTTTCTTACCTTCTTACAGATTGCTTATACCTTTTTAGAGTTCTCTTTTGATTTATCAATAGTGTTTTTGAGTGTATCACTTTGTATAGCTTTTGTTCAGTGGTTGTTCTATGTATTACACTACACATATGTAACTCTTTATAATCTACTGTCATCATTTTTCCAGTTTGAATGAAATATGCTTACTTTATGCTACTTTACTTTTCCCAATTTATAACATTATTTTAAAAATATTTTCTCTACATATATTTAGAACAACATCAGATGATGTTAAGATTTTTCTTTCTTCTGTCAAACATAATTTAGAAAACTCAAGAGGAGAAAAATGGTATTTGCCCATCTTATTGTTTATCATATTATTTCCCTCTTCCTGATGTCCCAAGGCTACTTCTTTTATTATTATTATTATTATTTTCTATTTAGGAAACTTCCGTTAGCTACTCTTTTACTCTTTTTATTTTAAAAAAATCAAAAAAAATTTTTTTGTTTCCTCTTCATCTTATTAAAAAAAGTCTTTATTGCCCCTTCATTCCTGAAGGATACTATCACTGGGTATAGGATTCTGGATTGGCAGTTCTTTTCTTTTAGCCCTTTGAAAACAATATGGCTGTTCTTTCTGGCCTCCATAGTTTCTGATGAGTCGTATGCTGCTATTCAAATTGTTTTTACTTTATAGGAAGTAGTTGTTTCTCTTTTGATTCTTTCAAAACGTTTTCTTCATTTTAAGTTTTGAAAAATTAACTATGAGGTGTCTTGGTATGTATTTCTTTCATTTATCTTGATTGGGAATCATTCCGCTTCATGAATCTGTAGATTTATGTCTTTGTGAAATTTGAGAAGTTTTCTTCCTTTTTTTTTTTTTTGAGTACTTGCCTAGCCCTGTTCTCCTCCTCTCCTTTTGGAACCCCAGTAGTCTGAACTTCAGATTTTTGTTATTGTTTCATAGTTCCTGAGGTTCTGTTATTTGTATGTATGTATTTATTTTAGCCTGTTCCCTTTCCATTGTTCAGATTGGGTAATTTCTGTTACTTTATGTTCAAGTTCATGGATTTTTAAAAATTCTGTTTTCATCATTTTGCTCGAGTCCATCCGTTGAGTTGTTTATTTTGCTTATTGCATTTTTCAGCTCTAGAATTCCCCCTTGCTTATTTTTTATGTCATTTATTTCCTTGCTGAGGCTTTCTATTTTTTCATTTGTTTCAAGTGTGTTCATAGTTGCTTATTAAAAGCATTTGTATGATGGTGGCTTTAAAATCTTTGCCAAATAATTGTAATATTTCTGTAATTTCTGTGTTGGAATATGTCGTACATTTTCATTCAGTTTGAGATCTTCCTGGTCGTGGTATGAGGAGTGATTTTTGACCAAAACCTGGGCATTTGGGGTAGTATGTTATGAGACTGCATCTCAGTTAGCTTTCCGCTTTAGCAGGCTCTTTGTGACACCATTCTGGAAGGACAAGGAAGGGGCATGTCCTCATTACAGCCAGATAGGGGAAAATCCAGGTTCCTCACTCAGCCTCCATTGACATCCAAAACTGGGGCTTCGCATTGCTACTGGGTGGAAGTGGAAGCTCAGTACCTGAGTAGGCCTCCACTGAGAGTGGCAGGCATGCCTCATTCCTGATGCTCACATGGCACCGCTGGCACCAAGAAGTGGGTGGTATCATTACCACTGGGTGGTGTGGAAGGTCCTGATGCTTCCCTAGTCCTCCTTTGACACACTTCAGTTGGAGGAGTGAGCCTCATTTATGCCAGGCTGGAGTGGAAGTCCAAGCTGCCCATGTGCTCTCTGCTGATGCCATTGCCGCTCTCTACTCTCCTCTGACACTATATCAGCAGTGAGTGGTGTTTCTTTACGGCCTGGCAATGGTGGGAGCCTAGGCTCCTGCTCAGCTCTCGCTGGTGTGGCTGGGGATTGAGCCAGTTTTTTGTTTGTTTGTTTTTGTTTTTTTTTTTTTTGTCCTGTGGTTTTATGGTTTCCATAAAGCAGTACTTTTCTAAAAATTTTCTGTCTTGCTAAAGAGCCACTTCTTTATCTATATGCTAGACAGAGTAAGTTACTGTCTGGGCACACTGAGTTTCCAGCTTCTCCAGAACCCTGTCTGGGATACATGAGGTAAAAAGAAAGCCCAGGGAACTCACTCCTGTGTCATTGTTTGAGTCCAGAGAACCCCAGCCTCTCTGCCTTAGTCTTTCCACCTTTCAGTATCTACTTATGTCTGCTTTAATGTAAAATGGCAAGGTTTTTAGTTATATTTAGTGGAAAGAACAGGGAAAAATATGTCTGTACCATCATCCCAGAAGCAAAAATTCCCTCCCTCCCCCTGTACTTATTTTTACATTAGCCATTAATTAGTCATTTTCAGATTTTCATATTTTCAGATACGGTAATTCAAATCAGAAAGAAACATGACCTTGAAGATATGAAGGCAGATCCATAAAGACAGACAGATTTGGTTTTCTTTTATTTTCTTCAACGTTTATTTTAAGTTCTGGGGTACATGTGCAGGATGTGCAGGTTTTTTACATAGGCAAATGTGTGCCATGGTGGTTTGCTGCACATATCAACCCATCACCCAGGTATTAAGTCCAGCATCCATTAGCTATTCTTCCTGATGCTCTCTGTCCCCACTGTCCACCCAACAGGCCCCAGTGTGTGTTGTTCACCTTTATGTGTCTGTGTGTTCTCACCATTCAGCTTCCACTTATAAGTGAGAACTTGCAGTGTTTGGTTTTCTGTTCCTGCGTTAGTTTGCTGAGGATAATAGGATTCCTTTTTATGGCTGCATAGTATTCCATGGTGTATATGTACCACATTTTCTTTATCCAGTCTATCATTGATAGGCATTTAGGTTGATTCCTTGTCTTTGCTATTGTGAATAGTGCTGTAATGAATGTACACATGCACGTATGTTTAGAATAAAATGACTTATATTCCTTTGGGTATATACCCAGTAATGGGATTGCTGGATCAAATGGCATTTCTGCCTCTAGATCTTCGAGGAATTGCCCACTGTCTTCCACAATTACTGAACTAATTTACCTGTCATCAACAGTGTAAAAACATTCCCTTTTCTCTGCAACCTTACCAGTATCTGTTCTTTCTTGACTTTTTAAATTCTGACTGGTGTGAGATGGTATCTCGTTGTGGTTTTGATTTGCATTTCTGTAATGATCAGGATGTTGAGCTATTTTTCATATTTGTTGGCTGCATGTATGACTTCTTTTGAGAAATGTCTGTTCATGCCTTTTGCCCACTTTTTAATGTTTTTTTTTCTTCTATATTTGTTCAAGTACCTTATAGATCCTGGATATTAGACCATTGACAGATTGATAGATTGCTAAACTTTTTTTTTGTTTTTTTTTTGTGCTGTGCAGAAACGCTTTAGTTTAGTTAGGTCCCATTTTTCAATCTTTGCTTTTATTGCTATTGCTTTTGGTGTTTTTGTCATGAAATCTTTTCACATGCTTATGTCCTAAATGATACTGTCTAAATTTTCTTCTGGAGTTTTTATAGTTTTGGGTTTTACATTTAAGTCTTTATCTTGAGTTAATTTTTGTATGAGGTGTAAGGAAGGGGTCTAGTTTAAATTTTCTGCATATGACTAGCCAATTCTCCCAGCATCATTCATTAAATAGAGAATCCTTTCCCCATTGCTTGTTTTTGTCAGGTTTGTTAAAGATCAGATGGTTGTAGGTGTGTGGAGTACTTCTGGGTTCCCTATTCTGTTCTATTGGTCTGTGTGTCTGTTCTTGTACTAGTACCATGCTGTTTTGGTTACTGTGGTCTTGTAGTATAGTTTGAAGTCAGGTAGTGTGATGCCTCCACCTTGGTTTTTTGCTTAGGACTGTTTTGGCTGTTTGGGCTTTTTTTGGTTCCATATAAATTTTAAAATAGGTTTTTCTAATTATGTGAAGAATGCCAATGGTAGTTGAATGGGAATTGCATTTGAATGTATATATTCCTTGGCCAGTATAGCTATTTTCATAATATTGATTCTACTTGTGCATAAGCATGGAATGTTTTTCCATTTGTTTGTGTCTTCTCTGATTTTTTGAGCAGTAGTTAGAAGTTCTCCTTGAAGAATTCCTTCACTTCTTTTGTTAGCTGCATTGTTCCTAGGTATCTTATTCTCTTTGTAGCAATTGTGAATGGGAGTTCATTCATAATTTGATTCTCTGCTTGCCTGTTGTTGGTGCATAGGAAGGCTAGTGATTTTTGCACCTTGATTTTGTATCTTGAGACTGCTGAAGTTGCTTAAAAAGCTTTTGGGCTGAGTCCATGGGGCTTTCTAGTTATAGGATCATGTCATCTGCAAAAAAGACAATTTGACTTCCTTTCTTCCAATTTGAATACCCTTTATTTTTTTCTCTTGCCTGATTGCCCTGGCCAGAACTTTCAACACTATAGTGAATAAGAGAGAGGCATCCTTGTCTTGTGTTGGTTTTCCAGGGGAATGTTTCTAGGTTTTGCCCATTCAGTATGATACTGGCTGTGGGTCTGTCATACATGGCTCTTATTATTTTGATGTATGTTCCTTCAATATCTAGGTTATTGAGAGTTTTTAACAAAAAGATGTTGAATTTTATCAAAGGCCTTTTCTATGTCTATTGAGATAGTCATGTGGGTTTTATCTTTAGTTCTGTTTATGTGATAGATTATATTTACTGATTGGTGTATGTTGAACCAATTTGCATCCTGGGAATAAAGCCAACTTGATCATGGTGGATAAGCTTTTTGATACGCTGCTGGATTCAGTTTGCCAGTATCTCATTGAGGATTTTTGCATAATGTTCATTAGGGATACTGACCTGAAGTTTTCTTTTTTTGTTGTTGTATCTCAGCCAGGTTTTGGTATCAGAATGATGCTAGCCTCATAAAATGAGTTAGGGAGGAGTCCCTCCTTTTCAATTGTTTGGAATAGTTTCAGTAAACATGGTTCCAGCTCTTCTTTGTACATCTTGAATAATTCAGCTATAAATCTCTGTCTTTTATGTCTATAAATCTGGTCTTAATTTAGAGTTTGGTTTTTTTTTTTTTTGGCTATTTATTACTGCCTCAATTTCAGAACTTGTTGTTGGTCTATTCTGGCATTTTATTTCTTCCTGGTTCAGTCTTGGGAGGGTGTATGTGTACAGGAATTTATCAATTTCTTCTAGATTTTCAAGTTAATGTGCATGGAGGTGTTTATAGTACTTGCTGATGGTTGTTTGTATTTATGTGGGTCAGTGGTGATATGCCCCTTGTCACTTCTGATTGTGTCTATTTGGTTCTCTCTTTTCCTCTTTATTAGTCTAGCTAGTAGTTTATTTTATTAATGTTTTCAGAAAATTCGCCCTTGGATTCATTGATTTTTTTGAAGGGTTTTTTTGTGTTTTTATCTCCTTCAATTCTGCTCTGATCTTGGTTATTTCTTGTCTTCTGCTAGCTTTGGGGTTTGCTCATGGTCCTCTAGTTCTTTTAGTTGTGATATTAGGTTGTTAACTTGAGATCTTTCTGGCTTTTTTATGTGGACATTTAGTGCTATAAATTTCCCTCTTAACACTGCTGTAGCTGTGTCCCAGTGATTCTGGTATGTTGTCTCTTTGTTCTCATTAATTTCAAAGAACTTCTTGATATTTGCCTTAATGGCATTATTTACCCAGCAGTCATTCAGGAGCAGGTTGTTCTATTTCCATGTAGTTGTGTGGTTTTTGAGTGAGTTTCTTAATCTTGAATTCAAATTTGATTGTGCTGTGTTCTGAGACTGTCTGTTATTATTTCAGTTCTTTGCATTTGCTGAGGAGTGTTTTACTTCGAATTATGTGATCAATTTTAGAGTAAGTATCATGTGGCAATGAGAAGAATGTATATTCTGTTGTTTTGGGGTGGAGAATTCTGTTGATATCTATCAGGTCCACATGTTTCAGAGCTGAATTCAGGTCCTGAATATCTTTGTTAATTTTCTATCTCAATGTTATTTGTCTAATATTGTCAACGGGGTGTTAAAGTCTCCCACTATTATTCTATGGGACTCTGAGTCTCTCTGATGGTATCTAGGAACTTGATTTATGAATCTCAGTGCTCCTGTATTGGGTGCATATGTGTTTAGGATAGTTAGCTTTTCTTGATGAATTGAACCCTTTACCATTATGTAATGCCCTTCTTTGTCTTTTTTGATCTTTGTTGGTTTGAAATGTTTTGTCAGAGACTAGGATTGTGACCCCTGCTTTTTTCTGTTTTCCATTTACTTGGTAAATCTTTTTCTATCCCTTTATTTTGAGTCTATGTGTTTCTTTGCATGTGAGATGGATCCCTTGAAGACAGCATACTGCTGGGTCTTGACTCTTTATCCAGTTCGTCATTCTGTGTCTTTTAATTGGGGCATTTATTGCATTTACATTTAAGGTTGATATTGTTATGTGTGAATTTGATCCTGTCATGATGCTAGCTGGTTATTTTGCAGATTTGTTTATGTGGTTGCTCCGTAGTGTCACTGGTCTGTGTGCTTCAGTGTGCTTTTGTAGTAGCTGGTAACAGTTTTTCCTTTCCATACTTAGTGCTTCCTTCAGGAGCTCTTGCAAGGCAGGCCTGGTGGTGACATATTCCCTCAGCATTTGCTTGTCTGAAACTGATTTTATTTCTCCTTTGCTTATGAAGCTTAGTTTGGCCAGATATTAAATTGTGGATTAAAAATTCTTTTCTTTAAGAATGTTGAATATTGGCCTCCAATCTCTTCTGGCTTGTAGAGCTTCCACTGAGAGGCCCATTGTTATTTTGTTGGGCTGACCTTTGTAGGTTACTTAGCCTTTCAGTCTGGCTGCCCTTAACATTCTTTTCTTTCATTTTGTCCTTGGAGAAACTGATTATGTGTCTTGGGATTGATCTTCTTGTGGAGTATCTTACTGGGGTTCTCTGGATTTCCTGAATTTCAATGTTGGCCTGTCTTGGTAGTTTGGGGAAGTTCTCCAGGATGATATCCTGAAGTATGTTTTCCAACTTGGTTCCATTCTCCCTGTCTCTTTCAGATACCCCAATCAGTTTTAGGTTCACTCTTTTTACATAATCCCATTTTTCAGAGGTTTTGTTCATTCCTTTTTATTTATTTATTTATTTTTTTTGAGGCAGAGTCTCACTCTGTAGCCCAGGCTGGAGTGCGGTGGCATGATCTCGGCTCACTGCAACTCCGCCTCCTGGGTTCACGCCATTCTCCTGCCTCAGCCTCCTGAGTAGCTGGGACTACAGATGCCCACCACCACGCCTGGCTAATTTTTTTTGTATTTTTAGTAGAGACGGGGTTTCACTGTGTTAGCCAGGATGGTCTCAATCTCCTGACCTCGTGATCCGCCCGCCTCAGCCTCCCAAAGTGCTGGGATTACAGGTGTGAGCCACCACACCTGGCCCCTTTTTATTTATTCTTGTCTGCCTGTCTTATTTCAGAAAGATAGTCTTCAAGCTTTGAGATTCTTTCCTCTGCTTGGTCTATTCTGCTATTGATACTTGTGATTGCATTGTGAGTTTCTCATGTGTTTTTCAGCTTCATCAGGTCATTTATGTTCCTCTCTAAACTGGCTGTTCTGGTTATCAGCTCCTGTTTTGTTCTATCATGATTGTTAGCTTCTTTGCATTAGGTTAAAACATACTTCTTTAGCTCAGCAAAGTTCATTATTACCCATTTTCTGAAGCCTAATTCTGTCAATTCAGCCATATCAGCCTCAGCCCAGTTCTGTACCATTGCTGGAGAAGTGCTCTGGTCATTTGAAGGAGAAGAGCACTGTGGGTTTTTGAGTTTTCAGAATTTTTGCATTGATTCTTTCTAGTTTTTAATGGTCTTATCTACCTTTAATCTTTGAGATTGCTGACCATTGATTGGGGTTTTTGTGGGGCCTTTTTGCTGATGCTGTTGTTGTTTTCTGTTTATTTATTTTAACAGACCACTCTTCACTCTTGTGTAGGGCTGCTGTGGTTGCTGGGGGTCTACTCCAGACCCTAGTCATCGTGGTCCCTCCTGAAACATGGAGGTATCACCAGTGAAGGCTGTGAAACGGCAAAGATGTCAGCTCCATCCCAGTGGTGCACTGACCTGATGCTGGCCAGAACACTTGTGGGAGGTGTTTGGTGACCCCTGTTGAGAAGTCTCACCCAGTCAGGAGGAACAGGATCAGGGATGTGCTTAAAGAAGCAGTATGGCTGCCCCTTGGCAGAGCAGGTGCACTGCACTGCACTGACTACCCGGCCTCTCCAGAACCGGCATCCTGGCAGACTCTATCCCAGGGAGAAATCAGAGTTCTGTCTGTAGAAATCTGGCTAGAGTTGCTGAAATCTCCACAGGGAGGCCCCACCAGTGAGGGGGGATGAATTGGGATCCCACTTAAAGAAGCAGACTGGCCATGATCAGGCACAGCAGTTGTGCTGGGTTTTGGGGAATTCCTCCCAGTCCCCAGTGCTGGCCTGTTAGAATGGCCTACTCCAGCTGCAGGTATGGTGGCTACCCCTCCCACTGGAAACTCAGTCTGTCTCAGGTTGCTGTCTCAGTCTGTCCAGCCTGCTGCCACTGGCCGGCTGGAATTCTAAGCCAGTGGGTCTTAATTTGTGCGGTGCCGTGGGAGTGGGGCCCACAGAGCAACACTGCTTGGCTTCCTGGATTCAGCCTCCTTCTTAGAGGAATGCACGGAATCTCTCACCTTGCCTGCATTCTTGTGGCCGGAGTATGCAAAACTCCTGGGTGCCCGAGCAAGCAAGTAAGTGAGCAGCTGCTCAGCTGAGACTGTGCACAGCTCTGTGCTTTGGATCCAAGGCCCTTGTGATGTGGGCTCAAGAGGGGATCTCTTGATCCATGAGTTGCAAAGATCCATAGGGAAAGAGTGGTTTCCTGGGCAGGATTGCATAATCAGTCACTGCCTCCCTTGGCTAGGGGCATGGACTTCCCTGGTTCCATGGGACTCCTGGGTGTGCTGTCGCCCTACCCTGCTTTTCCTCACTCTCTGTGGGTCAAGCCATCTGCCTAGTCAGTCCCAATGTGAGAACCTGGATCCTCAGGTTGAAGGTGCAGAATTCACTGGTGATTTTGTGAGAGCTGAGACTGCAACTGCTTCTAATGAGCCATCTTTGTTCCTCCTCCAAATTTGGTTTTCTAAGAATTAAGTTTCTTTTGTCAAGAAGTATCACAAAATTGAAAAGCAAAGAACACATATGAAAAGCAAAGAACACATATAAAATATGACAATATAAAAATATATTTGTCATACTCAGGACAGCATTTTATATATATAAATATGTGTGCATCTGTCTAGCTAGGTAGTACTAATACATATCAACCTGAAAATTAATATGAAAAATAGGAAACTTCATGAAAAATTTGTCAAAGAAAATGAATAGGGAACTCACAAAATTGCTAGTTCTGATCAGTGAACATTAAAGAATGCTGAACCTTATTAGTAAAATAAATTCAAATTGAAGGTAAAATTATCTCTTGCTTATCAGTTGTTAAGAATTAAAATTATTAAAACACCCAGTTTTGGCAACAGTGTGTTAAAAGACATTCTTTCATGTAGCCCTGGAAGATGCATTGGTGGCACAAAGTTTCTGGAAAGCTATTTGGCAATGTGTCAACATTAATATATCCATTGACCCAGCATTTCTACCTTAAGGGTTTACTCAGAAAATACCTAAACACACAAAGATGTGCACATCATAAGTATAAGAATATACATTGCAGTTTTATTTATAATTGTAGCAAATGTGATAATAAATTACATTTTTCAATTTAGAAAATTGTAAAACATGGGGTAACAAAATTATGCCACATCACTGCAATATTGCATTGCTGTGTACATTGTAATTATGCAGCCATTTTAAAAGATGAGCTAGATCGATACATCTTGTCTTGGAAAGATGCTGTACTGTATTATTAAATGCAGAATAATACATTTTAAAATTGCTCAAGTTTTATAAATATGTCTCTCTCTATATATTTGTATATAGAAGCACAGAAAATATTCAGAAGAAAAGACACCAGCCTGCTACCAGTGGATATCTCTGGGTAATGTGATTACAGTGAGACTTTCACTATTTACTTTATTCATTTATGTATCTATTTGAATTGTTTTTTCAATGTATATGTATAACTTTAATTTTTGAAAGAGTATAAAATACAGAAAAGTATAGAGAACAAATGACTTTATTTATAACTAGAATTTGAGCAGTCTGTCTCCAGGTTAAAATCTTACATATATTTTAGGCCTAACCATGGGCAAATTCATGGCTTATCCTGCAGCTTTATGGGAGGAAACGGCTTTTCCTACAGACTTGGTGCACAGCCAGTGCATTGCAGTTCTCTGCAGGGAGTTGCGGTCAAGAATTCATCCCCTTTCTGCACCACCACCAGCCATGCTCACCTGCATATGTAATTCCTCACCCTGCTGCCGCCATCCAGAGGCCTCTTGCTTAGCAGCCTTGACTGAAGCACTTTTCCTCATTTTGACTCAGTACTTTCCTCCTTAAAGCCCTTCTCCTCTTCTCCCAGGTCTATGGGTCCATGAAGAGACAAAGGCCTTTTGTTTGGGCTTTTCAGCAGTGAGATGACTCCCCCTCATTCCTGAACCTCACCCAGTTCCATTCTGTAGAGGAAAATGAAACACTGGGAAGCTGGAGCCCCTTTGCACTTCTTGCTTGCATTGTAAGTGAATAGGAAGCTTAATTGTTGCTTTCAGTTTGTCTTGTTGACTCAGTTTTCCACCTTGACACCTGATTGCTCTACAGAGTTAACAGTTAACATTTTTTAAGAATTTTTTAAATAAAGGAAGAAAACATAAAATACCTTAGATGGAGTTGAAGTCTTATTTTTTCCAGTTCTTTTCTTTTCCCTCCAGAGTCAACCACAATTAATTTGATATGTGTCATTTCTGAACACATGTGTGCACACACACAGAATGCATAATTGTAAAACAATATACATATACACACATTTGTTTATTAGAACAGCTTTACTATTCTGAGTTACCTACCCAGGAAAGGGTAAGAGGCCAATTTTGTTTCTTCTCAGTGTACATATACATAATTTTTACCAGTATTTTTACTCAGAAAATGAAGACATTTATATTAATAAACGATTAGGGGAAGCAACTTCATTCTTCCAATGAGGGTATCATAATTTATAATTCATATGCTGGATTGCTCAAGAGGGTGCTAAAAATGTTCAAGTTGTAAGTTTAATCCATTAGCCATAGTGTATCAGCATGGCTAAATTCACAAGAGACTAAACAATTGATGCAGTGTTTTGATCAGAAGAGTTAGGTCCTTAAATGGCTTTTGTGATCTCATGCTTTCCAGCCATCAATGCTGAATTTCTTTAAGGTCTCAAACATTCCACCATCTTTGATAGTTCTCTTGCTGTATACATTCTGTTGCCTTGCCTGTAATGCTTTCTTCCATATACTTTTTATCTGGAAAACAAACTTTTGCCCTCAAATTTTAGTCCAAGTATTTTATTATAATTATCTAAATAACATCTTAAAGACTCTGAGAAGAGAAATATCTAATTTAATTTTTATATACATGAAGTTTACACGATAACCAGAAAACATGAGTGCAACTTTACGTTTGCAGTATGGTTCTGAAATTAAACCTTGGCAAGAAAGACTGAGAAGCAATAGAATTAGCCTCTTACCCTTTCCTGAGTAGATACGAAGGATAATAGAGAAAGATGTGCTAGGAAATCTACATTGATTGCTTAATACATTTTGTAGTAACTCCATGGGGCAGCTAATACCTCATTAAACAGATTGAGAAAGTGAAACTTAAAGCTATTAGGACAGATATCGGTGTGATGATGCAGTATGAAGTCAGCATTTCAACCACCTTTTCTAGAAAACCAACAAAAAGCAACATGGAGATATAAAAAACACATGCAAACTCTTTAAAAAAAAAAAAAAAAAGGAGACGTGAAATGCCAAACCACAAAATAGGTGGCAAAAGGACCCAGCAAAGTGGAAATTGGGAGGGAATGGGAACAGCAGAATCCTCCCAGGAGCCACACAGGGACAGATGGATTCTAGAGCGTGTAAAGCCAAAGGTGTGCATGGGCTCTCAGGCTGATGGTGGAAGCTTGGGTTTCAGAAGCCAGAGAGGCAGAGATGAAGCCAACACCACGTGGAGAAGCTGTGGTTACTGGAAACAGTCATCCATGTGGAGGAGTTATGCAGAAACCGTGCCTTGAGGGACAACTGCACGGTTGCCTGTAGCTTCATTTTCTGGGAAGAAGCAAAGGCCAAATATTGAATACAGAAGTCCTCAAGTCATGAGAAATGTTTTCTAAAACAAGACCTGGTGCTTCCCATATTCCCTGTTGCCTGAAAATAGCTGATTCTGAAAAGATGCCAAGTCAGATCAACCAAATAGATGTCTGAAACAAAACGGGAATCAGAATAATGCCTGTGTAATAATACTATAGGAAAAGAAGTAAATAGAAAGAGAAAGGAAAAACAAATTGTAAATAAAGAATGGTTACCTGAAAAATTTTGCCACAGAGAAGGTCTAAAGTTATGACCTATTATATACCTACAAATTTAAAGACATTTAGAAAGAAATTCTATATATATATACATACACACACATAGATATGTATATATATATATGCTGAAGTCAGTGATCAGAGTTGTTGAGAGAAAAGGATATGAAGTGATGTTTTCCGGAGGAACTCAGAAAAATGTAGAAGACTAAAATTAAAATACCATAAATAAAGGCATTTGAAAACAACACTGGGGAGAAAATACACTGTTGAATGACAGAGCACAGAACATAAAAGACAGGAACAAGAAAGCCCAGCGAAATGAAATAGGAATAAAGAGTTAAAAAGGATTAGAGAGAAAGGATTGATATAGAACAGGGGTTGACAGTAGTGATATTTTCAGATTTGAAGGCCATATGTTCCCTGTCATAATAACTCAATCCTATTATTGCAGTATGAAAACAGTCATAAACAATACCTTGTATTCCAGTAAAAATTTATTTACAAAGACAGGTGGTATGCTGAATTTGGCCAATGAGCCATACTTTGCTGACACCTGAAATGGAGGATAGGCAAAAGAGATTTAATATTTTTAAAAATTAGAGTCTTAGAAGAAGAAATGGAGGTGTACAGATATTCTGAAATACGATTCAAGGTAATATTCCAAAATATAGAAGGTAATTTGAATCTATGCTTGATAAGGCAGATCATGATCTAGGAAAAATAGAGATGTGTCAAAATGGAGAATGATTTCAGTAAACCGATTCGGTTTCCAAGGAAAAAAAATCTTTAGGCGAGCAAGACTAAAAGTATCTACAACTTACAATTAAACAAGTGGGATTGTCTCAGATACAACACAACCTTCTAAATCAGGCAAAATGTCCTTAGGGAAAAAGTCCATATGGAAAGAAAGTGAGAAAAGATTTTTTTAAAGCCAAATCAAACTGCCATGCCAATGTGAAGTGGAGAAAGATGTGGTTAAACATGCAAGTGTTCAGGGAATGTTGTTACTATAAATACCACCCCTGTGTCTTCTTAAAGACACTACTTGAGATTAATTGTCAACAAATTAAGAGATAAATGGAAACAGTATGGTTAAAGACATGTAAATGTTATAAACTCTGAAAATATGATGTTACTAATAAGAATTGGTAGGTGCTCTAGGCCGGGTGGTGGCTCACGCCTGTAATCCCAGCACTTTGGGAGGCCGAGGCGGGCAGATCACGAGGTCAGGAGACCGAGACCATCCTGACTAACACGGTGAAACTCTGTCTCTACTAAAAGTACAAAAAATTAGCCGGGCGTGGTGATGGGCACCTATAGTCCCAGCTACTCAGGAGGCTGAGGCAGGAGAATGGCCTGAACCCGGGAGGCGGAGCTTGCAGTGAGCCGAGATTGTGCCACTGCACTCCAGCCTGGGTAAGAGAACAAGACTCAGTCTTAGGAAGAAAAAAAAAAAAAAAAAAAGAATTGGTAGGTGCTCTAAATTTCTTGACGGTCTTATCTATCTTTTCATTCCCAGGAGCCAAAAGACATCATTTTAAATAAATAAGCCAAGTAGTGGAGGAATATGTATATTTAACAACACAAAATACATAATGAGAAGGCAAAAACCAAACTGTTGTGACAGAGGAGAAAGGTAAGGAGAAAGGGGGTACTTTGTCAATTAGTCATTGATGAGAGTGGGGAATTACCAAAATCAGACCCACAAAAGTTTCCTGATACTATATTATTTTGAAATAGAAGATTCAGATGATTATTGATATTATAAAAAACCACAAAGTAACCATTAGAAGAAAAATACAGACTTTCCAATTATCAGAAGAAGCACATACACCCGAACAAAACAAACAGCCCAATAGTCTCAGTTTTAAAAACCGAATTATAAAAGCAGAAAGTATGTCACAAAGGAGAGCTAAATCCTAACATAACTATCATACTGATAAATGCAAATTATATTTACATATACATGCTTTAAAAGAAAGAAATTGTTGTATAGGATCACCAAGCAAAAATCAACTCTATGGTATATTTGAGACATTTTAACACAAAGTGATTATAAGTTGAAAATAAAGTATGAAAAATGATATACTGGTGAAATGCAAACTAAGTATAAAATCAGAAATTCCTTACTGCTTGGAAATTAAAAAAAAGTTCTTAACTAACTCATGTTATGGCAGAACAATCTAGACATGAAGGCAGCACACAGAGAAGCATGCATAGCATTAGGCATTCTTCTTTTTTTTTTTGATGGGGAGTCTTGCTCTCTCACCCAGGCTGGAGTGCAGTGGCGTGATCTCGGTTCACTGCAAACTCTGCCTCCCAGGTTCACACCATTCTCCTCCCTCAGCCTCCCGGGTAGCTGGGAACTACAGGCGCCCGCCACCACGCCCGGCTAATTTTAGTTTTGTATTTTTAGTAGAGACTGGCTTTCACCATGTTAGTCAGGATGGTCTCGATCTCCTGACCTTGTGATCCACCTGCCTCAGCATCCCAAAGTGTTGGGATTACAGGCGTGAGCTACTGCGCCCGGCCAGCATTAGGCATTCTACTGGTAAATAATGAAAGTCAATAAATTCGTCATACAACTCAAGAAATTAGATTGGGATTAATAGAGAGAAAAATTTAAAATATAAAAGAGAAAAGTGACAATTTTTAAAGTTTTCAGTACTGCTTGTTGAAAAGAAAATGAATCATTAGCTATCCTAATTAAGAAGATAAAAAGCACAAGTAGGCAAAAATAAGCAATGATGAGAAAGTATAGAATCAGAGAAAATTAAAAGGATCGTGAAGAACTAATTTCCTCCAGCACATGTTAATAAGTTTGGAAAAGCTAGATGAAATGAATAATTTTCCAGGAAAATATAATTTATCAAAAGTAACTCTAAACAGATGTAAAGAAATCTAAATAGATCATTTATCTTAGAAGAAATAGAGAAATTTGTCTAAAAGCTACTGACTCCCCGCGGAAACAAACAAGCAACGATAAAAGCAAACAAAGCAAGTTGAGACACTTCTACCAAATCTTGAAAAATTAAGTAATTTCAATGCTTCAAACATAGAAAAGGAAGGTAAGTTTTCAAATTCTTTTGAAGATGTGAGCATAGTTGATATAAAGCATAGTTGCTTTAAAAAGATGAACCTTACTTGAGAATATTGATGCCAAAGTACTACGCAAACTATTTAGCAAGTAGGATCCAGTGGCATATCATAAAGAAAAGCAGACGATGAGCAAGTAGACTTTTTTCCAAGAATGCAGGAATAGTTCAACATTAGGAAATCTATCACCGAAATTTATTATATCAGTAATACTAACTGGTAAAGATGATATAATCCTCTGTACTATTTGTATAAGTTTCTGATGACCTACAATTCAAAGCAAAAAAAAACTATTAATTTAATTTAATGTTTTTAGACAGGGTCTCACTCTGTCTTCCAGGGT
This sequence comes from Papio anubis, assembly GCF_008728515.1. Classification (NCBI taxonomy): domain Eukaryota; kingdom Metazoa; phylum Chordata; class Mammalia; order Primates; family Cercopithecidae; genus Papio; species Papio anubis. The sequence goes on from NC_044979.1 coordinate 107,445,863, forward strand.
GGAGTGCAGTGGTGCAATCATAGTTCACCGCAGCCTTGACCTCCTGGGCTCAGGGGATCCTTCCACCTCACCTCAGCCTCTATAGTAGCTGGGATTACAGGTGTGCATCACCATGCTGTGCTAATTTTTTTATTTTTGTTTTTCTGTTTTTGTAGAGATGGAGTTTCTCCATGTTACCCAGGCTCCTCTTGAACTCCTGGACTCAGGGGATCTGCCCACCTTGGCCTCTCAAGTGCTAGGATTACAGGTGTGAGCCACCACTCCCAGCTCAAAGGAAAAAAAATTGAAAAGTGACCATTTGTATCAGTGCTATTCAAATAACTAATAAAATTTTTACATTGCTTTCTGAAAAATAACTTTTAATAAACAAGGAAGAGTGGAGCCAACCTTCCTTCCTTCCTTCCTTCCTTCTTTCCTTCTGTCATCAGCAGTGTTTTTATTTGTGTTTTGACTTACAAAAAGTTATACATATTTAATGTAGACAGCTTGACAAGTCTGGAGATAATCATACACCTATGAAAGAATCAATATAATCTATGCCATGAATATATCCATAACCTCCAAATGTTTCCTCCTCCCCCTCTGTTATTATATGTGTATAATAAGAACACTTAACAAAATACCCTCTTAGCAATTTTGAATATATAATAAAATATTATTAATATTATTAACTATATGGGCCCTGTGCTGTATTATAGATCTCTAAGTTTTATTCTTCTTGCCTAACCGAAACTTTGTACCCTTTGACTAATACCTCGTTTCCCCTTTCCCCAGCCCCTGACAACCACCCTTCTATACCCTGCTTCTATTTTCGACTCATCATGTGTTGCTTAACAATGGAAATGCATTCTGGGAAATGCTATCATTAGGCAATTTTATCATTGTGTAAACGTCATAGAGTGTACAGTACTTACATAAACCTAGATAGTAGAGCCTAATACACTACATAGGCTATGTGGTATGGCCTGTTGCTCCTAGTCTACAAACCTATACCGCATGCTACTGTACTCAATCTTGTAGGCAATTGCAACACAATGGCAAGTATTTGTGTATCTAAACATAGCTAAACATAGAGTATAGTAAACATGTGGTGTTATAATCTTATGAGACCACCATCATATATGTGATCCATTGTTGACCAAATTATCATCATGCAGTGTATGACTGTAAGGGGTATCATGAAGTGTTTATTTTTTATGCCTCTGGCTTAGTTTATTTAACATGGTGTCTTTCAGATTCATCTGTGTTCTTACAAATGGCAGAGTTGCCTTCTTTATAAGGCTGACTAACATTCCATTGTGTGTATATACCACGTAATCTGTATTTCTTTCTCTGTTTGTGGACGTTTAGGTTGTTTTCATGTCTTGGCTATTGTGAATAATGCTGCAGTGAACATGGGAGTGAAGACATCTCTTCAAAATTCCAATTTTAGTACCTTTTGATATATATCCAGAAGTGGAATTGTTGGATCTGGTGGATTCTTTCTTAACATGATAAAATCTACTTACATCTTAACTCCAAATCCTGAATCCTACTTAATGGAGAAACAATGGAATCCTTCCTTTAAAATCAGCTTTCTGATTATTGACAGTAAATACTGTCAATAATCAATAATCACTTCTATTATTTTGTCAAATAAGTATATAGCCAAAAAATGAAACAAGAGGTAGATTGTTATAGGCTGAACTGTGTCCTCCAGAAATTCATGTTGAATTCCTAACTCCCTCTATGTCAGAATGTGACTGCCTTTGGAGACAGGTTTAGTAAATGGGCTAATTCACTTTTAAAATGAAGTCATCAGGATGAGTCCTAATCCAATATAACTTTTTTCCTTATAAAAAGAGACTAGGACACAGAGAATCACAGAGTTAAGACCAGTTGAAGACAGCTCTCTACAAGCCAAGGAAAGAGGCCTCAGAAGAAACCAACCCTGCCGACAACTTGACCTTAAACTTCTAACTTCCAGAATTGTGAGACAATCAATTTCCATTGCTTAAGCCACCCAGTCTTTAGTACTTTGTTATGGCAGTCTTACTGAACTAATAGATAGATGTATAAATATTGGAAAAGAATAGGTAAACTTTATTATGTACAGATGACATAATTGTATACCCAAGCATTCACCACAAAAAGGGACAAATAGCACTTTAGAAGACATAGTAAAAGAAAAGACGCAGTTTTCTGAAGCAAAAATAAACAAAATAAAAATTTGTGTGTGTGTGTGTGTTTGTCTGTCTTAATTGCAGGCAACATAACCCAATTGTGATAGTTTAAAGAGAAAATATTTACATGATATCTTAGTGTGTTCAGCTGCCTTAACAATATACCATAGACTGAGTGGCTTGTAAACAGCAGAAATTTATTCCCCACAGTTCTGGAGGCTTGCAAGTCCAAAATCAAGGTGCTGGCTGATTCACTGTGTGCTGAGGGCCCACTTCTTTGTTCATAGACTGCTGCCTTCTTATAGTGTACTCACATTGCAAAACGGGCAGTCAAGCTCTCTGGGGCTTTACACAGGCACTTATCCCATTCTTGAGGGCTCTACTTTCTTGACCTAATCCTCTCCCAAAGCTACCACCTCCAAGTACCATCACTTTGGGATTAGGTTTCAACATCAGGATTTGGAGGGGACACATTCAGTCGATTGCTATTAAGTAGCTTACAGAATGTCCACAAGGGAAAGGGAACTGGTATTGGAAGCAACACATCATGAAGTAATACAGCAAGAGAAATTGCACAAACACACCAAGAGACCTGGTGCCAGTGGAAACCTCACTGTGGCCACTGAGCACATAACATATCCACATACAAAATCCAAGATCACATCCACGTGTGAAAACCAGGAAGAATATGAGTAGCTAATTGAGTCTTCTTTCTGCAAATGGTCATAAGGGAACAGTTTGTATAACTTCCTGCCTGCCCTTTCCACATTCCCTTTATAATACTGTACAAGTCTTTATATAGTCGGGTAAACCAAACCTCCATTCCTGTTCATTTGAGCCTTTGGAGTCCCGCAATGTATGGAATTACTGGAGTCTTAGGTTTTAACCACTACACATGACAGTATCAGGAGGCACCCTAGAGAATCTCCATGTTCCAGAATATTCATCTAAGTTCCCATTATGTAGTTGGAAACCACTTCTTCATATTTGGGATCAATCACGTCAGCTAAATGCCACAGCAATCATGTATTTTGCCGGATTTTCTAATGTCATGGGAGAACTGGCCAGTTGCATTCTTAACTTCCGTTTGATGGAACCATTGTTTTATTGCCTGGTGGAAGCGTTAGTCTCTTGGGTACTAAGACTGCTGAACCAACACAGCTCAAATTTGTGATAATAGGAAGCAAAATTTTTCATATTGTGTCATATTTTGTGCCATATTAGAAAAAGACCCTTCAACTTCTATCCCTAGACTTTCAGACTCCTATAGTTCAGTGATAAAAGAAGCAGCATCACATATTGGCTGCTGGTTCAGAATATATTCTGTACCTATTGGCTAGTATGCCAAACTCACAGGCTTTTCTAAAACTTAGTTGATGCTACCTCTGAGACTCCCATAGGTCTTTCTACCCTTCTATAATGTCGATTTTTGGATGATGGATTACACAGTGAGATCAGTGAATCCCATAAGCATCAGCCCATTGCATTTACTTCTTTTGCCTAAAATGTGATCCTTGGTTAGAAGCCATGTATCATTATGATGAATACGGATTTTGTTAAGTCCGTGGATGGTATTGCTAGAGGAATTGCAAGCAACAGAGTATAACAAAAATAGGTTTCTATTTGAATGTGATATATCACCACCCATTACCTAATGAAAGGGATCCAATTCTGTTGATCTGCCACCAGGTGCAGTCTGGTCCCCCTGGGCTATGGGGCTATATTTGGGAATTAGTGTTGGTCTCCGTTGCTGGTTGACTTGAAGTTAGGTCAGACTTGGTGAGGGGAAGTACATGTTGTGAAACTCACATGCAATCTCCTTCCCTGCTTCCTCTGGTCACCTCTTCATTGGCCCATTGTGATCAATGGTGTATCTGGAGAGAGAGGCTGACTGACATTCACAGAGCGTGTTGTCTTGCCCACTTTCTTATCTAGAATCTGTTTTATAGACACCTCCTGAGGAGTGTTCTCTAGGATGCAGATATACTCATACTCTTCTAGCATTCTGAGAGGCACCTGCAGAAACCTCTTCTCCAAACCTTATTGTTATTAATCTTCAAATCTTGTTCCTTCTTAACCTTTGATTGTTTACCAAATCACCAGCATCAACACAGGAGCATAAATATCTGGCCACCTGTCCTTTCAGGGAAAGGGCTTAAAGAGATAGACTGCTTGGAGGTCTGAGTACTGTGAGGATTCCTGAGTCATTAGGGATAGCCCTCAGAGGAGAGTAATTCTTTGGTAGTCCACTGGGGCCAGCACATAGTGCAGTGCTTAACTGTTTTTGGCCCTAGTAAGGGGGTTGCAGGATGATCCCTATTGGGCTGTAGATATGGGAGAAGGGTGAAGAGGCCATGTGGGAGGAGTAGGCACACTGGGAGTGCTCACCAGCTGCTCAAGCAATGTACTTGTGCTTTCAGTATCTCCTCAAACTCAGTCTCATATAGACCACTTCCTCTTGAGGGTAGGATGCTGCTGGGCACACCCAGCTTAATGCTGTGTGAATCTAAATAAATTAGACAGTCACTTGCTGTCCACGGTCAGAAGCTGAATCTACCAGGGCTACCAAGCATGTCTTAATCCCAAAATACAATAATGGAGTCCTATTATTTAACCTTCCAGTGCAGTTAGACACAGCCAGCCTACTCCATGATCCTTGTATACCTAGTACCACATCAAAGTAGTCTATCACAGATGCCACTTACTGTCTCCCAAAGATGAGCCCTTACATAACTCTTTTATCACTTTGAGTTATGGAATATGATGTCCCACCCATTAATGCTAACCCTTTAACCCAAACTGAGTCAGAGAGCTGATTCTAAATTCCAATTGCCTTGATGGTCTGTTGCCTGCAAACTTTTTTGGGGGGTTCTAATTATTGCAGGAAACAGGGTATCGGGTAGATTAATCATAAAGAATTTTTTTACAGAATTTCAGCAAGAATCGGGGAAACTATTTTGGTTACTTCACAGGTAGGATTGATGCAGATTAATCCACTTTGTTTAGTGGAAACCTCAAAGCTGCCACCTCCACCTCAGTACTTGTGATAGTGGCACCTCTGCTGCAGATGCTCATGGAAATTCCATCTCCCTGAGTCTAGATGTCATCTCACACTGCTCACTCCTGCCTTCTAAGACTTGTATGAACATTTCTGCTTGGTGGAAGGACCTCCAGCTTTACCCCCTCTGTGGTGGAGGAGGATGTGTGAGAAGTGGTGGAAGTAGGTGTCAAATTGCAGTAACTGCCACACCAAGAAATATGTGCCTTTATTATAAATACCTATATGAAGAAAATGCAAATGCTCAGCAGTGAACTAAAAGGAGACGCAAACATAGAAAAAGATATACTGTGAACTCGGATAGGAATAGTCACTATCATAGAGATGTAAATTATCTTTAAATTATACATGTGATGTGACCACAGCAAATACTTTAAAAACTGTTATAGCTAGGGAAGATGATCCTGAATTTCAAATGGAAAAAAATAAGCAATAATAGAAATAAAATTTTTGAGTAAAAAGCAGGTACTGAAGTTGATTTACCCTTACCAAACACTAAAACATATACTAACACTATAACTAACTAACTAACTAACTAAAATAGCCTGGTAATGTCAACATGAATAGAACCAAATAAATGTCTAGAAATGGTACCAAGCATATGTAAATACACACACACACACACACACACACACGTGAAGTGGACTAACAAATCCATAGACAAAAGGTAAATTATTCAGAAGTAATGTAAAGATAAATGGATAGCCTGCTGTAAATAATATGATTGGATCAATACTTCCATTATAAACCAAAATACAGATGTATCAAATATTTAAACTTAAACAGACATTTAAGTTCTAGAAGAAACTATGAGAGAAGTAGAAATGGTCCTTTCTATTAGGACATAAAACCCAGAAACCATGAAATAAAAGATTCATAAATGTAGTGCCTAAAAATAATTTCTCCATAGCAAAAATATCATAAGCAAAGTCAAAAGTCATACAGCAAACTGGGAAAATTATTTGCAACTTATTGAAAAAAACAAAGGTCAAATTTTCTTAAAATAGAAAATATATGCTAAATGAGTAAGAAAAAAAGCTGCCAGTAATTCAATAGAAGAGAGGGTGAAGAATTGAACTGAGAGTTTACAGGTGGGCAAACATGAAAGGTTTTTAAACACATTAAAGATATTCAGCATCATTCGTGGTAATAAAATATAAACTAACACTTCACTGAAGTTGTCTTTTTCTCCTATCATACTTGCAAAACCAAAAGAGTTTGGCAGCACACATTGTTGACAGGTGTGGGGATACATCCGGCTGTTATGGGTTTAAGGGAGACAAACAAGAATGAATTCTTTGGAGTATGAGATGGAAATAATTTTTCAAAATAACCACTCTTGGGTGGGAAGAGGGAGAGAAGCAGAAAAGACAACTGTTGGGTACTGGGCTGAATACCTGGGTGATGAAAGAATGTGTACAATGAATCCCTGTGACACGGGTTTACATATGTAACCTTCACATGTGCCCCTGAACCTAAAATAAACGTTAAAAAACCCCAAATAACCCCTTATCTATTTGTAGGAATTTATCTCATATATATATCCACACATATGCAAAATGATAAAAGAAAAATGTTATCTATTGAAGAATTTTAATAAGAATTTGCAGTAACCTAAGGTTGGGGGCATAGCTTTCTCTTAATAGCCTACTTCAATAATTTGTAGACCATTCATACAATGGAAAACAACGCAACTATAGGAAAAGACGGCAGAACTACTTTGTGTCCTAATATTGAACAATTTCCAAGATAGATTATTAAGTATAAAGTAACATGCATGACACTGTATGTAGTATATTTCTGTGCTTCCATGTATGGAAAGGAAGTGGAGGGAGTAGAGAAATAGAAAAGAATACTTCGTGAATGGGAAACAAGAAACTGATAATATTATTGGCCCCTGAGGAAGAAGAGAGGGGTGAGAGATTGTCACTCTACTGTATGTTTTGAATTTTGAATCATGTAACTACATTATCTATTAAATTCACATTAAAACTATATAGTTTTCTATATTTGTAAAAAGTATACAGTTTTGTATATTTGTGTGTGTATGCATGTGTGCATTTATTTTGTCTCAAGTTACCCACCTATGAAAGTGACAACTGGAAATTTAGAAATACAGGGGTTCTTAAAATAAGATAGTCATATGATATTTAACCTTTAAAAATGTCTTCTTTAATACTTCAAGAAGGAAAAATGTTAGATGTGTCAAAAATATAACAACATTGCAAAATCAAAACAAAAGACTCTGTCTAAACCCAAACAATATTTTTCACACCATTTTTGAGAATCACTTCAATTTGACAGGCTGGTGCACAGCAAGATGAACTGAGATGCAAAACCTCAACTATGCCAAGCATATTGTCCACTTCATTTCAGAGTACACCAACGCTGTACTTAAAAATGATTTCTTTTGACATGCTTCTTTTGTATGACATCAGTATTAAAACTTCTTACTGTATTCTTTCACCTTTTACATTCTATTTCAAATACATTCAATGTTTTTTTTTTTTTTTTCGTTTTCAATGTTCAGAAACTTATATGTAGTTGGATACAACTAAGGGTATGAATCTGTTACTGGAAAGCGCTCCTGATCCAGATCCCAAGAGGCTTCTTGGATCTTACTCAAGAAAGAATTCGAGGGGAGTGGATAGAGTAAAGTGAAAGCAAGTTTAAGAAAGTAAAGGAATGAAAGAATGGCTAGTTCGTAGGCAAAGCAGTCCTGAGGGCTGCTGATTGTCCATTTTTATGGGCAACAAGAGGTGGATTAGTCATGAGCTTTCAGAAAGGAGTGGGCAATTCCGCAGAACTGAGGAAAGGAGTGGGCAATTCCGCAGAACTGGCTTACAGGCCATACAGGGTAACTTCCTGACATTACCATTACATTTGTAAACTTTCCTGGCGCTGGTGTGAGTGTCTCTTAGCATGCTAATGTTGTATAATTAGCATATAATGAGTCGTGAGGACGACCAGAGGTCACTCTTGTGGCCCTCTTGGTTTCGTTGGGGTTGGGCCGGCTTCTTTGCACAACCTGTTTTATCAGCAAGGTCTTTATGATCTGTATCTTGTGTCGACCTCCTATCACATCCTATGACATAGAATGTCTAACCTCCTGGGAATGCAGCCCAGTAGGTTTCAGCCTTGTTTTACTCAGCCCCTATTCAAGATGGAATTGCTCTGGTTCAAACACCTCTGACAGATGGATTCATTTCTTTTCTGCTGTAGAAGTAAAATCTTTTCAAATAATCAAGTAGAATCTATCCTACCTTGTGGTGAATATAAAATTTGAATTTCTGAGAAAAAAAATGGACTCATAGGTATAGAAATAATATACTGTATATAGAAATCATATGTATTTTAAGCAACCAGTATGTAGTTATCATTTTAGCGTCCTCAATGACTATCTTACAACAGAAGCATTGCTTTGTGAATACGTTCGTTCACTCATTCACTCTAAAAATACTTAGCCCTTACTGTGTGCGAAGGGCACCTGTTGAGCCCAGTTTCAGGTTTCAGTAAAACCTTCACGCCTACCTTATTTATTTTATAATTTCTGAAAGAAGCTCATAACTATATGCTGTGTGTTTTAATAAAGAAAAAATACTGGATTATTTCAACAAGTTCCAAAAAATCAGCTAAATAGCATCACAAAGGAATGATTTCTCATACAAGTCAGTTGGATAATGAATTAGACTAAATTTCTTTTAAAGCCAGCCCATCCAATTTCATAAGGATACAATCTAAACTATATAATATTTTCAAAAGTTTCAATTCCACTGAACTATTTTTTATTGAGGATGTTCTAAAAAAGTAGACACTTTGTTCTTTCATTACTGTATTGCGAGAGCCTAGAATAGTGTCTGGAATACGGTAAGTCATGTTAAAAGAAAATCTTTAGCCGAATTACATTTAAAGGAGTTTAATTGAGCAATGAATGATTCTCAAATTGAGCAGCCCCCAGAATCACAGCAGATTCAGAGACACTCCAGTGCAGCCACGTGGTGGAAGATTTAACAGCCAAAAGAAAGTGATGTACAGAAAATGGAAGTGAAGTACAGAAACAACTGGATTGTTTACAGCTCTGTTTGCCTTATTTGAACATGGTTTGAACAGTTGGCTACATTTGATTGGCCAAAAACTCAGTGATTGGCACAGGTGTGAGCTATGGCTGGTTTATATCTTCACTTGTTATAGTTCACAACGTACAGAAAAACCTTTAGGCCGAACTTAAATATGTAAGGAGGCAGCTTTAGGCTAAACTTGATTTAACAGTAGTGAATTTTTTTTTTAGTAAATGAGTGAAGGAATAGATGTTGGTTCCATTTGTGCTAGGTCTGGGGATTCAAATATAAATAATACACAGTTCATTCTCTCAAAGATATCAGTGTTACCTACTAATGTGGTGCAGTTTGGTAATTGCTATAGGAATAAGCTTGAAGAAACAAATAATTTTACTCAAAAGGAAGGTGAGGTTACAAAGAATGAGATATTTGAACTAAGTCATGAGAAACAAATGTCTTCTCTTTGGACAGGCAGGGGAGCATACATTTTGGAAACTTGAGTAAAGTCATCAAGATATAAACGTTTGTAGTTAAATTGGAAAATAGTAAATAATCAGGTCTGGCAAGTAGAAAAGTTGTGGTCAGAACTGTGGAGTGATTGGAGACAAACAGTTAAATTTAGTACATACACAGAGAGCCGGGGTCTTCGTTTTCATCTGAGAGGCACTGGAATTCTGCAGGCAAAAGAGGAGAATGTTCACAAAATTATGTATAACAGATTCTGTCAGATCTTATAGTTAATGTGAGGGAAACCTTTTTGTGTTGTTGCTAAATCTATTCAGCTCTTTTAAATATAGTTACCCTAAAGTGATTGTGCTAACCCGATGATTGGAATTAGTAATCAGTAGGAATGAGAGCCTCGTTTGTCTCAACTGAAAAAGCGTAAAGAGAGTGACAGCTAACATTTGGGCAAAGAGACAATAGCTGGTTCTGACAAGATGGAGCAGTCTTAAATTGTTTCACAGTGTGATTGCTCCCTATACCAATTCTATTTGTTCTTATTAGTGAAACGTGATCAGTACATTTATTGTCAAAGACTTCACCAGTGTGTAAATAGGTCCACCTCACATACACTGGTGAGCCTCCCCAAATTGCTCCTGGGGATAACATCACTATTGTAAAACCTAAAAGCAGTGTTTGAGATAGTTTGCAGTCCCTGCACTCGATGTGCCAGCTGACACTACCAAACCAGTAATCTGGCTCATCCAGTTCTACAGTCCCACCCAGGAAAAGAAGACGCAAGAAAAACTCATTTTGATGCCCTATGATTCCGTCTCCAGCCTGACCAATCAGCACCCCGCACTTCCGAGCCCCTGCCTGCCAAATTATCATTAAAAACTCCTGTCCCTGAATGCTTGGGGAGACTGATTTGAGTAATAATAAAACTCCCATCTCCCACACAGCCAGTTCTGTGTGAATTACTTTTTCTCCATCGTAATTCCCCTTTCTTGATAAATTGACCCTGCCTACGCATTGGACAAGGTGAAACCTTTTGTCGGTTATAGGAGTAATATGCTTTGGCTCTGTGTCTTCACCCAAATCTCATCTTGAATTGTTATCCAAATCACAATCCTCAGGTGTTGAGGGAGGGACCTGGTGGGAGGTGATTGGATCATGAGGGCCATTTCCCCCATGCTGTTCTCAGAATAGTAAGTTCTCACAAGACCTGATGGTTCTCTCCCTCTCTCTCCCTCTCTCTCCCTCTCTCCCTCTCTCCGTCTCTCCCTCTCTCCCTCTCTCCCTCTCTCCCTCTCTCTCCATCCTCTCTTCTCCCTGCCTCCCTCTCTCTCTCTCTCTGTCACTTGCCACCATGTCAGACGTACTTCTCCTTTGCGTTCCGTCATGATTGTAAGATTCCTGAGTCCTCCTAGCCGTGCTTCCTGTTAAGCCTTACAAGGAGCAAGACTAAACAAATTGTGATAGTATCTGTCATGAGTGAAGTTATCTACTAAACACAAAGACTCTCAAACTAAAACAAATGTTAAAACAGGGAACTCAGAACTAACTTAAAGGTAAAATGTAGATATTAGGAAGCCACGAACAGACTCAAGGAAGACAATAGAAATATTAAAAGCATATTTAAGGCAAAAATTTAAAAATTAAGCAGAACAATTTAGTATTACTCTATATTAACAAAAGGAACATTCCATAGTGAAAATAATCTCATAAAATATTGGGCTTCCGATTTTTGAGTATTGAAATATATAATGCCTAGCTAAATAGAAATATTGACTACAATATTTCTTATAACTGAGAAAAATCAAACCCTTAATTTCTGACTCAGCTAACCTGCCACATAAAATTCTTGAAAACTACCCATATGTGTGCATATCAATACCTCATCTGTGTTTATTTCAGGGTGGTGGCATTGTATATTATTATTTTCTTCACTATACTATTATGAATTTTCCAAAGTATCCAAAGGAAATATGTACTTGTAGCCACAAAGTAGGTTAGTTGCTCTCTGCATGAAGAGTCCCACTAACAAGAGTGAGGTCTTGGGAAGTCAGCGTGAATTGGCCTTAGGTTTCCTACCCCCAGACCTTGGTGTTTTCTCTTTTAGGAAGTTAGCACAAATTGGCCTTCAGTTCCCTGTCTCCAGACCCTGTTCTCATTGCTGCCTCATTGGTACAAGAAAAGGAATTTATTTCTGAAGCTAGCTTGGGGGAAGTTCACCCTGCTTGGAATGTGTCACTTTGCTTTTGGAACAAAAAGTGGGCACTTTTATTAGGTAAGGAATGAAGTGAGCAAGGCCTGGGGGTGTCCTGATACCCAGAAGTTATCAACTAGGCAGTTGACTTGGCATCTTTCTGAGCAGGAGTCAGTTATTGAAGTGGCCTAGTGGGCATGCCTAAAACATGTACCTGGAGATGGGAGCTCCATGGGGACATGCTTTGATCTGCAAATAGACTGTCAATTCTACAGGAGAGATCCAGAGCACAGAGATGAACTTGCCCTCTAGGGAATGTCTGATGAGAGAGAGGTGAGAGGTTATTTTGCTTTTCAGAAAGGGCTAAGTGAGAAGTAGGGGTAAGGGGAAAGGAGAAAAGAAGAGAAAAAAAAAATCTGTCTCTTAGAAAAATGGGGGTACTTTGTTATATACTGGTTTTTGAAAAACACAATTATTATTTTAAAATTCTACATTTAATTGAATCCTTTGTTATGGCAAATACACGGTTAACACAAAGCTGTGAGATGGGGCGGGGAAAGACACGAGGAGCGGTTTTTGTGGTTAGGATGGTGAATGGCTGGTTACTGTTTCATATATTTTTTTCTACTGATCTATTCCCCTTTTTCTTTCCCACGTTGAAACAAGCACAGAAATTTGTCACGAGATTTAAAAAAAAAATAGATGTGGTGTTTTTTTGTACATTCTCAGGTCCTCAGGGAGATTATCTGTGGATAGAGAAGTGGCTTGATGGGAATTAGAGAAGGACTCAGTCTGCCCAGGCTAGAGGCAGTGCAGGAGCTCAGGACTCCGTCTGCCCAGGCTAGAGGCAGTGCAGGAGCCGGGTTTATTGGTTGTGAGAAAAGAGGGATCCTGTGCTGTCCTGGGGGTATACCGCCACAGGGGCAGCCGAATACAAGAGAAAGGCTGCCTGGTGTTTCTGGGAAGATGGGGCTGTGAATACCTTGCAGATGTTCCCTGTGTTTTTCTTCAGCTGCAGTGACAGAGAGCTTAATGTCTTCTTAAAGCCAGCTGGTAGGGCAATGGCAGATAAGCAATAAAGGATGGGATGCCTTTTTTCCCCTGCCCTGCTGGGCCTTGGCAGCATTGGAGACTCTGGACGTGAGGCACTGCTCAGGGCAGATAAGGAATCTCCAGAAAGAACTGTGTTAAGTTTTTCTCAATAGCCTGTGGGAATGGGGGCTTTAAGTCAGAAAATCATGTGAATAGAATATAAACAGGACATTTCTTGTGCCCTAGTTTGTGGACTGAGAGTCATACCCATTAGTTCGACTTTATTCTTTCCTGCGTTGAGGAGAGCAAAGATCACCCGGTAGCTATCAGGCAGACCATCCAGAGGCAAACTCCGTATCCAGAGAATTCAGAAATAATTAGACGTCCCTATTATCTAAAGCCAGCACCTGGTTTCAGGTTTCTTTCCCCACAATTTATAACTAGAATTTCTATACATCTCCAAAATGCTTGCATGTTGAAGCTCATTACGTTGACCTTTACATCAAAGCACCAAAATTCCTACAAATGTAATCATTTATCATGATTTATGTGGCTAATGTGGTCCAATTTACTCTTAAGCTCCCGCTTTAAGGCCCATAAATACCCGCAAGGAAAAATCCACTGCTGTGTGCTCAGTTCTCTCTTGCTGAGGCACCCCGCCGCACTCTTCTGCGGTGTTCTTTCATCTAATAAAGCGTTCCTCTTCAAACCTATACTGTTGTTGGTAAATTCTTCTTACTACTTGTGAGACAATCACTTTCTGTTGCTGAGGCTCTGACACCTTGCCCAGCATGAATCTTCTTTCTTAACAATTGCTTCTCAAAGAACCTCACATATTGTTCAGTGATTTGTCAACCCTATGAGGCATTACCTGTTTGTACAGCATGACTGGTCCTGTCTTGAGCCATCACTGTTACCCAACATTTATTATAATTTTGAGACTAAACTACAGAGCCAGACAGGACAAAGGCATCCTTAGCATATTCAAGCAAAAAGATCAGGAAACTCCTAACTTACTGTGCAGACCTCCTTTCTGAGGCAGTGAGGATTCTCTCCCCTCTTCCTCTCCTCACCTCCTCCCTCTCCTTCCTCTTCTCTCCTCACCCTCCTTCTCTCCTGCCGCCTCATCACTAAGTCTCTACTCTCATTCACTTAGAGAAAGAGGCAACAGCACAAACTCAAGGCTCATGAAAGCATATGGAGGAGAAACATAAAAATCCTAACAATTAACTTCTTCTGATGATTATTCACAAGAAAAAATAATGCCTTTGAGAACATTTACTCTGTGTTCTCAAGAACAAACAAGAAAACATGGACACTGAAATGAGATGAAAGGTGACAAAACAGGATAAGAGTGTGAAATAAAAGCTAAGAGAAGACAGAAACTGGCCAGTGTGCAGGCTGTGGGAGGGGGAAGGGAGGCTAAGAGTGCCCATTTCTTTGTATGAGGCCCACGTGACTGGAGATATAAGACGAAGGATCCAGAGAGACCAAATAAAGATTATCATGCATATAAAGTGATATTGAATGCCTTGGTTTTGGTATGAGAGCTAAATGGGCTTGCCAACTTCATGACCACAGGGAATGGCCTTCAGGGAGGAAACTTTGAGGGGCTGACTTCCACAGGTCCCAGGTAGAAGAGGAGAAAGAAGAAAAAGATCATCTCTTCCACGTCAAGGGCTTTTGATAAATTGGCTCCACCCAATATGGAAGTATGGAGACCAACTGTTATTGTTCATCAGTACAATAATTGTTCTCACCTCTGTGGGGAGAATTAAGAGGCAGGCAAGAGAACATAAGGAAAAACCTCCTCTTCTCGAAACCATCTAACATTTTCTCAGCTACTGCTTCTCTTAATTCAGTGGGGTTAACCATTAAGCTCATGCTAATCAAGGAGTTTGTGTTTACCCCTTTGGGAGGGAAGATTATGATTCTATTAGCACAGATCTCCTCCTCTAATTTTAATCAATCACTGTTCCTTTTAGGGTCCTCCTAGGACTTTCACTGTTTTTTTTTTTCACTGAAGACTCTGAAAAGGGTCAGGACAAAATGTTAAATAAAATTAACCCTGTAGCCACTCTGTTCCCAAAGCTAAAATTTTTATTGACTATATTATTTTTCATCCCTTAATATATCCAGCTACAAAATTCAATATAGGCTTCTGCGTTGAGATCAGATAATAACATGAAGATGCTTAGTTAGAAGAGAAACTCCAAGGCCAAGCATGATGGCTCATGCCTGTAATCTCAGACTTTGGGAGGCTGAGGTGGGTTCAACACCAGCCTGGCCAACATGGCAAAACCCCATCTCTACTAAAAGTACAAAAATTAGCTGGGCATGGTGGTGCGTGCCTGTAATCCCAGCTACTTGGGAGGCTGAGGCAGGAGAATCACTTGAACCTGGGAGGTGAGCCAAGATCGCACCACTGCACTCTAGCCTGGGTGACAGAGCAAGACACCGTTTCAAAAAAAAAAAAGACACCCCGATTTGGAACGTAAGTGACTTCCATCATGATATCCCAAGGGAAAGAATTTAGTTCAAAGAATAAATTTTCTTGCAAGTTAAAATCTGAACACATTAAAGACCAAAAGAAGTAAGGTCTGACACCCAATTTACATGGCTCTGAAAGTTAAAATTGAAACAAACCAAGCTTCCAGATTTAGTTTACTCAATTCTTAATCTATTCTGTCAACCTGATGGGTTTTTGATACAAGGCGGAGTTGATGTTTTTTTCTGCAGTCTTGGAGTTGGGAGAATATAGTTCCTCTGAAGTTAATTCAATGCTAAGTCATTGAGTGCCTCATATTTTTAAAGTTTATCACAGTAGTCCTAGCTTCTAAAATTTATCCCAGGCAAAATATGTTTTTAGAAAGTGTACTTATTGCTGTCAAAAGCCATAGCAGAAACACAATGGGAGTGCAAGTTAAGGAGACAGACCATGAAAATGTTCTTGATTTTAGGCTCACCAGGATGTCTGTCAGTCAAGACTCACAGTCATGAGTCTAAGACTGGTAAAGATACACTCAACAGGGAGAATCCCCCTGCCAAGCAGTTCACATTGGCATTACACATTTTATCATATCTGGGGAAGAAGGAATCCGCATATGTATCTGGTCTTCTCACCTCAAAGAGTGGTATTTGAGTCACTGGTGTTTTGTTTGTGACAAGTACTTTGTTTTTCCTGCAATCTGTGAATCCCTTCAATGGCTACAAGGTAGAAGATATTAATTGCTCCTTTTTCAGGTGAGAAAGCTAGATAGGAAAATATTTCTTGTCTAAAATCAGACCAAAACTGGAGAAGAATGGGAAGATTTGGTATGCAAGGTTTCAGGGCATGTGCAGGCACAGTATGGATGTGTCTGGTGCTCACCTATTTTGGATATTGGACAAGTTTACTGGTGTCCCTTCAGAGAGATACTATGGGGATCAGTTTGTGATCTTGCTTCAGTGTTCCCCAGATGAGTTCTTGCAATATTTATTTTCTAGAAAAAATGCTGAAAGAAAGATAAAAACAGGAAGTCAGGTGCCATGGCCTATAATCCCAGCACTTTGGGAGGCTAAGGCAGGAGGATCACTTGAGCTCAAGAGTTCAAGACCTGCCTGGTCAACATAGGAACACCTTATCTCTACAAAAAATTAGCCGGGTGTGATAGCACACACCTGTAGTCCCAGCTACTCAGGAGGCTGAGGAGGGAAGATTGTTTGAGCCTGGAAGGTCAAGGCTGCAGTGAGCCATGATCACAATACTGCACTCCAGCCTGGGTGCCAGAGCAAGACCCTGTTCCAAACAAATCAACCAACAAACAAAAAAACAGGGAAATTTCACTAATACCTACTTTTACTTGCCTGCTGGTTTATTTTACAGCTTTTCAGTGGAATTAGCTGGATGGTGGAAGCTCTGAAAAGAGTGTGTGTGTGTGTGTGTGTGTGTGTGTGTGTGTGTGTGTGTTTTGTTTTTTGTTTGTTTGCTTGTTTTTGCAGTGGTAGGACACTGTCTATGAATTAGGATGGGAAAGGTTGAAATATCAAGTGGCATCAGTGAAAAGGGCACAGTGGGTATTCATGAAAAAAGCTCTTCAGAGGGGTTTCTGGAAATATGGAGAGAGGATTTTCCTGCCTTTCCTATAGCCTTTGTCATACAAAAAATATCAGTTAAATGCAAAAAGAACAATCAATTACTCAGCAATACTTCATCACCCACTGAGATAATTGTAAGGAAATCACAGAAACTTGTACTTATCAGTTACCTGGCACTAGTTATATATCAGGTATGTGTCATGTACATTTTCTTTTCACAGTAATCAGGTGAGGTAAGTATTATATTCCTCTGTGTGTGTGTGTGTGTGTGTGTGTGTGTGTGTGTTGTCATGAAGAAATTGTGGCTTGTCAACTTGGCCAAGTTGACAGAGGGACATGACACATGTTAGCTCTGGCTGCTGGCAGCACTGTTAAATTGTCTCTTAAGGATGCAAACGCTCTCTTTTTCTTTTCAGTTGCAACTAGTAACACATATTAATTAAGTTAGGGGTTTTTTTGCACTTAAACAGAAAGCTTAACTAAGTATGACAAAAGTTATAGACATTAAATTATCTCATATTAGAAGAATTTTTGAGAATGCATGGAAGAACAGGCGTTTTGTGCAGTGCCTGGACTGATGTCAAAGACCCAGCTCTTAATAATCCAATATGCCAACCTCAGCATGTTGGATACTTGTTCTTAGATGTACCCCCTGCATGGGTACAGCTACGGAAGCTTGTTCTCATTCAACTCATTTCAAAAAGAAAGGACAGGTCTCTTTGTTATCTCCCTGCTAACCCCCTAAAAAATGGGAGAGCAAAGTCTTTCTCAGGAACCTCCAGTGGCTGCGCCTGCATCATATTCCCACCGTTAGACCCATTAACAGCAAGGAGGATGTGCATCACCAAGCCTGGCTAAAAATTTATTGGCTAAGAATAGATCCACCCAAGCTGGGCACTTTGCCAACCAAACAAAATTGACATCCCTTTTGAAAGGAAGTAGGAAAATCCCTGGGTGAGCAATAGCTGTGTTTTCCAAAAATGTCAATCTGCAGGAAATTTCATCCTTGTGTCAACTTTTGTTTCATGGTGTTTGGTACTTACTTTAGTTTCTGTAGATGAACAGAAGGAAACAGAAGACAAGGAAAGATTCAATACCTGAAAACAATTGATAGGTATATTGACTTGGTGGTAGAGTACATTTAAATGAAGAATGAGGAAATTAGATAACCCCGATTCACAGTTGAGTTTTCCTATCATAAAACACACCACAGTTTTATTTCCTATTTAACTGATGTGTAAGAAAAAGCAAATACATATATTTAATAATATCAAAGCATGTCAAAACCTGTGGTTCTATCCTGGTCCTTATCAATAATGGAAGATGAAGTTTCAAATTGATTTAGTGATGACAATTTAGTGATGCCAATGACTTTCTGTAATGGGGAACTACAGGAGTAACTGTAGATTAAACTGATTTTATTTTCTTTAGGTAGTGCTGTTTCTAGGAAAGCAGAAGTTTTTTTGTATGCTCCATTTCCTGGGTTGGCCATGGACAGAGAAGTGTGAGTAAGTGAAAAGATTCCATTTAATAGCTCTCATTTAGATTGTCCTGCACGTAGAGAATACATACAATGAATGTAATAATTGTACTATCTTACAGGGTTGCCTGAGGATCTGTAAGATAATAGGAAGAAAATATTTGTTGAAGGCATAAGTATCCAATAAACGCTAGCAATAGGATTATAAATATAAATGCAAATCTGACTAACGTAATACCAAGTAATAATAGTATTTGTTAATAATGGTCTTGAGCAACTTACCACAATATTTCTAGTTTGCTTCCCTATCCATAAAGCGACACTGATGATTTCTACCCTTATAAAATCGTTGTGGGGGTAATATTAAAAAATTATGAAATTCTTACTGTCTGCCTGGCACAAAGTAAGCATCTATCCATCCATAAGCAAACATTTGAGCACCTACAGTGTTTTTGGTGCTACTGTGCCAAGTGTTGGTGAAGCAGTAATAGATAAATCAAATTATCCTAATTTCATAGGGAATTTCCTATGAAATTAGGAAAATACAGGATAATATAGATATTGCCTATGAAATTAGGATAATAGATAAATTATAGTTCCTAATTTCATAGACCCGCCTTTCTGTTGAACTGTATACAAAATATGGATATCAAATCTAAACAATTGAGTTTATTATGGTAGATAATTTAAGGTTTTAAAGTGCAAGTTGAAATAGTAGTGAAAGTGAGAGTGTGTGAGAAGGAGACTGGTGCATAAAGGTGAAGGAATTCAAAGGCAAAGAGACTGTCTAGTGGAGTGCTGGCAAATGCAAGGAGGTTGTTGAGTGACGTTGCACAAGCAGATGACACGTTCCTTAGCAAAGGCAGAATCAAACTAACAGGCAACTTCTGGACCTATGCTGTTAAGTACAATGCCTGGTCTAATCAGCATTTTTGAATGAATTGATAAAGTCATCCTTGGAGAAAATCCACTCTAGAGATTCAGGGACCACAATAAAGGATTAAGAGAAGGATGTTAAGTAAACAGTAAGCCACAGATTTTTTTTTTTTTTTAAAGAGAGTGAAACTCTTTTAAAGCCACTAAGCTAAAAACACAGTGTAACTGTTTCTTATCTTTCTCAAGCAAGAGCTGGCCATTCTCTTTGAACCTCTCACAGAATGAGTGTTAAAACTATCATTGATGATGAGTTCCAAGCCAGGACTCCATCAGGTAGAGAGATTGCCTGGAACTGAAGAAGCTAAATCTACCTTCAAGTCCAAGGTGCAGCCCCGGGCCACTAAAAGGAGTTAGGGCTTTAGCTGTCAAGAGCTGAGTGAATGTAGACTTGGCAGTGTGATGATTAATATTGAGTGTCGACTTGATTGGACTGAAGGATGCAGAGTATTGTTCCTTGGTGGGACTGTGAGGGTGTTGTCAAAGGAGATTAACATTTGAGTCAGTGGACTGGGAGAGGCAGACCCACCCTCAATCTGGGTGGGCACTATCTAATCAGCTGCCAGCACGGCCAGAATAAAAGGAGGCAGAAGAACATGGAAAGACTAGATCAGTTGAGTCTTCTTGCCTCCATCTTTCTCCCATGCTAGATGCTTCCTGCCCTCAAACATCGGACTCCAAATTCTTCAGCTTTGGGACTCTTGGACCTTTGACCACAGACTGAAGGCTGCATTGTGAGGTTCTCTACTTTTGAGGTTTTCGGACTCGGACTGGCTTCCTTGCTCCTCAGCTTGCAGACGGCCTATTGTGGGACCTCACCTTGTGACCGTGTGAGTCAATACTCCTTAATAAACTCCCCTTCATGTATACATCTGTCTTATTAGTTCTGTCTCTCTAGAGAACCCTGACTAATGTAGGCAATGAGACAAGAAGTTAAGGTTACTGTCAAAAGAAAAGGTCAGAGACTACTCCAGCAAACATGGCTAGGATGCCTGAAGCTCGTAACTGGTGGCTGACCGGCTTAGCCTGGAATAAAAGCTCTCGTTTGGTGATTCAGTTACTAGATCTATTTGATATGTGTACATGTGTGTGTTTGAATCTTATTGATGAATAAATACATTAAAAATTGAAATTCTGCCCTGATATTCTAAGCCTTCCTGCCAAAGACAAAATACCGTTAGATTTCTTCTCTATTTATAGGAGTATTGTCTCCCACAGAGCAGGGCCTGCTGCTCTGTTTCTGGAAAAACACATTCTGCTTTAAAAATGACTCTGTAACTCTGTTTCCTGAGAATTACACAGGACTTGAATCTAGTCCTTTGCTGAGATGAAGTACAGATTTGAGGTGCATTCATGCTCCCCATAAAATATGTTTGTCACCCTAGCAACTGCCCTAAAATACCTTGTAATATCCTGACATGAGTATAAATACAATTTCTCGTACTCTGAGAAGCCAAGCGAGTGACATAAGTTATTCCAACAGCAGAAGTCTTCCAGGTGTAGACCTCAGGGTGGAAGCGAGGATACCATCATCATCATCATCATCTTTGTCACATCACTATTTCTTGTCACAACATTTCTTTACAGGTGGCAAAGATTTTTATAACTAAATATAGTGTCTGAATGCATCAAATGGTAAGAACCTTTGCCTCTGCACTGGTGGGGATGTTTGATAGCCTCTGTTTCAGATCATTCTGAAGTGTGAAGTTTGAAATTTGTTGAACACTTTAAAGAGAAAATACTGCTTTAAACAAAGGTCACACAAATTGTAAAACAAACAAATTTTCAAAAAATCTACAATAGAGTTATAGGTAATTACCCCACTGTCGCAATTAGCAAAATGATGCTCAGAAAGTCTATATGGTCTTTCTACAGACACCCAGTTTACCAGATGAAGGGGAGGAATTGAGTGCAGATGAACTTCCAGATCTCTTTGTACTATGTGAATGCTGCATCTACATCCTAATTCATATGGCTGGAAAGCTCAGTTGCAACAGGAATATTTTGGACAGGTTATCAGAATGAAGATGGACAATATTCATTAGTCACAGGTATGTGGTATTCAGTGAGGCATGTGGCAAGGCTACTGCTGACTATGTTGACCTTACGGAAACACAGGCTGTATGATATTTGGAGAATACCTCCAGGCAAAGGACACTCATGAATGAACTGGTGCCCAACTGGAGGCTATCAGGTAGCTGGTGGAGGACTTGTACCTCAGGTCTGTTGTTTTGGACAATTTTTCACATCTTGAATGAGGTGAGTGGTCAGATTTAGGATCTAATAAGTCCTGAAGAAGGCAGGAGGAAACTCAAGTTTAATAATGATCAATAAAAGGTCCTTCTCCTGGGTCCCAAATCACAGGATGGTGGAAGTTGTGCTTGAAGGCAGTTCTTAAAGCACCACATAAGAGGAAAGAAATTTTATTTCACAGGTCGGAGCACACTGAAAGGCATTTGGTGTAGTTCTGGATGAACATTTTAAGAAGGAGGAACTTACGGAAACTAAAGGATGTTGTAAACAGAGTGGCTGGGAGAATGGAGGAACTCAAAACCACATCACGTGAGTATTGCTTTAAAAGATCACAGCTCCACACATGGAGAAGGGGACTCAGACCGAACAAGACAATCGTCATTCAGTACTTGCAGGGCTGTCACGGAGAAAAGGGATTAAACTTCTTTTCTCCTTGGCTTTAAGATGGGAATTAAAAATGTGGGTCATTAGTGTAAGGAAACATTTCAGTTTGTAAGTAATAAATAACTTTAAATGCCAGAGCTGTCAGAAGATGAACAACTAGATACTGGATGGTACTTGGAGGGTTGTCTCCAGTATCAGCGAGTAGTTCTAAACACTGAATTTCTGTGCTTCACAGATCCCTCCTTTGCTCTTTACATATTTGGCATGTTATCACCACCCTGTTTCTTGTGTGAAGTCCCAATATTGGAAATCATCCTTTTTTTGTGATTCGGATAATTTTGAAGATATGCAGCAGAGTTCAACCAGAGTTTACTTTGCATGTAATAACGTTGATGTAATAGGTGAGAGCTGGAAGCTCACAAATGCCATATGCAAATTTGTTCTAAATGAGCTCTAAATATGGATTTGGAACTAATTGTTCTGGCATTTATTTCAATGAGATAAAGCATTGGACAAATATATTTTAAAGTGAGGAAGAGGATGTTTTAGCATCGTTCCCAGGAAAATGAGCTGTAGCATGCAGGTAATTCAGAAAAGGAGGACATTTAATGTGAAGCTTCATGTGAGAAAACAGAATGTTGGCTGGATCATTATTTAGAAATAATAGAACTGTGGGTGAGGTGGGTAGATCACGAGGTCAGGAGTTCGAGACCAGCCTGGCCAAGATGGTGAAACCCCGTCTTCACTAAAAATACAAAAATTAGCCGGGTGTATTGGCATGCGCCTATAATCCTAGCTGCTAGGGAGGCTGAGGCGGGAGAATTACTTGAACCTGGGAGGTGGAGGTTGCAATGAGGCCAGATCACGCCATTGCACTCCAGCCTGGGCAACAAGTGTGAAAACTCCATCATAAAATAATAATGATAATAATAATAAAACTGTGAAAATAATTAGTGTTAAATCACCTGCACCACTAAATTTTTAGTGTGGAACATTTAAAAATGAACTTTCATTATTGAAGTATATTGTTTAGACAGAAAAATGCACAAATCACAAGAGTGCAACCAGATGAATTATCAGTGTCAGCACATTTGACTGCTTACCACCCAGATCAAGAGGTAGCACAGAAGTACCCCTTCTTCCCCTAATTGCTCCCACTCCTCCCACGCCTCCAGTGGTAACCACTAGCAGGACTTGCAAAATCATAGATCAGTTTTCTCTGTATTTAAACTTCGTACAAATGTAACCACAGAGTAAATTGTTTTTGGTTTCTGTTCTCAATACTATGTTTGTGAAATGCATCTATGTTTTTGCATGTAAAATTATTTCATTCATTTTCACTGTTAAAGAGCAACTACATGTCCATATTTTTTTTTTAAAAAAAGAATACATTTTATTTTTGAGCCACATCAAGGATATTTCCAGATTTTGACTGATGTGCATATTTCTGTTGCAAACATTCTTGTAATATTTTTGGCACATATACATATGCATTTTCTGTTGGGTACATATCTAATAATGAAATTGCTGGATCATGAGACAAAGGTATGTTGAGCTTGAGAAGTAAAGTTTTAGCTGTACCACTAGCAGTGTATGCAAATTCTATTTGCTCCACATCCTCCTCAATACTTGGTATTGTGAATCTTTTTAATTTTAGCCATTTGGGATATATTTAGTGTTTTTCCACGGCTGCTTTTAATTACTATTTACCAAATGACAAATTTAGATGAGTAACATCGCCTGTACTTATGAGAAAACCTTCTTTTGCAAATTGCTTATCCATGTATTTTATATGTACTAATTTTATTGTATTATCTATCTTTTTTCTCATTTATACATATTTGATATGAATCTTTGGTCAGTTATATGAACTGCATATATCTGCTTTCATTCCATGGTTTGTCTTTTTACTGTCTTGATGGTATCTTTGATGAGCATAAAATCTTATTTTAAAGTAATTTGACTCAGTCTCCTTTTTAGTGATTAGTGAAATTTGTATTCTTAAAAAAATTTTCCTATACTTGAAGGTCAAGAAGATAATCTTTGTTATCTTCTAGAAGCCTTATTGTCTTACTTTTCACATTTAGATCAACAATCTATCTGGAACTGATTTTTTGCAAATAATGTGAAGTAGAAACTCAAGATTCATTATTTCCCCCTGATTTGAATGTCTAGTCAACTCAACACCATTTATTAAAAAGACTTCCTTCCTTCCTTCCCTCCTTCCTTCCTTCCTTCCTTCCTTCCTTCCTTCCTTCCTTCCTTCCTTCCTTCCTTCCTTCCTTCCTTCCTTTCTTCCTTTCTTCCTTCTCTCCTTCCCTGCCTCCCTGCCTCTCTCTCTCTTTCCCTCTTTCTTTTCTTTTTCCCCACTGCTTTATATTGCCACTGTTTTTGTAAATAAGTGTTCATATATGCATGTGGCTCATTTGCTGGACTCTGTACTATACTTGTTTATGATTGTGCTAATACTATGCTGTTTTAATAATTTTAGCTTTAAAATAGATCTTGGTATCTGGTAATTCAGTCTTTCAAATATTTGTATTTTCTTCCATTGTCTAGGACATTTAAGGCTCTTTACATTGCCATATAAATTTTTGGATTAACTTGTTAATTTTCACAAAGTCGCTTATTTGGATTTTTATTAGGAATATATTGAATATAGGTAGTTTTGGGGAAGCACTGCTATCTTCACAATATTGAATCTTTTTACCTGAAAGTAATGCATAGTTGCATAGTCTTCTACCCATTGAGGTCTTTGTTAATTTCTCTCAATATTTTATATTATTCTACATTGAAGACTTGCTTATCTACTGTTAAATTTATTCCTAGGTATTTAAGTTTTTCATTTTGATGCTAATTTAAATGGTATTATTTTAAAAATTGTATTCTTTGCTTCTTTGCTGCAAGTGTGAAGTGCAATTGATTTTTGAGAATGAATATGTAACTTTTGGCTTTGCAATAGTTAACAAATTTACTCTGTAAGTCTATCTGTGGAGTCTTTGTATTTTATATATATAAAATAATGTCCCTTGCAAATAAAGATTCTGTTACTTCTTTCTTTCCAATATTTATACCTTTTATTAATTCTTTTGCCTCACTACATTCTGTTAGGATCCAATAAAACATTTTTAGTAAGAGTGGCAACAGATGGCATCCTTGACTTATACTTGCTATCAGGAGGAAAGCATTCAATATTTTCCCATTAAAGCAGGTCGTTTGCTGTAGGATTTTATATGTATATGTCTATTCTTCATTTGTAGGTACCTTTTAAAAAATCATGGATAGGTGTTGAATTTTATCGTGATTTTTCTGCCTCTATTTGAAATGATCCTATGATTTTTCTCCTTTATTTTGCCTATGTGGTGAATTGCACTCACTAATTTTTACATGTCTTGTCTTGTCAGAATAATTCTTGCCTGACCATAATGCCATGCCATTGCGTGTGTGTGTGTGTGTGTGTGTGTGTGTGATTTTTCTGTTTGTTTGTTTTGAGGCAGGTCTCATTCTGTTGCTCAGGCTGTAGTGCAGTGACTTGATCGTAGCTCACTGCAGTGTTGAACTCCTGGGCTCAAGAAATCCTCTTGCTTTGGCCTCCCAAAGTGCTGGCATTACAGACTTGAGCCACCATGCCCAGCTATAATTTATATATATATATATGTATCACTAGATTTTATTTGCTAATATTTTGTGTAGGAGTTTTGTGTTTATATAAATCAGAGTAGACTTTGCTTAGGCCCTTTATTATAATTTCCTCACTGAATTTTGCTATCAAAGTTATGATAACCTCCGAAAATGAGTTAGAAAATCTTTCCTTTTTTCTGTGCTGTATATAAAATTGTATATAATGTATATATATATAATATATAATGTATATAAAATTGATGTTATTTCTAAATGTTTAGAAGAATTCACATAAAATCATTAGGCCTGGAAATTTGTTTTCAAAGGGTTGTAGTTACAGATTTCATTTCTTTTACGAGATATTAACTATTTGTGTTATATATTTCTTCATGTGGCAGTTTAGTATATAAATAATGGCTTTTTAAGTTATTTCAGCATTTTATTGAAATCATTGCTCTAAAATTGTTATGATATATTTTTGTTAGCATTTTATTACCTGAGGGATGTGTAGTTAAGTCCCTTCTTTAAAAAAATCTTGATATTGGATTTTGTGCCCTCTTTCTTTTTTTCTCTATTTTTCTAGAGATTCATTAAATTTATTAGTCTTTAAAAGAACGAACTTGTAGATTTATTTTCTCTTTTATACATTTGTTTTATCTTTCATTGACTTCTGCTTGACTTTTCTTACTTCTTTCTTGCTGCTTACCTCGAGTTTCATTCATTTCATCTTTCCACCTCTACTATATGCATTTAAATATGGCCTTAATTGTAATATTAAAGTTTTTACAAGTTGAATTTTCATTATCATTCAAATGACGGTATTTACTAATTTTCATTTGTACTCACATTTTAGCTTGTGATTTATTTAGAAGTATATTGAGTACTTTTCAAACATATACAGGTTTTAACATTATCTTTTTGTTATTGATTTCTAGCCTAATTGTGCTTTTTGTCAGAAAATATACTCTGTATAATTTCAGTCTTATTATATTTGTTATATTTGTTTTATATCTACCATTGAGTTAATTGAGGTTGTTCATGTGATGTGAATTCTGCATTTGCTGTGTATAAGGTACATGAATTAGGTCAAGTTTATTGATTGCATTGTTCAAATGTACTATATCCACATTGAATTTTTGTCTGCTTCTTGTATTACAGAGAAGTTTGTTAAAATCTTCTACTATGATAATGAATTTGTCCATTTTCCCTCGCGTCATGTCATTATTTTGCTTCACATACTTGAGACTAAAACTGCAACAAATTCAGAATTGTAATGTTTTAGAAAGATTGACACTTTTATTATGAAATTAACTCTCTTTGTTGCCAATAATGTTTCTTGCCTTAAAGTGTAATCTGATAAGTGCTCAGTGCATTTACATATTATTGTCATCAAATTTGGGGTTTTAAGTTTGCTCTCTTACTCTTTGTTTTCTACTTATCTATCCATTCTATATGTCTTTTCTCTACTTTTTGGCATTTTTTGGATTATTATTTCTTCGTTCCATTTTTTCCTGTTTTATCTTGCTATTTTTGTTGTTATTTTTTAGTGACTATTCCAAAGATTATGGTGAGCATTCTTGACTGATTAAAGTTCAATATTAATTAGTACTTTTACCACCTTCAAGAATATGCAAAGATTTTAGAACACTTTTCTATGTTTTATCCTATTATTGTCACGAACTTTGACTCTACCTATATTTTAAATCCTGTTAGGTGATTACTATTGTTATTGTAAATCTTCGATATGTACTTAGGTTTACCCACACATTTGCTCTTTCTAGTGCTCTTGGTTTCTTTGTGCAGTTCTGGCTCTCACCTGCGATTGCCTTTGCACTTTTGGAATCAGTCCTTTTAGCATTTCCCTTAGTTCATGTTGGCAGGTTACAAATCATAGGTTCAGTTTGTCTGAAATTATTATTTTGTCATTAAGATGATGGGTATTTTTATTGCATAAAGAACTCTAAATTAGTTATTTTCTTTCATAATTTTGAAGATGTTGTTCCATTTCCTTTGGGTTCCATTGCAATTGTTGAAAAGTTTTATATACTGGACCTTGGTGGAGTTTTTGTTGTTGTTTCTATCCTCTTTAGGATTCATAGTGCTTCTTGAGTCTATGCCTTTTTTTAATTATGATTTTTTAAAAATGTATTGCCCTTTAAAATACTGTTTCTTCCAAATTCTTCCTCTTGTTTCTTTCCAGAGCAACATTATAGGCATATTAAAACTGTGCCCTGTGTCTTTCATGTCTTTTGTGTGATTTTATATGATTTTTATCTTTTTTTGTTGCCATTCCTCAATCTGGTATTTCTTTTTTTGTTTTTTTTGTTTTGTTTTGTTTTGTTTTTTGAGACTGAGTTTCGCCCTTGTCACCCAGGCTGGAGGGCAATGGTGCCATCTCAGCTCATTGCAACCTTTATCTCCTGGGATCAAGCAATTCTCCTGCCTCAGCCTCCCTAGTAGCTGGGATTACAGGTGCCCACCACCATGTCCAGCTAATTTTTGTATTTTTGGTAAAGACGGGATTTCACCATGTTGACCAGGCTGGTCTCAAACTCCTGAACTCAGGTGATCCACCCACCTTGACCTCCCAAAGTGCTGGGATTCCAGGTGTGAGCCACCACACCCAGCCCAATCTAGTATTTTCTACTGACCAATATTTCAATTCCGTCATCCTCTGTGTCTAATCTTCTATGAGTCTTCATCAGTTGAGTAATTTCAGTTATTTTATTTTTCAGTTTCAGAATTTCTATTTGATTAAAAAATTCTCTAGTGTAAATTTTCTATATTTTGTGTACGCTCTTCAATTAATTACAGCTATTTTAAAGCCAATGAATTCTGAGTGCCCTTGTGCATTTGTTTCTATTTTCTGTTTATTTTCATGGTCTGTTTTTCTAGACTTGTCTTCAGACATGGCTGTTAATAGTTATTGAAATTTGGACATTGTGTCAAAAAAGTTTGAGAACCAATTTGTTGATCTGGTTGGTGTTATTGTCCTCCAGAGACTCTTTACTTTTGCTTGGTGTGTGTGCGAGGAGGTTGTTATGATGGTGGCAAATCTCCTAATCTATTCAGTGATTGTCTACCTAATTAAGTCATTTAGGTGATTTGAAATTGGGCTCCCACTTCATGATGGTACAATATTTCTAGTGCATGCTCTCTCCTAGGGTGTAGCCCTTCAGGGGTCCTAACTGAAAATTTTGAGGTAATTATAAGGGCACCACCTCCTTGGTGGTCTCTAGACTCTAATTTTGCTTCTTAAACTAGATTTCCTTTACTTCTGAGCATCTTAGACACTCCATTTCTCCTGTTTCTTTACCTCTCAGTGTCCAATTTCAAATCAGCAGTGCCTTGAGTAAAAAGTACTCAAGAGTTGAAAATCAGATTCACTTTTTGGTACTTCCCTTCTTCTGGGGATTTTATTTCTTTAAGTTCTCATCACCTGGGCAGCTTTCTAAAGCCTTTGAACTTACAGGTTTTGCATTCTGTTCATTCTTTTAAGCTGCTCTCAGCAGGAGGGTTTGTCAGCAACAATCTTCTCTACAATTAATAAAGCTTGAAATATCTCTAGCATGAGTTATTTTGAAGCAGATAACATTTTAACGCATATAACAGAAAGAACGTACATCTGCTGAAATTGAAGAGTTTCCTGATGTAGAGGCCTTTCCTTCAAACTAAGAAACAAAGTTGGAAGCACTTATAACGTTATGTTCGGAGTAAGAAATGTGAACACTGATGAAAGCAAAACTGCAAAAATTTTGCCTAAAATATGAGTGTTTTAGCATTGTAAAGAAGACCAGGAATCACCCAAAATGACCAAAATTATTCTACTTAGGGACTTTAAAGTAGAAAGAACCCAGGACCAGTATCATTTTGATGCCTTTTAAAATTTCTTTTTGAAATGGTGAAATGTCACAGTGGATTTTTAAAATAGGGGAATGTTTAAAATGTTGATATTTAATAAATTAGTACTTTTTAACTGACAAATTTCCATATAATATTATCATGCTCATTACATCAGGAATTCTCAATCCTGGGGCCACAGACCGGTAGTGGTTCATGGCCTGTTAGGAACTGGGCTGTACAGAAGGAGCGGAGCAATGCACAAATGAGCCAGCAAAGCTGCGTCTGTATTTACAGCTGCTCCCCATCACTTGCATTACTGCCTAAGCTCCACCTCCTGTTAGATCAGCAGCAGCATTAGATTCTCATGGGAGTGTGAACCTTATTGTTGAACTGTCCATGCTAGGGATCTAGGTTGCAGTGTTCCTTATGAGAATCTAATGCCTGATGATCTGCCACTGTCTCCCCTCACCCCCAAATGGGACCATCTAGTTGCAGGAAAACCAGCTCAGGGCTCCCACTGATTCTACATTATGATGAGTTGTATAATTATTTCATTATATATTATCATGTAATAACAATTGAAATAAAGTGCACAATAAATGTAATGTGCTTGAGTCATCTGGAAAATATCCCCCAGCCCTGTCTGTGGAAAAATTGTCTTCCATGAAACCTTTCCCTGATGCCAAAACGATGGGGACCGCTGATTGACATGATAATTAGAACATTTATAAAATCCTAATTTATAGAGTGGTCATAAAATGGTAGGAAAGTTAAAACAGTTTGAGGAACTGACAATTTTTTTTTTTTTAATACTTGCATTGCATCTCTATGACTGTGGACAGCTTCTTTTGGAGATAATGTTGACAGTCTAAGAAGTTAAGCTGTGACAAATTTACTCCCCTCCCCTGCCCCTATAGCACACTCTGATTTTAAATGCTTCTTATCTTAATTCTAATTAAATGACATAATTATAGTACCATATCACAGTCAATGTCATTTATCAGTAACAGCTAATTAACACAATTACAAAAGTGGGAGCCCTAAGTGGGAGCCCAGTGAGGTATAGAGCAACTCTGGAAATTTTCTCCTTACTGAAAGGAAATATTACACATATTCCTTCACCAGAAGAACAATACACAGTTTATCTTCCCTTTTTGTTTTTGATAATATCACTTTTTTCCCCATTCTCTACAAAATTTCGTTTGAATAACATTTTAAAAACTTGATTCATCATAGTCATCAATCCTTCATAAATATTTCTTGACATAATTGGCCTCTCTGTAGTTTTGCAACTTGGACTATTCATGTTTAACAGCTTAGTTTTTCAAGACTATTGTGTTTCAAACGGTTTTGAGGTTTTATGGTCTGTTGACATTCTGAGGAACTTAGAACACATTCACTTCCTTTTGCTTGGTGAGCTGTCCAGAGCCCTTGTAAATGCATGCAGAGCATGGAAATGCCCCAGCTGCCCTGCTGTTGAAACAGAATCCTATTTGGAAGGCAGACATGTGGCCCATCTCTGTAGCCATCACTGAGAAATCTGGATTTTCAAGGTAAGTGCAGAAGACTTAGGTTTGGGGAGACATGAATGAAAATGCCGTAGAAATAAAGCATACTGAATTGGTTGGCATAGTTCTAATTCGGAATCTTCCAACGGTTCTGCTATAAAAAGCAAGCTTATTCTCTCTAACCACAACTCCTTCTTCATAGAAAGAATTGTTCTAATGTTACTGCTTAGGATATGCTGCTCTGAAAGTAAAACCTAATTTTTATTGGTAACTATGAACCAAAATGATTTCAGAATCTCTCTGTCAAAATACCAGCTAAACGTATCATAGAATTTTTTAGGGCACCTGGCACTATTGAATTTATGTGTAATTATTTAAATGCTTATCTTTTAAGTGATGTCTTAATTTTCTTTTGTTACGAAAAATCCTTTAACTCTATTACTGCATTATTTTCAGATAGAGTTTGAAACTATTCAGGCAGCCCTAGTCAATAGAAGGAAACAATCTGTAAGCAATCAGGTACTTAGACATTTCTAAAAGAAGCATATTCAAAATAACATGTGAAATAATGGTAATTATAATTCTTTCCATACCACTTTTAAAGTACTACATAACAGGAAGGATCCAAAAATAACTTCTTAAATAAGACAAATAAAAGGAACAACATCTGTTCAAATAATTTTACTTTAAGTAAAATACCGTCTGTACCGATATTTTCTACTTCCAAGAAGTAGCATTTTTCAAATATGTTGAATGAATTATAATGCAAAGTTTTTAAAAAAATAAGTAATGCCTAACCTGAATATAGGCATTTAATTTTGTTTCACAAATTTGTTATATGACTTTTGATAGGTCACTTAATTCTCTGGACTTCAACGTTCTACATAATTGCACAATTACTTATCTGAGAAATTACTTAGTAAGTACTCCAGAATTACATGTCTTTGTTTTCTGTTTTATTGGGTTTAAATCAATTAATTAGTCAGGATTTTAATCAGTCAATAGGAGTAATAGGAAGACCAATGAATGAGGAATCAGGTGGTGTGAACTCTAGTCCTCTGTTTTCTAGTAACTGGCTGCATAATTTGGGGGAATATTATCTAAGGATTCCAGACCACAGGTTGGCAAACTTTTTCTATGAAAGCCTAGATAGTAAATATTTTAGACTTTGCAAGCCGAGAGGTAGAACTGAGGGTAATATATTGGTACTTACATAACCATTTAAAACTATAAAAATCATTTGTAGCTCATAGGCTGTACAAAAACAAGAAGTGAGCCAGATTTGACTTAGGGGACACAGTTTTCCAACTCTTCTTCTAGCAATGATTTTCAACAATTATAAAATGGAAGTTGTAGACTAGAATAAGAGATGCTCAGCTAAGGGAGATCCTGGATGGTCTTTAGAGTGATACACCAATCCTCTGAAATTGCATGCAAAAGTGTAATGTGTGTTTTTCTTTTCTTTTTTTTGTGTGTGTTTGTTTTTCTCTCCCTCCTTCTTTCCTTCCTTCCTTCCTTCTTTCCTGCCTGCCTGCCTTCCTTCCTTCCTTCCTCCCTCCTCCCTCCCTCTGTTTCTTTCTCTCTCTGTCTCTCTCTCTCTCTTTCTTTCTTCAGGGCCTTTCTCTTTGTTGCCCAGGCTGGAGTTCAGTGACCCAATCATGGCTCACTGACTGCAGCCTCAATCTCCAGGGGTCAAGTGATCCTTTCATCTCAGCCTCCTCAGTAGCTGAGACTACAGGTACTTGCCACCACACCTGGCTAATTAATTAAGTTTTTTTTAATAGAGACGGGGTCTTGCTCATGTTGCCCAGGTTGGTCTCAAACTCCTGGGCTCAAGTGATCCTCCTGTCTTGGCCGTGTTGGGATTACAGGCATGAGCCATTGTGCTTGGCAGCGCTTTTTTTTTTTTTTTTTTTTTTTTCTTTTTTAAATAAGAAAAACACGGATTTCATCAGATTTTCAAAGTGGTCCAAAATCCAATTAAAGTTAAGGACCATAGATCTAGCTAATTTCTAAAAGTGCTTTCCAAATTTAAAATCAATGAACCCGTGAAATGTTTACTGGTGTCTACTATGTATAAGCCATTGTGCTAGCACTATAAGAGACATAGCATGTTGTGACTAAAATATGTTAAATATATTGTTAAATAATACGTTAAAAATATATTTTTGGGACAGGGCCTCGCTCTGTCTCCAAGGCAGGGGTGCAGTCACGCAATCACAGCTCACTGAAGCCTTCATCTCCTGGAATCAGGTGATCTTCTCACTTCAGCCTCAAGAATAGCTGGGACTGCAGGCGAGAGCCACCCTGCCTGCCTTTTTTTTTTTCTTTAGAGAGGGGAGTCTCACTGTGTTGCCAAGGCTGGTCTCAAATCCCTGGGCTCAAGCAGTCTTCCTGACTCAGACTCAGACAAAAAATATTTTAAAGAAGATTAGAGTATGTGCAAGTCAGTATTATCCTTCAAAGTAGTAACATTGAAAACAATTTTCAATTGCTCAAAGATTTCTGAGACATTGCTTTGCAAAGTGTTTTCTTTCCTTTTTTTGAACTGAAGAAGAGTTTTTTTTATTGTTTAAGTTCTAGGGTACATGTGCCCAAGGTGCAGGTTTGTTATATATGTATACATGTGCCATGTTGGTGTGCTGCACCCAATAACTCGTCATTTACATTAGGTATATCTCCTAATGCTATCCCTCCCCCCTCCCCCCTCCCCACAATAGGACCTGGTGTGTGATGTTCCCCTTCCTGTGTCCAAGTGATCTCATTGTTCAATTCCCACCTATGAGGGAGAACATGCGGTATTTGGTTTTCTGTTCTTGCGATAGTTTGCTGAGAATGATGGTTTCCAGCTGCATCCATGTCCCTACAAAGGACACGAACTCATCCTTTTTTATGGCTGCATAGTATTCCATGGTGTATATGTGCCACATTTTCTTAATCCAGTCTGTCACTGATGGACATTTGGGTTGATTCCAAGTCTTTGCTATTGTGAATAGTGCCACAATAAACATAAGTGTGCATGTGTCTTTATAGCAGCATGACTTATAATCCTTTGGGTATATCCCCAGGAATGGGATGGCTGGGTCAAATGGTATTTTTAGTTCTAGATCCTTGAAGAATGGCCACACTGTCTTCCACAATGGTTGAACTTGTTTACAGTTCCACCAACAGTGTAAAAGTGTTCTTATTTCTCCACATCCTCTCCAGCACCTGTTGTTTCCTGATTTTTTAATGATCCCCATTCTAACTGGTGTGAGATGGTATCTCATTGTAGTTTTGATTTGCATTTCTCTGATGGCAAGTGATGATGAGCATTTTTTCATGTGTCTGTTGACTGTATGAATGTCTTCTTTTGAGAAGTGTCTGTTCATATCCTTTGCCCACTTTTTGATGGGGTTGTTTGTTTTTTTCTTGTAAATTTGATTGAGTTCTTTATAGGTTCTGGATATTAGCCCTTTGTCAGATGAGTAGATTGAAACAATTTTCTCCCATTCTGTAGGTTGCCTGTTCACTCTGATGGTAGTTTCTTTTGCTGTGCAGAAGCTCTTTAGTTTAATTAGATCCCATTTGTCAATTTTGGCTTTTGTTGCCATTGCTTTTGGTGTTTTAGACATGAAGTCCTTGCTCATGCCTATGTCCTGAATGGTATTACCTACCTAGGTTTTCTTCTAGGGTTTTTATGGTTTTAGGTTTAACATTTAAGTCTCTAATCCATCTTGAATTAATTTTCGTATAAGGAGTAAGGAAAGGATCCAGTTTCAACTTTCTACATATGGCTAGCTAGTTTTCCCAGCACCATTTATTAAATAGGGAATCCTTTCCCCATTTCTTGTTTTTCTCAGGTTTGTCAAAGATCAGATGGCTGTAGATGTGTGGTATTATTTCTGAGGGCTCTGTTTTGTTCCATTGATCTATATCTCTGTTTTGGTACCAGTACCATGCTGTTTTGGTTACTGTAGCCTTGTAGTATAGTTTGAAGTCAGGTAGCGTGATGCCTCCAGCTTTGTTCTTTTGGCTTAGGATTGTTTTGGCAATGTGGGCTCTTTTTTGGTTCCATATGAACTTTAAAGCAGTTTTCTCCAATTCTGTGAAGAAAGTCATTGGTAACTTAATGAGGATGGCATTGAATCTATAAATTACCTTGGGCAGTATGGCCATTTTCACAATATTGATTCTTCCTATCCATGAGCATGGTATGTTATGTTCTTCCATTTGTTTGTGTCCTGTTTTATTTCACTGAGCAGTAGTTTGTAGTTCTCCTTGAAGAGGTCCTTTACATCCCTTGTAAGTTGGATTCCTAGGTATTTTATTCTCTTTGAAGCTATTGTGAATGGGAGTTCATTCATGATTTGGCTGTCTGTTTGTCTGTTACTGGTGTATAAGAATGCTTGTGATTTTTGCACGTTGATTTTGTATCCTGAGACTTTGCTGAAGTTGCTTATCAGCTTAAGGAGATTTTGGGCTGAGACAATGGGGTTTTCTAAATATACAATCATGTCATCTGCAAACAGGGACAATTTGACTTCTTCTTTTCCTAACTGAATACCTTGATTTCTTTCTCTTGCATGATTGCCCTAGCCAGAACTTCCAACACTATGTTGAATAGGAGTGGTGAGAGAGGGTATCCTTGTCTTGTGCCAGTTTTCAAAGGGAATGCTTCCAGTTTTTGCCCATTCAGTATGATATTGGCTGTGGGTTTGTCATAAATAGCTCTTATTATTTTGAGATACGTTCCAACAATTCTGAATTTATTGAGAGTTTTTAGCATGAAGGGCTGTTGAATTTTGTCAAAGGCCTTTTCTGCATCTATTGAGATAATCTTGTGGTTTTTGTCTTTGGTTCTGTTTATATGCTAGATTACATTTATTGATTTGTGTATGTTGAACCAGCCTTGCATCCCAGGGATGAAGCCCACTTGATCATGGTGGATAAGCTTTTTGATGTGCTGCTGGATTTGGTTTGCCAGTATTTTATTGAGGATTTTTGCATTGATGTTCATCAGGGATATTGGTCTAAAATTCTCTTTTTTTGTTGTATCTCTGTCAGGCTTTGGTATCAGGATGATGTTGGCCTTGTAAAATGAGTTATGGAGGATTCCCTCTGTTTCCATTGATTGGAATAGTTTCAGAAGGAATGGTACCAACTCCTCCTTGTACCTCCAGTAGAATTTGGCTGTGAATCCTTCTGGTCCTGGACTTTTTTTTGGTTGGTAGGTTATTAATTATTGCCTCAATTTCAGAGCCTGTTATTGGTCTATTCAGGGATTCAACGTCTTCCTGGTTTAGTCTTGGGAGAGTGTAAGTGTCTAGGAAATTATCCATTTCTTCTAGGTTTTCTAGTTTATTTGCATAGAGGTGTTTATAGTATTCTCTGATGGTAGTTTGTATTTCTGTGGGGTGGGTGGTGATATCCCCTTTATCATTTTTTATTGCATCTCTTTGATTCTTCTCTCTTTTCTTCTTTATCAGTCTTGCTAGCAGTCTATCAATTTTGTTGATCTTTTCAAAACACCAGCTCCTGGATTCACTGGTTTTTTGGAGGGTTTTTTGTGTCTCTATCTCCTTCAGTTCTGGTCTGATCTTGGTTATTTCTTGCCTTCTCCTAGCTTTTGAATGTGTTTGCTCTTACTTCTCTAGTTCTTTTAATTGTGATGTTAAGGTGTCAATTTTAGATCTTTCCTGCTTTCTCCTGTGGGCATTTAGTGCTATAAATTTCCCTCTACACACTGCTTTAAATGTGTCCCAGAGATTCTGGTATGTTGTATCTTTGTTCTCATTGATTTCAAAGAACATCTTTATTTCTGCCTTCATTTCGTTATGTATCCAGTAGTCATTCAGGAGCAGGTTGTTCAGTTTCCATGTAGTTGAGCAGTTTTGATTGAGTTTCTTAGTCCTGAGTTCTAGTTTGATTGCACTGTGGTCTGAGAGACAGTTTGTTATAATTTCTGTTCTTTTGCATTTGCTGAGGAGTGCTTTACTTCCAACTATGTGGTCAATTTTGGAATAAGTGTGATGTGGTGCTGAGAAGAATGTATATTCTGTTGATTTGGGGTGGAGAGTTCTGTCAATGTCTATTAGGTCTGCTTGGTGCAGAGTTGAGTTCAATTTCTGGATATCCTTATTAACTTTCTGTCTCATTGATCTGTCTAATGTTGACAGTGGGGTGTTAAAGTCTCCCATTATTATTGTGTGGGAGTCTAAGTCTCTTTGTAAGTCTCTAAGGACTTCCTTTATGAATCTGGGTGCTCCTGTATTGGGTGCATATATATTTAGGATAGTGAGCTCTCCCTAATGAATCGATCCCTTTACCATTATGTAATGGCCTTCTTTGTCTCTTTTGATCTTTGATGGTTTAAAGTCTGTTTTATCAGAGACTAGGATTGCAACTCCTGCTTTTTTTTGTTTTCCATTTGCTTGGTAGATCTTCCTCCATCCCTTTATTTTGAGCCTATGTGTGTCTCTGCATGTGAGATGGGTCTCCTGAATACAGCAAACTGATGGGTCTTGACTCTTTATCCAATTTGCCAGTGTGTGTCTTTTAATTAGACCATTTAGTCCATTTACATTTAAGGTTAATATTGTTATGTGTGAACTTGATCCTGCCATTATGATGTTAGCTGGTTATTTTGCTGGCTAGTTGATGCAGTTTCTTCCTAGCATCGATGAACTTTACATTTTGACATGTTTTTGCAATGGCTGGTACCTGTTGTTCCTTTCCATGTCTAGTGCTTCCTTCAGGATCTCTTGTAGGGCAGGCCTGGTGGTGACAAAATCTCTAAGCATTTGCTTGTCTGTAAAGGATTTTATTTCTCCTTCACTTATGAAACTTAGTTTGGTTAGATATGAAATTCTGGGTCGAAAATTCTTTTCTTTAAGAATGTTGAATATTGGCCCCCACTCTCTTCTGCTTTGTAGAATTTCTGCCGAGAGATCTGCTGTTAGTCTGATGGACTTCCCTTTGTGTGTAATCTGACCTTTCTCTCTGGCTGCCATTAACATTTTTTCCTTCATTTCAACTTTGGTGAATCTGACAATTATGTGTCTTGGAGTTGCTCTTCTCGAGGAGTATCTTTGTGGCATTCTCTGTATTTCCTGAATTTGAATGTTGACCTGCCTTACTAGGTTGGGGAAGTTCTCCTGGATGATACCCTGCAGAGTGTTTTCCAACTTGGTTCCATTTTCCCTGTCACTTTCAGGCACACCAATCAGATGTAGATTTGGTCTTTTCACATAATCCCATATTGCTTGGAGGCTTTGTTCATTTCTTTTTACTCTTTTTTCTCTATACTTCTCTTCTCGCTTCATTTCATTCATTTGATCTTCAATCGCTGATAGTCTTTCTTCCAGTTGATCGAGTCGGTTACTGAAGCTTGTGCATTTGTCACGTAGTTCTTGTGTTATGGTTTTCATCTCTGTCAGTTCTTTTAAGGACTTCTCTACATTGGTTATTCTAGTTAGCCATTCATCAAATCTGTTTTCAAGGTTTTTAGTTTGTTTGCACTGGTTACGTAGTTCCTCCTTTAGCTCTGAGAAGTTTGATCGACTGAAGCCTTCTTCTCTCGACTCTTCAAAGTCATTTTCCGTCCAGGTTTGTTCCATTGCTGGTGATGAGCTGCATTCCTTTGGAAGAGGGGATGTGCTCTGATTTTTTGAATTTCCACCTTTTCTGCACTGCTTTTTCCCCATCTTTGTGGTTTTATCTGCCTTTGGTCTTTGATGATGGTGATGTACTGATGGGGTTTTGGTGTGGATGTCCTTTCTGTTTGTTAGTTTTCCTTCTCACAGTCAGGATCCTCAGCTGTAGGTCTGTTGGAGTTTGCTTGAGGTCCACTCCAGACCCTGTTTGCCTGGGTATCAGAAGCAGAGTCTGCAGAAGATAGAATATTGCTGAACAGTGAGTGTTGCTGTCTGATTCTTGCTCTGGAATCTTCGTCTCAGGGGTGTACCCTGCCATGTGAGGTGTGAGGTGTGAGGTGTCGGTCTGCACCTAGTAGGGGATGTGTCCCAGTTAGGCTACTCAGGGGTCCGGAACCCACTTGAGCAGGCAGTCTGTCCATTCTTAGATCTCAACCTTTGTGCTGGGAGATTCACTGCTCTTTTCAAAGCTGTCAGACAGGGGCATTTACCTCTGCCGAGATTTCTGCTGCTTTTTGTTTAGCTATGCCCTGTCCCCAGAGGAGGAGTCTACAGAGGCAGGCTGGCCTCCTTGAACTGTGGTGGGCTCCACCCAATTCGAGCTTCCCAGGTGCTTTGTTTACCTACTTAAGCCTCAGCAATGGTGGGCGCCCCTCCTCCAGCCTCGCTGCTGCCTTGCTGTTAAATCTCAGACTGCTATGCTAGCAATGAGGGAGGCTCTGTGGGTGTGGGACCCTCTGGGCCAGGTGTGGTATATAATCTCCTGGTGTGCCATTTGCTAAGACCCTTGGTAAATCACAGTATTAGGGTGGGAGTTACCCGATTTTCCAGGTGTTGTGTGTCTCAATTTCCTTTGGCTGGGAAAAGGAATTCCCTTCCCCCTTGCGCTTACCAGGGGAGGCGATGCCTCGCCCTGCTTCAGGTCTCGCTGGTCGGGCTGCATGTGCGGACCAGCACCAACTGTCCGACACACCCCAGTGAGATGAACCCGGTACCTCAGTTGAAAATGCAGAAATCACCCGTCTTCTGTGTCGCTCACCCTGGGAGCTGGAAGCTGGGGCTGTTCCTATTTGGCCTTCTTGGGCACGCCCCCAGCAAAGTGTTTTCAAAGCTACTTCATGCGTTATACCAAAGTATTTTCCAAAAATTGTTATTGTCCCATCTTATTTTGAATGACAATGTTATTATTCAAGACAATCATAATCAAACTTAATCTAAGCATAGTCTGTTTCTTAAAAACATAATTTGCTTAAGGGCAGGAACTATGCCTTTGCTACCTTTATATTTTAGAACAGTGTTTGACCCGTAGTAAGTACTCAGCATCTTTGGAATGGTTATATGAGTGAATAAGTGAATGAAATGATGAAGGTATTATCATGGAGATTATGTATAGATACTGAAGGCTTGGAACTCCAGATGGTCTAAAAGCAGTAGTTGCTAAGTCCAAAGATGGCTTCTCTTTTCAAATTTGGAGGTAACTGTGATTTCAAAATAACTGGCCAACTCAATATTGCAGTTCCTGATGATTAAGTCACTTTTTAAAAAGAGTGAAATTTGTGAAATTTAATTAACATAGGAGAGAGAAATACTTCTTACAAGGTTGCTAGTAACCTACTCTCTGGGATGGCATGAGTGGAGAGTGAAATTTTATTAATGAAAAGCATTGCCATCAGCATCTAAGCCCTTTGTGTCCTGAGACTGGGTAGAAGATATTATCAGCTGGAACATCATGCATAAATGGTAGCTCTTCTGGGAAATCCAAAAGTCAAGTCTGGTAGAACTTAGGGCACTACTCTGCTCCCTGATAAAAAAGTTCAGACTGTGCTCCACTGCCTGCCCAATTGATGATGGCAGTCAGTGCACTGTTTCCTGGGAATTTTCTACAGCTACCTGGGGCAGGGAATAACTTGTAATCAATCAAATCGTAGCTCTGTTCACACTCCAGGAACAATTCCACTAAAAGAAATCCAATCTATAATAACTAGTATATTATTCACTCACTTCTCAGGGAAATTTAAGGTTTAAAATTTTAAGAAATGGTAATGAAAAACCTGAGTAGCTTTGTATATAGTTGGTATCATGCCTGAGACATCCTTATTCAAAAAAGTGCCTCTCACCTCTGCTCTTGTCATCCCCTCATCTCAGAAGCTGTTAGGAAATAGCAATGTACTCTTTGCTTTAGGATATAATTATACAGTGAACCTATGCAGAACCACTCTATATTAAATAGCACCATTTTCTTCACACATTTAGCAGTTTTACCGAGGACATATTTCCAGATCTCCTTAAGGATTGAGATTAGTCCCAGATGTAATCCAAAGACCAGAACCTTCATGAATGGGAGCTCGAATATGTCTTATGATCCAAGGTCTCACTTGTGTGGCAGGAAGCTTAGTCCCCTCTCTGAGGATTTCTGAGACTCCCTGAGCAGTGCTTGCATGTTCTACAAATCCAAGACTGGTAGCACCCACTCCTCTCACTTCAACTGCTGCCCCGAGCTCTCTTTTCAGATGACCTCTGCACTTCTCTGGAAGGCTTTACTCCAAAAAGTGGTCAAGACCCCTTTCATTTCCTCTCAAAGACAGGTAAACTTACATCTGTGGCAAACCTATTTTGGGGGCAAAATGGGTTTTTCTTAAAGGACCAGATAGTAAATATTTTAGATTTTGTGAGCCAAACAACCTAGGTTGCAACAATACAACTTATAGTTGTAGTGTGAATGCAGCCACAGACATAAATAAATAAGTGTGGCTGTGATCAGATAAAAACTGTATTTACAAAAATGAGTGGCCAGCCCATGGGATGTAGTTTGCTGGTCCATGAACTATATTGAATGCTTGGTGTCAACTTTAAAAAATTACAATGTAGTAGGCCGGACGTGGTGGCTTATGCCTGTAATCCCAGTATTTCAGGAGGTGGTTGAATCATCTGAGGTCAGGAGTTCGAGAACAGCCTGGCCAACATGGTGAAATCCTGTCTCTACTAAAAATACAAAAATTAGCCGGGCATGGTGGTACACCTGAGGTCAGGAGTTCGAGATCAGCCTTGCCAACATGGTGAAACCTCGTCTTTACTAAAAATATAAAAATTAGCCGAGCATGGTGGTACACACCTGTAATCCCAGCTACTCAGGAGACTGAGGTAGGAGAATCACTTGAACCCAGGAGGCAGAGGTTGTGGTGAGCCAAGATCACGCCACTGCACTCCAGCCTGGGCAACAAGAGCGAAACTCCGCCTCAGAAAAAAAAAAAAAAATTACAATGTAGTAAAAAGATATACAAAACTCACAGCTGGAGAATGCCTTCCAGAGGTATTAGTACTTCCCTTCCTGGAGGTGCCCATCACTCATTTTATCCTGGCCTGAGGCCGTGCTACTGAGACCCACTCATCCTTCCTGGCCAGAAGTCCTCTCTCCTCCTTGCCTTCACTTCCACAAGTTCAGGTTCTTCTCCCTGTATGTTAAGCCCCAGCTAGGGATGTGAAAAACAAGTTCATGCCATAATCATCTGACAAGAGGAAGACCCATTG
This sequence comes from Papio anubis, assembly GCF_008728515.1. Taxonomy (NCBI): domain Eukaryota; kingdom Metazoa; phylum Chordata; class Mammalia; order Primates; family Cercopithecidae; genus Papio; species Papio anubis. The sequence continues at coordinate 107,488,084 of NC_044979.1, forward strand.
AACAGAAATGTGGTCCATGGAGGTCGGAAGCATCTCTGAAACTACCAGTAGCGCTTATCTCCCATTCATACCACTAAACGGCTTATCAGAATTTTCCTTTCTTGACTAAAGGGAGAGTCTGCTGTAAAGACAGTTCCTTTTCCCTTTCTTTTGTGGTAAAGTATATAAAATTTACCATTTTAAAAATTTTACCATATAGCTTAGTGGCTTAAATACATTCAGTTTGTTGTGCAACCAGGACTACAATTCATTTCCAGAAGTTTTTCATCATCCCAGACTAAAACTCTTTACTCATTAAACAGTTAATCCTCATTCTTTCCTTCTCTCAGGCCCCTGGTAATCTTATGAAGGTATGTTGAAATTTATCAAATGCTTTTTCTGCATCTATTGAGATGATCACATGGTTTTTGTCCTTCATTCTGTTGATGTGATATATCACATTTGTCGATTTGCATATGTCGAACTATCCTTCTATCCTCAGGATAAATCCCTTTTGGTCATGGTGAATAATCTTTTTAATGTGATGCCAGATTCCATTTGCTAGTATTTTGTTGAGGATTTTTTCATCTGTGCTCATCAGGGATATAGGCCTATAGTTTTCTTTTTTGGTTGTATCCTTGTCTGGTTTTGGAATCAGGTTAATGCTGGCCTTGAGGAATGAGTTTAAAAGAATTTCCTCCCCTTCAATTTTCTGGAAGAGTTTGAAAAGAAATAGTATTAGTTATTTTCTAAATGTTTGGTAGGATTCAGCAGCAAAGTCATGTGGTCTTGGGCTTTTCTTTGATGGCAGACTTTTTAAAAATTATGGATTCAGTTTTATTATTAATAATTGGAATAATTGGTCTATTCAGAGTTTCTGTTTCTTCTTGAGTCAGTCTTGGTAGGGTATACGTATCCATGAATTTATCCATTTTTGCTAGGTTTCCCAACTTGTTGGTGTACAGTTGTTCATGGTAGTCTTCAGTGATTCTTTTTTTATTTTAAATTTCTGTGCTATTAATCGTACAGTCTCTTCTCCTTTCTGATTTTATTTATTTGGGTATTTTCTCTTTTATTCTTGGTTAGTTTAGGTAATCATTTGTCAGTTTCATTCATATTTTCAAACAGATAAGTTTTTATTTCATTTCTCTTTTGTATTTTGTTTTCAGTTTCAATTTCATTTATTTCTGCTCTAATCGTTATTATTTCTTTCCTTCTACTAATTTGGGGTTTGTTTTGTTTTTGTTTTTCTAGTCCCTAGAGATACATTGTTACATTGTTTATTTGAAATCTTTTTACTTTTCTGATGTAGCCATTATTGTTATAAACTTCTCTCTTAATACTGCTTCTGCTGTACTCCATACATTTTGGAATTTTAGGTTTCTATTTTCATTTATTTCAAGACATTTTAAAATATCCTTCTTAATTTCTTCATGACCAATTGGTCATTCAGGAGCATTTTTCTTTTTTAATTTCCATGCATTTTTACAGTTTTGAACGTTTCTCTTGTAATATACTTTGGATGTCCCCTCTGAATTTCATGTTGAGATGTAAATCCTAGTGTTAGAGGTGAGACCTGGTGGGAGGTGTTTGGGTCATGGGAGCAGATCTCTCACGGCTTGGTGCTGTCCACCTGGTAGTGAGAGAGTTTTCACAAGATCCACTCATTTAAGTGTGTAGCACTTCACCCATCCTTTCTCCTGTTTTCACAGTGTGATGTGCCTGCTCCCACTTCACCTTCCACAATGAGTAAAATCTTCCTGAGGTCTCCCCAGAAGCAGATACTGGCACTGTGCTTCCTGTACAGCCTGCAGAGCCATGAGCCAAATAAACCTCTTTTCTTATAAATTACCAAGTCTCAGGTAATTTTTATAGCAATACAAGAACAACCTAATACACTCTTGTTATTTATTTCTAGATTATTTCATCGTGGTAAGAAAATATATTTGATATTATTTCAGTTCTTTTAAATGTGTTGAGGATTGTTTCGTGGCCTAACATGTAACCTGTCCTGAAGAATGTTTCATGTGTTGATGAAAAAAAAAAAAATGTATTCTGTAGCTGCTAGATGAAATGTTCTGTAAATATCAGTTAGGTCTATTTTATCCAAAGTGCAGCTTAAATCCAAATTTCTTTGTTTATTTTCTCTCTATATCATCTGCCCATGCTGAGAACAAAGTGTTGAAGTCTCCTGTGATTACTGTATTGTAGTCTATCTCTCCCTTTAGATTCAATAATGTTTGTTTTATGTATCTGTGTGCTCTGGTGTTGGGGCATCTATATTTACAATTGATATGTTCTCTTTATGAATTGATCCTTTTTATCATTATAGGATGACCTTGTTTATATCTTTTTAGAGGTTTGATTAAAATCTCTTTTATCTGCGTAAGTATAGTTACTCCTGCTCAATTTTGGTTTCTCTTTACATGGAATGTCTTTTTCCATCTCTTTACTTCTAGTCTATCTGTACTATTATAGGTGAAGTAAGTTTATTGTGAACAGAATATAGTTGGGTCTTTTTTTTTTAACCTAGTTATCCAGTCTATATCTTTTTTTGTTTTGTTTTGTTTTTGTTGTTGTTATTGTTGTTTGTTTTGTTTTGTTTTGTTTTTTTGAGATGGAGTCTCACTCTGTCACCCAGGCTGGAGTGCCGTGGCGCCATCTTGGCTCACTGCAACCTCTGCCTCCCTGGTTCAAGTCAGTCTATATCGTTTAAGTGAAGAATTTAATCCATTTACATTCAAGGTTATTATTTATAGGTGAAGACTTACTCCTGTTATTTCGTTAATTGTTTTCTTGTAGTTTTGTATATTCTTTGTTCTTTTCTTCCTCTCTTATTGTTTATTATTGTGGTTTGATGATTTTCTGTAGTATAAGGTTTGATTATTTTCTGTTTCTCCTTTGTGTATCTGCTCTACCAGTTAGTTTTATATTTTGCATGTTTTCATGATGATTGTCGTTTTGCTTCTAGATGTAGGACTCCCTTGAGCACGTTTTGGTAAGGCTGGTGAGTGGTAATAAATTCCCTTAGTTTTTGTTTGTCTGGGAAAGATGTTTTTATCTCTCATTTATGAAAGATACCTTTTCTGGGTGTAGTCTTGAGTGGGGTTTTTTTTTCCCCCTTTAACATTTTGAATATATCATCCCATTCTCTCTTGGCCTGTTAGCTTTCTCTTAAGAAATGTGCTGTTAATCTAATGGGGATTCCCTTAGAGTGACTTTATATTTTTTATTGCTGTTTTAAGAATTCTGACTGTCTTTGACTTTTTTTTTTTTTTTTTGGTGGGCTGAATTGCATGCTGTTTTTCTTTCTTTTCTTTTTTTATTACATCTTAAGTTCTGGGATACATGTGCAGAACATGCAGGTTTGTTACATAGGTATACACGCGCCATGGTGGTTTGCTGCACCCATCAACCTGTTATGTACATTAGGTATTTCTCCTAATGCTATCCCTCCCCCAGCTCCCCATCCCCCAACAGCCCCCAGTGTGTGATGTTCCCCTCCCTGTGTCCATGTGTTCTCATTTTCAACTCCCACTTATGAGTGAGAACATGCAGTGTTTGGTTTTGTGTTCCTGTGTTAATTTGCTGAGAATGATGGCTTCCAGCTTTATCCATGTCCCTGCAAAAAACACGAACTCATCCTTTTTTATGGCTGCATAGTATTCCATGGTGTATATGTGCCACATTTTCTTTATCCAGTCTACCATTTATGGGCATTTGGGTTGGATCCAAGTCTTTGCTATTGTGAATAGTGCTGCAATAAATATGCGTGTGCATGTGTCTTTATAGTAGAATGACTTATAATCCTTTGGGTATATACCCAGTAATAAGATTGCTGGGTCAAATGGTATTTCTGGTTCTAGATCCTTGAGGAATCACCATACTGTCTTCTACAATGGTTGAAATAATTTACACTCCTACCAACAGTGTAAAAGCATACCTATTTCTCACCATCCTCTCCAACATCTGTTGTTTCCTGGCTTTTTAATGATCACTATTCTAACTGGCATGGGATGGTATCTCATTATGGTTTTGATTTGCATTTCTCTAATGACCCATGATGATGAGCTTTTTTTCATATGTTTGTTGGCCACATAAATGTCTTCTTTTGAGAAGTGTCTGTTCGTATCCTTTGCCCACTTTTTGATGGGGTTGTCTTTTTCTTGTAAATTTGTTTGTGTTCCTTGTAGATTGCAAATTTTTTTTTTTTTTTTTTTTTTCTGTGCAGAAGCTCTTTAATTAGATCCCATTTGTCAATTTTGGCTTTTGTTGCCATTGCTTTTGGTGTTTTAGTCATGAAGCCTTTGCCCACGCCTATGACCTGAATGGTATTGCCTAGGTTTTCTTCTAGGGTTTTTATGGTTTTAGGTTTTACATTTATGTCTTTAATCCATCTTATACAAAAGTTAATTTTTGTATAAGGTGTAAGGAAGGGGTCCAGTTTCAGTTTTCTGCATATGGCTAGCCAGTTTTCCCTACACCATTTTTTAAATAGGGAATCCTTTCCTCATTGCTTGTTTTTGTTAGGTTTGTCGAAGATCAGATGGTTGTAGATGTGTGGCATTCTTTCTGAGGCCTCTGTTCTGTTCCATTGGTCTATATATCTGTTTTGGTACCAGTACCATGCTGTTTTGGTTGCTGTAGCCTTGTAGTATAGTTTGAAGTCAGGTAGCTTGATGCCTCCACCTTTGTTCTTTTTGCTTAGGATTGCCTTAGCTATATGGTCTAGAGGAGTCAGGTATGGCTGTATTTCTGTAAAGTGAGCCAATAGGCCTCAGTGGCAACTCGGGACAAAGGGGATGAAGCACCTTGTAGTGGTGAGTCTAGACCCTGGGATGGTGGGGCTTAGCAGCATCCCAGTCTCTGTGAGAGCAGGTACAGTGGCAGCAAGTACCCCAGAATGGTGGGGCACAGCTGTTAGGGCCCTGCGGGAGCATGAAGCAGCACACCAATGACTCTACTCCCTCTGAAGAGAGGTATCTCAGTAGTTCAGACTCTAGCGGACTAGTCCAACTCCAGGGAAGCAGAATACTAGAGTTATTTTGCCTGTAGGATGGGGTGTCTCAGCTGTTTTTCTTGGATATAGGGTATCTTGTCAATTCAGCCTTAGATGTGCAGCTTCTTAGCTTGAAGTCTGTAAAGGCACAGAGTTCCCAAGGGCAAAGTGCCACTTCAGCCAGTCCTGGAGGGCAAGACTAGTCTAGATGACTCAGGCACCATTTCCTTGGGATATAGGGCACTGTTTCGGCTTAGGTACTGCAGTGTATGACCACTTCAGACAGTCAAGGCACCATTTCCTGGGAGGCAGGTTGTTGCTTCGACTTAGACTTTGGTGAGGTATGACTGCCCTGGGCAGCCAAGGTACTGTTTTCCTGGGATGTCTGGCATTGTTTCAGCTCTGAAACCTGTGTCAGGGCACAATAGTAATCAGAAGGGATGAGAGGCAGTGTGCAACTTCAGTATTGGTCCTGTGGGACAGGTGCAGCAGCGACTGGGAGGGGTTTTGGAGCAGCTCTGCCAGGGCACTTTTTCCTTGGGAGGCAGTGCACAGCCTTGGCTTAGGCCCCTCGGGGCAGGGTGCAGCAGTAACCGGGAGAAGTAGATTAAGCAACTCCACCAAGGCGCCATTTCCTCAGGAAAGACTGTGCTACTTGAGCTCAGGCCCCAAGGGGCAGGGCACAGCAACAACTGGAGAGGTAGATGGAGCTGTTCTGCTGAAGAACTGTTTTCCTAGCAGGGAGCGTGCAGCTCCAGCTCAGGCCCTGTCTTAGTCCATTTGTGTTGTAGTGAAGGAATATTGAGGCTGGGTAGTTTATAAAGAAGACTGGTTTATTTAGCTCATGGTTCTGCAGCCTGTACAAGAAACATGGCAGGTGTGCAGATCACATGGCAAGAGAGGAAGCAAGAGAGATGGGGAAGGTGCTAGGCTCTTTTTAACAACCAGCTCTCAGGGAAATTCTCATGAGAATTAATAGAGCAAGAATTCACTTATTACCATGAGGACAGCACCAAGCCTCAAGTTCATGAGGGATCCACCCCCATAACCTTAGCACCTCGTGTTTGGCCTGGATTCCAACATTGGGGATCAAATTTCAACATAGGCTTAGAGGGTCAAATACCCAAACTACAGCTCTACCCTAAGGGTAGAGCTCAGTGACTGGGAAGGGTAGATAAAGGAATTCCACTAAGGCACCATTTTCCCAGCAGGCAGTGTGCAGCGTCAGCTTAGGGCCCTGAAGGCAGGGCACAGCCACTACTGGGAGATGTATATGGAGCTGTTCTGCCAAAGCAGGGTTTCCCCAGTGGGGATTGCACAGCTTCAGCTTCAGCTCCAGACGAGAGGGCAGAAGAAGGAGCAGGTAGAGTGGTTCCACTGTCACTTGGCCTCCAGGGAAGGGTGTAACAGTTGCTCACAGCTCAGCTTGTGGATATCAGGCCACAGAATGGGGGTGGTTCCATGGCAGCTTAACTTCAGGGATGAAGGGGCCCCCATAGCTCCATGCCCCTGGAGCAAGACACACTCTAACACAGTTCCAGTTCCGAAATGGCATAACAGTAGCCATGCAGGCCACTGGGGGTGGGACACTGTGTTCACTCCTTCTTTGCTAGGAGCACAGCTGTGTGAACTCCAGGCAGCTCCCTCAGCTCGACTTAATGCCTGTGAGGACAGTAGAGACCCACTGGCAAGGTCTGTAGATGTTCAAAGTGTGGATGAGGTTGGCGAGGGTTCTCTTGCTCACCTTTCTGACAATGGGAGAAATTCCTCCTCGCTCCCAGCTGATCCTGGCTGGGGGATGGGATGTAGGAGTCCCTGGCTGGGGGATGGGATGTAGGAGTCCCTGTGTTTCCTTCTGTTCTCTATGTGGGTATCCTAAGTTTCTGTGTTCATTCAGGTTTCTGTTACTTCTTTAAGCAACTCTGCCACTCTGCTCTAGCTATTTTTATTAAAATGTAGTTATGTATTCATTGTTTTGTCTGTCTTTGTGGTGAGGACATGTGCTAGGGGCTTCTAGTTAGCCATCTTTCTGTCACTCAGCTATCCTTTCTCTTTAAACACTTCCATAGTGTTTGAATTAAAAAATGTATATTGACAAGCCAACATGTCATGTTGTCACTGTGTGGCGGTTATCCCCTGGTTATCTCTATTCTACTTTCAGTCTCTATAAATTTGACAATTTTAGGTCCCTTGTATAAGTGAAAGCATATAGTATTTGTTCTTTTGCTTAAACATAAATTCTTGCATCTGTTCTTGGAGTCACAGGAAAAAATAAGTTACCCATATACCTTGGCCTCTAGCCACCTCTGGTTTGAAAGTACAGACAATCCCCCATTTAAACAATGATTGACTTACAAGTTTGCAACTTTATAATAGTGTGAAAGCAATACTCACTCAGTAGAAAACAGACTCTGAATCTTGACTTTTGCTTAAAAGTCATTTATAATAATGTTATTATAAAATAGCTTTGTGTTAGATGGTTTTGCCCAACTGTAGGCTAATGTAAGTGTTCTAAGCATGTTTAAAGTAGTTGAGGTTAAGCTATGATGTTTGGTAGGTTATGTATGTTAAATACACTTTCAACTTAATGGTATTTTCAACTTACAGTGAGTTTATAAAGACAAAACCCCGTTGAAAATTGAGGAGCATCCATATTGGAATCTGGTCTAAGAGTACCCTGCTATGTGCTTTTCATGCATTACTTCCCACTATCCTCCACCTGTTGCTCCTGAAAACATATATTGTCTGTTCCCTTCTTTGGAATGTTATGATCTATGCCTGTCATTCAACCACCTCATTTTCCTCAGTGCAACTTGTCATTCGACCCAGTACAAGGACCACTGATGTGCACATATGGAATAATTCTCATTTCTCTATGTCATTTAGTATAATGGCACTCATATAACACATCATATGCTGCCTTACAAAGATAATTTTAGTTTAGGTTTAATCTTATTATTTGGTTGTAATCTCCTTGTAGAACAGGATCCAGTCTTTATGCTACGTGATGGCCTTGCTTAGAGATTTAGATATGAGATGCAATAATTTTTTAAGAAGTTAAACAATTGTCACATTAATTTGATGCCTACTCTCTCTCTCCTCTCCCAGTCACCCTTCATACTCATTTCAGATGCAGTAAATTTGACACAAACATATATAGGCTTCCTTAATTGAGTTTTCTGGAAAAAATTTTAATAGTAAAATAGAAATTATTTTACCTAATTTACTCTTTATAATACCATAGATAGATAGAGAGTGAGAGAGAGAGAAATTCAAAGATATTTTTATAACCCATGCATTCCAGGAGGTTATAATTAGTTAGAAGGACACAATTTATATATGTAAAACTAATGCCAAGATCAGAAGACTTTCTGAAATTCTATACTTGTAAAATGCTTTATGATTTATAAAGAGGAGGTAGAAGTAATAATTCTTATTTTACTGTTTTTTCCCCAGATATTTAATTAGGAGAAATTACAAGTTAAGTGTCAAATTTTCTTCACGGGAACAGATCTAAAACAGGCCAATTTGGAGACATTTGCAGAAAAACAGAGTGATTAGATAATCTTTGTTAGCATAAATGGAAAAAGAACATTGAGTAAATATCATTAACCAAATGACTGAGTGGGTAGTTAGTTTTGTAGCTAGTTTTCTAGAATATGTCCTAATACCATTAAAGTTTATTTTTAAAACTTTAAAGCCTTATAATGCAAATGGAAAAGTCAAGGCTCAAGGTCACCTAGCCAGTCAGGAGAGTGAATTTTGACTTCAAGCTCTAAGTGTGTCTCAGCAGCCTCCACGCTCAGGCATGAGTTATGGATGTGGACCCTGAACGCTGAGGTGGTTTAGGAAGGAGGGAGGTCAGTGAAGGTGGAGAGATCAGAAGGTTGACTGTTCACTGAGTCTCAGTGTACAGATGGCATTTGGATAAACAACAAAGAAATTGACACTCAGGCACATTAAGGCAGTGATTCTCAAAGGGGGTTTGTTTCAGAATCACCTGAACCACTTATCAGCACCAGTTTCAAGGTCTCTCCACAAATTCTAATCCAGTGGTCTGAGAAGAGGCTCTGGGCACCAGGGATTTGATTAATCTCTTTAGGTGATTATGAAGGCTAGAGGTTAGGAGCCCGGTTATCTCTCATCTTGTCTCCTAATCTTGTATAGTAAGTGCCAATACCAAGGACATAACTAACAGCTGCTCTGAGGGCTTAACTTTAAGAAAGGGAGGACTATTCAGAGACAACCTGTGCATCCTGGCCACCATGCCTGGCAGCATGGGATACATACAGGAGGTTTATGCCACAGGGGGATATACAGGCTAGTAATTTTATTCCTTATTTCCTAGATTTTCTTTATAAAAACAGTGATGATTCTGTCTGCTATTGTGTACTTTAAAGAAACAAGCTAATCTGCCATATTCCAGATGCATGGCCTTGGTCAGCTTCAACAAGCCTCAGATTCTTGTGTAAGTAAAAGGAAGAGAGTGATATCTAACTCAAATGAAAATTGTGAGGATCGAAAGTAATAATGTGTGAAAAATGCCTAGGACAGAGTATTATTCAAAATTATTACCCTTCTTCCCCACTACCACCATTGTACAGTTTTTAGTTTTTATAACATCTATAAATCAAACCAAACTATCCTATCTCACTATTCCATCAATCAACGACTTTCAGCCAAAGGCCACGAGAACGTGTGTGTAGGGCCTATGACTCACTGTAGGGAGGGGAAACACACGCCATGGGGAATCTTGGGGCAACTCAGCAAGAGAGTGTTAGAAACAATCTATGGAAGGATTTGGGTTTTGGTTGGGTGACTAGGGAATGTGGGGATTTGCTATGTATTGGATGCTCTTTGCTGTCAGAAGGCAGGGACAAATTTATGGTTACGTAAAGAAATGTCAGTCACCAATTTTAACCAGAAAAGGGGGTGTTTGGTATTTTATGAGTGGCCCAATGACCTTGTTTTTGTCTGTGCTTAAACAAAAGTGTGCAGTAGACTTGTTTTGTACCACTTTGTCATGGCCTTAGAGTGATCTTACTTGAGCTGCTCTCTTTTTTTTTCTTTATCACATCTGAAATAAAAGAAAATGTAGGAGCAAAGCTGATATACATTTGAATTATGGAAGGTGGAGAAGTGTTGAGACACTGAACATTTGTTGAGCAGTTTCTGTATCCTACATCAAGATAAACTTCGATGCTTCTGAGAATCTCACATGTATATTATCTACATAAGGTGGGATTTGAAGCCAGATCTATCTGACTTTTAACCACCAAAACTCCCAGTCTGGTGTGCTGTCCCCTTATTGAGCTGTGCTTTGGGCACCATTAGAGCATGTGAATGAATTCCTGCCTGTCTGTTGAAATGGCTTGCCTTTGACTTTACTTACGATAGAAAACATACTTTGATCTAGAATCAGGGATTGGCAATTTTTTTTCTATGAAGAATCAGATAGTAAATATTTTTGGTTCTGTGGGCCATAAAGTTTCTAGTAGGACTACCCAACTGGCAATGTAGTGAAAGAGTGGCCATAGATCATATGTAAACAAATAGGTGTAGTTATGATCCAATAAAACTTTATTTATAAAATCAGGTGGCAGGTGGAATTGGGCCCTTTGGCTATAGTTTGCAAACTTTTTATCTAGATGATAAGTAAACAAAGATCCCAAATGAACTTGGGTTTTTAAAAATGTGTTTAACACATTTAAAGTTGCTTTGAATAAGTAAATATGTGTAATAAATATAAAATAAATATGAACAAATAGACGTGTTGTGAGGTTTTGGTTTTTCAGGGATTTATTAATTTATATATAATTTTTAAAAACGCTTATTTCCAAACACAACAGAGAATCAGCATGGTGCCTCATGCCATTTGCTTTTTCCATCTGTATAGTGACAACTGGATCTTGTGAGGCCAACGTGTTTATTGAATAGTTTTTCTGTCCTTCAGTCTATCAGGCACCATGCTTGGCCCTTCCTTTCATTATTCCTTAAAGGATAACTCTTGTTTGCTAAACTGAAGCTCAGAGATGCTGAACTATTTGTCCTCGGTCATCCAGATATTGTGGTAGAACTAGTGCTGAAACTCACACTTTTTCCACTATACCCTATCCTTAATTATTATAAATTATTCAACTGGTGCTCTGGGGCATAAGATCTTTGGATCATCTTCTGAATCATCAAACTAAAATGATGTGATCAGATTGAATTTAGTGCAGAGTGTATTTTGTTATATTTAAATTTTTTGAAAACTTAGAATTAGAGGCTAAATGTGGAAATTAGAATTCAGTACCATAGTGTTGGAGGGCATTGCATATTGAGCCTCAGCATGCTAATTTCCTTTTTATATATTCCTCTTTCAGCAAAGCGTAGCATAATAACGCCACCCGAAAACCAAGATCATCTACCACCACCGTGTCAGATTGTCTCCACTGTAGCTTGACGGTAGAAAGATGAAGTAAGGCATATCATGAGAGAGATTTACTCTGAACCTCTCCTACCACATGCTATGCCACTGATCTCAGTCAAAAGGAATTTTCAACTAAAATCTCCTATTCGCTGAATATAGAAAACAAATACAAACATGTATAGGTAACATGTAATGGTACAGGTACCTTCTTATGATTTCATGTTTATAGTCAAAAAACACACAATGATATTTTTCATGCAAATTAATTAAAACAACCTCCTAGTCATATAATGTTTACATTCATTTATACCATATACCCGGCTTCTACATATTTCTATGGATAAATATGAAAGATATCCCCAAAATATCACAAGTATATTATATATGTAAGATGAAATTTGAAGCCAGATCTTCAAATCTTCAAAACTTTAATATTGCCACTAAACAATATTCTCTTTTAGAAGAGTCCAACCTATATTTTTCTCCTACCACCAGCCTGGTAAACTCATCTGCCCCAGGAAATGGTGTCTGATTCACCTGAGTGTGGATGCTTTATTCTTCCAGTCTAGACAGGATTTGCATCCTTAGCTTATGCTGAAAAGTGAGCATATACCCCTTGTGCATGGAACTATGTCATTGTGGTAGGACATTGTTAGAGTGAACATACTCCTAGTAGTTCCATTTGCAAACCTTGAGACAATACATCTTACGATTCATCGTGATTTGGCAAAGAAAATTCTTCCAAATGCTTCAAATGGAATGTAGAAGAAAATGTATGATTATTTTTCCTAAGTCTCTTTCTTTCTCCAGTACCTCACTGTATATTCATTTATGAAAATAGTAATAACTATTAATAAAAGGAAATATAAATCATAATAGATAAATGGTCATCCATATATTTCTCACTTCAATGTTCGAGTGGGTTGTTGGGAGAGGAATGGAGGGAGACTTGCTTCATGACCCAAGGAAAGGCCTTTGAGAAGCACCACTAGATCTCAGCTCAATTCTGTCTTCCGTTCTATTCCACTTCCTATGCAGACTTGCCAGATTTAGAAAATGAAAACATAGGACTCCCAGTAAAATTTGAATTTCAGATAAATGGTAAATTTTTTTTAGTACAACTTTGTTCCAAATATTGCATGGGGTACTTATACAAAATAATCATTTGTTGTTTGCCCGAATTTCAAATTTAACTGAGTATCCTGCATTTTATCTGTCAACCCTACACACAAATACTTAAGGCGCTGAGTTTTCATGTGGAGAGTTTTCTCGTTCAACAGAATTGGATTTAATTTTCTGCACAACCACGCACAAGCCTTTAGAAAACTTGCTTAACCTGGAGCTAATAATTCATATTGTAGAGTTGTCATGAGGATTAAATGGAGAGAATGCAAATAAATCTCCTAGGTTCAGGTTAGGATTCAGCAGCTGCTCAAAAAACATTAGGTAAATGTTTATTTTCTTTTTGCCTCTCAAACTTACTTCAGTGCTCTCCTAACCTTTCTGAGAAGAATAAGGAGCTCCTCCCTTTTCCTTTTTAACAGGCTGTACTTATTTCTGTTGCAGCAACCTACATGGTTTAAGGCTTGTTTCGTAATAATGACATAGACATATCAATTTCTTTCTTGTTTGGTTTGTGTTTGTCAGACATAACTTTATAAGATTTTTTTTCTTTCAAAACTTTCCAAGTCATCTTATTTAAAACATGTCTAAATAATGGCCTTCTAAAGCAATTTTTAGACACAAAGTCTGATTTTAAAAATCTTATTTTTAACTGTAGAGTTTGGTACACAAATTATCTATTGAATAATATGTACATCTATTTCTGCCTTTTAATTTTTTGTTTACTATTTGTCTATATTTTTGTAGGTTTTATATTTTCTCCTTTCTTCCTCTCTTTTCCCTCCTTTCCTCCCTCCTTCACTTCTTTTTTTATTCCTTCCTCTCCTTCCTTCATTTCTTTTTTCTTAATTAAGTAAGCTTTTTTCTTCTTTACTTCATTTTTTACCTTTACTAGTTCAGAAGATATACACTCTATTTTTACTCTTTTATTGTTGTCAAATACAAATTTTCACATTAATTTAAGAAAATGGAAGTTAAATAATCTTACTTTCTTCTCAAACAATACACGTCTCAGAACACATAGACAGAAAACCCCCCCGAAGTCATATAATATTGTTGCCTGGTATTTTAGTATTTTCTTATATTTTAAACTGATAAATTAGATATTATTGATTCATACAAAATATATTTGCCCAAATATTTACAGTGTTTTGGAGTATAACATTTCTTCATTTATTATTCGATTTTCCTTCTTGTATAACTTTCATTCTTTTTCAAATGTGTCCTCCATGTGTACCTTTAGTAAGGGTAAACTGGTAGTATTATCTTTCCATTTTCATTTGTATAAAAGGTCTTTATTTTGCTCACATTCTTGAGAGAATTATACTGGGTACACATTGTAGGTTGATTATTATTTTCACTCATTTTTTAAAGATAATAGTCAACTGTCTTCCTGCTTCCACTGCTACTTTTAAGAAGCCACTTGACTGTGTAGAGGATTTTTTTCAGTGGTCTGTCTTCTCTAACTGGCTGCCTTTAATATCAGCTTCTTTTTCCTTAGTATTATTTGGTTTCACTATGCTGTGTCTAAGTATGATTTCTTTTTATTCACCCTGCTTAAGAACTTTTGACCTTACTGAATCTGATGATTGATATTTTTCATCAACTCTGGAAATTTCTCAGTTATTATCTCTCGAAAAAATTGCCTTTACTTTGCTCTCTTTATCTTCTACTCTGGAACAAATTTAACCTCCATGTGACTTCCTTTTTGTAATTTTCAGTTTTCTTACAGAAACATAGCATAGTTGCTAAGAAACAGAACTGAGTCCAAACTCTCTAGGTTGAAATGATGCCTTTAACTCTTAGTAGGCATATAAATTTGAGCAAGTTTCTTAAGCTTTCTGTGCCTCGGTTCACTCAGTTCTAAAGTGGAGGAAGTAATAGTATCTACTTCATAGGATTGTTGTAAGGATTGCAAGATGAAATATGTGTAAAGTGCTAAGAAGCTTGAACAGTGTGCTCTTATTTAGTTTTTGTGTTGCACTCTGAACAATTGTTTTCATGTCTATTATATGGTTCACCAATTTTTATTTTCTCTTTCTAGTTCTATTAGTATATTTTTCACTTTCAAAAATACAATTTTCCAAAAGTAATTTTTTGGTTATTTTTCAAAATACCTATTCATTTTTGAAGATCGCTTCCTTTTAATATATTACATTATTTTATACATGTATATTTACATTGACATTTGCTTTTGCCAGTTACCTTCTGCCAGATACCCAGAAACTCTGGGCCATTTCAAACTAAATTTTCAATATGGGGTTTTTTGAGACCCAGTGATAGTATAGATTCCTTTGTCCAAACTCTGACAAGGCGGTCTTATGATTATGAATTTTTGTGGGGAGAATATATTTTTTCTTTTCCACGCAAAGCTAAAACTAGGACAAGTAAGTAGACTGTGTCTTTCCCTGGAGTGGATTTTTTTCCCGAGTGTTTTCCTTGTCTTAGGTTGTAGCTTTGTGTGTGTATTAGTCTGTTCTCATACTGCTATGAAGAAATACCCAAGACTGGTTAATTTATAAAGGAAAGAAGTTTAATTGACTCACAGTTCCGCATGGCTGGGGAGGCCTCAGGAGACTTACAATCGTGGCGGAAGGCATCTCTTCACAGGGTGGCAGGAGAGAGAATGAGGACCCAGTAGGGGAAATGCCAGTTGCTTATAAAACCATCAGATCTTGTGAGAACTCACTATCATGGGAACAGCATGGGGGAAATCACCCCCATGATTCAATTACCTCCCACTGAGTTCCTCCCATGACACATGGGGATTGTGGGGATTACAGTTCAAGATGAGAGTTGAATGGGGACACAGCTAAACCATATTAGTGTGGTTGAGTCCAATCTGACTTTACACTTTATATGGGGCCCAGGCTTTGTCCCTGTTGTCCTGTGTATATGGGTCTGTTAACAGGAAAGATCTAAGTCTCCAGCATTGATGAATAACTTCAGGGCTGCCTCTGCTTTTAGTACTCACTTACTAGCTTACCTTTCTTGATTTATGTATTACTAAATTATTCTTTTCTACTAAGACTTTATACTTATTTTTAACTCATCCATGAATTTTTAAAAGATGTTTAAAAATTATTTTTGGCATTTTAGGGTACTTTCCACTGTGAACTGAGGTCAACACTTACTGACTCTGCCTCAAATTCCACATCAGAGTTATTGCTGTATTCTCAGTGACAAGCTCAATACTTGGTATGCAATAGCCACTCTAATAATACTTATTAAATGAATAATTATATGTATAGTTGAATGTAACCCTGGTATTATTTAGATATTTCTCTAAAAACCCAAGGAAAGCTTACTTTGACATTGAAGACAATTAAAATATGTTAAATTTAAAACATTCTATTAAAACTCCGAAGAGAATACAGGCCTCAGTCTGCAACTTTAGGAATTTTTATTGACTTCAGATGGGCAGTCCACAATTCAGGTGTTTGCTCTTTTGAAGAATATTTTTCCATAGAAAATAATACTCTAAATGTTGGTTTGATCACCAGACTAAATGGTAAAACCTATATCGCTGATAAATTATTTACATCACAGCATAAATCCATCTAAAGAATGTATTCTCCATTTATAATATTATTTCTATGACCACAGTAGAGAAAGGAAATGCTGGGGACTGTGACATATCAGTTGGATTCTGGCTTAGGCTAGTTGTCTGAAGGAAAGTATGTCTGCAAATCTAGGGTTTTTACATTGGAAATTGCTTGCTGGCCTCTTCTCAATATGTTGAGAAAACATATTGAGGGCAAGAAATAAAGTGAGTTCTGTGACTTAGTAAACCTGATTTGAAGTGACAATGAGATGGGGGTCTGAGAGAAAAGATACCAAAGCCTGAGGTTGAAAATTCAAATTTGCAATTGAGAAAATGGTTTTCATCCTGGGATGCCCATTGAAAATATCTGGAGAGCAATAAAAAATATAGACACCTATATGGTATTCCCAGAAGTGAGAACCACGTGTCACTATTTTGCAAAAGCTTCCCAGGCAATTCTATAGTGCAGCCAGAGTTGGTGCATCAATCTGGATGTCATGAGAAAACTGAAACCACTCCAGGTATTTCAAACAGGAAAGGGGTCTAATGTAGGGAATCAGAGGCTGCAACAGCATTGAAAGGGCTGAGAGAGAAAAGAGACCAGAAAAAGCTGCTGCTCCTGTTCCAGAAATCAGGAAATGCAAGAATCTTTAGAAACTACCACTAAAGAGGGCAGCTGCTTTGCTCCAATGTGGGTGGTTTAGAAGAAGCCTGAGACCCACTGGTGAACTACAGGTCTCGTTTCTCCAGAAGCTCTCTGGCCTGCACAGTGTTTACACACATACACAAATAATGGCTTCTCTTTAGTTCTACCTGCAGCTGTCACAGTATCAGCTCTTATTATTCATGGCGTCTAACGCTAACCTTTGTGGCCAGGGACTCTACGGATGCACAGAAGGGACAAGATGGTGCAAGTCTGTCAATAGATTGAGAAATACTTGGAGAGCGTTTAAAAACCAGATTAAGAACCATTGGTTTGGGATAGATGAACTTCCAAAATTCAGAGCACTGATGTACTCTGTTGTATTAGTAAACTTTAAACAGCAAAATATTTGTAAAAGCATTTATCTAGATTCAAGAAGAAGGCTTGAGGTTTAACATTCCCAGTGAAGAGAACTTTTTTCAACCCTCCAGATTTCTGTAAGTACCAGGAGGAAGTGGAACTATCTCCCCCGACTCCCTACCAGAGTTCCTTCCACTCTTCTGGCAGCATTAAAGAATTCACAAATCAGTGGCAAAAAATAATTTTTAAGAGGATTCTAGCCAAACAAATTAAAGGCCACACTTGGCAGAGGCTCAGCTGAACCTGGTACTCAAATGGAGAGGTTTCATGATGGGGGTCATGAAAATGTGACTATACAAAAGGAAAATGTGTTGATACCAAAGTTCACATCCTTTGTTCTCCATACCATTGCCTCTCTATATGCAAGTGACAGTGTGAATTTTGTAGGATGTTTTTCACATACATTTTCTTTTCATATAAATCGTAATGATTGACTAGAGACCCTTACAAATAGCCTGGTCATGGACAAAGGAAAAGAAGAGCTGCCCCTTCTTAAGTCTGTGGTTTTCCCTCTTCTCCCTCCTGAGAGCAACCACCCACCCACCTGGTATGTTTTCTTCTGTTCCACTCCCACTGCCCCTTCCTCTTTCTCTTTCCCTCCAGTGCTTCCCTGACCCTCTTCTCCTTCCCTTTACCTCCTTCCTGTTAAAAAGTGTGTGGTGGTGGAGCCAAACAGAGCTGTGGTCAGAGCCTTTGGGATTCCTCAGGGGCAGGGTAACCTCAGGTACTGTGCCCATGAGAAAAAAGTCACCCTAGAGGCAGCCATCTGTATCCTGAACCTCCCAGAACTTCTACATGATAATAGAGTGTTTACTTCTTGACAAGACAATTCTAAGTATTTTTAAATTTAGTGCTGAGAATGGTGATTTGAATGTAGTTTGTACCTTACAAGTAGATAATGTTATTACCATTATCCCCATTTTATCAATGTAGGCTTAGAGAGGTCAAATACCTTGCTCAATTTCAGATAGCTACTATTCAAATCAAGTGGTATATATCCCACTGTACTTTGAGCTTCCCTGATTATAACATTTTTATGACTCTAGTTGTGGCATTATAATTTATGAAGGTCATTGATGAACTAGTGTCCAAATATCCTGGCCCTCTGAGGAAGGTATTGAAACCATACTATCTTTATCACTCTCATCAACAATAAGCATTTATCAAATGTACTCTCTATGCCAAGTCTTATTATGTATTTTATATAGATTATTCACATGCTTGTGAAACAGTACAAAAACTTTATGAAACAGGTAACATTATAATCATCCCAATTTACAGATATGGAAAATAAATTATGGAGATATTAAGTAAATTGCCCAAGATGGCCCAGCTAGTAAATAATAAAGGCAAGATTTTAGACTAGAAATGCTGGCAGATTTTAGAGCCAACGCTTATGATCATATACTACACTGGAAACTTTAGTTACTTGCCTGAAAAAGAAAGGATGACAGGACACAGAGGAAGATGGAGGTTGGGAGCAAAGAGAGAAAATAGGAATATTCAGTTGACAAGGAAATACCAACTAGAGAGGAAAAACAATTACATTGCAATGCTACGACAGGGTTTTTCTAGGAAGGCAGATTTCTGCACAATATGATAAAGGACTTTCCAGCAACTATTTTTAACAACACCACAGACTGCCTCTCAAAACAGAGTGTGAAGATTTTGACCTTGGAAATTTTCAGATGCTAAAGAAATTTCCTAAATTGAAGAGAACATTGGAGTGTATATGACCTCTAAGCTAATATGTGACCTCTTAGATGCTTTGGATAGACAAGTTAGCTCCTTGAAACCATCACAGCAGCCCGACAGATGTAATGATAACATTTTATAAGTGGTCATACTGAAGCATGATAAGGACAAGTGGTTGAACCCATGTAAATGACTAATCTAGTCATTGAACTCAGCTCAGAATCTAGTCTCTGCCAGCATTTCTAGTCTTTGCCAGCATTTCTTTCAAACTGCCTCTTGACAAATTGCTGCCCAAAAAAAAAAAAAGAAAAAAAGAAAAAAAAAAAAGCTGGCCAAAAGCAACCTGCATTTTAATTAAGCAGAGAGTTGTTCTGGAATTTATTTTTTGTGCTAGGAAGACACATTTCTTCCTTTATGCTGTAGTAGAACTACTGGAATGGTGGTGACCAAATAAGGTGCCATGTTCAGAGGGTAGTGAAAGCTAAAGCTGACCTTATAAGACCTGGGAAAAATGAGTACTCATCCTGTCTGAGAGCAATAATACCATGCTGTGCCTACAGCAAAGTCAGGGGTTCCCTCTGGGAAGAGGCAGATAACTCCAAGAAACTCAAGAGGGAAATCAGGGTGGCTTTCGTAGGATACTGACCTCATACAGACAGGGTCCTTTCGTGCATAACTATTAGTTTCATTATGTAAGAGCCACCTAGAGTGTAGAAGAGCAATAAGGTATCAAAGCTCAAATGCTTTCTTTGAAGTACCCATTTAAATAAGTCATCATAGAGGCTACCATTTTTACAACATTTCGTAGATTACAATGCATGTTCAGGTTTGACATCTCACTCAAGACTTCTCAACATTTTACATTCAAAGGAAACTATGAATGTAAAGGCATATGAAGGTTAATATCTCATTTATGTTTTAAATGACCCTGAGATGGAGGTATTATTAAACTATATTTTTAATTAAGCCAAGTAAAATTATATATATATATCCACAAGCTATAGCACCTATTTTGAGTGCATTTAAGACTGTTGTTTTGTTTCTGTCATTAGGTAACTAAGAAATTTGGCCAATTTTGCATGGTGAAGATATATTAGAAGAACATATGAAACAGGGTTCTTATTATTGCAGAAAAATAGGAAATCGTTGTATACTGTACAGAAAGAAAATAAAAATTATTCGTGATCCACCTGCCCAAAGCAACAATGTTTAAATATTTGGTGCAGTTACTTTCAATAAATAAATATATTTGGATTATATGGTCAGGATTATAGTGTGTGTACAGGGTTGTCTTCTTTATC